>NC_000067.6:27059010-27689010 GCF_000001635.26 Mus musculus
TCTAGCCCATGCTAGCATACATATTGTCCTGGAGCTAGCCCATTAAACTGGGCATACTAAGATACGAAGGCTGTGATACCACTGTGAAAATTCTTTACTCACCATGTCTTACCTCCAGAGAAATTTCTATTTTACTACTTACTAATCATTCTATGATTCTTTAGTCTACCTCATCTTGTATCCAACTGATTTTACATGGATAGAATAGAAAATTATTAAGGTGATATGTTAAACTTTAAAAGAATTACTAAATTTATTTTTGATTATTAGTAATTTATACTCATTCTTTTAAAAATATAAAATAAATAGAATATTAGAAAATTTAAAAAATGAGTTGAGTAATTTCACATGGCAATATAATGCTCTGGAGAGCTTTTGCTTACCTGGAACACCCTGAGTGAACCACTCAGAGCAGGGAATCGATGCAAAGAGCAAGAGGAATTTATTGTTCCAACGCATTGGGGTCCTGTGCACTGAAGGTGAAGGCAACCATATACAGCTTGTTCAGTGAGCTTTGTTTATAGTTTTCAGGGCAGAAGCCATTAGGCACAATGAGATTGGTAGAACAGTGTGACTTTTTAAACTGATTGCTCTTTAGGGAATGAAGTGGCAAGAACTTCCCTTGTATGAAGATGGTCAAGGGTCTATCCTGCAGAATGTGTCCCCACATGCAGGTCACTTCCTCCCCACACCCCCCCCAGGTTCTGAGGAATGTTAATTAGCCTCTCCCTTCTGGAAGGGCAAGTGTTCCATGACCTTCCCAAAGTTCCTGAGCTGACCCTTTTAGCATAACAAGTTCTAAAACTTAAAATTTAGTATTTAAAAGATGAAGTCTAAGGAACAGGAGTAAAATTTGACCTCTTTAAAGCTAATATATAATCTTCATATCATTCTTCCTATTGGTTTATTAATAAAGAAAATGCTAGTGCAAGGCTACAAATGATGTTTGTAGTAACATCTATTTTTATGTCCTCCAGTGACTGAAAGGAGTCAACATCGGTAATATCATCTGGACACAAATAGAGTAACACACAAACAAGTAAGTGTGCTTATTCATCAATCAAATTTACTTTGTCTCATTTGTACCATATGATTTAAGACATGTTTATTATTTTCAGCATCTTTTATTTAAAATAAATCATCAGATGTTATCTATTTGGGTGAGGCTATTCTATCATACTTGCGATATAATATATATATATGTCTTCAAATTACTTAAACTACACACCAGTCATTTAACTACAATAAAATAAAAAAATTCAAATAGAATTTTATACAATGATTATAATTTTTAATTGATTATTTTATTTATTTACATTCCAACTTTTGCCTCCCTCTGGTTCCTCCCCCCCCCCCCATATTTCCTCATGCCATTTTTCCCTTCCCCTTGCCTCTGAGAGGATTCTCCTCCACCTTCCTCCCCTCAACTCTGGTATCCCCCTTCCATGGGTACTCAAGTCTCTTGAAGATCAGGCACTTCTCCCACTGAGGCCAGACCAAGCAGACCTCTGCTTTTTATGTGCCTGCCGGCCTCAGACCAGCCTGTGTATGCTGACTGGTTGGTGACAGTCTCTGGGATCTCTCAGGTGACTGACTTAGTTGAGACTACTGGTCTTTAATTTCAGACATTGTGTTTTTAACCTTCAATTTTAGAAATAAAAAGTCAACTTATAGTGTGCTACCATTACTAGCTATGTCATTTTATATTTAAGTTAATTTTCTCAGCATTTATTCTATTGTAAATATTCATGCTTAAGTTTAAGGCATTTTCTTTCTTTTTCATTTTTTTAAAACTCTTTGAAAATTTCATACAGGTATATAATGAAATAAGATTATATCAATCCAAACTTCACCCTTTCCAAATCACCTGTATCTACTACATCACCTCACCTTTTCCTAATGTTATATTCTCCTTTTCCCTTTCTCTCTTTTATGATAGCCCATTACTCCACTTAGTCTTATTTCTGCTGCTGTTATGGAAACCTGTCAGTGGCCACATCCTCAGAAAACAAAAACAAAAACAAAAATCACAAACACAAAAAAACAGAAGAGAAGAGAAGAGAAGAGAGGAGAGGAGGGGAGGGGAGGGGAAGGGAGGGGAGGGGAGGGGAAGGGAGGGGAGGGGAGGGGAGGAGAGGGGAGGGGAGGGGAGGGGAGGAGAGGGGAGGGGAGGGGAGGAGAGGAGAAGACAAGACAAGAGAAGAGAAGAGAAGAGAAGAGAAGAGAAGAGAAGAGAAGAGAAGAGAAGAGAAGAGAAAAGAAGGTAACTTCCCTTCTGTGACTTCTCTCAATTACCACATTAAAAAATGGGCTCAGGAGATTAACTTCTCTGTCTTGGTCTCAGTTTAGCAGGTTTGATGTTATACAGGTCTTATTCAGTTAAACACAACTGGCTTTAATTGATAAGTCCAAGGCCATGATGTGTTCGAACTACAAGATTTTACAGCACATCTGCCTATCTTCTGGCTCTTATAGTCTCACATCCATGTTCTTTTCGTTCCCTGAGCCTGGGCCTTAGGCACAGATATCCCACTGACAGCTAAACACTCAGTTTCTTATCACAGTACATTGACTAGTTCTGTATTTCTCCACAGATTGCAGCTCAAAGTGAAAAGCAGTTCTCTGATCAAAGATCAGTTCAGTATGGTCTACAGGTATAATCTTACATATTTAAAAGACATTTTAATGCATAAACATCTAGAAAACAAGAATAGTACATCTTCTAACCAACTTATTTTTGTTGAAACAGATAAACACAAATGTTAGAAAGAAACTCATTCATAAAGCCTTAAGGTCATTGCAAGAAACAAAATCAATTCACAGCAACAAAATATTAACAAACTACATTTTATATATCATAAAATTGATGCTAAAATAAATGATTAATTAATTTTGGAGAAATAATTCTATAAGTATGAGTATGAAATTTGGTTGCCCGTTTGTTTGTTGATTGGTTTCTGATTTATAGTAGAATGCATTTGCACAAAACAATATTATTCTTACAAAAACTGAGAAATTTTTTTTATAATATCAAGTCTTTATTTTTCAGTAAATGATACCAATATATATATAAGTTTAAAATATTCATATTTGTGAATTTGTCTTCTATTATCATTATTATTATTATTGTTATTATATGCATTATGGCCAATTCTTTTCTGGGTTTGAACATGACATTACATATCTTTTTTATTAGATATTTTGAATCACACCTTTTGTTCTTAAGAGAAGCATAACAGTTTCAGTATTATGAGGGGATGTGATTTATTTGGAGATGACAGTGCTTCCTTGTTGGCTCATGGCTCCTTGCTGTCTTATCCCACATAGCATCTGGTTTCTTTTGAGCAAGAGTTGGGATCAGGGTGAGCCCCAGTAGACAGCTCAATTTGGAGAAAATAAACCATCAGTATTTATATACCCATTCAGAGTTATTGCAACAGATTGGAAGCTCGAAGGGCCCCAAACACACCACTGACTTTTACTACAGGACATCTGCTGATATTTATGAAATGACTCTGTACTTGGAGGAAGGCCAGGAAACCACAAGGGAATGTCTTGCAGTCTCACGAAGACATTGCAGCCTCGGCAAGCACAGGAAACAGTTACTCCTGAGATACTTTGTGAGGTTTTAAAATCAAAAAGTTGAAGTATAGAAAAAAAAAAAGGGTAAATTCTCAAAAAAAAAAAAAACCCACAAAAAACACAAAAACTAAACAAAATTGCTATGGAAACGTGGGATGCATATATGTAAAGAATCTCAGATGGTGTTGCCAGTATGTTGAAATTTGAGTACTGTAGAATAAAATTTGAAATATTGGAAGAAATAGAATGAGTGCCAACCAGACTTTAGTTAAAAATGAATATTTTTGATTCTTTTTACTTGTTTTGTTTCATCAAAATCACTCATTGTGGGGCTGAAGAGGCAGCTAAATGGTTAGATGTATAGAGAATTCTTACAGAGAATCTTAAGTTAGGTCTCAGGATCCATGTCTGGAGGTTTACAACTGCCTATACTTCCAGATTCTAGGGCCCTCCTCTGGATTCTGGCAAAGACCTGACAAAATTTATGCACATAATTAAAAATAATTTTTAAAATCTTAAAAATAACATTGAAATTGATTCGACGATATTATTGAATACTGGCAACAAAATAGTTTATAATTGGTATTTTTTTTATAATGTTGGCATTGCTAATATTAACAACTTTTAAATGAAAAATTTGAATACACTCACCTTTTTCCAAAAATGTTATTATCCTAAAACTGCATTTCATATTCTCCTCTAGCCAGGCAAGGGCTCAGGGGAGGTTAAGGAAAGAAACCAATAAATATTCCAGATCAGCAGTCAAGTATTCTATATAGAATTCTGTTAGTTGAGCCTCAGATTCACTTGACTGTTAATTGTGACTATTTGTGCACAGCTATTAATGATCAGCAAGAACCATCAGCAAGGCTACTGTGTAGCTTCAGTAAAAGTAATCATGACTACCATTTACTGAGCCCACATTGAATACCAGGCAATTTGCTCAGCATTTCACTTATGTTATTTAAGACTCAGAACAACTCAATGTTCTCATTAAAAAACGAGAAAAATGATTCAAAATGCATAAGTAACTGTTTTGAATCAAAATCTTGGATTAGTGGCTAGTTTTCTTTTGTTATAAAGATTGCAGTTAATTCTATAGGCCATGGTTTACTAAGAATCTTTCTGGAGTTAATTGTGGCCATGGTAACAAAACGAACAAATCACTAACTTACTTCAAGTGTTCTGTTACTACAGATACTCCTGTTTACTATGTCTGAACTAGGCTGACCACCCTCTCCTTCTTGCTCTTATTGATACTTCCCACACTTCTTGTTGTCCCCTGTGTCCCTCTCTATCTCTGTGTCGTAGACATGTCTGTAGAGACATCTTATACTTTTCAAACTGAGTGTTAAGACTAAGATTTTCCAAATTTCTTTAAATAATAACAAATGGATAGTTTCCTCATTCTTGTATGACATCTTCTATGGAAGATATCTCATGTGAAATAGTTGAAAACAATTTTTGGATATGTATAGGTATGAAAATATCATCTTGTATATTTAGTATCCATGCAAAAGTATCCAGAACATGAAGAAAATAAAAACCATAATTTCCATAGTCTTATGTTAAGAAAAACATTGTTTGAGAAAAAGTAAAAGGGATTGTGCACTATTCTATACTATCTAGAACATTATTATTCTTCTATGATGATCTAAAAGAAAATGGGGGAAACAAAATTCCATTAAAAATAACCTTTGTAGTTGTAATGTTGGCAGCCATCAGCTATATTTTTCTGTTGAGTGCATAGTTAACTGAAAAATGTAGGTTTTTGTGGTTAAAGCTCACAGGATTGGGCAAGCCAATTTACCTCCCCATTAACATTTTCTATTTATTTATTAAAACTGACTGGATTTTCCTATCTATTTCTAAAAGTTTTATTAGTATGGAAGTGTTGTAAAGTTCACTCAGTGAATGTGCTCAAGAGGCTACCTGCCCACACAGTAAGGACAGAACTGGTATTTTGGAGAGTCATAATGTTCACAGATCAAATATATTATTTGTCAGAGAAATGATATGCAATACGTAATCCTCAAGTCAGAATTACTGAGTTGTTGGGCCCATTATTTTTTTCTCATATCTGTTTTCATGGTAGAAAATTTTGGGGGAAGGGTTAGAATTGAGAACAGACTGAGCTTTATTTTCAATATCCCCCCATTTTCTAACACACATTGAAATCAATACTGAAAACTGTAAACATACGCTGTTTAAGAACAGTATGTAGATTCAGTCTCTTACTCTCATCACTTTGACAATTTATGCATCCCTTCCTTTACTGCTTTCTGTAGGGAGTGGTTCTGAGGCCTTGATCAGGAATCTGCCCAAGAACACTGAAGGTATTAGTACACAATTGGTTCTTGGTCGATCAATAAAAATGATTGTGGCCAATGAGCTGGGAGGAGTGGGTGGGACTTCCAGTTTTCCCCGCAGGCAGGCTAGCAGATGTGGGAGAGAAAAAAGTTTCAGCATGCTTTGGAGGGGAGAAGTGGTGACTAATAATGTGAGATCTTAGGCAGAACGGACATAGGCTGCTTCCCCAGATGAGAGATTAGAAATATAACTAATGTTCAACATCCTTAATCATCAGGGAAATGCAAATCAAAACAACCCTGAGATTCCACTTCACTCCAGTCAGAATGGCTAAGATCAAAAACTCAGGTGACAGCAGATGCTGGCGAGGATGTGGAGAAAGGGGAACACTCCTCCATTGTTGGTGGGATTGCAAGCTTGTACAATCACTCTGGAAATCAGTCTGGCGGTTCCTCAGAAAATTGGACATAGTACTACTGGAGGATCCCGCAATACCTCTCCTGGGCATATATCCAGAAGATGTCCCAACCGGAAGAAGGACACATGCTCCACTATGTTCATAGTAGCCTTATTTATAATAGCCAGAATCTGGAAAGAACCCAGATGCCCCTCAACAGAGGAATGGTTACAGAAAATGTGGTACATTTACACAATGGAATACTACTTAGCTATTAAAAAAATGAATTTATGAAATTCCTAGGCAAATGGATGGACCTGGAGGGCATCATCCTGAGTGAGGTAACCCAATCACAAAGGAACTCGAACAATATGTACTCACTGATAAGTGGATATTAGTCCAGAAACTTAGGATACCCAAGATATAAGATACAACTTGCTAAACGCATGAAATTCAAGAAGGAAGACCAAAGTGTGGACACTTTACTCCTTCCTAGAAATGGGAACAAAACACCCATGGAAGGAGTTACAGAGACAAAATTTGGAGCTGTGACAAAAAGATGGACCATCTAGTGATTGCCATATGCAGGGATCCATCCCATAATCAGCTTTCAAACGCTGACACCATTGCACACACTTGCAAATTTTTGCTGAAAGGACCCAGATATAGCTCTCTCTTGTGAGACTATGCCAGGGATTAGCAAATACAGAAGTGGATGATCACATTCAGCTATTGGATGGGTCACACGGCCCCCAATGCAGGAGCTAGAGATATTACCCAAGGAGCTAAAGGGAACTGCAACCCTATAGGTGGAACAACAATATGAACTAACCAGTACCTGGAGCTCTTGTCTCTAGCTGCATATGCATCAAAAGATGGCCTAGTCGGCCATCACTGCAAAGAGAGGCCCATTGGACTTGCCAACTTTAGATGCCCCAGTACAGGGAAACACCAGGGCCAAAAAGGGGGAGTGGGTGGGTAGGGGATTGGGGGGGTGGGTATGGGGGACGTTTGGGATAGCATTGTAAATGTAAACGATGAAAATACCTAATAAAAAAATTAAAAAAAAAAGAAATATAACTAAGCTGAGGGCAGATTTAGGGTGTTGAGATGTGACTAAACGTAACAACGTAACTAAGTAAGTGAAGCTTAGGGAAGATTTGGGGTGCTGAGCAGGAAGTGAAAAGAAAGGTATGATAGCTGAGGATGGCTTAGAAGAGCCCAACTTTTGAGCTAAAGCAATTTAAAAATAAGCTAATGTGTGAGTGTGTGTGTCTTTTATTCGTGGATCCAAGGGAACCTGTGAACTGCTGGTAGCACGACCTGACTGGAGCTTAAAGTAGGATAGCAAACACTACACACTACAGCTTTTCATTACAAAAAAGATGCTTCTCTGACCAGTCTTTAAAGAAGTTCACTTATTGGTATAAATAAGCACAAATAGCAGGGAATTTGACAGCATGAACTTTGAGAAAAACAACAATAGCAGGCTGAATACTATTTGTAGGCTTCCTATTACCAGTTAAATAGATTACAGTAGGGCCATCAAATTCCATTCTGTGGATCAGATCTCAAATCCTATCAGAGAGCAGTAGTTTCTCCATTGCTCCCTTAGTCACTCTGACCTGGCAGTTTAGTTTTATAACAAGCATGGTCTAGCCGGGCGTTGTGGCTCATGCCTTCAATCCCAGCACTTGGGAGGCAGAGGCAGGCAGATTTCTGGGATCGAAGACAGCCTGGTCTACAGAGTGAGTTCCAGGACAGCCAGGGCTACACAGAGAAACACTGTCTCAAAAAAACAAAAACCAAAAACCAAAAACCAAGCAAACAAAAAAACGACATGCATGGTCTAGTACTGCTCAAGAGTATTGATGTGGTTTCCTCCTGAGGAGTTTGTTTATCACCATCAGATGTTATGGAAGCTAGACATTCTAAAAGGAATTTCCTAGTCATATTGAGATTGATTTCATCTGTTTTCTTTTACCAAAGATTGTTCTATCTACACCAATAGTATCTTAGTTATGATTATAGGTAATGAAAGGTCATCGAGATTATCTAAATTATTGGTGATCTTTGTGATCTTCCATACTAATAAAACCTATGGAAGTCTCTTCTTCCTCTCTCTTTCCTCCCTCTACCTCTCTCCCCTTCCTCCTCCTCCTCATCATCATCCTCCTCCTTCTCCTCCCCTCCCCTTCCTCCTCCTCCTCTCCTCCCCCTCTCATACTCATTTTTAAGCCATCTTTTCTGGGGAGCAACAGGCTATACTAAGGTAGGGTATAATTACATTCAAACTCTTATGAAAGTTGTCTTTAAAATTACCTTATACATCAATGGGTTTCCATAGGCTTGTATACAGAACCTTAGTTTTGTTTAACCTTACTGATTGTTGCTCTATTCCTTTCCCCCTAATTCAGCATCCCTCATTTCCAAACTTCTTCAACTTCATATGTATAATTTTATCAACTTCATATATGTGTTTTTATCCTGACATACTTTGTTTTAAGTAGAGGTGTGAGGTCATAAGCATCTAAATGGGTTTTTCATAACCCATTCCGTTGGGTTAGTCTTTGTTTCCTCCACCCCATTTATTCCTACACTCCCATACTCCTCCTGGATATGGATTATTGTAAAACAAAAAAAAGAAATACAAACATAAACCTAGGAATAGGGAATGTTGGTAAAACTTGGAAGGATTTTGAGGGAAGACTATTATTTACATAAATTATATTTCAATGTATGAAATTCTCAAATATAAGGGAGATGTTTAAAAGTATGATATAAGAATACAAAAATCATTTGTAATTTTCAAAAAATCATGTGTTTTATTATGAAATTACCAGTTTCAGAAATTTCAGAAATTTTCCTCTCTGTAGATATCATGACATTATTTGTTGAGTTTTTTGTTTTGTTCTTGTTTGTTTGTTTTTAATGCTAAAAATAATTTTAAGAAAACAAGCAAATGAAGACTGTCAGAATAAGGGCAGTGATAATTCGCCACTGGCTGATATGAAAAATAGTGGGAAGATCAACAAACACACTGGTAAAAAATCTGGAGTTAATAAGACAATTGTCCATTGCTGATGCAATGGCAAACTTGTATAGACACTATGGAAATTAATATGGCAATTTCTCGATCCTATAGTACCTTAGTTTGTATAGATCTAAAAATATAACATTTTAGCACATACCAAAATGATATTACATACTATTACAGAGACACTTACAAACTTGTTCATGCTGTTCTATCCATAATAGCTAAAAAATATTCAATTTAGCAATTAACTAACTGTACTGGCTGGTTTTGTGTGTCAACTTGACACAGCTAGAGTTATCACAGAGAAAGGATCTTCATTTGAGGAAATGCCTCCATGAGATCCAACTGTAAGGCATTTTCTCAATTAGTGATCAAGGGGGAAAGGCCCCTTGTGGGTGGGACCATCTCTGGGCTGATAGTCTTGGTTCTACAAGAGAGCAGGCGGAGCAAGCCAGGGGAAGCAAGCCAGTAAAGAACATCCCTCCATGGCCTCTGCATCAGCTCCTGCGTCCTGGCCTGTTTGAGTTCCAATCCTGACTTCCTTGGTGATAAACAGCAGTCCTCCCCAACTTGCTTCTTGGTCATGATGTTTGTGCAGGAATAGAAACCCTGACTAAGACAAATTGGTACCAGTATAGTGGGGTATTCCTGTGACAAACTGACCATGTTTTGGGGAGGACTGTGGAAGTACTTTGGAACTTTGGGCTAGAAGATCCATTCGGTGTTAAGAGCTCTGTCAGATGTTGTGTAGGAGCTTGGAAGATAATGTTGAGAAAAGTACAGAAGATGGAGGTCTGGCTTGTGAAATTTCAGAGGGAAAATTAAAGACTCTTTTCAGAGCCATTGCTGTTTTGATTGTGAAGATTCTGTAGTTCTGGTTAGCTGGGCCTGAAAAATCAACTGTGAATAAGAAGATACCAGAAATACTAAAGCAAACACTTTGCATTACTGGGACTATTGATGCTGGTTAGCTGGAGCTAAGAAATTAGCAGTGAATAAGAAGAGACCATCATCTTTGAGGTGACATCTTCTGGGAAGTGTTTTCTGAAAGCACAAAGAGGCTGTGTTCCAGAGATACCCAAGGTTGTACTCCTGCTGCAGCAGGACTTGGCAATGTGTAAGGGTCACCCAGGTGGTACTGGTTTTGAAGGCATGAAGGGGTCACACAGAGCAGATGAGGCTCAGCACTGTGATAGGCTATGGAAGGCCATTGGTGAAGGTGCAGCTTCAGTTGCAATTGACGGCCCAGGACTGAAGGGGTCATGCAGTGTTTTGGAGATGCCAGTACCATGAGATGACCACCAAGAGCAGCAGCAGTGGAGTACAGGCATCTGGAGCCTAGAGGACGATGCGTGTGCTACAAAGGGCATGGCTGGAGAAGTGACCGAAACCCTTGGAGGAGCCCAGAAGATCATAAGTTGGATCCCAGACATTGGATGGTTGGAGATTGATTTTGCTTTTGATTGTGATTGTGCCCTGATATTTTCCCTCTTGAAGGAAGAAACTATTTTAGTGGAGCCCACAGTTAAGAGACTTTTAATTGTAAAAAGACTTTGGATTTTAAAAGAGATGGATATTTTAAAGAGATTGAAATTTTAAAGAGATTGAAATTTTAAGAATATGTAAAGACTGTGGGATGTTTAAAGTTATTTAGACCTTGGGTATAAATAAGAATATAAAGGTTGAGGCTTAATAGTGATGTATTTGTGTGTCAAGTTGACAAGGGGTCAATTGTACTGGCTGGTTCTGTGTGTCAACTTGACACAGCTGGAGTTATCACAGAGAAAGGATCTTCATTTGAGGAAATGCCTCCATGAGATCCAACTGTAAGGCATTTTCTCAATTAGTGATCAAGGGGGAAAGGCCCCTTGTGGGTGGGACCATCTCTGGGCTGATAGTCTTGGTTCTACAAGAGAGCAGGCGGAGCAAGCCAGGGGAAGCAAGCCAGTAAAGAACACCCCTCCATGGCCTCTGCATCAGCTCCTGCTTCCTGTCCTGCTTGAGTTCCACTCCTGAATTCTTTCAGTGATAAATAGCAATGTGGAAATGTAAGCTGAATAAACCCTTTCCTTCCCAACTGCTTCTTGGTCATGATGTTTGTGCAGGAATCGAAACCTTGATTATGACACTACCTGTCTAGGTGTCTGCCAATAAATGAAGGGATAAAGAAATGTGGTACATTTGCATGATGAAATATCACCTTTCAAGAAATTCACAGAAAACTGAAATGAGCTGGTATATATCATCCTGACTGAGATAGCACAGACCCCAAAAGAAAGATATCATGTATTAACTTACATGGAAATGATAACTGTAAATACTTTAATAAATAGTCTACAATCCATATAAATCCATATAAGCACAGAGGTTAAATATAAAGTAAGGAACTGGGGGGGGGATAGCATAATTTAGGGAGGGGAAATAGAATGAATAATTTTATTAATGGTTTAATGAGGAAACGGAAACAGAAGGAACGAATGGGGAAGGTGAAGGAAGATGGCACTTATGAAGGGAATACTGGGACAGAAGCCTAAAATAAAGTGCATTTTTTATGGGTTACATAAAAACATAGGAATAAAGCTTCTTAAAAATATATACACAAATGAAAGGTATTTATATGGAGTCACCAACTAACAGAGGAAGTACATCTCCCAAAGGATGTCTCCTGTGACAAAATGAAGCTTCTAGTACTAGAATTGGGTTACATCTAATGGAGTCTTTGGCCCTTTGGAAACCCATCAACAGTCCAGGCTCTTGCCAAAGCTATGGTGGCTCTCCACAACTGATGGTAAGGGCCTACTGCTGAAGACAACTCTTACCAAACACATTGCTCAAGGGAATTTAGCTGGTGTTCAGCTATAATCTCAACTCTGGAGTAGTATTTAGGGTGCTGGAAAATACTCTGTAAGAAGCAAGGTAAACACCAAACCAGTTATAAGCCCTTGCTCTGCAATAGTAACCTCCATGCAAGATGGGCTAGTACAAAATGCTTGTGAGACTAACTAGTGAATATCAGATTGGATTAAATCCTACTCCATGAGATGATTGGCCAAGTATGTAAGAATACATATGTCAGGGACATAGGGGAAAAGCAATATAACACCACACTAAATGAACCTAGAAAAAAAATTACTCCTATCAATGTCTCTTGCTCAGCCAACATCAGAGAAGTTTGCATGTGCAGTCAATGAGAATATATACAGAGACCCACAGCTGGATGATATAAAACAGAATGATGACCTTGAAATATTCAGTATTAAATGCAATGTCTCTACTCCTTCCCCCGCCCCTCCCCAACCTGCCACTATCACCACAGGTTATCATCAGGGAAACCTGTTGATGTGAAGAAAAAATAATTGCAAGAACCAGAGGGAATAAGGGAGATTAAACACACACACAATGCACACACACACACACACATGAAACAAACAAAAAAACCAAGTCCTAACCATAGTATGACCAATGCATATAGAAACTCATATAAACTATGGCAGCATATAACCTGTACAGGTGTGGGCCTAATGAGGTTCCAGTGCTAAAAATAGAAATTGGCACAAACCCACTTCTTAAACTGAGCATCTTTTACTTCCTCATTATAAGAACAGGGGATTAATATCAGATATACAAATTATAAAACAAATTATAATACTAAAGCACACACACACACACACACACACACACACACACACACACATAAAACCCAGAATATGGTCAATATTTTAAAAATTAAGATCAGCTTAATTAACTTTAATGAATATGTCAATTCTTTCTAATAGTCAAAAGTTTTAATATTAAGAGGGAAGAAAATATTAAAAATTAATCATGTTTATATTTTATATTTGGTTACTTATTTAAAGTAAACTCAAAATATTAATTATAAAAGAAAATAATTATCTAGGTTATGGCATCAATAGTGTATTGAATAATTTTACTAATATTTTCAGGAAACTTCCAAAGTCAGACTCATAAGATTCTAAATTGTTAATCTTAAGAGCAGCCAGCACAACGCCTTCATTAACATGCCAGAGTTTAACTTCAGTCTTACCATTGTTTTGTCTCACAGAAACCTTTCTGGGTTCATCTCACAGCCATGACTTCAAAGAATACTTTGGCTATGTGAAGAGTTGGAAGCCATCCATTCTGGGCAACATAAGATCCTGTTTCAAGAAACTTCTCTTTAAAAAGTAGATTTTTTCAATGGTGACTATCTAAGGTGGGTTCTCTCAGGAGCTCTCAGGCCACAGAAGTAGCATAGTACCTGGAAAGGGTCTTATGGGCCTTCATCTGCATCCAGGAGTTAGGGATGTTCTGCAGTCCTCTGTGCACTTGTCTTGGTAGGCGAGAGCTAGTCTCCTACGACAGATAGCACAGGCTTACAGACTCAGGAACAAGCTCCAGTCAAAGACAGCAAGAACATCTAACACCCAAGATTACTAAATGCTGAAAGAAAAGTTCAAGAATCTTACTAAGAGAAACCAAGACTATTTGGCATCATCAGAACTCAGTACTCCCAACACAGGGAGTTCTGGATATCCCAACACACCAGAAAAGTAAGATTCAAATTTAAAATCATATCTCATGATGCTGGTGGAGGATTTTAAGAAGGACATTAGTAACTCCCTTATAGAAATACAGGAGAACACAGTTAAACAGGTAAAAGTCCTTAAAGAGGAAACACAAAAATCCCTTAAAGAATTACAGGAGTGCTACGCACACTCCAGTGAAGTTTGCTTGGCAGGCCAAGAGGCCTGGGAGCACTCACAAGGCAAAGAGTTTCATGGAAACTCACGTCCTGGAACTTTGGCGTTCTCATAACCCGTATACTCATACCCTATCCTCCTATATGGATCCACATGCTCTCTTTTAGTATTATCTTATTATAAGTGCCTTTTAAGATCGAATTCTGAAATAGCTAAGCCTTTGCCAGTGTTCCAATGTCCCAGAAAATCCTTGAAGCCAACAAACTGGGAATTCAGTAGGAATTCAGTGAGAAGGTTACCTATTCAGTAACATACAAATTTACTTCTAGTAGAGACAGTGAAACTAATTAGGCATTATCCCGTCCCACGGGATTCAGTTATTCGTGGGTGCGAGGGGGACCATGAACCTGGAAGGAAATGGGAGTAAAAGAAAGAAAGTCGGAGGACCAAGTAGATAGCAACCTATCAAGGTCTCGTTTATTAGGCTGAGGTGCCTTCTTTATAAAGCATACATCGCGGGGAATATGGGAGGGGTCGAGGGAGAATTATACAAAGAACAAAGAAGTGGGCATCTGCTGACATGGGGGCCGAAGTCAGGCGCCAGGCAGCGGGCACTCTGGATCTTATCTCTGGAACATCAATCCTCCTTGACAGCCTTGGGGGTCAGGCTGGGCTCAGGCATAACTCATGTCCTTGGATGGCATGGGAACTCAGGAAGAGATAGGGAAGAGGGAACTATAATTCAGCTTTTACAGCCTCAGGTGCCAAGAAAGGAATAGGGAGGAAGGGGGGTGATAACCTGCTTTTAGTACAAGGCCATTTGGCCTGTTAGGGAGATTGTGAAGGGCTCACGTTCTCACGGGATGGTCTCTGACAAGGCATTACAAAGAACCAAGCAGGTATTGCTCAGGGCTGGTCTGCAGAGTGTTTACTTGAGACAATAGCCAGTCTTACACAGAAAAGGGAATTCAAAGTGGCCTAGCGAACAGGTGGGTTCACCATGAAAGTGTTAGGGAATCCCCCTGAGACAGGTTTCTTCACTTGACTCAAAGAAACAGCATAAATCAGGCATTTATTAAGAAACCCTGGTGGTGGGCTTAACAATAGACTAGCTTCACACCTGGCTCCCTTCTTAGTGGCAGCAGCCTGGTCCCCACCTTCTTTTGATATATACATTCCTTTTGTATTGTGTCACTGTAACTCAGTGGATGTATCTCGCCTGGTTTCTTGTTATTCTTCTGTATAAAAAGATTGATGCTCGACTTGACAAATTACATTCAGATTCTACACAATCTCCTGTGTGCATCTGTCTTTTCACCAACTCCTTGCCCATCGGCACCCAGAGACCCGCCCTACGCAGACAAGGGACCCAAGAGGGTGAGTGGCACAGGAGAATACAAGTAAACAGGTAGAATCCCTTAAAGAGGAGAAAAAAATAACCCTTAACGAAATCCAGGAAAACACAACCAATCACATGAAAGAAATGAATAAAACCATCTAGGAACTAAAAATGGAAGTAGAAACAATGAAGCATCACAAAGAGCAAAAATTATAGAGATACAAAACCTAAGAAAGAAATCTGGAGCCATATATGCAAGCATTACCAACAGAATACAAGAAATACAAGAGAGAATCTCAGATGCAGACGATTCCATAGAAAACATTGACACAATAGTAAAAAAAAAAAAAATGCAAAATTTAAAAATATCCTAATTCAAAACATCCAGAAAATCCAGGACACAATGAGAAGACCAAACTTAAGGATAATAGGAATAGATAAGAATGAAGATATTCAACTTAAAGGGCCAGTAAATATCATCAACAAAATTATAGAAGAAAACTGCCCTAACCTAAAGAAAGAATTGATCATGAACATCCAAGAAGCCTACAGAACTACAAATAGATTGAACCAAAAAAGAAATTCCTTTGTAACATAATAATCAAAAAAAAAAAAAAAACAATTGAAAGAAACAAGGAAATAATATTAAAAGCAGTAAGGGGAAAATGTCAAGTAACATATCAAGGCATACCTATCAGAATTACACCTGACTTATCACCAGAGACTATGAAAGCCAGAAGATCCTGGACAGATGTCATATAGACCCTAAGAGAACACAAATGCCAGCCCAGGCTACTATACTCAGCAAAACTCTCAATTACCATAGATGGAGAAACCAAAGTATTCCAAGAGGAACCCAAATTCACACAATAACTTTCCTCGAATTCAGCCCTTCAAAGAATAATAAAGCGAAAACTTCAACACAAGGAGGGAAATACATTCTAGAAGAAGGAAGAAAAGAGTTGTTTAACGAACCTAAAAGAAGTTAGCTACAAGAACACAATCCCAACTCTAACAATAAAAATAACAAGAAGGAACAATTACTTTTCTTTAATATCTCTTATAACAAATGGACTCAATTTTCCCAATAAAAAGACACAGACTAAAAGACTGACTGCAACCATGACCCGACATTTTGCTGCATACAGGAAACTCACTTCATTGATAAAGACAGATATTACCTCAGAGTAAAAGTCTAGAAAACAATTTTCCAAGCAAATGGTCCAAAGAAACAAGTTGGAGTAGCCATTCTAATATTGAATAAAATCGATTTTCAAATTAAATTTATCAAAAAATACAAGGCAGGTCCCCTCATAATCATCAAAGGTAAAATCTACCAAGATGAACTCTCAATTCTGAACATTTATGCTCCAAATGCAAGGGCATCCACATTTATTAAAGTGACTTTACTAAAGTTCTAAGCACACAGTGCACTGCACACAATAATAATGGGAGACTGAAAAACCCCACTCTCATCACTGTGCTGATCCTGGAAACAGAAACTAAACAAAGACACAGAGAAAGTAAGAGAAGTTTTGAACAAATGGATTTAACTGATATCTACAAAACATTTTATCCTAAAACAGAAGAATACACTTTATTCTCATCAAACACTTCACGGTACCTTCTCCAAAAATGACCATATAATCAGTCACAAAACAGGCCTCAACAGATACAAAAACATTGAAATAATCCCATGCATTCTATCATATCACCACAGACTAAGGCTGATCTTAAAAGCAACATAAATATTAGAAAGCTCACATACACCTGGAAGCTGAAAAAAACTCTACTCAATGATAACTTGGTCAAGGAAGAAATAAAGAAAGAAATTAAAGACATTCTAGTGTTTAATGAAAATGTAACCACAACATAGCCAAACTTATGGGACACAATGAAAGCAGTCCTAAGAGGTAAAATCATAGCTCTGAGTGCCTCCAGAAAGAAACTGGAAAAAGCATACACTAGCAACGTTATAGCACACCTAAAAGCTCTAGAACCAAAGGAAGCAAATTCACCCTAGAGAAATAGTCAGTAGGAAATAATCAAACTCAGGACTGAAATCAACCAAGTAGAAACAAAAGGAACTATACAAAGAATCAAACCAGGAGCTGGTTCTTTGAGAAAATCAACACAACAGATAAAGTCATAGCCAGACTAACTAGAGAGCAAGGGACAGTATCCTAATTAACAAAATAAAAAAAATTAAAAAGACAGATAACACCAGTATCTGAGGACATCCAAAACTCATCAGATCCTACTACAAAACCCTATACTCAACAAAACTGGGAAACCTGGATAAAATGGAAAATTTTCGAGACATATACTAAGTACCAAAGTTAAATCAGGATCATATGAATGATCTAAACAGTCCCATATCCCCTAAAGAAAGAGAAACAGTCATTATTAGTCTCCCAAACAAACAAACAAACAAATAAACCCAGGACTAGATTGGTTTAATGCAGACTATTATCAGACCTTCAAAAATTACTTAATACAAGTACTTCTCAAACTATTCCACAAAGCAGAAACAGAAGGTACTCTTCCCAATTTATTCTATAAAGCCACAATTACTTTGAAATTCAAACCACACAAAGACCCAACAAAGAAAGAACTTCAGAAAAATTTCCCTTGTCAATATGGATGCAAAAATGCCCAATAAAATTCTTGCAAACCAAATTCAAGACCAAATCAAAAGATGATCCATCATGATCAAGTAGGCTTCATCCCAGGGATGCAGGGATGATTCAATATACAGAAATCCATAATGTAATAGACCATGTAAAAAAAACTCAAAGGAAAAGTCAATATGATCATCTTATTTGATGCTGAGAAAATATTTGACAAAATCCAACACCCATTCATGATAAAAGTCCTGGAAAGAGCAGGAATTCAAGGCCCATACCTAAACATAATAAAAACAATGTATAGCAAACCAGTAGCCAACATCAAACTAAATGGAGAGAAACTTGAAGCAATCCCAGTAAAATAAGGGATTAGACAAGGCTGCTTACTCTCTCCCAACCTAGGAGATGTTCTATCCAGAGACATTAGACAACTAAAGGAGATCAAAGGGATACAAATTGGAAAGGAAGAAGTCAAAATACACTGTTTGCAAATGATATGATAGTATATATTAGTGACCCCAAAAATTCCACAAAAGAACTCCTAAACCTAATAAAAAAACTTCAGTGAAGTATCTGGATATAAAATTAACTCAAACAAATCAGCAGCCTTTATCTACACAAATAATAAACAGGCTGAGAAAGAAATTAGGGAAACAGCACCCTTTAAAATAGTCACAAATAATATAAAATACCTTGGTATGACTCTAACTAAGCAAGTGAAAAATCTGTATGATAAGAACTTCAAGTCTCTGAGGAAAGAAATCAAAGAAGATCTCAAACATGGAAAGATCTCATATGATCATGGATTGGCAGGATTAATATGCCAAAATGGCCATTTTGCCAAAAGAAATCTACAGATTCAATGTAATCCCCATCAAAATTCCAACTCAATTCTTCACTGAGTTCGAAAGGGCAATTTGCAAATTCATCTGGAATAACAAAAAACCTAGGATAGCAAAAACTATTCTCAAAAATAAAATAACCTTCAGTGGAATCACCATCCCTTACTTCAATATGTACTACAGAATAATTGTGATAAAAGCTGCATGGTACTGGTACAATGACAGAAAGCTAAATCAGTTGAATAGAACTGAAGACCCAGAAATGAAATCACATATTTATGGTCACTTGATTTTTGACAAAGGAGCTAAAACCATCCTGTGGAAAGCAGACAGCATTTTCAATAAATGGTGCTTGCTCAATTGGAACTCAGCATGTAGAACAATGCAAATCGATCCATTCTTATCGCCTTGTAAAAATTAAAGTCTAAGTGGATCTAGGACCTCTACATAAAACCAGAGATACAGAAACTTATAGAAGAGAAAGTAGGAAAGATATGGGCACAGGGGGAAATTTCCTGAACCGAACACCAATGGCTTGTACTGTAAGATCAGGAATTAACAAATGGGACCTCATAAAATTGTAAAGCTTTTGTAAGACAAAGGACCCTGTCAATTAGACAAAAAAGGAAATCAATAGATTGGTAAAATATCCAATATATACAAAGAACTCAAGAAGTTCCAGAGAACCATATAACCCTATTAAAAAATGGGGTATAGAGACATTATGGCAGATGCCAACAAGAACCTGATGACAGGAGTCTGATATAGCTGTCTCCTGAGGGCCTTTGTCAGTGCCTGGCGATTATAGAAGTGGATGCTCACAATCATCCATAAGAGAGCACAAGGTCCCCTATGAAGGAGGCTGAGAAAGTACCCAAGAAGCTGAAGGGGTCTGAAGTCCCATAGAAAGGACATCAATATGAACTAATCAGTATCCCTAGAACTCCGTGGAACTAAACCACCAATGAAAGAAAACACATGTGCGACATGTGGCTCGAGATGTTTATGTAGATGAGGATGGTCTAGTTGTTCATGAATGGGAGAAGAGGCCCTTGGTCCTGTGAAGGTTCTATGTCTCAGTATAGGGGAATGCCAGGGCAAGAATGTGCGAGTGGGTTTGTTGGTTGCAGTCCAGTCCACTAGGCTGATACCATACTTGAATTAGCAAGGGCAATTCAATCCACAGGAAAGCAGAAGTCTCACCAACCAGCACAAAAATGGAAGCAGCAGTAAGCTGCAGGACTCTCAGGAGATGTTCTTTGGCAAGTTTCTTTCTATGAAGTCACCACAATGAAAGCTCAGTAATGTAAATTAAGGAGAAAAAATGCATGTGTGTCATCAGCTAAAAAAAATGAGACAGAGCAAAGAAAACTAAATTCCCAAGCTCCCACAGTCTGAGGGGTCATATTTATATTCCTTCTAAACAATATGAATCCTCTCACATGTTTGCAAGAGGAAAACATCCTTTCACCTGTGTGACCCAGCAAAAGATCATTTGACAAACTGAGTTTGCAAAGACACCAGAAGTTTCCATTTTTTTTTCTTGAGTATTCTTTGCTAAGAGTAGCATCCAAAACCTGAAGGGAAATTACACATGATGTTTTGTATTATTTTTCTATTTTTTGAGATTATAGTATAATTACTTCATTTATCCCTTCTCTTTCCCTACTCAACCCCTCAAATAATTCTTGCTCTGTTTCAAATTCAAGGCCTCTGTTTTTATTAGTTATTGTTACAGTGTATATGTGTATAAATATATATTTCTAATTGATACCTGCTCAGTTTGGATAAGATTATTTATATGTATAATTTCTGAGCTGACCTTTGGACTTGGATAGCCAAATTGTGTGTACTCTTCCCTGGGGAAGATTAATTTTCCCACTCTGTACTTAACATTCCTTAGCTGACTGTAGTTCTTTGTGTATGGTTGCTGCTTTGTGTACTATTTTCTATCCATACTCATTGATGTAGTCTTAGTCCAAGTCATGTTTGGGCAACATGAAGATCAGACTTTATGGATATAGCTTCTGATGTTTCTAGGAGACATAATGTCACAGTGCACTCCCTGATCCTTTGACAATCAATCATTTAACCACCTCTCCTACAAGATCCCTCGAACATGAACCTTAAGTGTGAGAATTGTTTTGAGAATGTATAATTACAATCTCCATAACTTTTCACAAGCAATATATAAATAAAAAACAAAGAAATTTATTAAATATAATATAAAGACATATACCTTAGCACTTGAAGGTAGAACGACATATACCTTTCATCTTAGCGTTGGGAGGTGGAAACAGGAAGATTATAAATTTTAAGCTAGCCTTGACTACATGGTGAGACCTTGTCTCCAAAGGGAACTGGGTGAATAATAGCTGAAAAAGATGCAATGCTACTTAAACACATTCCCACATCTCCTGTGTAGTACCCCTTTTTTGCTTTTGAATCTACATAGTTCTCTCTTTAAACTTGCTATATAGCACCGAAAGAACTTGAATTCCCTGTATTTCTGATCCTCCTAACTCTCCATTGATTTTTGCAAGATCTGAGGTTACTGACATATACAAATACATCTAGTTGAAAATACCAAAATTTTAACAATATACTTTCATGATATATCCTTTTGTAATCTCTCTTCACCATTTCTGCCTCACACACCCATTTCTCCATTTTCATTTCTACCCTCACTGGCCACTTTCTCCCCAATGTGCCATATTACTGTTGACTTCTAAAATGCCAATCACATTCCATAACTCTTCTCATAATTGTCATCTCAGTGCATTCTGTGCAGTCTACAACTTCAATTCAGAATCCCACTTATTGAGGGATTCCTCTGTCCTGATTTCCCCCTATATTATTGACTGTATTTTTGATTATTGATTTTTTCTTTAAATATTTATTTGTTTATTATATGTGAGTACACTGTAGCTGTCTTTAGACACTCCAGAGTCTGATCTCTTTACAGATGGTGTGAGCCACCATATGGTGGCTGGGATTTGAACTTAGGACCTTCAGAAGAGCAGCCAGTGCTCTAAACCCCTGAGCCATGTCTCCAACCCCCTATTATTGCTGATTTTAAGACATAGTAATTGCTTCATGCTAAATATGCATTTATTTACACATGAAGATTATTTTTCTCTGCGAATGGAATAGAGTCTCCATATATAATATGATATGGGTCACTGTTCTGTCTTTGACATCTGGAACAATAGTGTTACCAATGTTTTGAATAATTAAATGGATGTACCTGCCAGATGGCATATTTTACTTCATGTCCAAAGTTATATATAGCTTTCCTAAGTGCCTAGGTATTAGAACCAATAAGAACTTGAATGTTTTTCATAAGGGTACCAGACACTCTTCAATCAAATCAAGTAGCAAATGTGAAAACAAGAGTAAAGATGAAGAAAAATGTAAGATATGTATAAACTAACCACATAGAAATAAAAGGGAGAAAAACTATATAATATCCTTAGATTTTCAGAGGATCCTCAGCTTGTTTGTCAAAAAGTCAAACACAAATAAACCTTGATTCTTTAAGTAGCTAGATTCAACTGCTAATTTCCCCAGAAGAAGATCACTGTTTTAAGGGGAAAATACAATGTGAAAGAATATAACCATACACTGTTTTTCATATACCTGTCACACAATATTTTCATCATTAAAACTTTGATTTGGAAATGATATATGAAGAATAAATTAATATGAACCATATTTTTATTTCAATAATGTAACAGATACATGATTTGGAATATTTAAGCACTATAGCTTATACTTTATCCAAAATATATGTATAAAGAAAAATACAAAATTAGTGGTTGAAAATACTGATTGTTGAATGAATACAATGAATATTTAGTAAGTATGTCATTTTATTAGCATGTTAATACTGCATTTTTAAAACAGTAGATTCCATTTCATTAATGTATACATAATGTTACCATGAGGAAGCTATAGATATCTTATTTATTTAAATATTTTATAAATATTTTATTTATTTAGATATGTTTGTAGCTGCATTGTGATGTATCAATGGCAGTTTCTAATATTATTTGACTTGCTCTATTGAAAATATTAATTATTTCTAGTGCTTACTTAACATATACTTCTTAGTATATGTTAATATACTTGTTTATTTAATAACTAAAAGTATCAGCACATTTTTCAAGAGGGTTACATGTTCAATATCATGTCTTCGTTTATTTCTTAGGACACAACAAATTACTTTCAGTAGAAATTTTTGAAACCATTTTCAAATTTGAAGTATAGATTCTTTCTTCATTTCTTCTCTTATTTTTCATAAATCTTCACTAGAATACAAATTACAAATTAAAATTTAGTGTCAAGACGATATGATCTATAATTTTATGCACATGTTACCATCTGCTTAGTCAATATCTATGCATATTTAACATCAATCGTTCTATCCTCTTTTGTTCATTCTGTGATTTGGTCCTTTTGTGGTTTACATGGTGATTGGAGATAAGAACATGTGTGTTATTAAATGTTAAAATAATATATTTATAGTTTAAATTTATTAAATCTAGGGAGGAGATGAGCCAAATATGCAATGAGCCGAATAGTCTTAAGAAGCATATGTCTGTGGGTGAAAATACGTACATGTACACTACTGTGTAATATGCTCATGTAATGCACATATTACTATGTTCAGAAGAGATGATAAGATAAAATTTTATACAGATATGATGATTTAATTTGGAGAGAGTTATGCCATAAATTTTATCAAAGTGAACAGGCTATTAACACCAAAAACAAAAGACATGAGTTGTTCAAAACATACTTAGCCAAGTAGTATCACTGGACATATGCAGAAAAATGCACTTATCTCTCTGCTGGTGGTTATACATTTGTGAATATCTGATGGGAGAAAAAAGGGTTAGCTAGATCAAGTAATTTTTTTTTCAGAACCAACACATTTTGAAATTAATAATAAAATACCTGAGTTTTGGGGAAATATTTCTTAAAGGTGAATGAGTTATTGTATAACCGATTAGGGTTTCATGCCTGGGGAACATAAATTTTGGTGAGCTCTGAAATCACTTACAGATAGACTCAGCAGATTGTATTAATATATTTATTCATTTATAAATGCAGCAATAGTAATCAAAGAAAAAGAAATCATCAATTTAAGGGAACATTGAAAAGTCTAAAGTGAGAGGACATGGGAGGGACTGTAGGAAGACAAGAGAAGAGGAAAGATAATGTAATTATATTTTAATTAAAATAAGAATATTTTAAAATTACATTTTATTAATAAAGTTAATTAGGATTTACATGTAGACATATATCTGTATATGTAAAACATGTTTTTATGTATGAAGTCATAAAGTTGCCATAGTATGTGCCTATGAGTCAGAAGATAGTATGCAAGGTTTAGGACCATGCAGATCTCAAGGCTGGAAATCAAATTCAGTTGGTCAGATTCAGAGTCAAGAGTCTTTTCTAGATGACCCTTACTGGAAAACAGTGTTTTGTATCTTCCAGGTGAGGAAAATTAATTATAATGAACATTTAAGTGAAATTTATGAAACTTTGAATTTAGTAAAAAAAGAAAAATAAATCATCTTTGTAAACTCTTCCTTTGTTCCAAAATTAGAAATAATAAAGTCAAAAATTTTAAATTATATATTCAAATACCCTTTGATTAGAAATTACATATTATAATTATAAATAGAATAGGTGTTTTGTGATTGTAATACTCTGCTTAGCATAAAGTAAATTTTTACAGTTATTTGTTGTATAAAATATTAACAATACCAAGCTTACATTTCAAAGAACCTACAATATAAATTATATTTTACAAAAATATTAGTGTTGAACTCAAGTAACTTTTTGACCCATTTGAAACTCCTCTTTCTCTAAAGTACTAGTATTCATATTTAAAATATACCAAAAAGAATGGAAGAAGGAAAGACTTAAATGCACATCATTCGGATAAAATTAAATCAAAATCTGTTCTAACAGTGAAGCCAGCATTATTTCATAAAATGCCCTTGTGTTTACTTCCTAAATAAGTAAGATTTCAGTGGCGACAATGAACCAGGAAGCAGTGCTTACAGATGCTCCATAACTACAGAACAGGCTAGATTCAGGCTGAATTTCAACAGGTTCGGATGAGTATGTGCCTTCAGTCTGGGGGTTTATGGATGTATTCGATTTGTATAACAGCTACAGACACAACATAATCAAAGTTTCTACTTGGACAGTAAATCTACGAACCCAGAGCTCCTAAGGACTAAACTACCAAGCAGAGTACACATGGAGGGACCCATGGCTCCAGATGC
Organism: Mus musculus; assembly: GCF_000001635.26. NCBI lineage: Eukaryota > Metazoa > Chordata > Mammalia > Rodentia > Muridae > Mus > Mus musculus. The sequence goes on from NC_000067.6 coordinate 27,084,150, forward strand.
TTATGTAGCCGAGGATGGCCTTATCTGGCATCAATAAGAGGTGAGGCCCTTGATCCTGTGGAGACTCTATGCCTCAATTTTGGAGAATGCTAGCGTGGTGAGGTGGGAGTGGGTGGGTGGATGGGTGCTCTCCCTCATAGAAGCAGGGGGTAGAGGTGGTGGGATAGTGGATTTTCGGAGGGGAAACCTGGAAGGGAAATAAAATTTGAAATGTAAATAAATAAAATGACATAAAAGGAATGAAACAATTCTGAATAAGCACTTTTAGCTCATCTGTAAAAGAAGTCTACAATGTGTATGTCTCTTCCTTTCTCTAATATATTTCTTTGTACATATTTTATGCTTTTTAAATATACTTTTTAACAATATATTCTGATTACAGTTTCTTCTCCACATTCCACCAGATTTCATCTACTTCTCTACTCTTCCACTCCACAACTTGGTATCTCTTTGTTTAGAAAATAAACTAACAGACAACCAAACAACAAGAAAAACAAACTGAATTAAGGAAACAAAAACCAAAGACAACAATAAAAACAAAAAAAAGCACACAGACACACACATACAAACATAAAATAAGAAAAGGCAAAATATTAAAACACAAATATGAGAAATATAATATACAAACCAAAGGGCAGTAAGATAAAATTATTTCCTCCAAAAAAATTAGACAAAAATTTTAAAAAGTATGAGTTCAAGTTTGTGATGGTGATCTATTTCTGGCCATGGGGTTAACTGTTCAGAATATTAAACATACTCAGTGAGACTGAAATCATTGGAGTAAACTAATATTTTTTCTTTATAAGGTTATATCAATTGGAGATAGATTTTTGGTTAATGATTGGACCTTATGGACACTTCACCTCCAATTGACTTGACCCTGTGCAGGACCTGTGCATGCTCTACAATCTCTTTGTGTGTCTTGTATCTAGACACTGTATACTTGAAGTCATACATCTCACCTGATTAACAATTTGCCTTATCATTGATAGTTCTCTCTCTCTCTCTCTCTCTCTCTCTCTCTCTCTCTCTCTCTCTCTCTCTCCCTCTCCCTCTCTCTCTCCATCTCTCTCTGTCCCTCTGTCTCTCTCTTTCTCCCTCTCTGTCTCTCTGTCTCTATCTGTCTCACTCTGTCTCTGTCTCTCTCTCTGTCTCTCTCTGTTTCTCTCTCTCAAAACTTGGGCCTTATTTATTATTAAAATAAATTAAAGTCTAATTAAAGACAACCAACAAAAGTATTGAGAAAACGAAGAGTAGAGGATAGATCTGGGACCAAGCATTGTAGGTGAAAAAACTAATGTTGCCTTTAAGGTAAGGAAGCACCAGACTCCCAACGGTGTACTGTCTTCATTACCCTTTTGAAAAGTAGTATAGTGCAAATGAGTGTACTCCCAGCACATGTTTTGCAAAACAGGATGGAGGAGCTTTGCTTACATTGTAAAAGACAAAATATATTCAGTAACCTGGGACTGTGATAAGAACCTAGATTTTGCCTATACCTTGTAGAACAAAGAATATTAATCAGTATGGAAAGCCCATGCTACATGTGGAGATTACAAAAAGATGAAGAATATATAAACAAAAGTTTGTAAATGGGCCTTTCAGTTATAGAAGGTGATTCTATGGCCACCATAGTGCAGAACTTGACAACAGGCAGGTAGGTATGACTGTATCTGTGAACTCTCATCTGTACCTGCAAGTAGAAGGCAGAAGGACACGCACATACCCTGAGAATGTCTTTGGTGTTGGAAACTCCAAAACTCAGCCCCAGCAACACACATCCTTCAATAAGAGAGTACATCATTAATTTCTAACTTTTCCATTCTACCAACATGGGAACAGTTATTTAACCATGTGAGTCTGTGGAGACTATGGAATCTATGGAGTTATTCTCATTCAAAATATCATGACAGTTGGAAAATACTCAACTTACTTGACACTTGCACCCATTTATACGCTGAACATATTTACCCACCACTCTCCCCACCACTCCCCCAATCATACCTCAATGCATTCCTTTTTCAACTTCATGTGTTTCAATTCCTCTCTTTTTATTCCTGTGCTTATTTTGCAGCTACTGAGTCTAGTTAATCATGAAGAAATAATCTTGATGGCTTTTTATTGTATACATTATGTGAAGGTAGTAACAGCTGAGGGAGTTCATGAGTGCATTATCAGTGCTCTTTCCAGAAGATGGACTTCACAGCATTTTCCCTACCTTATGCTTCTTTGATTTTTATTTTTCTTCCCAAGTCTTCTGTGGGTTACTTTCAGGATAGGAGGTAATATCTATTTCCCATTAGTGGCTGAGCACTCAAGAGTTACTGTGGGGAGAAAATGTACCCTTGTGTGACTGTGCATTCTTGACATGAGAAAAGTCATTTTTAGGAGGTCTCAAGGCTAATGGAAAGACATACCTCCCCAGGCCATGGGAATGGAATGTTTTCTAAAGCAGGATATCTGCAACAGCTCCAGCAAGGAAGCAGCATGTACAGACGGCTCTTGACTGCAGCATCCATGGTCGTAAATACATCCTAAGCACCATTTTCCCCTCCTAGATCCCCTAAGATTACTTGTCCACTTCCTTGTTTTGCTGTATATAACAGGCAGCTAAGTATCTTTGCAAAAAGTGATATATCCATCCAAGTCCAGAACCTACATGTTTTCAGGTTTACAACATTTTTTTTCTGATTCCATAATCACCTGTTATTCATCACCATGTTATTGGGATCAGCATTATAAGAAGCTGAAAGTTACATATCTCGGCATTTTAATCAGTATGAATTCTTTACATTAACACATGCCTATTACATAGGAATATTTTTGGTCAGTGTTGAAAGTAGAACAAATATGTTCATAAAAATGCATATGTAAAAAAGAAGCTTTATGAAATATCTATGTATGTTATTATATTATATAATATGACATGTACTATATATTCAGGTACATCTGTATATATTTTCTAGTCAATTTATATTACAGGATTTAGGATTCACTACTGACTAATACCAATGATTTATCTATGACCTGAATAGTGATTTTTCAGCATCACCAAAGCTATCCATGTAGGAGGAAGTTTCAAGGACACTTCCAGCTTGATTTTTTTTATTGTCCTACGACAAACATGCACGGTGTCTTCAGCAATACAGTCTTACCTTTTATTTATTGTGCTCATATAAGGGCAATGGCAATAGACTATGTTGTTTTTAGGATCTCTGTTGTCTCTGTTGTAAAAAGCTCATAAAGATATATCTCAATTCAACATTGGAATTTTTACTTTATAACCTATGGCTTTTAGAATAAGTATAGGCCAAACATTCCAAGTACCTGTATTCAAAACCCCTTTAAAGAGATGTACATTTTTTATTGGATATTTTCTTTATTTACATTTCATATGTTATCCTCTTTCGCTGGTTCCATGATGCCCAGAAACACCTTAACACATCCTCTCTTCCCCTGCTTCTATGAGGGTGTTCCTACACACACACACACACACACACACATACACTCCCACCTCTTTGCCCTCAATTCCTCTATACTGGGGCATCTATCAAGCCTTCAAAGGACCAAGGACCTCTCCCTCCATTGATGCATGACAAGGACATTTTCTGCTACAAATGCAGCTGGAGCCATGTGTACTCCTTTGTTGATGACTTAGTATCTGGGAGTTCTGGGGGATCTGGTTGGTGGATATTGCTGTTCTTCCTATGGAGTTGCAAAGCCCTTCAACTCCTTTAGTCCCTTCTCTAACTCCTCTGTTAGGGTCTCCATGCTCAGTCCAATGATTGGCTGGTAACATTAACCTTGGTATTTGTAAGGCCCTGGCAGGGTCTCTTAGGAGACAGCTATCTCTCATATCAGCATGGCATCCACAGTAGTGTCTGGGTTTGGTAATTCTATATGGGATGAATCCCCAGGTGAAACAGTCTCTGGGTGGCCTTTTTTTTTTTTTTTCTCCCTGCTCTAGACTTTATCTCCATATTTGTTCCTGTGAGTGTTTTGTTCTCCTTCTAAGAAGGACGGAACCATCTACATTTTGGTATTCCTTTTATTGAGATTCATGTGGTCTGTAAATCGTATCTGGGATATTAGGAGCTTTTGGGCTAGTATCCACTTATAAGTGTGTGCATACCATATGTTTTCTTTTGGGTTACCTCACTCAGAATGATATACTCCAGATCAATCCATTTGCCTAAGAATTTCAAGAATTCATTGTACTTTTATAGCTGAGTAGTACTCCATTATGCAAATGTACCACATTTTCTGTATCCATTCCTCTGTTGAAGGACATCTGGGTTATTTCCAGCACTGGGCTATTATAAATAAGGCTGCTATGAACATAATAGAGCATGTGTCCTTATTACATGTTGGAACATCTTCTGGGTATATGACAAGGGGAGTATAGCTGGGTCCTCAGGTAATATTATGTGCAATTAACTCAGGAAATGACAAAATGATTTCCAGAGTGGTTGTATCAGCATGAAATCCTACCAGCAATAGAGGAGTGTCCCTCTTTCTCCACATCCTTGCCAGTATTGCTGTCACCTGAGTTTTTGAACTACGCCATTCTAACTGTTGTGAAGTGGAATCTCAGGGTTGTTTGCATTTTCCTAATGACTAAGGATGCTGAACAGTTCTTTAGGTGCTTCTTTATTTAGCTGTGCACCCCATTTTTAAAAATGGTTATTTGGTTCTCTGGTGTCTATCTTCTTGAGCTCTTTGTATATATTGGATTGTAGCCCACTATTGGATGTAGGATTGGTGAAGATCTTTTCTCAATCTCTTGGTTGCCTTTTTGTCTTATTGACAGTGTCCTTTGCCTTACAGAATCTTTGCAATTTTATGAGGTCCCATTTGTCAAGTCTTGATCTTACAGTACAAGCCGTTGGTGTTCAGTTCAGGATTTTTTCCCCTGTGCCCATATCTTCGAGGCTCTTCCCCATGTTCTCCTTTATAAGTCTAAGTGTATCTGGTTTTATGTGGAGGTCTTTGATCGATTTGGACCTGAGCTTTGTACAAGGAGATAAGAATGGGTCATCCAAACGCTGACACCATTGCATACACTAGCACGATTTTATCGAAAGGACCCAGATGTAGCTGTCTCTTGTGAGACTATGCCGGCGCCTAGCAAACACAGAAGTGGATGCTCACAGTCAGCTAATGGATGGATCACAGGGCTCCCAATGGAGGAGCTAGAGAAAGTACCCAAGGAGCTAAACGGATCTGCAACCCTATAGGTGGAACACCATTATGAACTAACCAGTACCCCGGAGCTCTTGACTCTAGCTGCATATGTATCAAAAGATGGCCTAGTCGGCCATCACTGGAAAGAGAGGCCCATTGGACACGCAAACTTTATATGCCCCAGTACAGGGGAACGCCAGGGCCAAAAGGGGGAGTGGGTGGGTAGGGGAGTGGGGGTGGGTGGGTATGGGGGACTTTTGGTATAGCATTGGGAATGTAAATGAGCTAAATACCTAATAAAAATGGAAAAAAAAAAAAAGAATGGGTCGACTTGCATTCTTGTACATGCTGACTGCCAGTTGAACCAGCACCATTTTTTTTTAATGGTGTCTTTTTCCCACTGGATTGTTTTAGTTCCTTTGACAAAGATCAAGCAACCATATGTGTGTGGGTTCATTTCTGGGTCGTCAAATTTATCCCACTGATCTCCCTGCTTGTCTCTGTACCAATACCATGCCATTTTTTTTTTTTTATCACTACTGCTCTGTAACACAGCCTGAGTTCAGAGATGGTTATTCCTCCAGAAATTCTTTTACTGTTAAGAATAGTTTCTTTTGCTATCCTGGGTTCTTTGTTATTCTAAATGAATTTGCAAATAGCTCTTTCTAACTCTATGAAGAATGGAGTTGGAGTTTTGATGGGGATTGCATTGAATTGGTAGATTGCTTTCAGCAAGATGGCCATTTTTACTATGTTCAATTCATGAGCATGGGAGATCTTTCCATTTTCTAACATCTTCGTGGATTTCTTCCTTCCTAGACTTGAAGTACTTGTCATTCAGATCATTTACTTGCTTGGTTAGAGTCACACCAAGGTATGTAATACTTTTGTGACTATTGTGAAGGGTGTCATTTCCCTAATTTCTTTCTCACCTTGTTTATCCTTTGAGTAGAGGAAGGCTACTGATTTGTTTGAGTTAATTTTATATCCAGCCACTTTGCTGAAGTTGTTTTTCAGATGTAGGAGTTCTCTGGTGGAATTTTTGGGGTCACTTAGTATACAATTATACCATATGAAAATAGGGATATTCTAACTTCTTCCTTTCCAATTTGAATCCCTTTGACCTCCTTTTGTTGTCTAATTGCCCTAGCTAGAACTTCAAGTACTATGCTGAATAGGTAAAAGAGAGTAAGTAACCTTCTCTAGTCCCTGATTTTAGTGGGATTGCTTCAAATTTCTCTACATTCAGTTTGATGTTGGCTACTGGTTTGCTGTGTATTGCTTTTACTATGTTTAGGTATGGGCCTTGAATTCCTGGTGTTTCCAATACTTTTAACACGACGACATGCTGAATTTTGTCAAATGCTTTTTCAGCATCTAAAGAAATGATTATGTGGTTATTTTCTTTGGGTTTGTTTATGTAGCGTTAATGGATTTCCATATATTGAACCATCCCTGCATCCATTGGATGAAGCATACTTGATGGTGGTAAATGATCACTTTGATGTGTTTTCAGATTCGGTTGGCAAGAATTTTATTGAGAACTTTTGCATCAATGTTCATAAGGGAGATTGATTTGATGTACTCTTTCTTTGTTTGGTCTTTTTGTGGTTTAGGTATCAAAGTAATTGAAGCTTCATAGAATGCATTGGGTAGTGTACTTTCCATATTCTATTTTGTGGAATAGTTTGAAGTGTATTGAAATTAGATCTTCTTTAAAGCTCTGATAGAACTCTGCACTAAACCCATCTGGTCCTGAGCTTTTTTTTTTTTTTTTTTTTTTTTTATTGGGAGGCTATTAATGACTTCATCTACATCTTTACAGCTTATGGGGCTGGTTAGCTGGTTTATTTGATCCTGTTTTAACTTTGGCATCTTGTATGGGTCTAGAAAATTGCCTATTTTATCCAGATTTTCCAATTTAGTAGAATATAAACTTTTGTAGTAGGATCTGATGATTTTTTTTTTTTTTTTTTTTAGTTTCCATGGTTTCCATTGTTATGTTTCCTTTTCATTTCTGATTGTATTAATTTGGATACTGTCTCTGTACCCTCTGGCTAGACTGGCTAAGGCTGTATCTATCTTGTTGATTTTTCTCAAAGAACCAGCTCCTGCATTTGTTGATTCCTTGTATAGTTCTTTTTGTTTCTACTTGGTTGATTTCAGCCCTGAGTTTGATTATTTCCTACTGTCTACTACTCTTGGGGTGTATTTCCTTCTCTTTTTCCTAGAGATTTCAGGTGTGCTGTCAAGCTGCTACTGTAAGCTCCCTCCAGTTTCTTTTTGGAGTCTTCTTAGAGCTATGAGTTTACTCTTACCACTTCTTTCATTGTGTCTCATAAGTTTGGGTAGGTTGTGCCTTTATTTTCAATAAATTCTAAAAATTCCTTAATTTTTTTTCTTTATTTCTTCCTTGACCAAGTTATCATTGAGTAGAATGTTGTTCATTTTCCATGTGTATGTGTTTTTTCCATTGCTTTTGTTGGAATTTAATACTAGCCTTAGTCCATGGTGATATGATAGGGTGCATGGGACTATTTCAATCTCTTTGTATCTGTTGAGGCCTGTTCTGTGGCCAGAGGGTTTTGTTTTGGTTTGGTTTGGTTTAGTTTTTTGTTTGTTTGTTTGATTTTTTTTGTCAGTTTTAGAGAAGGTTTAGAGAAGGTACCATGAGGTGCTGAGAAGAATGTATAATCTTTTGCTTTAGGGTGAAATTTTCTATAAATATCTGTTTGATCCATTTGGTTCATAACTTCTGTGAGTTTCACTGTGTCTCTCAGTTTAGTTTCTGTTTCCATGATCTGTCCATTGCTGAGAGTGGGCACACTACTATTGTGTGGGGTACAATGTGTGCTTTGAGCTTTAATAAAGTTTCTTTTATTAATATGTGTGTCCTTGCATTTTCCCCTTACTGCATCTGGTGTTTTATTATGCCAGGGAGGAATTTTTTTCTTGTCCTGTTTATTTGGAGTTCTGTATGCGTAATTTATGGCAATGGGCTTCTCTTTCTTTAGGTTAAGAAGGTTTTCTTCTACAATTTTGTTGAAGATATTTACTGGCTATTTAAGTAGGGAATTTTCACAATCTTTTATACATGTTATTCTTAAGTTTGTTCTTCTCATTGTGTCCTGGTTTTCATGGATGTTTTGAGTTAGGAGCTTTTTGCATTTTGCATTTCCTTTGAGTGTTGTGTCAATATTTTCCCTGGTATCTTCTGCACCTGAGATTCTCTATTGTATCTCTTATATTCTGCTTGTGATTCTTGCATATATGGCTCCTGATTCCTTTCTTAGGTTTTCTATCTGCAAAGTTGTTTCCTTTTGTGATTCCTTCATTGTTTCTACTTCCATTTTTAGATCCTGGATGGTTTTGTTCAATTCCTTCACCTGATTTCTTGTGTTTTTCTGGATTTCTTTAAGAGATTTTTGTGGTTCTGAGGCGGCGCCATCTTCGGCTCCAGACAACCGGCCACCTTCCTGGTGAGAGCACAGAGGTCCGCCCAGCCCGAGAGGTTTCTGCCTCAGGCCCTGGCGAGAGCATCCTTGGCTCCGGGACTCCGGGGAGGGCAGGCTGCATGGGTGATGGTGTGGAATACAGAGACCAGCAGTTTCTGGGACAGGCGAGAGCCACAGAGCTTCTGAGTCGGTGCCATCTTCGGCTCCAGACAACTGGTCACCTTCCTGGCCAAAGCAACACAGCTTCTGGGAAAGATCATGTTTTGGGCTTTCAACTTCAGCCAGGAGAAGGTCCAAACACCAGATAACTGTGCACCTTCCCTGAAAGAGGAGAGCTTGCCTGTAGAGACTGCTCTGACCACTGAAACTCAGAGGAGAGAGCTAGTCTCCCACGTCTACTGATAGAGGGTAACAAAATCAACAGAGGAACAATCTCTAAACAAAGACAACTATAACAACTAACTCCAGAGATTGCCAGATGGCGAAAGGTAAACATAAGAATCCTACTAACAGAAACCAGGACCACTCACCATCATCAGAACCCAGAACGCCCACTTCGCCCAGTCCAGGGCACCCTAACACACCTGAAAAGGTAGACCTGGATTTAAAAGCATTTCTCATGATGATGGTAGAGGACATAAAGAAGGAATTTAATAACTCACTTAAAGAAATACAGGAGAACAATGCTAAAGAGTTACAAGTCCTTAAAGAAAAACAGGAAAACACAACCAAACAGGTAGAAGCCCTTATAGAAAAACAGGAAAACACATCCAAATAGGTGATGGAAATGAACAAAACCATACTAGACCTAAAAAGGGAAGTAGTCACAATGAAGAAAACCCAAAGTGAGGCAAAGCTGGAGATAGAAACCCTAGGAAAGAAATCTGGAACCATAGATGCCAGCATCAGCAACAGAATACAAGAGATGGAAGAGAGAATCTCAGGTGCAGAAGATTCCATAGAGAACATCTGCACAACAATCAAAGAAAATGGAAAATGCAAAAAGATCCTAAATCAAAACAACCAGGAAATCCAGGACACAATGAGAAGACCAAACCTACGGATAATATGAGTGGATGAGAATGAAGATTTTCAACTCAAAGGACCAGCAAACATCTTCAACAAAATTATTGAAGAAAACTTCCCAAATCTAAAGAAAGAGATGCCCATGAACATACAAGAAGCCTACAGAACTCGAAATAGACTGGACCAGAAAAAAAATTCCTCCCAACACATAATAATCAGAACATCAAATGCACTAAAGAAAGATAGGATACTAAAAGCAGTAAGGGAAAAAGGTCAAGTAACATATAAAGGCAAGCCTATCCGAATTACACCAGATTTTTCACCATAAACTATGAAAGCCAGAAGAGCCTAGACAGATGTTATACAGACACTAAGAGAACACAAATTCCAGCCCAGGCTACTATACCCAGCCAAACTCTCAATTATCATAGATGGAGAAACCAAAGTATTCCACGACAAAACTAAATTCACCCATTATCTCTCCACAAAGGCAGCCCTTCAAAGGATAATAACAGAAAAAAAAAAAAACCATTACAAGGACGGGAACCACGCCCTAGAAAAAACAAGAAGATAATCCCTCAACAAAACTAAAAGAAGACAGCCACAAGAACAGAATGCCAACTTTAACAACAAAAATAACAAGAAGCAACAATTACTTTTCCTTAATATCTCTTAATATGAATGGTCTCAACTCCCCAATAAAAAGACATAGACTAACAAACTGGCTACACAAACAAGACCCAACATTTTGCTGCTTACAGGAAACTCATCTCAGAGAAAAAGATAGACACAACCTCAGAATGAAAGGCTGGAAAACAATTTTCCAAGCAAATGGTATGAAGAAACAAGCTGGAGTAGTCATCCTAATATCTGATAAGATTGACTTCCAACCCAAAGTCATCAAAAAAAGACAAGGAGGGGCACTTCATACTCATCAAAGGTAAAATCCTCCAAGAGGAACTCTCAATTCTGAATATCTATGCTCCAAATACAAGGGCAGCCACATTCATTAAAGAAACTTTACTAAAGCTCAAAGCACACATTGCACCTCACACAATAATAGTGGGAGACTTCAACACACCACTTTGACCAATGGACAGATCATGGAAACAGAAACTAAACAGGGACACAGTGAAACTAACAGAAGTGATGAAACAAATGGACTTAACAGATATCTACAGAACATTTTATCCTAAAAGAAAAGGATATACCTTCTTCTCAGCACCTCATGGTAACTTCTCTAAAATTGACCACATAATTGGTCACAAAACAAGCCTCAACATATACAAAAATATTGAAATTGTCCCATGCATCCTATCAGATCACCATGGACTAAGGCTGATCTTCAATAACAAAATAAATAATAGAAAGCTAACATTCACATGGAAACTGAACAACACTCTTCTCAATGATACCTTGGTCAAGGAATGAATAAAGAAAGAAATTAAGGACTTTTTGGAGTTTAATGAAAATGAAGCCACAACATACCCAAACTTATGGGACACAATGAAAGCATTCCTAAGAGGAAAACTCATAGCTCTGAGTGCCTCCAAAAAGAAATTAGAGAGAGCACATATTAGCAGCTTGACAACATACCTAAAAGGTCTAGAAGAAAAGGAAGCAATTTCACCCAAGTGGAGTAGAAGGCAGGAAATAATCAAATTCAGGGGTGAAATCAACCAAATGGAAACAAGAAGAACTATTCAAAGAATTAACCAAACGAGGAGTTGGTTCTTTGAGAAAATCAACAAGATAGATAAACCCTTAGCTAGACTCACTAGAGGGCACAGGGACAAAATCCTAATTAACAAAATCAGAAATGAAAAGGGAGACATAACAACAGATCCTGAAGAATTCCAAAACACCATCAGATCCTTCTACAAAAGGCTATACTCAACAAAACTGGAAAACCTGGACGAAATGGACAAATTTCTGGACAGATACCAGGTACCAAAGTTGAATCAGGATCAAGTTGACCATCTTAACAGTCCCATATCCCCTAAAGAAATAGAAGCAGTTATTAATAGTCTCCCAGCCAAAAAAAAAAAGCCCAGGACCAGATGGGTTTAGTGCAGAGTTCTATGAGACTTCAAAGAAGACCTAATTCCAGTTCTTCACAAACTATTCCACAAAATAGAAACAGAAGTTACTCTACCCAACTCATTCTATGAAGCCACGATTACTCTGATACCTAAACCACAAAAAGGCCCAACAAAAATAGAGAACATCAGACCAATTTCCCTTATGAATATCGATGCAAAAATCCTCAATAAAGTTCTTGCTAACCGAATCCAAGAACACATCAAAACAATCATCCATCCTGACCAAGTAGGTTTCATTCCAGGGATGCAGGGATGGTTTAATATACGGAAATCCATCAATGTAATCCAGTATATAAACAAACTCAAAGACAAAAACCACATGATCATCTCATTAGATGCTGAGAAACATTAGACAAAATCCAACACCCATTCATGATAAAAGTCTTGGAAAGATCAGGAATTCAAGACCCATACCTAAACATGATAAAAGCAATCTACAGCAAACAAGTAGCCAACATCAAAGTAAATGGTGAGAAGCTGGAAGCAATCCCACTAAAATCAGGGACTAGACAATGCTGTCCACTATCACCCTACCTATTCAAAATTGTACTTGAAGTCCTAGCCAGAGCAATTAGACAACAAAAGGAGATCAAGGGGATACAAATTGGAAAGGAAGAAGTCAAAATATCACTTTTTGCAGATGATATGATAGTATATATAAGTGACCCTAAAAATTCTACCAGAGAACTCCTAAACCTGATAAACAGCTTCAATGAAGTAGCTGGATATAAAATTAACTCAAACAAGTCAATGTCCTTTCTGTACACAAAGGATAAACAGGCTGAGAAGGAAATTAGGGAAACAACACCCTTCTCAATAGTCACAAATAATATAAAATACCTTGGAGTGACTCTAACTAAGGAAGTGAAAGATCTGTATGATAAGAACTTCAAGTCTCTGAAGAAAGAAATTAAAGAAGATCGCAGAAGATGGAAAGATCTCCCATGTTCATGGATTGGCAGGATCAACACTGTAAAAATGGCTATCTTGCCAAAAGCAATCTACAAATTCAATGTAATCCCCATCAAAATTCCAACTCAATTCTTCAAGGAATTAGAAGGGGCAATCAGCAGATTCATCTGGAATAACAAAAAACCGAGGATAGCAAAAACTCTTCTCAAGGATAAAAGAACCTCTGGTGGAATCACCATGCCGGACCTAAAACTGCACTACAGAGCAATTGTGATCAAAACTGCATGGTACTGGTATAGTGACAGACAAGTAGACCAATGGAATAGAATTGAAGACCCAGAGATGAACCCACACACCTATGGTCACTTGATCTTTGACAAGGGAGCTAAAATCATCCAGTGGAAAAAAGACAGCATTTTCAACAAATGGTGCTGGCACAAATGGCAATTATCATGTAGAAGATTGTGAATTGATCCATTCCTATCTCCTTGTACTAAGGTCAAATCTAAATGGATTAAGGAACTCCACATAAAACCAGAGACACTGAAACTTATAGAGGAGAAAGTAGGGAAAAGCCTCAAAGATATGGGTACAGGGGAAAAATTCCTGAATAGAACAGCAATGGCTTGTGCTGTAAGATCAAGAATTGATAAATGTGACCTCATAAAATTGCAAAGCTTCTGCAAGGCAAAGGACACTATCAATAAGACAAAAAGGCCACCAACAGATTGGGAAAGGATCTTTATCTATCCCAACTCAGATAGGGGACTAATATCCAACATATATAAAGAACTCAAGAAGGTGGACTCCAGAAAATCAAATAACCCCATTAAAAAATGGGGCTCAGAGTTAAACAAAGAATTCTCACCTGAGGAATACCGAATGGCAGAGAAGCACCTGAAAAAATGTTCAACATCCTTAATCATCAGGGAATTGCAAATCAAAACAACACTGAGATTCCACTTCACTCCAGTCAGAATGACAAAGATCAAAAACTCAGGTGACAGCAGATGCTGGCGAGGATGTGGAGAAAGGGGAACACTCCTCCATTGTTGGTGGGATTGCAAGCTTGTACAACCACTCCGGAAATCAGTCTGTCGGTTCCTCAGAAAATTTGACATAGTACTACCAGAGGATCCTGCAATACCTCTCCTGGGCATATATCCAGAAGATGTCCCAACTGGTAAGAAGAACACATGCTCCACTATGTTCATAGCAACCTTGTTTATAATAGCCAGAAGCTGGAAAGAACCCAGATGCCCCTCAACAGAGGAATGGATACAGAATATGTGGTACATTTACACAATGGAATACTACTCAGCTATTAAAAAAATGAATTTATGAAATTCCTAGGCAAATGGATGGACCTGGAGTGTATCATCCTGAGTGAAGTAACCCAATCACAAAGGACCTTGCACAATATGTACTCACTGATAAGTGGATATTTGCCCAGAAACTTAGGATACCCAAAATATGAGATACAACTTGCCAAACGCATGAAATTCAAGAAGAACGAAGACCAAAGTGTGGACACTTTACCCTTTCTTAGAAATGGGAACAAAACTCCCATAGAAGGAGTTACAGAGACAAAATTTGGACCTGTGACGAAAGATGGACCATCTAGTGATTGCCATTTGCAGGGATCCATCCCATAATCAGCTTCCAAACGCTGACTCCATTGCATACACTAGCAAGATTTTGCTGAAAGGACCCAGATATAGCTGTCTCTTGTGAGACTACACCGGGGCCTAGCAAACACAGAAGTGAATGATCACATTCAGCTATTGGATGGGTCACAAGGCCCCTAATGGAGGAGCTAGAGAAAGTACCCAAGGATCTAAAGGGAACTGCAACCCTATAGGTGGAACAACAATATGAACTAACCAGTACCCAGGAGCTCTTGTCTTTAGCTGCATATGTATCAAAAGATGGCCTAGTCGGCCATCACTGCAAAGAGAGGCTCATTGGACTTGCAAACTTTATATGCCCCAGTACAGGGGAATGCCAGGGCCAAAAAGGGGAAGAGGTGGGTAGGGGATTGGGGGGTGGGTACGGGAGACCTTTGGGATAGCATTGAAAATGTAAACGAGGAAAATACCTAATTAAAAAAAAAAAGAAAAAAAAAGAGATTTTTGTGTTTCTTCTTTAAGGGCTCCTACCTGTTTACCTGTATTCTCCTTCAATTCTATAAGGGAGTTATTTATGTTCTTCTTAAAGTCCTCTATCATCATCATAAGATGTGGATTTAAATGAGAGTCATGCCTTTCTGTTGTGTTGGGGTATCCAGGACTTGCTGTGATTGGAGAACTGGGTTCTGATGAGGCCAATTTGCCTTGGTTTCTATTGCTTATGTTCTTTCCCTTGCCTCTCACCATCTGGTTATCTCTTGTGTTAGCTGGTCTTGCTGTAATTGACAGAGGCCTATCTTTCTTTCAAGTCTGTGTATTTGTACTTTTGGGAGATCAGTTTTCTTAAGGAGATATTTGAGTATGGAGAACAGTTGCACAGGGTCAGCTCAGGGGTACAGACAGAAATCAGAAGGATCCTGTCCCTGGCTGTTCTTGGTTGCTGTGTCTTGTTGGTTTTGGGCGGGTCGCTATTTGGCCAGGAATTTGAGCAGAAGTGATGGGCTTACCTGTGCTCACAGGTATGTCTGCATTCCTGAGAGACCAGCAGTTCCCTGGCATTAATTGTGTATGAAGCATTGTAGAACAGGATCAGCTCCATGAGCTGTGGCACAGTGTACAATGACCTTTGTTTTATACTCACCCAGTCCAAATACCTTCTATCTTCTTTTGTAATTTTCTTGAAATGTGTTTAATTACATATATTTCATTCCTGTGCTGTAATATGTCTAATGGGTTTTATTCAATGTAAATGTGTGTAGGGTTGTTGTTCTGCATCCACTCTGCCACAGAGCACAGGGAGTTTGACTATGGTTATCAGAAGAGTAGACAAAGCATCTAGCCCAGGGCTGGGGGGAAGCTGGGAGCTCTGTTTTGTCCCAGCAGACGGTAATATCATAGGCTTGCTTGGTGGTGCTAGTGGCTGGGAGCACAGAGAAGCCTTCTACAGGAGAGTAGGCTGTAGCTCTACAGGCTAAGGCCTTATTCATAGCTCCCCATGGCAGACCTTGATGAAAAGAGACAGTCCATGGTTCTAGAAAGTTTATTGTCATGGTGGGAAAAGGATGCAAAAAACTAAACCTCACTTCTCAGGGTGGACCTGAGATTAAATACCTTTTGCAGGGAGGAATGTCTGTGAAGGAAAGCTTATTGGCTAAGCCCTCTTGGCCACTCAGTATGTTTTGGGCATATGCAATCTGTGGTCAAAACTTTTTTATGTGAGAAGCATGGCAAGTGTTCCAACTCAGGAGTCTGGCAGGGAATGTGGAGTCACCTAAGCCCCATGTTCATGCCCACCGAGTCTTCTGGTCCTGGGGTCATAACCTGCTCTACCTTGCCAAACTTCCTGGCATGGGTTTACATCCCACAAATGTGTACAGGTATTTAACTTTATTTACCAGGTTTCTGGGTGATTCTACATCTGAGATCAAAACTACAAGAAGTTTAATTCTTCCTTCCAAGTTATATACTCACTCTCAATCATACAAGAAGCAGAGAGTTGAAGCAAAAGATGGAATTTTCCATCATGACACACTCTCACAACTGCATCAAAGCATACTTTCCTCCTATAAACTCCTCATTCAAATGTTAATGAAATGGGAGTTTCAATGCATGAATGTAGTGCAGAATTTAATTCCATGATGATTCTGTTAGAAAATAGAAGACTGAAAAGCTGCCTCTGTTATCACCAATAATTATAAAAGTCTAAACTTGACTCAGCCTCTTGCATGACCTCAGAATGATGCATGTCCTTCTCTCTGCTTCTTTAAAAAAAAAAAATATATATATATATACATATATATATATATGTGTGTGTATATATATATGTGTGTGTTTCATATATATATATATATATATATATATATATACACATACATACATATATATATGTTTCATATATATGAATATGAAATTCTAGCTGGCTTATATGCTTTTCAACTCAAGATACTAATATAATTGCACTGGGCATATACTCAAAAGTTGCTCCCACATATAACTAGGGCATATGCATCACTATATTTATAGCAGACTTATTTATAATAGCCAGAAGAATTAATGCTTAATGAGTGCTAGCCAGCATCAAGAAAGTATGAATCTCAGTTTCTGCATGGTATCTCTGTATATTGCATGCAAGGTATATGGTATATTTGGCTAAGAGACATTACAAATTGGTTCTGTTGAGTAGCCAAGAAGAATGTAGGTGGTCACATTGTTTGTGAGCCTCTGGGTTCAACATAACCAACAACTCATATGGAGGTATAATGGACTTGGCAATAAGGATTTTGTGTGATGTCACCTTGCTCTTCTATCTTTGTCTAGCCTTGAATGTCATTTGTCTTCAGTCACTATTTTATGCTTTAAATTGGGTTACCATTTGCTAGGGTTTCACTTGATTTACTCAAACTACATTCATTTTAACTCGCACTTCATCCCATTCTCTCTCTTCATCTTCTAACCCATTCCAGTTTGGAATGAAATACCAAAGTAATAGATATCCATATAAAATCGTATTTATTTATGATAAATATGGCTTATTATTATATTTAAGCCATATTTCACACTTGAGTTTTACATAAACTCTAAATTTGTTTCACTTTATAGTTCTGCTGTCTAAAAAAGAATCTATTGCCTAGTCAAGGAACTTGAAGAATTCTGGTAATATTTCATTCTAAGGAGCAAGCAGAGAATAAGCAGTAAAAATTAGAAAAGGATTAGCTGACAAACTAGAAGCAAGGGTTGGTAAAATTAAAGCTATTGACCAACAATGTTGGTGTGTCAGAAGCTGTACTAAGTGAAATGAGTTTATGATTAAGGATATTTATTTGAAATGACTAAATTAAATTATTTCAATTTTGTTATTTTAATAGCAAAGGCAAATAGTAGAAACTCTGAGGACAAAAATAGGCAATAAAAATCTTTATAAATAAATCAATTTTGTAATAAGCTTTCTCATGGGTGCTGTCTTAATCAGGGTTTCTATTCCTGCACAAACATCATGACAAAGAAACAAGTTGGGGAGGAAAGGGTTTGTTCGGCTTACATTTCCATACTGCTGTTTATAACCAAGGAAGTCAGGACTGGAACTCAAACAGGTCAGGAACCAGGGGCTGATGCAGAGGCCATGGAGGGATGTTCTTTACTGGCTTGCTTGCCCTGGCTTGCTCAGCCTGCTCTCTTATAGAACCAAGATTACCAGCCCAGAGATGGTTCCACCCACAAGGGGCCTACCCCCGCACCCCCCCTTGATCACTAATTGAGAAAATGCCTTACATTTGGAACTCATGGAGGTATTTCCTCAACTGAAGATCCTTTCTCTGTGATAACTCCAGCTGTGTCAAGTTGACACAAAACTAGCCAGTACAGGTGCAAAGGTCAAAAAATAACAGAAGTAGGATATTATCATAGTATCCTTATTCGTGATAGTCAGAAGCTGGAAACAACCCAGATGTCCTACAACAGATGAATGGATACAGAAAATGTGGTTCATATACACAATGGAACTACTCAACTATTAAGAACGAATATATCCTGAGTTTTGCAGGCAAATGGATGGAACTAGAAAATATCATCCTGAGTGAGATAACTCAGACCCAAAAGGACATGCATGGTATGTGCTCACTAAAATGTGGATACTAGAAAAAAAAAATAAGTACAGAATACTCAAGATGTAGTCCATAGCACTCAAAAAGGTCAACAAGCTGAAGGGGCCACTTGGGATGGTGAAGAATGCAATCATAATGGGGGAGTGAGGGAGGGAGGGACCTGGAAGGGAAAAGGGGTGGGGAGTGGGGGCAGAGTGGAACATGATCTGGTATTTTTTAGGGGATAATGACTGAAGCCCTAAGCGCCAACAGAAAAAAAAATAGAAATAGGCAACCTCCAGAGGTAGGAAGTTGGGGGGACCCTCCACAATGTAGCAGAGACCTGGGAGGCAAGAGACATTCAGGACCCAAAGAAACCCTAGATGAAATGACCTACAGTGGGGAAAGGGAACCTGTAGAGCCTACTTCCAGCAGAATGACATGGCAAAAAGTGAAGGGTGGGGTTTTTATCCCATAGTCAAAACTCTGACCCATAATTGTTCCTGTCTGAATGAACTGCAGGGATGGAAACAGAGAAGATTTTTGAGGAAAAGAAGGTCCAGCGACAGGCCCAAAATGGGATCCAGCTCAAGGGGAGACCTCAAGGCCTGACACTATTACTGAGGCTATGGAGCACTAACAAAATGGACATGTCATGAATGTACTCCAAAAGACCCAACAAGCAGCTGAAAAAGTCAGAGGCAGATATTTGCACTCAACCAATGGACAGAACCTTCTGACCCTTTTGGTTGAATTAGGGAAAAGATGGAAGAATCTGAAGAGGAGGGCAACCTTGTAGGAGGACCAGTAGTCTCAATTAACCTAGATCTCTGAAATCTCTCACAAACTGAATCACCAACCAGGCAACATATACCAACTAATATGAGGTATACAGCAGAGGACTGCTTGGTCTCTGTTCAGTCAGAAAAAAATGCAACTAACCCTAAAGAGACTGGAGGCTTCGAGGAATTTAGAGGCCTGGTTGGATGGGTGGTGGATGGTGGGAACATCCTCTTTTAGACAGGGGGACAGGGAGAAGATATTGGATGTGGAATAGTTGGGGTGTGGACTGGGAGGGGAATAAAACCTGGAGTGTAAAAAACGAAAGTAAAAGGAAAAAATTAAAAGAAAGAAAATATTTAAAGAAAAAGAAAATTTCAAACACACACACACACACATACACACTGGTAGGGCTCAGTAATCATTCTGTAAAAGGAGAAATAAAAGTGTATATGGACTAGAAGCATTAAATAAATACACAACAGGATGGCTACAGATACAAAGCCATACATAAATAAACACAGTGCAATAAACAGAGTTCCTATGCAATCAGAACCTTCATCAAAGGCTAGCCTGGACAAGAAAGATGAACACACTACCCTTCCACTAATCATGGAAAGATTATTAGTTACTTGTTGAAAAAAATTAGATTTCTGTAATAGTATAGCCCTTGAAAAGTTAATCAAACTCTAGGGGAAGGTTATCTATTCAAGAATATTTGGGGAATGTGAGTCTGTCTTGAAGATAATGATCCACAAATTGACCCAAAGTTGGATAGGCTTGGAAGGGCATAGTGTATATAGGAAGAGTTGAGGGAGGGAGGTTGATGTGTTCAGACATGTTGTATGAAACTCTCAAAGAAGTGAAAATCCCAAAGTTTTTAACTTTGCATATATGCCTTTTAATTTAGGGCAATCGTTTATTTGTCCTGTTAGACTTAGTAAATGAGATGATACTTGAATATGTGTATAATATGGAGTTGCTGAAGGTTACCAATAGATAGATTTGTTGTTGTTGTTGTCATTATGTGTGAACTTTGTAATTTTCTTAGGTTGATTTTATCTGAATTTAGATAGGTATCTGATGTTTTCAAATACATATAGATATTGTCTTTCCTCTAAAGCAATCATAGTTGTGTGAAAAAAATTCCTGAATATCCTTTGGGAGGAGCTTCCTAGACACTCTACAAAATGATGCACAGTTTCAAAATGCATGCTTAACAAATTAGCATGAGAGAATGTGAATACTAATATGCATCTGTATGTAATATGCACTTATAAATCAAACCAGAATTTTCAATATAAAAGATTTGAAAATGTTTACAACTTAAGAAAATGATCACTAGTCAATTTGAATGTTTTTTTAAAACATTATTAGATTAGGAAGGCTTTAGAAATGCAACTTCTGACAGAATTGCTGCAATTGAACATGATGCATAGCAATTTCTATCCTTATTAGACATTGTCCTGTTTTTATGGAACATGGTGAAAGGTAGCAAATTAAAATGATCTTGCTTCTTTGAAAGAGATCTACTGATTAGTACTCATGTTCCAATTCCAAGTGCTGATCATTATTGCATTACCTGATGAACTCTGATTTGAAATGCAAAGTGATAGTTCAGTTGCAGTGATAAAATGAGACAGACACTTGTATTCATATTTACTAATATGGCCTTGTATATTATGCAATAAACTACATAATTAATTTTGTAATTTTGGCACGTTGTCAGGCACATTTTGAATGTTTTATGAGGCTACTAATATCTAGGAAATGGTACAATTAATTTTGTGAATTTTGGCAAATCTGTTAATCTTTAGAGTGAAAATCAGTTACAATTATGTTTGAAATGTGGCACGACCCTTCTACTTATGGTTGCAAACAATTTAGTATTCATGCACAGTCAATAAACCCTGACAGAGACCTGGGAACAATCAAAAGAAATAGCATATGCTTCCTGTTCTAGAAATATTTGCACTATTAAAAGAGACAGTTCTGCAAGCCAGTAATTGCATTTCTACATCGTTTTGAACAAAGTGCTTTATAAGGCCAAACAAATGGAAAATTCTTTCTGCATCAGAGAATTGGATGAATCTATATGAAGAAGATTTTCAAGTGGGGAATATTTAAATATGATGCATATGAATGAATAATAAATATCAGTATATCATAGTGGAGAGAATATTTTACATGTACAGGTAAATATTAATGTTCATCTAAATAAAAATACACAAATCAACTTTAGGGGATATCTGATAAGCCTTAGCTTTCATTTAATTTACAAAAGTGTTATTAACAAACATGTATAGTATTTTCTATTCTGCATAAATATTTTATGATTTCTGCAATAACTACCTTAACCTTCCTTCTTTAATGGACTGAAGATTATTCTATAAGCTTCAGTAACATTTTCTAGATTGCTAAACTAACCATTAGAGAGTATTTTTAATGATGACAGTTAAGGGATGAAGGCAACTTCTTTCTGACTTCTAATGTGACATTCTGAACCATTATGAAAGTATGTGTGCAGCACTGTACTTAGAAAAAACAAACAACTGGTCAAAAACATGTTATATAGCTATGAAAACATAAGCAAACCTTGTTAAGTATACTAATAAGCAAGTCATTAAGTAAGCAGTAGGTAGTTACTGATAGAGATTGTCTTCTTAATAGGTATAATCCCATGCAAATGACTTGGTGCCAGAGTATGTATGACATTTATTTTCAAAATATGTGATTCCACTTAAGTATTACGTTATGCAATCCAAGCAATGAATCAAAATACACACAAACACACACACACACACACACACACACATACATGCACACACATACCACATGTGATTTATTTATTTTTATTGTATTTGAGTCTGTGCTTTAACTTGAGACTCAGATTGAATACAAGTATAATGGAAGCTGAGATATAGAATTCAGTTCTCTCTGACTTTTTCCATATTGATTTGATATTAATCAGTGATTCATGCCAGGCTACTACTACCATGACTTCATCATATGGACTTTGCCATGAACCTGCCAGTCAAACTAAACTCTTCTTTCACTGGGTTGATTGTATTGACTGTTTTCTCTCAGAAATACAGAAATTGAATAATACTTGTTCTTTTTTAGGATTGGGCATTATATAACATGTAATTCTAGTTATAGTGAATATTTGGTAATGAAACACTTATTATTACAGAAGTCAACCATTTCAATGAAAATATAATTACTTGAGTTCTCTCCTTTGTTTTTCCTTCATATCAACAATTAAACGTATGGCATTTTGCAAGAAGATAGAGTTTTATTTTCTTAGTAGGCCTAAAATGGAAAACACACATGGTACATGATCAGGCAAATAACTACATGTTGAAACGTCTTAAAGTTCATTGACTTTCCTAAGTACGTAGAAATACTAAAATTTTTTTTCTTATATTTCTAAACTTAATGAAAGCCTTTTTGAATATTACCTGCATATTTTCTATTGGTTGGACTTGAAAGTTGCAGATATCATGGATCTAAGAAGTATGCCTTTTCAAAAAAGAAAAAAAAGTTATTATGGCTCTGAAAAGTATAGTGGTACGTGTGTGTGTGTGTGTGTGTATGTGTGTGTGTGTGTGTGTGTGAGTGTGGTGTGTATGTGTGTGTGTGTGTATGTGTGTGTGTGTGTGTGTGTGTGTGAGTGTGGTATGTGTGTGTGTGTGTGTATGTGTGTGTGTGTGTGTGTGTGTGTATGTGTGTGTGTGTGTGTGTGTGTGAGTGTGGTGTGTGTGTGTGTGTGTGTGTGTGTGTATGTGTGTGTGTGTGTGTGTGTGTATATGTGTGTGTGTGTGTGTGTTTGTGTGTGAGTGTGTGTGTGTGTGTGTGTGTGTGGTGTGTGTGTATGTGGTGTGTGATTATTGATCTTAGGATTTAGAGTAAAAAAGTAAAATAAGTTATACAGAGTAGTGTCCTGGCAGCTTGTAGTTATCTCTTGGGTTTTTCTAGGTGAAGGAAGCTCTCTATTGTATTGCTAAAATAATACCAGGAAATTACAGGGATTTCATAAACTAGAGGAGATTTCAAAACAGGTGGAAAGGTAATTTTACTTTTACTGACCCTGCCATAGAAGAATCACAGATCAGAGAAATTGTTAATGCTAAACCTTTCTACTATGTTCAGTGCATTCACTTCACTAAGACCCACTTTAAAACATTAAAAAAAACCTCTGAGAGTAAAACTTCACCATTAACCATTTATTTTACTAATAGATATCTTCCAAAAATTTCCATGTTGACTTTTTTCTGAGATTTTGATTGTCATTTAAAAATGATAACAGCTAGATGATAATGTGCCTTATTGACAGAATAATTGTTTAGCCCAAATACTACTACACAGACTAGCAGTAGTAGTAATATAATATTGTTAGTATATGATATTAATATAATATTGATATAATTTATTATTAATTTATAATGATAATGATGGTGGTGTTGGTGATGATCATGATGATAATATAATAGGTAAGAAAAACCAGAGTTTATTAATTATAACATAATTGGAATCAATAGAGATGATCTCATGACATATTGATGATGAAGTTAGAAAGAATTCCAAATTTTTCAAACATTTAAAATATTTAAAGACAATTTTGAAATTCAAATATGATCCCCTTTCTCTTTCCAGCCTTTCTAATGAATTCCATTGTTCTCTCTTAAATTCATGGCCACGAGAATGTTCATTTATTTTATAGATATTTAAATATGTATATGAAAATAAATATTCATGTATTTCTAAATATACACAACCTGCTCAATATAAATAAAGTTACTTGTGTGTTTAACATACAATGTCAGAATTAGCCAGTACCAAAGAGACATATTGACAGACTTTTGTCTTAGTTGCTGCTGCTGTTGTTTCTTTTACAGTGGAAGTATGGCTATTTTCCTAGCAAAAGCAGTCCTTTCTACTGTGACACTGATACCCCAGAATGGCCTAAGCCATTCTGATCCTGATGTCTTAAGCAGGGATTTTTACAACTGCCTCTCTGAGTCGATTGTAGCCTCATTACTCTCCCAGCACATCTTTGCCAGCCTTGTCTTCAAGGAACAGGATCTCACCGTAATCTTTTGGCTTTACCACTATAGAAAAATGCGTTTGTCAGGGTCACTAATCTCCAATGTATTGTCTTATCTTTTTCTAACATATTTACATCTTCACTAATCTTCAGTAATTTTATTCAGCCTAATCGCTTTAAATTAACTCTACTGATAAGTGCTGGTTGAGTGTCTCTAACATTGATATCTTTAAAATAAAACTTGGGATTTTATATAAGGATTATCCAAATTAAAAAAGGAAGCTTTAATACCATAATGAATTGTACAAATATTGCATATATGAATACATTGCCTTTATTAAACCTGTGCCTTTCTTTCCTTTCTTCCCGAAGGCTTTAAATGCATGTGAAGTTCCAAACTCTGAGTCATTCTGCATTCAAACTCTATATTCAGTAACCTTGATCCAAGTCATATGTGGATCGGTGAGCTGTCCACAGGCAGCCTGGTCTCTAATCCAGCACAAGCCTGGAATCCCAGTGAACCTAAGGAATAGCAGGTGTAGGAATAGCAGGTGTAGGAATAGCAGGTGTAGGAATAGCAGGTGTAGGAATAGCAGGTGTAGGAATAGCAGGTGTAGGAATAGCAGGTGTAGGAATAGCAGGTGTAGGAATAGCAGGTGTAGGAATAGCAGGTGTCCAGCCACGCCTCCCGAGTCCCTGGTTCCTGTTGCAGCTACAGTCTTCCACAGCTCTCCAATTCCCCCCACCCCTGCAGCGAGGAGTTTGGCCATCAGTCATGTAGGCAATGCCCCAAGCTCCTGATATTCTCTCTGGACCCCACCCTCACAGTTACCTGAAAACTGTCAGGTATCCTCCCCACCAAAGTTACCTGGCAACAACCTAGATGGTCCAGCCCACTAAAAAAGGAGCTGCTTGCCCCCCCCCCCCTTAGGTCTATTCTCTTGTTTTTACCCTTGCTCCCTTGCTCCTCCTCTCCCAGTCTTCCCTTCCCCCTCTCTCCAAATGGCCATGGCCAGCCTTTACTTTTCTACGTTTCTCCCTCTCTCTGCCTTTCTACAATAAACACCTTAAAACATGGACTGCCTTTTCTCATCAGGATCCACCATGCTGGAGCAATGGAGCAGGTCTTCCTCTAGAGAGCTGCAAGTCTAACCTCCTGACAGGAAGCTTCCTGTGCTCCAGCCATGGCAGCTACCAACCCAAGTAGCACTCAAAAAAAGCTGCCAGGCAAGACAAGGACTGTTGTCCCCATGATAACCTGCCAGAGCTCTCTCCTCCTACCCTTTTCTGCTGGGCCCCATGCTAGAGTCTGCCTGAGGTATCCACACTGTTCTTAGCTCTTCTGAGACACCCAGAAGCATCTGTGGTGCCCAAGAGTAAGAACCTGATATGCCTGGCCTCCTTTCAGCACAGTGATCCCAGAGCTGGCTCTTCTGCAGTACCCAGTGGTGTCTATGGTGCCTGAGAGGCTGAGCCTGACTCTGGCAGGTCCGCAGAGTTCCTGGATTGCGCCTTTCCCGTTCTCAGAGCGGGGGGGTTGGGGGGGGTGGGGGGTGTTCCTGCTGCTTTCCACAGCCTGACACCCACCCAGCGGTTCTGTGGGGGTGAGTGCAGTCAAACTCCCCATGTCTGCCTCCCACACTGGCCCTGGGCCAGATGTGGAACCACAAGTTTGACCCCTAGTCCTATACAATGTAACACATTCAATTCTTCAGCTATCGCCTTAAAATCAGTTTTTGTAATTTATTTTTGAGGTCGTTATTTATAGAAATTTGGGTGTATAAGACACATAGATAATTTCAAATTTAGGTTTAATTTTCAGTGTTTGCCTGTGTGTGTATGCACACATACATGAGCACACAGAAAGAAAGAGAGAAATTGAAATATACCTAATTGAAGTGAACTGAAATGACTACCTATTAATAAACCCAGCTAGTTTCATCAAATGAAGAAAACTATTTACCCTATATTGATGATGCAGTTAAAGTAAGGGTCCCTTCTTGGAGTTGTTAGACTGATTAATGAGACCATTTAAGGATGAACTCAAATTGCAGCTCGAGGACACCTTTTATTAGAGTTTAAAAGAAAAAAAATCCCATGGAAGCAATGTTGTAAAGTGTAATAACAGAGTAGAAACAGAAAAGAATAAACAACATTTAAGCATCCACGGATGTCATAAACAGGATGCACAAATATCCACATGATATGGAAGTCTAAGGAAGTCAAAAATGTTATAGCAACCAAAAGTGTTAAGGAACACATGCGAAGAAAGAGATAGAAGGACAAGAACAGTTATGCTTTTCTTAATAATTCCAACAATGAGTCATACTTATTATCCTGCAAGCTCGCAGCCTGTAGGCTATTTCAGTAGAGTAGGTGTTCTGGAAAGGAAAAGGAAAGTATTTCAGTAAAGCACTATCTTTTCCTCCTATTTCTTTGGCAAAGCTTAGAGTGAGCCCACATTCTTAAGTATGGCCTTTGAAATGTTTTTTTTTTTTTTTTCTTTTTTTCTTTTTTCGAGACAGGGTTTCTCTGTATAGCCCTGGCTCTCCTGGAACTCACTTTGTAGACCAGGCTGGCCTCGAACTCAGAAATCCACCTGCTTCTGCCTCCCAAATGCTGGGATTAAAGGTGTGCGCCACCACTGCTTTAAGAACCTTTTCAGTTGAAAGGTCTCTACCTAGGACCAGGGCTTTGTTTTCTTGACCAGTGGTGTTTCACTGTATCCTTAATACTTTACAGAATGAAATTATTGGTCAGAGTCTATAATAGCACAAATGACAAAATAAAAATTAAAAAACAGCCAATTAATCTTTCAATATATATCATACCCTTCTTCAAGCCAGATATTTATTAAATTATTGAGAAAAAAATTAAATAGTGTAGGATGTCTGGGTTGAATTGTTGCCTCTTTTTCTAAATTTCAGAAATTACAAAGTATACCAACATGTCACCTGCCAAATTTTCCTTCACTTTGAAACTATAATTACTGGCTAAAACAAAGTCCAACTTTTTAATGCAAACCTCCATATGTAATATAAAAGATATGCTCAGGAGAAGTAAAGACCCTACTGCTTATACTAGTGTTTGGTTAAAATTTGTGCAGAAGATGTGACTAAAATAAATTAATCGCTGTATACCACTGCAATGAAATCCAAGAGTCTTTCATCTTTTGGCAACAGAAATGTAGCATTTTCCAAGTATGTGATGGAATGCTTTGAACATTCCAAGAGCACAAAAACCAGACAGAATGTAGACAGAAAAGCTATACTAAGGAGTCTGTAGATTTCATATATAGTTAACAGAAGAATTGGTTATGATTTTTATTTTAAATTAAATTGAAAGTGATTGTGTTCCAAGACCCAAAGTGAAAATTAAAAGATTAAAATGTAAGTTGGCCATATTAATTTCAGAACAAACAAAAGCTTAACAACATATTTTGTACAGCTGTCAAGTGGACAACCATGTTCCATATCCTTAGGTTTCAGATGGGAAGAAAATATTTAGACACTATAGCTTCTCATTAGGTCCAAAAGTTAAACCTTGGATGTAATGAATCACAAGTTGAGGGAATTCAAAGAATACATATAGTTCTTCTTATATTGAAAACAGTTTTTTTTTCAAATCAAAAAACATGTACTAATTACATTTACCTCTCCTTTATCACTACAAATGCTCCCAACTGTATTCACCCTCTTTCTGTCTCTCATTAGAAAAAAAACAAGGTCTTCTAATAGATAGTGATAACATAAAATGATACTATAGAACAAAAGCTAACACATTGGAACCAGAAAAAATGAACAGAAGTAAAAGGACCTCAGAAACAGCACACGAAGCAAATGCAGAGGCAGAATCTCATTTGTTTTGCATATTTAGGAATCCCATAATAATGCTAAACTAGAAGCCATAGTATATATGCAAAGAATCTGAGGGATTAAAAAATAGTAAAATAAATACATATAAGTAAAATGAAATTATATATTTAATATACAGCATAATAGATTAAATATATATTTAATATGTATACTGCATGATGTAATATTTTACACACACACACATATACATATACATATATGTGTGTGTGTATATATACATATATACACATATATATATATGTATATATATATATATATTGCTTGATATGCACAAAATTATAATCATGAGAAAGGAACTTGCAAAGATGTAAAGATTTCATTTTCTGTTGGCCATTTACTTCTGGTCAATCAGCCTATTATTAAGAATAGTTTATTTCTACAGTGAAACTCCCTTGGAGGAATCTGTTTTTATTTGCAAATTTTTACCAATTACAGGTAATTTCTGGATTTGATATGGGGAAATATTTCTACTTCTCTTCCCTCTAGAAAGTCATCTCATGCATACCTACACAGGCCCTATTTATTCTGTCTCTCAGACTCCATACATTTATATGTGTATTGGTTCTGTTGATTGGAAGCCCTTGTTTACTTGGTGCCTTACATACCCTCTGGATCATATCCCTTTTTTTTTTTTTCTATTTCCTCTTCTACATTATTCCCACAGTCCTGAGAGGAGTGATTTGATGAAGATATATGTTGCAGTGTTGAGTGTCCAAAGGTTTCTCACTCTGCACTTGTTGTCTGGGTGTGGGTCTCTGAATTTGTTCTCATCCACTGAAAGAGGAGACGTCTCTGATAATGGCTGACCAAGCAGTTATCTATAAATATAACAGATTATAATTAGGAAGTATTTTATTGCTAAGTATCTACAGCATAAGAGTATATTTGGTTTTCCCCTAGGTCAATAGGCTATCTATTGTCAGGATACTAGCTGCCCAAGTAGTGTTAATTATGGTTTTTTGATATAATTGAGTAAAGCATTGTATCACTAGCAAGCAGCTCATTATGTTAAGTATATGGAAGCTATATGGGTTTATGTGTTGATCATATGATAGCATCTATTGATACCAAAGACATTAACACACAAGGATGGAGTAAAGTTTTTATATTGGCTCTAACTCTACGTGTCCATGTTCCATGAGTTGAGTAGATGTTGATTCTCAGTATCTTGATGAACTGCTAACCTAGCTGAATTTGATTATAAAAACAAAGCAATGAAGGCATAATGGAGACTACACCTATGTATTTAATTTACAATGTTTGGGATGCTACTCAAATAAATCATGACAACAATATGTCAAAATTTCTCTATACTTTCATGGATATTTTTTCTTAATACTACTTTTCTTTTTGCTATTTATTAAAAATAGACTTTTCTCATATAATTGATTCTGATTAGGTTTTCCCTCCTCTCCCTTCTCCAACTTTCTCCCCAACTTCCCTCCCTTCTGCATCTACTCTCTTTCTGTCTCTTAGTAGAGAATTGTATTGGAATGAACAGGCTGTAGTACCATTCAAATTCATATTCCACATTCATATATGCCTCACATATTAAGCAATGGAAGCATTTATAATTCTAAAGCAATTGCAGGATATCCTTGTCTTGAAACAAACAAAAACTCAATTTCCCCTCATGAATATCATAACTGACATCCATCCAGGTCTTACACATATCTTTAAAGTTAATGTTAATGTTTTCCATTTTTTGACATATTCTGGATACCATAAACAGATGGCCTTTTGCTGCTCAGTTTGTTTTCCACGAGCTGTTAGGAAGGATCTTCCCTAGTCTTCTGTGATCACTTTCTTCTCCTCAGCTATGGTTTACCTCGAAGGTTAAGCCTGATAGGCCATCTTAGGACATG
Organism: Mus musculus; assembly: GCF_000001635.26. Lineage (NCBI taxonomy): Eukaryota > Metazoa > Chordata > Mammalia > Rodentia > Muridae > Mus > Mus musculus. The sequence continues at coordinate 27,114,103 of NC_000067.6, forward strand.
CTTGCTGATAGTCTGACCCTGTGCTTCTACTTTTTAATCTCTCTAGAGCAGCCATTATAGTTTGTTTTCTACTTAGCACATATGTAAGAATTACTTATTTAATTAGATTTCAATGTGTAAAAATTTATATTCCATCTTCACACATCAATGGTTGTGTCATTGCAGTAAGAACTTAGTAATAGTTCTAGTTTTAGATTCTAGAATAATTTCTTAAGATGGGGAAAGGCTGGAGAATATTTTCAAGTTAAAACCTTCTTGCTAAAATAGCCATCAATCTGCTAACATCTATATATGCCAAAAACACACTGTAAAATAGTTAAATGAATGTTTCCTTATGTACATCATGTAAAAAAATTTTTTTCAGGATTTTTAAGTTTTATTTTAATTGACAAAAGCAAATATTAGGAGGTTATACTATTAGATTGCTTTAACTAGAATCTTGAAAAGACAGTGGGAGATTATTGATATGATAGAGTAAATATAATTATGAAAGACAGATATTTTAAAATATATATAAATACTTTATCATGCAATTCCACTTTGATGTGTTTATCCAGGAGAACTAAAATCCTAAATTCTACAAAAATCTGTGCATTGGTTTTTACTGCGATTTTATTCACAATAAACAATACCAAAATAAATTTTTCTTCACAAATGAATGGATGAGTGAAATATATTATGTGGATAATAAAATCTTTGCATTGAATAACTGTGAAATTTTTATATGGTTTGTAATTATTATGATGTGAACATGTACATGAGAAAATTCTTGATTTACTATTAGTACATACCAGTTCATAATAACAACAACAACAAAAAATCAAGCAGGTGTTGCCTAGGAACAGAAAGAACAGGCACTAATAATCTTCATACATTGAGTCTGTGGGAAATGTATTTTGATTGTGATTTTTGTTTCTACTCATATACAGTACACGCCACACTGAACACAAATTATTTTTCAGTAGAATCACAAAAAATCAGACAATTAGAACTTAGAAAACAATATCTGTTTTCTGGATATTTCATTGACAATTGTTCATATCCAAAACAAACAAGAAACAAAGTTTGTGGAGGAAACCCAGTATGAGGAAGAGTCAATTCATCATGAGAATATATTGGTAAACATTTATGATCTGATGACACCAGATGTGTACCCATGTGTGCCTGTATATATGTGCATATGCTTGTGTGTGTGATTAGATACTTAGCCATACATTTATATGCTGCCACACCTTTTTTATTGCCAAGTGTCTTGCATAGATAACGAATAATAATAATTTCTTCAGTGAAGAGGAAAATATATTTTCTACATTTACTTGGCAACTTTATTCAGTCTGCCATCATCAATTCTAAGAAGACATTACTTAGATATGAAATTTCAGTCTATAATTATTTTTAAATGCAAGGATTTAAACAATTCAATGAATCTATGCATATGAAATACTCAGCTCTTTTCATCAAAATATGTACTTAATGCATGCTGTTCTAATACAATTCTTCATGTATAATTATGTTCAATAATTAAAAACATTTAGCAGTGCATGGTAGACAAAACAAAAAGCATTATGTAGAGAAATGAAAATTTAACACTGGTATGACAGAAATTTGCCTCTTTGAAACTTGGAGTTCCATAAAACCAGCTACTGACAATAGTATGTATTGAAAAATATCTATAAAGGAACAGGAGTTTAAAGGACTCCAAGAAGCTAATGAAAGAATTCAAAAGACTGAGCATATTACACAAGAGACACGATTATGTTCCATACAGGGGATATTATGAAGGAAATCTAGAGACTGGCTGTAGGGCTAGCCAGGTGCCAAGGCTTGGCTCAGACACTGGAATTGAGACACAAACTAAATATGGTAAGGTGGAAATCAGGCTTGTATATGGAGGAAAAAAATCAAATATATAGACCTTAGAGATGAAGATGGGAAGTTTGACTCAGTGGAAAGGTTAGATACAGCACCAATTGCAAATCTCTAGCCTACAGTTCCATGTCTTTCCGTACCTTTTCATGAAGACCATCAGGAGCTGTTGGTCTTTTGATATGGCATGGGATACACAGACCTATTTCTTAAGTACATTGTCTAAGTAGGACTAGAGAATAAACCATCTTGGGTACCATCTTCTCTAAACATTATGAATGATTGTAAAGCTTTTCAATGATATTTTTTGCAGGTCAACTAACATTCTATTTTTGAAGCATACATTTAAATTTAACATCACATTATAAATATAAATAGATAGGTATGGGAGAGATTTGCTTTGAGTGAGTCATAATGCAGAAAAATAATGGAATGCTTATGGTTAGAGGCTATGAAGATATTTATTCTGTCTAAAATTAGGCTTTGTATAACAAGGTTTGCTAGCACATACCTGTAATACAGTCCCTACTCTAGAGGAAGAAAATGGAGCAAGGGCAAGAGGATCACTGTAAGTTCAAGTCTAACTTGATATACAAAGTGAATTTCATATATATATGAAGAGGTGAGTGAAAACAGGGGAAGCCAAAAGGTAATAGGAGAGAGTAAGGACAGAATAAAATGGAGGAGGTCAAATTCAGCAAGTGTTAATATTCTTTGCAGTGTAAGTATCTAAATCTCTAGAAATCTGCAATGAAAGAATTTGTTGTCAGTGTTAAGTATACTGGAGAGTTATGTAAAATAAAATGGAAATTGTGCAAACTGTTAAAAATAAATTTAATACTAAAAGATTTGAGAACAAACATGAGTAGTGAGTATGTTGAGATTTGGATTTTATTGATATTATGTTTTCAAAAGTTTTGGGTGTTAGTAATATTGTTGCAGCTTGGAAACTGACTTTAAACATTGTCTTCTTGAAGGAAGAATGTGGTTTCCTCTGGTTTTCATATTTGTACAGTTTAAAAGTTTTGAAGCTTTCTAGTACCCATTTTTTTGCCTAAAAACTGTTCTTGAAATCTTATATTATTTAACTTACTAAGTTAAATAAGTTTCCACACATTATAATATATAAATCTTCACTTAGAAAATAAGCATTACCCCTGCCTTTGCCATGGATTCTCTGATGAAATTACATTTCAGCACCTCTTATGATAAAAAGCAGAAAAGCCAACACCTAGTATTCATTCTGAAAAAGTCAAAAACAATATTTTACAATTGCAATATTTTTTTCTGTAACAGAATAAAGTATGAGAATACTTCCCCTATTGAAGCACAAAAAACAGCCTTAAAGAAGACCTGTGATGATATAATTGATACTGAAACTGTCCTGATTTAGAACATCTTAGATGACCCATTGAGGTTCCTATTTAAAAGTGACAGCCTGGTTCAGCAAAGTGAGTTCCAGGACAGCCAGGGCTGTACAGAGAAACCCTGTCTCGAAAAACCAAAAAAAAAGAAACAATTTTAAACATCTAACGCGTGTCTTTGTGTGTATGTGTGTGTGTGTGTGTGTGTGTGCTAGCATGATTCTACTGTGTGCTGAATCAATGATTCTACTAGACTTCTTGTTTTGATTTTGATACTAAGGAGTGAATAAATAGAGGTTTAGTAAAAATGTCAAGGGAAGGAAGTAATCTGAATTAAAAAGTCAGTAACAGAGGGGTCTCCTGGGGGTAAGAACTGTTGGCAAACATCTGTCACAACCTTGCAATTGTTGGGCATGGAGGAACATCTCAACACTAACTTCTATGAAATAAAACCTGAAGGCTGAAGCTGACCAGCCCTTTTCATAGCATTTCAATCTGCTTCAATTATGACAGCGTGCCTACAGCAGCAGAGAAAATTCTTACACAGTAAAAGTCATGCTGAGTTTAATGACTCATTCCTGTGATCCTAGTATTTGGGAGGCTAAGACAGAAGGACCGATTTGAGTTGGAAGCAAATCTGATCTACACAATGACAGAAGTTATTTATGGTGCTGACATGTACAATTTATTAAGAGTAAGAATTTGAAGGACTCACTTTGTAACATTACTTTATATGTCAGAGTTTCTTTTAGTTTCTTTAGATTGAATATTTAGCATATCCTAAGGAATATGATGAAGGACATTTACCTAGACTTTCCAATTTTGATGAGCTCTCAAATTTTGTGCAAAGGATTAACTTATAGCCTATAGCTATATCATGAAAATAGGTAATGGTGGGATTATAGCACAATAATAGAAAAATGCTTATGTGTGGAATATATCATCAATTCTTAAAGAACTATTTGGAAGCTAGATAATTGTTTGACATATGAAGGCAGAGTGGTCCTTTCGTAGATGTAGGTTAACTGAGAGAAAAGAAAACATATCATTATTAAAATTTTGTCATTTTATGTAATTTCCTCAGTGTGAAGGAAACTCTGTGGAGTTAATAGTACACATCAATATTACACAGTTTACATGCTTCTAAACATATTAATAGCAAAAGTGTGCATTTATATTGAAGGTGAAATAAGCCTTTTAAAACATAGCTTAGCCAATAGAAAACCAGATTAATTTTATTTCAATACAATTCTGTATAGGTTTCAATTGATGCTTTCTTTATGTACATCAATGATACCAAGTTCTCTCTCCTGGGAGCCCCATTAGCAGATCCATGGGAGGACTGGGATCATGACTTTCCCTTACTGCATGCTGTTGTATCAGCATGTACCAGAATAATCGCTATTATAGCATTTTTCATGTTTGTATACGTGCCTCAGTTCTAGTAGGGAAAGAAATGCTCTAACAGGTATTCTTATTCTACTCTTGTACATCAATGTAGTTATTGGGTTTTAAGTGAACATACTGGGAGAGCCATCCATAATGAGTGATCTGTGGTTTCTATCCAGAGCAATATGTACTTTAAAATGAAGACGTAGGCTGGTCAGAAGGAGTCAAGAGATGATGAACACTGTGGAGGCTGATAAAAATTGATATATTTCTACAGGCTTGGATAACATTCAAAAATCAGAGGCTTTTTGAGCCACTGAAAGATAATTGAGTCCAGTAATATTTATAGATGTTTCAAGAAATGTGTTGAAAATTAAAAGAAAGAGTTGAAGACAAAATTTTAAATAGAAAAATCACACACACACACACATGCACACACACACACACACACACACATCTTTAGATTTGTAAAAACAAATTTATAATATGTCTGCCACCAAGTCCCATTTTGAAGCACACTCCTCTATTTCTCTTGGAATAGCTCAACTATTTTTTCAGTATATCCACAGACAATCTGCATAAGGTTGACACACTAACATTCCACCGTGCAAGGGAACACTGGACATTTAGAATCTCCTAAACTTGTAGAATTGTTAGGGCATCTGACTTTTTTTTAAGGATCTTTCTGTAGGATTGTTGGAATGTGGTCCCCATCACAAACATTTTTAATTGTAATTTTCAGTGGTATAGCCACTTATAATTGGCTCAAGCTTTTATAAATAAGCATAATTAAAATCAATGGATCACAAAGCTAGGCTTGTTGGGAATCCTTCCATTTATCCATTATTGTTGCCCTACAGAGGAATAGGTACCTGTTCAAGATCATCACTCTTTTGAAGAACGAATCATTTTAGTAATAAGTTCAGCGAGAGACAGCACTAAGGCCCGACTTTCCTCTCTGAAAGTCCCCTATACCATTCCCCTGCCCTGCTCCCCAACCCATCCTCTCTTGCTTCCATGACATTTCCCTGTACTGGGGCATATAATCTTCAGAAGACCAAGGGGCTCTCCTCCCATTGATTGCCTACTAGGCCATCCTCTGCTAACTATGCAACTAGAGATACAAGCTCTCAGGAGTACAGGTTAGTTCATATTGTTGTTCCTCCTATAAGGATGCAGACCCCTTTAGCACCTTGGGTACTTTCTCTAGCTCCTTCATTAGGGGCCCTGTGTTCCATCCAATAGATGACTGTAGATCCATCCCATAAATAAATATTTAAAAAGAAAAAGAAGCAGGCAAGTTTTCCTGTGAAGAAAGACCTTCTGGATGGGTAATAAGAGCTACATCTGTAAGTTTACAGAGAAGTGTTTGATAGCATTAAGGATTATGGTGGTCTAGTAAATTAACTGTAGTAGCTTTTTTTTTTCTAAAAATCAAAGATTGTACTATCCCTGGGTAGATTGTTATATTTCTAATAACAGGTATGATTTTTTTTTCCTATTGAGTGGGTCTTAAGTCCAATTAGTCCTATTATTTATTGTCATACTGTGAGTACATCTATTGAATTTTTTAGGGAAGGTTTCATGTTGGTTATTATTATACTACATTGATTTCACAGTAATGTAGGAGTATTCATTGCTTACCTCCATTGGCAGCTTATGCAGAACTTTCTGGTACTATGAAAGTTATACTTTATAATAGAAGGTTGTAGGTTACTTCCAGGTGGATTTATTGAAAGTTTTGGTCCCAAGTGTATGTTGCCTTCAGGAATAGTCACTTCACAATGCAAAGCTGAATGAAACATGTGGAGGCTAGTTCCTATGAATACATGTACAGAATAATTCCTTTTCCTAAGATTCCAGGAGCATTGTGGAAGAATGACTAGTAAGACTGCTAACCAGAGGAACAGGGAGGTTTTTTTTGTGAAATTGTGTCTTTGAGAAATGACATGAAAGCCTTGCCCATGCTTGATACTCCAAGAACTGACTGATGAATAAGAATGGCACAAATATACAATCCCTTTTTTTCCAGCTATGCAAATGAAATTCATATGTAAGTGGACAGGAATGAAAACCAAAATTTCATGGAGTGAGCTAATTCAGGATCAGAAAGAAAAATACTATGTGTTCTTTCTTATATGCAGATCCTAGACTTGAATATTTAAATTTGTGATTTTAATATGAATTTTTGTAGAAACCAGAAGTTTTAAATGAGATAATGTGTTGGAATGAATTACTTGAAGAATTACAGCCAAAAATTGGTGACAGGGGATTGATGGGAATGGAGCATGTCAACAAGCTGACTTCCAAATATCCGTGTTTACACCCACAGATATATGCTACTCTCATTCCTTTTCAGATAAGCTTCTCTTTGCAGTGAATGAAGAGACTCTCATTTGGCCTATATTTAAAATAAGGGAACACTGAAAGTGTAGCCATAGATAAGACTTTTATACCACCTCTCCTAATTCTCAGGGAACATTACTATTGATGTATCTGCCATAAACCGGGCCTAGCCAGCCCCCCTCAATCCGTGAGAAACAACGGTTCTGGCAGATGGGCATAAAGTCAGTGGGAATGGGATGACAAACAGATTTGACACAAGAGAGTGTGCTGGATCTGAAGGTAATTTGTCTCAAAGTGAACATCAGTTTTTTAACAGAAAACAAAGGAGTCAGGTATCAGAGCAGGCAAGGTACATCTGACACAAAACTGAGGAATGCCTACAAAGGACTGGCAGGAACCAACTGGGATAAATTTCAGTGTTAACAACTGGGATCAAAAACAGCTCCACCTAAGGTCCACTTAATCTTAGAAGCCATGGGCAAGGGCTTCTTGCCCTTGCCATAGTTCCTATTCTAGTCTATTTTATAGTCCACCTCCCCCCAGGCCATTGTAAATACTTGTATATGGGTGTAATTCAGCTATCTATAGTTCTAAATATCTACTCTGGTTCCTCCTTAGATCACAAACTTCCTTCTTCCTAGATAATGGTAAATTCCTATGTAGGACAGCAACTTAGCTATCCATGCCCAGGATCGGATGAAGGACTGCCTAGAATCTAACTTAGCTACATGTCAAAGAAACAATCCTTAGGAGCACTTATAATAAAGCAATATTAAGGGAAAGCACACAGATCTGTTTACCAACTAAAGCAAGGACATTGGAGCATTCCTTATACAGGATGTCACAATTCCAGAAGACTAACTTTCTATGAACTTTTCACCTCGGGACAGTGCCCAGGTTTTGGAGTCCTGTCGCTCTTGTCACTACTAGAGTGGATGTGAAAGAATCTAGTGGGGAAAACCCCACTCAATTCAAAAGAATCATGAGAGACTGTCTTAATGCAAATACACGAGGTAGTTTAATGACAGAGCTCCAGACCGATGCGCATCTCACACAGGAGATAACGGTTGTTGGCCACAAGGCTCAAAAGTTAGGGGTTTTTATAAAATAAGGTTCTGGGGCTGGGGGAGGAATTTGCACAGTTTCACGCGATTGGTTCATTTAAACATCAGCAAACTGCACCTGCAGATCGAGGTAACAGCAGAGCACCTGGTTAACATTTAACCCATATTAGAAGGGCGGGAGATAGGGAGGCACCAGGCCAGTCTGGACATGTCTTTGCATTCTCTTTATCTTTATTGCCAAGCAGCCTCAGGAATGTCTTAACAACGGGCCTGCCTGGGCATGTCCTGGCCTGTTCTGCTATGTTCTCAGCCCCAGGTTTCAAAGCTCACAAACAACTCTTTGGGCTATTTGACATAAATTACATGAATCACAGGTCTCAAGTTTTATTTTCTTTTAGATGTAGCATGTATCAGACATTACTTAAGAATTAGATGATAAAGAGATGAGATGTGAAGTTTTGACTTCTATGTATGGTAAATATTTGAGCAATAATCTCCCAGCAACTTTGATTGCCTGCATAGGGTCTGAACAGGTCTGGGTTTGTTTGAAACTAATTATGGACCTTGAATGGAGACATAACTCTCCATATACCCATTGGCTATTAATCAATTCAGTCTGTGAACAGTCATTGTTCTCAGTTTATCCACTGAGGGGTTTTGCTGAGGAGTTCTTAAGGCTCAAGGTGATAGTTGCCATCCCACAGTTATGCAGGAATCATTGGTCAAGCTGAACAGATCAAAAAACAAAAAAGAATACATGCACATGAAAAAGCGAAATTTATGGCAGGAAGATTATCAAAATGCATAGCTGAGAGATGTGAGTCAGTAGATACAGAAGAATGAAAGTATATTACTTGTATATATGAAATTATCAATAAAAAAATTGGATTTAAAGTATTTCCCCTTCCAGTGCTTAGAAAGGGGTCTCATCAAGGTCTCTTAACAGTCAACAGGTAAAATAAGAAAAAAAAAAGAATGTTTCAATTTTTAAGGATGTACTGGGGAGGGGCACCATCCCAGAACATCCTTAAAAGAAGTAGAGTTTCAGATATGATTAAGATGCCTGGTATAAATATGTGAAAATTTTTGAGTAAAACCACTTAAAAGTGTAAAGTGGAAAAATGCTTAAGACCTTTTATTTTTAAAGAAAAAATGAGGGTGTTTAAAGACTCTGTGAGCCAGAGGCAGTGAGTGACCATAAGGAAACAATGCTTTCTGGCTGAATGATTATGACAATTTGCATCAGATCTATGAAAGGCCACATCAGACTTAATCCCTGCTTGGAGAGCAGAACTGTGCAGGATGTTGCTCTCTGGTAGAGGGTGTCTAAGTTTCTGTTGTCTTATGAGAGGGAAAAGGTCAGTTGTCTTTAAAAGTGTAGGTTGTGATACATTGACAACACTACAATGGAGTGCCAAACATACAAGAATATTTGGGCAACTGTTCATGGAGAAAAAATAAAGAACACAAAGTTGAATAGGAAAAGAAGTGTGGTTCTAGGAAGAGCTGAGGATGGGATGAGAATAAGATTAAAACACATTGCAAGTATCTGGACAAAAAAATAATATAGAACAAAGCAAACAAATATCACTCAAGAGATGGTGATGTCAATAAACATACACACATATACATAATATATATACACACATATACATATACATATACATATACATATACATATACATATACATCATATACATATACACATACATAATTTATGAGTTCATTTGATAATATACACAACATCATTATTATCCAAAATAGATTCATTTACAGCCTGAAAGAAAGCTAGGTAGGGACATATAAAGGTTGGGCCTATTCACAGCTATGGTATAGTTTTGATCAAAGCATTTTTCTGGATTTACAATGCTCTATTAATTTATCATTTTGTATACTATCTAAAACATGACCTTGAACTCCAATGCTTTGTCTAGCATTTTCAAATTTAAATTGAGATTTTTCATTCACATCAGTCAGAATTTGATTAGAAATGTATAACTATTAGTGACATTGAAAAATTGTGTAAAAGGATTGAACTTACTCCATTAATTTAATTGAGGGCTTCCTAATGTATCATCTGGAATTTGATTAAAAATATGTAACTAGTCAGAGGGCCTTGAAATGATTCCGAGTGACTTGATTTCATGCAATGCTGGGAAATAGTTATATATTTCTTATGAGCTGATGGACTCTGTTTTGTTCTGGGTTGTGGAGGAAACATGAGAAGTCAGGAACAGAGGATAAGTGAATTGATAAAGATAAAACTATGAAGAATATCTGTGAATCTAGAACCCCCCCCAATTGAATTTTAGCTTACATTGATATTGCAGCGTTATAAGGCTTCTAGCTTCAAAGAAAGAGAGACCAACAGGAAGAGTTGGTAATACTCTTTATGGCTCTAAAACATTTGAGACCAGACAATTAGAAATGCTAAACTGAAATATCTAACAATAGCTAAGGAGCACCGGACAGAGCTGCTCCCTCAGAAAAACTGATTCAATATCCCAATAGAAAAATTCACAAGCATCAGCAATGAATCCTAATGACACTTGTAAATGATCTTATTTCCCTTGTATACAATATGATGCATGTTTTACTGCATGACTCGCTCTTTCTGTTGTTGTGATAAATACCTTGGCAAATAAACACTTAAGGGAGAAATAGTTTAATTTGGCTCACAGTTCAAGTCTATCATAATAATTGAGCTATCACTTAACTAAAGTGTTGTAATGAAAATTGAAAGCAATTTTTCATTCTCATGGGATTCATATGCTTGTTTATATAAAGCATTCAATCTGTGAATATTTATGCTGCATGAAGTAGATAGAGCCCTTTCAAAGATATTTTGGGTTACCTAGTTGATTTTTTTATTTCAATGCTGAGAACTGCCCTCTTTGCACAAAACATAGTCCAGCATAGGAGACATATGTCTAGGAACAATTCACATAGTATTGGATAATCTGGCCTAATCCCAAGCTAAAATTCATCAAATAGTGCTTTTTGAAACACATAAGCAATTTAAATAGCAATTTTTAAAATTACTCTTTCGCAATACAGTCCAAGCATATGCTAATTTGATACATGCTGAAGAATGTAAAGAAACACTGGAAGCCTTATATATGATAACCGAATCATCATAATTCTAAAGGAGTAGAAGTCATAGTATGGAGAGTTAAAACACTACAACCCATTACATGCATTATTGACAACTATGACCTGAGGGTCTCATGCAGTTCTCAGTGGTGTAGCATTGTGGGATGATATACACAGCTTAAAATTCACAATCTGTATGTTCAGACCCAAGGCTACAGGCACTCAGTAGATGAAACATGATTGGTATGGAGATGCATTTATGTAGTTTTACTGTTGATTTTTAGTTAATGCATAATCAGAAGCCTTTTACTGCCTCTAGTCATTGTTTGTTTGTTTGTTTGTTTGTAGTTTTATTTTTGATGAGTGTGGCATTCAGTGCCATGACTAATTATGTGTTCTCAATCTACTCTTTCAGAAGCTGTTCTGTAGATGTAGAGCATCCCCTAATTTCAGTTTGTCTGGTATAGTCTTGTGATGATATTGAAACTTTTTTATATAATATTAACAAATGTCTGTGGTATTCTAATTAAAGTATTTGACATAGGCTATAAAAATAGCTTAATATTTACTAAGGATGATAAAAGTAACTGAATTAAGTTATTATACTAAATTTATCTACATAAAAATACAATTATCTTTTAATATTTAATTTCCTAAAAGTTAATATTTTTACATTAAAATACTTGAGAATAAATTACTTCATCTATTGTAGGAATATATATTTAATAGTCTTAACTTTCAGTGACTAGAGAGTTGGCTCAGCAGTTAACAGCTCCAACTGCTCTCCCAAAGGTCTTGAGTTCAATTCCCAGTAACAGCATGGTTGCTCATAGCCATCTGTAATGGGATTTGGTGCCCTCCTGTGGTGTGTCTGAAGACAGCTACAGTGCACCCATAAGTACAATAGTCTTAACTTTCAGTGCTTTTTCACTTTCTTCAATTACTCTTGATTGCAATACTATGAGATGATAGTGAGTTTTTAATTAATCAACCTGGTTATGTAATTGTTTTAATTCTTTCACTGAGAAGACTTATTTATTTTCATTGTTTACTAACATCACAGATTTCAAATTTCTTCAATGACTTGCTTGAAGTACTCTCTGAAATAATGTTTTTAATTAATCAACCTGGCTATGCAATTATTTGAATTCTTTCACTAAGAAGATGTATTTACTTTCATTGTTTAATAACTTATGTTAAGCCCTTCCGGTCCACTCCAGCACCAGGGTGTCTTGTCCACGGAGTCTCCGGACAGCCGCAAGGAACCACCCAGGATTCCCCACGGGATCCTAAGACCTCTGGTGAGTGGAACACAACTTCTGCTCCAATCAAATCACAGGATCTGAGACTGCATTAACTAGGGAAGCAGATAACCCGGCCTGAGCAGGGGCACAAGTCCCTTCCAGTCCACTCCAGCACCAGAGTTTCTTGCCTGCAGAGTCTCCGGACACCTACAAGGAAAGACACAGGCTTCCCCACGGGATCCTAAGACCTCTGGTGAGTAGAACACAGCATCTGCTCCAATCCAAATCACATGGGACCTGAGACTGCATTAATTAAGGAAGCAGATAACCCGGACTGATCAGGGGCGCAAGTCCCTTCTGGTTTACTCCAGCAGCAGAGTTCCTTGGGGCGGAGTTTCTGGACACCCCCAAGGTCCTCACAGGACCCTCCACGGGATCTTAAGACCTCTGGTGAGTGGAAAACAACTTCTGCTAGGAGGCAAGTTCAAACACCAGATATCTGGGCACCTTCCCTGCAAGAGGAGATCTTGCCTGCAGAGAGTACTCTGACCACTGAAATTAAGGATAGAGCCATTCTCCCATGTCTGCTGATAGAAGCTAACATAATCACCTGAGGAACAAGCTCTAACCAGAGACAACTATAACAACTAGCTCCAGAGAATACCAGATGGCGAAAGGCAAACATAAGAATCCTACTAACAGAAATCAAGACCACTCACCATCATCAGAACGCAGCACTCCCACCCACCTAGTCCTGGGCACACAACCAAAAAGCTAGACCCGGATTTAAAAGCATATCTCATGACTATGGTAGAGGACATCAAGAAGGACTTTAATAACTCATTTAAAGAAATACAGGAGAACACTGTTAAAGAGTTACAAGTCCTTAAAGAAAAACAGAAAAACACAACCAAACAGGTAGAAGTCCTTAAAGAAAATCAAGAAAACACATCCAAACAGGTGATGGAAATGAACAAAATCATACTAGACCTAAAAAGGGAAGAAGACACAATAAAGAAAACCCAAAGTGAGGCAACGCTGGAGATAGAAACCCTAGGAAAGAAATCTGGAACCATAGATGCAAGCATCAGCAACAGAATACAAGGGATGGAAGAGAGAATCTCAGGTGCAGAAGATTCCATAGAGATCGTCTGCACAACAATCAAAAAAATGCAAAATGCAAAAAGATCCTAACTCAAAATATTCAGGAAATCCAGGACACAATGAGAAGACCAAACCTACTGGTAATAGGAGTTGATGAGAATGAAGATTTTCAACTTAAAGGGCCAGCAAATACCTTCAATAAAATTATAATAGAAAACTTCCCAAACCTAAAGAAAGACATGCCCATGATCATATAAGAAGCCTACAGAACTCCAAATAGACTTCACCAGAAAAGAAATTCCTCCCAACACATAATAATCAGAACAACAAATGCACTAAATAAAGATAGAATATTAAAAGCAGTAAGGGAGAAAGGTCAAATAACATATAAAGGCAGGCCTATCAGAATTACACCAGACTTTTCACCAGAGAGTATGAAAGCAAGAAGAGCCTGGACAGATGTTATACAGACACTAAGAGAACACAAATGCCGCCCAGGCTACTATACCAGCCAAACTCTCAATTACCATAGATGGAGAAACCAAAGTATTCCATGACAAAAACAAATTCACACATTATCTTTCTACAAGTCCAGCCCTTCAAAGGATAATAACAGAAAAAAAAAAACAAAACAAACAAAAAAAAAAAACAAAAAAAAACAAAAAACAAAAAAACAAAAAAACAATACAAGGACAGAAATCACGCCCTAGAAAAAGCAAGATGGTAAACCCTCAACAAACCAAAAAGAAGACAGCCACAAAAACAGAATGCCAACTCTAACAACAAAAATAAAAGGAAGCAACAATTACTTTTCCTTAATATCTCTTAATATCAATGGACTCAATTCCCCAATAAAAAGACATAGACTAACAGACTGGCTACACAAACAGGACCCAACATTCTGCTGCTTATAGGAAACCCATCTCAGGGAAAAAGACAGAAACTACCTCTGAGTAAAAGGCTCAAAAACAAATTTCAAAGCAAAAGGTCTGAAGAAAAAGGTGGAGTAGCCATTCTAATATCAAATAAAATCGACTTCCAACCCAAAGTTATCAAAAAAGACAAGGAGGGACACTTCATACTCATCACAGGTAAAATCCTCCAAGACGAACTCTCAATTCTGAATATCTATGCTCCAGATGCAAGGGCAGCCACATTCATTAAAGGCACTTTAATAAAGATCAAAGCACACATTGCACCTCACACAGTAATAGTGGGAGACTTCAACACACCACTTTCATCAATAGACAGATCATTGAAACAGAAACTAAACAGAGACAAAGTGAAACTAACAGAAGTTATGAAACAAATGGATCTAACGGATATTTACAGAACATTTTATCCTAAAACAAAAGGATATACCTTCTTCTCAGCACCTCATGGGACCTTTTCCAAAATTGACCATTTAATTGGTCACAAATCAGGCCTCGACAGGTACAAAAATATTGAAATTGTCCCATGCATCCTATCAGAACACCATGGACTAAGGCTGATCTTCAATAACAACATAAATAATGAAAAGCCAACATTCACGTGGAAACTGAACAACACTCTTCTCAATGATACCTTGGTCAAGGAAGGAATAAAGAAAGAAATTAAAGACTTTTTAGAGTTTAATGAAAATGAAGCCACAACATACCCAAACCTATGGGACACAACGAAAGCATTTCTAAGAGGAAAACTCATAGCTCTCAGTGCCTCCTAAAGAAACTAGATAGAACACACACTAGCAGCTTGACAACACATCAAAATGCTCTTGAAAAAAAATAAGAAATTCACCCAAGAGGAGTGAATTTTCAAATCAAGTGTGAAAACTACCAAGTGGAAACAAGAAGAACTATTCAAAGAATTAAACAAACAAGGAGTTGGTTCTGTGAGAAAATCAACAAGATAGATAAACCCTTAGCTAGACTCACTAGAGGGCACAGGGACAGCATCCTAATTAACAAAATCAAAAATTAAAGGGAGACAACAACAGATCATGAAGAAATCCAAAACACCATCAGATCCTTCTACAAAAGGCTATACTCAACAAAACTGGAAAACCTGGACAAAATGGACAAATTTCTAGACAGATACCAGGTACTAAAGTTAAATCAGGATCAAGTTAACGATCTAAACAGTCCCATATCCCCTAAAGAAATAGAAGCAGTCATTAATATTCTCCCAGCCAAAAAAAGCCCGGGACCAGATGGGTTTAGTGCAGAGTTCTATAAGACCTTCAAAGAAGACCTAATTCCAGTTCTGCACAAACTATTCCAGAAAATAGAAATAGAAGGTACTCTACCCAACTCATTCTATGAAGCCACAATTACTTTGATACCTAAACCACAGAAAGATCCAACAAAGATAGAAAACTTCAGACCAATTTCCCTTATGAATATCGATGCAAAAATACTCAATAAAATTCTCGCTAACCGAATCCAAGAACACATTAAAGCAATCATCCATCCTGACCAAGTAGGCTTTATTCCAGTAATGCAGGGATGGTTTAATATATGGAAATCCATCAACGTAATCCATTATATAAACAAACTCAAAGACAAAAACCACATGATCATCTCGTTAGATGCAGAGTAAGCATTTGACAAGATCCAACACCCATTCATGATAAATGTCTTGGAAAGTTCAGGAATTAGAGGTCCATACCTAAAAATGATAAAAGCAATCTACAGCAAACCAGTAGCCAACATCAAAGTAAATGGAGAGAAGCTGGAAGCAATCCCACTAAAATCAGGGACTAGAAAAGGCTGTCCACTTTCTCCCTACCTCTTCAATATATTACTGGAAGTCCTAGCCAGAGGAATTCGACAACAAAAGGAGATCAAGGGGATACAAATTGGAAAAGATGAAGTCAAAATATCACTCTTTCAGATGATATGATAGTATATATAAGTGACCCTAAAAATTCAACCAGAGAACTCCTAAACCTGATACACAGCTTCGGGTAAGTGGCTGGATATAAAATTAACTCAAACAAGTCAATGGCCTTTCTCTACACGAAGAATTAATATGCTGAGAAAGAAATTAGGGAAACAACACCCTTCTCAATACTAGCAAATAATAGAAAGTATCTTGGCGTGACTCTAACTAAGGAAGTGAAAGATCTGTATGACAGGAACTTCAAGTCTCTGAAGAAAGAAATTAAAGAAGATCTCAGAAGATGGAAAGATCTCCCATGCTCATGGATTGGCAGGATCAACACTGTAAAAATGGCTATCTTGCCAAAAGCAATCTACAGATTCAATGCAATCCCCATCAAAATTCCAAATCAATTCTTCAACCAAATAGAAAGAGCAATCTCCAAATTCATCTGGAATAACAAAAAACCTAGGATAGCAAATCTCTTCTCAAGGATAAAAGAACCTCTGGTGGAATCACCATGGTTGACCTAAAGCTTTACTACAGAGCAATTGTGATAAAAACTGCATGATACTGGTAATGACAGACAAGTAGATCAATGGAATAGAATTGAAGACCCAGAAATGAACCCACACACCTATGGTCACTTGATCTTCGACAAGGGAGCTAAAACCATCAAGTGGAAGAAAGACAGCATTTTCAACAAACGGTGCTAGCACAACTGGTTGTTAACATGTAGAAGAATGCAAATTGATCAATTCCTATATCCTTGTAATATTGTCAAATCTAATTGGTCAAGGAACTTCACATAAAACCAGAGACACTGAAACTTATAGAGGAGAAAGTGGGGAAAAGCCTCGAAGATATGGGCACAGGGGGAAAATTCTTGAATAGAACAGCAATGGCTTGTTGCTGTGAGATCGAGAATTGACAAATGGGACCTCATCTTTTGCTTCTGTAAGGCAAAAGACACAGTCAATAAGACAAAAAGGCCACCAACAGATTGGGAAAGGATCTTTACCTATCCTAAATAAGATAGGGGAATAATATCAAATATATATAAAGAACTCAAGAAGATGGACTCCAGAAAATCAAATAACCCCATTAAAAATGGGGCTCAGAGCTAAACAAAGATTTCTCATCTGAGGAATACTGAATGGCTGAGAAGCTCCTGAAAAAAATGCTCCCCATCCTTAATAATCAGGGAAATGCAAATCAAAACAACCCTGAGATTCCATCTCACAGCAGTCAGAATGGCTAAGATCAAAAATTCAGGTGACAGCAGATGCTGGCGTGGATGTGGAGAAAGAGGAACACTCCTTCATTGTTGGTAGGATTGCAAGCTTGTACATCCACTCTGGAAATCAGTCTGGTGGTTCCTCAGAAAATTGGACATAGTATTACCGGAGGATCCCGCAATACCTCTCTTTGGCATATATCCATAAGGTGTCCCAACCGGTAAGAAGGACACATGCTCCACTATGTTCATGGCAGCCTTTTTTACAATAGCCAGAAGCTGGAAAGAACCCAGATGCTCTCAACAGAGGAATGGATACAAAAAATGTAGTACATTTACACAATGGAGTACTACTCAGCTATTAAGAAGAATGAATTTATGAAATTCCTAGGCATATGGATGGACCTGGAGGGCATCTTCCTGAGTGAGGTAACACAATCCCAAAAGAACTCAAATGATATGTACTAACTGATAAGTGGATATTAGCCCAGAAACTTAGTATACCCGAGATATAAGATACAATTTGCAAAACACATGAAACTGAAGAAGAACGAAGACCAAAATGTGGACACTTTGCCCCTTCTTAGATTTGGAAACAATCACCCATGGAAGGAGTTACAGAGACAAAGTTTGGAGCTGAGACAAAAGAATGGACCATCTAGAGACTGCCATATCCACGGATCCATCCCATAATTAGCCTCCAAACGATGACATGATTGCATACACTAGCAAGCATTGGCTGAAAGGACCCTGATATAGCTGTCTCTTGTGAGACTAGGCCGGGGCCTAGCAAACACATAAGTGGATGCTCACAGTCAGCTATTGGATGGAGTACAGGGCCCCCAATGGAGGAGCTAGAGAAAGTATCCAAGGAGCTAAAGAGATCTGTAACCCTGTAGGTGCAACAACATTATGAACTAACCAGTACCACGGAGCTCTTAACTCTAGCTGCATATGTATCAAAAGATGGCCTAGTTGGCCATCACTGGAAAGAGAGGCCCATTGGACACACAAACTTTATATGCCCCAGTACAGGGAAATGCCAGGGCCAAAAAATGGGAATGGGTGGGTAGGGAAGTGGGGGGGAGGGTATGGGGAATTTTGGGATAGCATTCTAAATGTAATTGAGGAAAATATGTAATTATAAAAAATAATTAAAAAAAAAAACAAAAAACCCAAAAAACAAAAAAAAAATCCCTTATGTTAAAGTGATACATTTAAAAACTTGATTTATTATCTGGGTTACATACAAATACTATTATTTTATATTTATAAATGGCCCTTTTATTTAAATTTTAGATATGTAAAGTTATTCCAGGTCTTTTTTCATTATTATGATTTGTTCCTTTTTATATTTTTGAGATATTTATTAATTTTATAAAAACATAGTGTATAAATTTCATTTCTTTAAATTATATGAGAGTCAATTTATTAATTATTTTGTAAAATTATTTTTTAAAATACATATACTCTTTCATTTTTCTGAGGCCTTCTTTAGATCAACAAAGACAATTTAATTCTGAATTAATCCAAATGAATATACCACAACAGATACATAGCCAGCTATAAGATCTCTACAGTGTTACTGATGAAATAAATTCCTCACAGAAATTTACAAAGTATTGACTTAATTTAGTGAGTATACAGAGATGGGAAGTAATGATTCTTTGTTTGAATTATGATATTGATATGCCATATGAAAACAGGCTTTTTATATCTGTATATATCTCAGAGTAAATATGACAAACATGCACACATGACTCATAAGCCTATAAAGATACACTCATTTGGATTTCATGCTGGTGTCACCATATATTTTATTATATTATAGTTTCTGCTAGATAGAATGTTTTATGATGATTTATACATATATGCATTATACACATAGCTTACATGAATATTAGAAACAGTTTCCAGAATAAAAAGGTATATCTTTGATAACAGTGATTATTTAAGAAAATCGACAGAACATGTAATTCTATACATCATTATTTCATGTGAATGGAGTCTGTTATCACATTCAATGATCAGCACAATGACAGCACACTTTCTTTTAGTTTTTATCTGAAGATTTCAAAAACATTTTTTTGCTTATTAAAATGTATTTGTGAAATAATTTACTATTATATCTCTTCACAGAATCACATTTTCTTGTACTATATCTCAAGTATCTGTCTTCTGCTCAAAGTGTTTTAAAGTGTAAAAATTCAAGACATTATTTTAAATGAAAAAAAAATTTATCTAATACCTTGATAAAAACACATTAAGTATATTTTAACAATATTTAAAGTTACTATCACCATGAGGGCACTACAGAACTGAGTAAGGTCCAGAATTCCTAAGCCACACTGGCTCAGTCAGTTCCTAGCTCTGGAAAATTTCAGTAGGAAAACATTTTTGGCTCAGAATTGGTTAAAAATTAGGAACAGGAAAATGGCTTTGCACAATGGCTAGAGATTAAACTAATGTATAAAAGTACCGGTTAATAGTTATTATATGTTGCTATTGCTCTGTATTAGAGCTTGAGGTCAGGGATAGTAATTTCCCCAGAAGCTCTTTTATTGTTGAGAATAGTTTTCTCTATCTTGGTTTTTTTTTTTTTTTAATTATTATTATTCCAAATGAATTTGCAAATTCCTCTTTCTAACTCTATGAAGAATTGAGTTGAAATTTTGATGGGGATTGCATTTAATCTGTAGATTGTTCTTGGTAAAATGGTCATTTTTACTATATTAACTCTGGCAATCTATGAGCATGGGAGATCTTCCAATCCACTGAGATTTTCTTTTATTTCTTTCTTAAGAGACTTGAAGTTTTTGTCATACAGATCTTTCACTTGCTTTGTTAGAGTCACACCAAGGTATTTCATGTTATTTGGGGACTATAGTGGAGAATATCATTCTCTAATTTCTTTCTCAGCCTGTTTATCATTTGAATAGAGTAAGGCCACTGTTTTGTTTGAATTAATTTCATATCCAGCCACTTTGCTGAAGTTGTTTATCAGATTTAGGAGTTCTCTGGTGGAATTTATTGGGGTCACATAATTATACTGTCATATCATCTGAAAATAGTGATATTTTGTCTTCTTCCTTGAATCCCTTTAAACACCTTTTGTTGTCTGCTCATTCTAGGTAGAACCTAAAGTACTATATTGAATAGGTAAGTAGAGAGTGGGCAGCTTTGTCTAGTACGTGACTTTAATGGGATTCCTTCAAGTTTCTCTCCATTTAGTTTTATGATTGTTACTGATTTACTCTATATTGATTTTACTATGTCTAGGTATGGGCCTTGAATTCCAGATCTTTCCAAGACTTTTAACATGAATTTTATCAAATGTTTTTCAGCATCTAATGAAACTGTGTGGTTTTGGTACAGAGACAGGCATGAACATCAATGGAAAATAATTGAAGACCCGAGGAATGAACCCACACACGTATGGTCACTTGATATATGACAAAGGAGATTAAACCATCAAGTGGAAAAATGATAGCATTTGTAACAAATAGTATTGGTTCAACTGAAGGTCAGCATGTAGAAAAATGCAAATTGACCATTCTTATCTCCTTGTACAAAGCTCAAGTCCCAGTGGATCAAAGACCTCCACATAAAACCATATACACTGAATCTAATAGAAAAGGAAGTGAGAAAGATCCTGGAACACATGAACATAGGGGAAATTTTCCTGAACAGAACTCCAATGGCTTTTTCTCTAATATCATGAATCCAAAAACAAAAAAAAAAGGGACCTCATAAAATTGAAGAGCTTCTGTAAGGCAAAGGACACTGCCAATAGGACCAAATGGCAACCAACAGACTGGGAAAAGATCTTTATCAATCCTACGTCTGAATGAGTGCTAATATTCAGTATATACAAAATATTCAAGAAGGTCCAGATAACCAAATAATCCTATTAAATATGGATTACACAGCTAAAAAGAGAATTTTCAAGTGAGGAATATACAATTGCCAGAGATAGCTAAAGAAATGTTCAACACCCGTAGACATTAGGGAAATGCTAATTAAAGCAACCCTGAGATTCCACATCATACCAGTCAGAATAGCTAAGATCAAAAACTCAGGTAACAACAGATGCTGGCGAGGATGTGGAGAAAGAGGAACACACCTCCATTGTTGGTGGGATTTCAAGCTAGTACAACCACTCTGGAAATCAGTCTGGCAGTTCCTCAGAATATTGGACATAGTACTACAGGAGGAACCAGCAATACCTCTCCTGGGCATATATCCAGAAGATGTTCCAACTGGTAATAACAACACATGTTCCACTATGTTCATAGCAGCCTTATTTATAATAGCCAGAAGCTAGAAAGAACCCAGATGTCCCTCAACAGAGGAATACTGAGTGTCTCAGAAGCACCTGAAAAATTGTTCAGCATCTTTAATCATCAGGGAAATGCAAAACAAAGCAACCCCGAGATTTCACCTCACAACAGTCAGAATGGCTATGATCAAAAACTCAGGTGAAAGTAGATTCTGGCGATAATGTGGAGAAAGAGGAACACTCCTCCATTGTTGGTGGGATTGCAAGGTCTTATAACCACTCTGGAAATCAGACTGGTGGTTTCTCAGAAAACTGGACATTTTATTTCCTGAGGACACAACTATAGCACTCTTAGGAATAAACCCCAAAAATTCTCCAACATATAAGAAGAACACATGCTCCACTATGTTCATAGTAGCCTTATTTATAATAGTCAGAAGCTTGAAATATCCCAGATGTCCCTCAAGAGAGGAATGGATACAGAAAATGTGATACATTTACGCAATGGCTTTCTACTCACGCAATAAAAACAATAAATTCTTGAAATTCTTAGGCAAATGAATTGTGGGGAGCCGCCCTCACATTTGCCATTACAAGATGGCGCTGACAGCTGTGTTCTAAGTGGTAAACATAATCTGCACACGTGCAGGGGCAGTTTTCCCGCCATGTGTTCTGCCTTTCTCGTGATGACAACTGGGCCGATGGGCTGCAGCCAATCAGGGAGTAATACGTCCTAGGCAGAGGATAATTCTCCTTAAAAGGGACGGGGTTTTGCCATTCTCTCTCTTGCTTTCTTGTTCTTGTTCTTTTTCTTGCTTTCTTGCTCTCTCTTGCTCTCTCTTGCTCTTGCACTCTTGCTCTCTTGCTCTCTTGCTCCTGAAGATGTAAGCAATAAAGCTTTTGCCTCAGAAGATTCCGGTTTGTTGTGTTCTTCCTGGCCGGTCGCGAGAACGCGTGTAAGAGTTGGTGCTGAGACCCGGGACGAGAAGACCCGGGACGAGAAGACCCGGGACGAGAAGACCTGGGACGAGAAGACCTGGGACGAGAAAACCCGGGAAGGTTACCATCACCGGCGCAAGGAAGATCCCTCATTCCGGAACCAGAACTGCGGGTCATGGTAATGAAGTGTTCCCGTAAAACAGACTGTTGAGAAGGATCCAGCCTGGATTCAGAACTCCTCAGCTGGGGAACGGTGGTAATAAAGTGTTCCCGCAACACAGACTGTTGAGAAGGGTTCAACTGCGTGAATTCAGAACTCTTCAGCTGGGGAACAGGGGTACCCATGAGTACAGCTTTACAAGGTAAGTCTGGTCTTGAACTTTCTAACGAAATTCAAGACAGTCTATCAGAAGTAAAGTGGGAAATAGCTTTACAAGGTATGTTTGGCCTTGAACTTTCTCTAGTGTTAGGGGCCTTTTTGTTCTTTTTCACATGTTATCAAGTGGTTAAGGCAGGGCTGAAAATTCTGGATGAAATTCAGGGCAATCTATCAGAAGTAAAGCGGGGAGAGAGAGTAGGAGCAAAGAGGAAATATGGTACACAAAATAAGTATACAGGCCTTTCCAAGGGTCTTGAACCTGAGGAAAAGTTTAGGTCAGGTAAGAATACCTGGGGAGAGATTAGAAGGAAGGAAAAGAAAAAAGAAAAGAAAAAAGATCAATTAGCGGAGGTCTCTAGGAGAAGGAGCCTATACTCATCACTAGATGAGCTCAAGGAGCCAGTTCTTAATAGTTCTGAATCAGATGAAAAGGCTATTAGGGCCTGGAAGGTGCTCTCCCGAGCAGGTGAGGCCACTGGACAACTAACAAAGATTGTCCAGAGACCTCAGGAGTCATTCTCAGATTTTGTGGCCAGAATGACAGAGGTAGCAGAGCGTATGTTTGGAGATTCAGAGCAAGCCACACCTCTGGTAGAATAGCTTATTTATGAGCAAGCCACGCAGGAATGCAGAGCGGCCATAGCCCCAAGAAAGAACAAAGGTTTACAAGACTGGCTCAGGGTTTGTCAGGAGCTTGGGGGACCTCTCATTATGTGTTACTTCCATTCAGTATGAGAAATTTACTAGGGCAGCTAATTTGTTAAAAAGTCTTTATCAGTATATGTTACAGAATTGGATGGCTGAATTTGAACAGACCCTTCGGGAATTGAGAGTTGCCATCATTCAGGTCAACTCCACACGCTTGGACCTGTCCCTGATCAAAGGATTACCCAATTGGATCTCCTCAGCATTTTCCTTCTTTAAAGAATGGGTGGGATTATTTGGAGATATACTTTGCTGTGGATTAGTGTTGCTTCTCTGGATGGTCTGTAAGCTTAAGACCCAAACTAGGAGAGACAAGGTGGTTATTGCCCAGGCGCTTGCAGCACTAGAACATGGTGCTTCCCCTGATATATCTATGCTTAAGCAATAGGTCGCTGGCCATTCAGCTCTTGCACCCCACGAGGCTAGTCTCATTGCACGGGATAGAGTGAGTGTGCTTCAGCAGCCCGAGAGAGTTGCACGGCTAAGCACTGCAGTAGAAGGGCTCTGCGGCATATATGAGCCTATTCTAGGGAGACATGTCATCTTTCAAGAAGGTTGAGTGTCTAAGTGTCCTTCTCCCCAGGAAAAATGACACGGGAGCAGGTCAGGGTTGCTCTGGGTAAAAGCCTGTGAGCCTAAGAGCTAATCCTGTACATGGCTCCTTTACCTGCACACAGGGGATTTGACCTCTATCTCCACTCTCATTAATATGGGTGGACTATTGCTCTTATTAAAAGAAAAGGGGGAATGAATGAAACTAGAAAATATCATTTTGAGTAAGGTAACATTACCACAAAAAAACACACATAGTATGAACTTATTGATATTTGGATATTAGCCCAAAGACTCAGAATACCCATGATACAATTCACAGACCACATAAAGCTCAAGAAGGAAGAATAGAAAATAGGTTCTTCAGTCCATCTTAGAAAGGGCAACAAAATAATCATGAGAGCAAATATGGAGACAAATTGTAGAGCAGAGACTGTAGGAAAGGCCATTCAGAGACTGTCCCACCTAGGGATCCATCCCATATGCATTCACCAAACACAGACATTATTGTTGATTACAAAAATTCATTACTAAAAGGGGCCTGATATAGCTGTGTCCTGAGAGGCTCTTCCAGAGCTGACAAATACAGAGGCAGTTGCTCACAGCCAACCACTGGACTGAGCACAGGGTCCCCAATGGAGGAGTTAGAGAAAGGACTCTAGGAGCTGAAGGAGTTTGCAGCCCCATAGGAAGAAAAACAAAATCTACCAACCTGACCTGTCAGAACACCCAGGGACTAAACCACCAACCACAAAGTACACATGGAGGGACACATGACTTCATATGCATATGTAGCAGAGGATGGCCTCGTTGAGCATCAACAGGAGAAGAGGACTTTGGTCCTGTGAAGGTTTGATGCCCCAATGTATTGGAATGTGAGGGCAAGGAGACAAGAATGGGTGGGTGGTTGGGGGGACATCCTCATAGAAGCAGGGGAGGAGGAATGGGATACAGGGTTTCAGGGGGAAATGGGGGGAGGGGGATAACATTTGAAATGTAAATAAAGAAA
Organism: Mus musculus; assembly: GCF_000001635.26. Taxonomy (NCBI): domain Eukaryota; kingdom Metazoa; phylum Chordata; class Mammalia; order Rodentia; family Muridae; genus Mus; species Mus musculus. Next base: position 27,139,535 of record NC_000067.6, read on the forward strand.
ATATCCAATAAAATAGAGTCAATATATGTTAACTGATAAAGATCCCAGGATCTAATTTTTAAAGTACACTTCAGTATGTTAAACATAAAAATTTTTAATGTAATTTTCTTTACTATAGAAATTTTAGAGGTTAAATTGACAACTTGAAAGGGTATGTTACATGTAAAAGGTACTTACTATACACAGAAAGGTAAAAGGGGGTCGCCATCTGGGTTCCGGGACTCCGCGGGACCTAGGAAATTAGTCTGAACAGGTTAGAGGGTGCGCCAGAGAACCGGACAGCTTCTGGGACGGGCAGAAGCACAGAGCCGCTGAGGCAGCAGCCTGGGCGGGCCGCAGACAACCGGCCACCATCCGGACCAGAGGACAGGTGTCCGCCTGGCTTGGGAGGCGGCCTCAGCCTCAGCAGCAGCGGTCGCCATCTTGGTTCCGGGACTCAGCAGAACTTAGGAAATTAGTCTGAACAGGTTAGAGGGTGCGCCAGAGAACCGGACAGCTTCTGGGACGGGCAGAAGCACAGAGCCGCTGAGGCAGCAGCCTGGGCGGGCCGCAGACAACCGGCCACCATCCGGACCAGAGGACAGGTGTCCGCCTGGCTTGGGAGGCGGCCTCAGCCTCAGCAGCAGCGGTCGCCATCTTGGTTCCGGGACTCAGCAGAACTTAGGAAATTAGTCTGAACAGGTTAGAGGGTGCACCAGAGAACCGGACAGCTTCTGGGACGGGCAGAAGCACAGAGCCGCTGAGGCAGCACTCTTGGCGGGCCGCAGACAGCCGGCCACCGTCCGGACCAGAGGACAGGTGTCCGCCTGGCTCGGGAGATGGCCTCAGCCTCAGGAGCAGCGGTCACCATCTTGGTTCCAGGACTCCCTGGAACTTAGGATTTTAGTCTGCACAGGTGAGAGTCTGCACCACAGAAGCTGACAGCTTCTGGGAACTGCCAAAGCAACACAACTTCTGAGAGAGGCCCTGTTTTGGGCCTTCTTCTTCGACCAGGAGGAGGTCCAAAAACAAGATATCTGCACACCTTCCCTGTAAGAGAGCTTGCCAGCAGAGAGTGCTCTGAGCACTGAAACTCAGAGGAGAGAATCTGTCTCCCAGGTCTGCTGAGAGACGGTAACAGAATCACCAGAAGAACAATCTCTAAACAGAGTCAAATACAACTACTAACTCCAGAGAGTACCAGATGGCGAAAGGTAAACGTAGGAATCCTACTAACAGGAACCAAGACCACTCACCATCATCAGAACCCAGCACTCCCACTTCGCCCAGTCCAGGGCACCCCAACACTCCCGAAAACCTAGACCTAGATTTAAAAGCATATCTCATGATGATGGTAGAGGACATCAAGAAGGACTTTAATAAATCACTTAAAGAAATACAGGAGAACACTGCTAAAGAGTTACAAGTCCTTAAAGAAAAACAGGAAAACACAATCAAACAGGTAGAAGTCCTTACAGAAAAAGAGGAAAAAACATACAAACAGGTGATGGAAATGAACAAAACCATACTAGACCTAAAAAGGGAAGTAGAAACAATAAAGAAAACTCAAAGTGAGGCAACACTGGAGATAGAAACCCTAGGAAAGAAATCTGGAACCATAGATTTGAGCATCAGCAACAGAATACAAGAGATGGAAGAGAGAATCTCAGGTGCAGAAGATTCCATAGAGATAATCGGCACAACAATCAAAGAAAATGGAAAATGCAAAAAGATCCTAACTCAAAATATCCAGGAAATCCAGGACACAATGAGAAGACCAAACCTACGGATAATAGGAGTGGATGAGAATGAAGATTTTCAACTCAAAGGACCAGCAAACATCTTCAACAAAATTATTGAAGAAAACTTCCCAAATATAAAGAAAGAGATACCTATGAACATACAAGAAGCCTACAGAACTCCAAATAGACTGGACCAGAAAAGAAATTCCTCCCGACACATAATAATGAGAACAACAAATGCACTAAATAAAGATAGAATACTAAAAGCGGTAAGGGAAAAAGGTCAAGTAACATACAAAGGCAAGCCTATCAGAATTACACCAGATTTTTCACCAGAGACTATGAAAGCCAGAAGAGCCTGGACAGATGTTATACAGACACTAAGAGAACACAAATTCCAGCCCAGGCTACTATACCCAGCCAAACTCTCAATTGCCATAGATGGAGAAACCAAAGTATTCCACGACAAAACCAAATTCTCACATTATCTCTCCACGAATCCAGCCCTTCAAAGGTTAATAACAGAAAAAAACCAATACAAGAACGGGAACAATGCCCTAGAAAAAACAAGAAGGTAATCCCTCAACAAACCTAAAAGAAGACAGCCACAAGAACAGAATGCCAACTTTAACAACAAAAATAACAGGAAGCAACAATTACTTTTCCTTAATATCTCTTAACATCAATGGTCTCAACTCCCCAATAAAAAGACATAGACTAACAAACTGGCTACACAAACAAGACCCAACATTTTGCTGTTTACAGGAGACACATCTCAGAGAAAAAGATAGACACTACCTCAGAAAAAAAGGCTGGAAAACAATTTTCCAAGCAAATGGTATGAAGAAACAAGCTGGAGTAGCCATCCTAATATCTGATAAGATTGACTTCCAACCCAAAGTCATCAAAAAAGACAAGGAGGGGCACTTTGTTCTCATCAAAGGTAAAATCCTCCAAGAGGAACTCTCAATTCTGAATATCTATGCGCCAAATACAAGGGCAGCCACATTCATTAAAGAAACTTTAGTAAAGCTCAAAGCACACATTGCACCTCACACAATAATAGTGGGAGACTTCAACACACCACTTTCACCAATGGACAGATCATGGAAATCCAAAACACCATCAGATCCTTCTACAAAAGGCTATACTCAACAAAACTGGAAAACCTGGATGAAATGGACAAATTTCTGGACAGATACCAGGTACCAAAGTTGAATCAGGATCAAGTTGACCTTCTAAACAGTCCCATATCCCCTAAAGAAATAGAAGCAGTTATTAATAGTCTCCCAGCCAAAAAAAGCCCAGGACCAGACAGGTTTAGTGCAGAGTTCTATCAGACCTTCAAAGAAGATCTAATCCCAGTTCTGCACAAACTTTTTCACAAGATAGAAGTAGAAAGTGCTCTACCCAACTCATTTTATGAAGCCACTATTACTCTGATACCTAAACCACAGAAAGATCCAACAAGGATAGAGAACTTCAGACCAATTTCTCTTATGAATATCGATGCAAAAATCCTCAATAAAATTCTCGCTAACCGAATCCAAGAACACATTAAAGCAATCATCCATTCTGACCAAGTAGGTTTTATTCCAGGAATGCAGGGATGGTTTAATATACGAAAATCCATCAATGTAATCCACTATATGAACAAACTCAAAGACAAAAACCACATGATCATCTCGTTGGATGCAGAAAAAGCATTTGACAAGATCCAACACCCATTCATGATAAAAGTTCTGGAAAGATCAGGAATTCAAGGCCCATACCTAAACATGATAAAAGCAATCTACAGCAAACCAGTAGCCAACATCAAAGTAAATGGAGAGAAGCTGGAAGCAATCCCACTAAAATCAGGGACTAGACAAGGCTGCCCACTTTCTCCCTACCTTTTCAACATTGTACTTGAAGTATTAGCCAGAGCAATTCGACAACAAAAGGAGATCAAGGGGATACAAATTGGAAAGGAGGAAGTCAAAATATCACTTTTTGCAGATGATATGATAGTATATATAAGTGACCCTAAAAACTCCACCAGAGAACTCCTAAACCTGATAAACAGCTTCGGTGAAGTAGCTGGATATAAAATTAACTCAAACAAGTCAATGGCCTTTCTCTACACAAAGAATAAACAGGCTGAGAAAGAAATTAGGGAAACAACACCCTTCTCAATAGTCACAAATAATATAAAATATCTCGGCGTGACTCTAACTAAGGAAGTGAAAGATCTGTATGATAAAAACTTCAAATCTCTGAAGAAAGAAATTAAAGAAGATCTCAGAAGATGGAAAGATCTCCCATGCTCATGGATTGGCAGGATCAATATTGTAAAAATGGCTATCTTGCCAAAAGCAATCTACAGATTCAATGCAATCCCCATCAAAATTCCAACTCAATTCTTCAACGAATTAGAAGGAGCAATTTGCAAATTCATCTGGAATAACAAAAAACCTAGGATAGCAAAAACTCTTCTCAAGGATAAAAGAACCTCTGGTGGAATCACCATGCCTGACCTAAAGCTTTACTACAGAGCAATTGTGGTAAAAACTGCATGGTACTGGTATAGAGACAGACAAGTAGACCAATGGAATAGAATTGAAGACCCAGAAATGAACCCACACACCTATGGTCACTTGATCTTCGACAAGGGAGCTAAAACCATCCAGTGGAAGAAAGACAGCATTTTCAACAAATGGTGCTGGCACAACTGGTTGTTATCATGTAGAAGAATGCGAATCGATCCATACTTATCTCCTTGTACTAAGGTCAAATCTAAATGGATCAAAGAACTTCACATAAAACCAGAGACACTGAAACTTATAGAGGAGAAAGTGGGGAAAAGCCTTGAAGATATGGGCACAGGGGAACAATTCCTGAACAGAACAGCAATGGCTTGTGCTGTAAGATCGAGAATTGACAAATGGGACCTAATGAAACTCCAAAGTTTCTGCAAGGCAAAAGACACCGTCAATAAGACAAAGAGACCACCGACAGATTGGGAAAGGATCTTTACCTATCCTAAATCAGATAGGGGACTAATATCCAACATATATAAAGAACTCAAGAAGGTGGACTTCAGAAAATCAAACAACCCCTTTAAAAAATGGGGATCAGAACTGAACAAAGAATTCTCACCTGAGGAATACCGAATGGCAGAGAAGCACCTGAAAAAATGTTCAACATCCTTAATCATCAGGGAAATGCAAATCAAAACAACCCTGAGATTCCACCTCACACCAGTCAGAATGTCTAAGATCAAAAATTCAGGTGACAGCAGATGCTGGCGAGGATGTGGAGAAAGAGGAACACTCCTCCATTGTTGGTGGGATTGCAGGCTTGTACAACCACTCTGGAAATCCGTCTGGCGGTTCCTCAGAAAATTGGACATAGTACTACCGGAGGATCCAGCAATACCTCTCCTGGGCATATATCCAGAAGATGCCCCAACTGGTAAGAAGGACACATGCTCCACTATGTTCATAGCAGCCTTATTTATAATAGCCAGAAGCTGGAAAGAACCCAGATGCCCCTCAACAGAGGAATGGATACAGAAAATGTGGTACATCTACACAATGGAGTACTACTCAGCTATTAAAAAGAATGAATTTATGAAATTCCTAGCCAAATGGATGGACCTGGAGGGCATCATCCTGAGTGAGGTAACACATTCACAAAGGAACTCACACAATATGTACTCACTGATAAGTGGATATTAGCCCAAAACCTAGGATACCCAAGATATAAGATACAATTTCCTAAACACATGAAACTCAAGAAAAATGAAGACTGAAGTGTGGACACTATGCCCCTCCTTAGAAGTGGGAACAAAACACCCTTGGAAGGAGTTACAGAGACAAAGTTTGGAGCTGAGATGAAAGGATGGACCATGTAGAGTCTGCCTTATCCAGGGATCCACCCCATAATCAGCATCCAAACGCTGACACCATTGCATACACTAGCACGATTTTATTGAAAGGACCCAGATGTAGCTGTCTCTTGTGAGACTATGCCGGGGCCTAGCAAACACAGAAGTGGATGCCCACAGTCAGCTAATGGATGGATCACAGGGCTCCCAATGGAGGAGCTAGAGAAAGTACCCAAGGAGCTAAAGGGATCTGCAACCCTATAGGTGGATCAACATTATGAACTAACCAGTACCCCGGAGCTCTTGACTCTAGCTGCATATGTATCAAAAGATGGCCTAGTCGGCCATCACTGGAAAGAGAGGCCCATTGGACACACACACTTTATATGCCCCAGAACAGGGGAACCCCAGGGCCAAAAAGGGGGAGTGGGCGGGTAGGGGAGTGGGGGCGGGTGGGTATGGGGGACTTTTGGTATAGCATTGGAAATGTAAATGAGCTAAATACCTAATAAATAATGGAAAGAAAAAAAAAAAAAAAAAAAAAAAAAAAGAAAGGTAAAAGGACCAAAAAGGACACATTTCATCAAATTTTGACAACTGTAAACTATTGTCTAAAGTAAAGATACACTCCTAGCATATTCCCAGATTTAGTGTCATATTCTCATTTCGATTTTCTCTGAATATAAATGCCCCCTATACATGAGTCACTCTTTTTAATGAAATTTCAATATATGTTAACTGATAAAGATCCCAGCATCTAATTTTTCAAGTACACTTCAGTATGTTAAACATAATTTTTAATGTAATTTTCAGGAAGTCAATGCACTTCCTAAATTCAGTCCTATGATAACAAGAGTTGAGTCTTGCTTGCAAGCCACACTCTTGTTTATGTATTACTCAGATAAAACACTGTGTTACCATCTGTCTACTTTCCAGTAATATAGCTTGCTATTGCATTAGTGTTTACTTCAAATTGCCTCTAATCTTGAGAATGTCCTGAGGACATTAAACTTATACTTCTTATAGTATAAGAAGTTTTAGGCTTATACTTCTCTCATTCTTTCATATTGTGTAAATCTTAATACATTCCAACAGGCAGTTTCATAATTCTATATTTATTGAGTGATAGTATTTTTCTTTGTACCCATCTTAGTGGGAAATCCTGTACTTTGTTATTTCCATATTTTATGTATCCTTTTTTAATATCAGTAATTTTGCAGTACTAATATACTATAAACATAATAATTTATTATGATGTATTGTTTTATTCTTCTGGCATATTGAACCTCAATTATTTAAACACAAGTAAGTGATATGGGGTGATTTCCTGTTTAGCAACTGTCAAAGAAGGAAGGATAAAAAGACAAAAGACAATTTATAGAAGAGGCAAGACCTCATCTTTTGTAAACAGGATATTGCATTCATTTGGGCTGAACTATTTGTCTTAATCATCATATTGAGGTCCCTCATCTGAGTAATAACACCATAGTGACTACATTTCAACATATGTTTTGAAAGGCAGTCTTAAATCAATGTTGTATAGGAAATACCGAATTGTCTGGTCAAGCTTAAATGAAGTATCACTGAAAAATCAGAGTCATCATGTACTTAGTTTAATATAACCCAAAAGTGACTCCTGTAATATTTCAAAATATACAGAATAGCTTCAAAGATCTCCTTCCTATTTGTTTTTTTTTTTAAATTACATGTGTTGCATATCATAAATATAACTAAATCATCTTAAAATTCTCCAATATGCCTCTCTTTTGTCCTGATTAATATTGTCCTTTTAAAATTGTTATTCTGACTGAGATGAAATGGAGTTATAAAGACATTTCAATTTGTATTTTTATGATAGATATTGATGTTAAATTTTTTGGAAGTTTTTACTAGTCAGTCAAATTTATTACTTTGAAGAGTTCCTATTTATTTCATTAGCTCATTCATTGGTAGAATCATTTTGAGTGTATAATGTAGACTTAGAAACAACTTTGTCCCATTCATTAGACTATCTCTTCATTCGCTAATTGCTTCCTTTGCTCTTTAGAACTTTTTTGGATTGATTACCCTGTTTGCCAATTAATGACATTATTACTTGAGCTCGTGGGGCTCTTTCCAAATAGCCATTGACTATCACAGTACCTTAAAGTGGTTTACCTACATTTCCCTCAAAGTTTCAGTCACAGATCTCGTAGTAAGGACTTGGTTCCATTTTGAACATTTTTATTGAGTATGCAAGATAGTAAATCTAGTTTCATTATTCTATGACTGTATATACATTTTTTCTAATATAATTGAAGATATCATCTTTTTTCCCCAATATGTGTTTTTCAGTTTTATCAATGATTCTATAGTTATAGCCTTGTGGCTAAGTTATTGGTCCTTTTCCTATTATATTTGTCTTTCTGCCTGTTTTTCACCAAGACCATATTGGGTTTTTTTGTTGTTGTTGTTGTTTTTTGTTGTTGTTTTTTGGTTTTTTTTCCATTTTTTATTAGGTATTTAGCTCATTTACATTTCCAATGCTTGCATACACCAGCAAGATTTTATTGAAAGGACCATATTGTTTTTATTACTATTCCCTATAGTACAATTACAGATCAGAATTTGTATTAATATTAATACATATTAATCTTTCTACATAAGTTTGCTCTCACTGTTTATGGTCTTCTTTAACGATATGAATTTAGGTCTTGTTTTAATTTATTTTTGCAAAGAAAGTAGTTGCAATTTCATGAGGCCCACGCTGTATCTGCACATTTTCTGCAATACAGCCTTTTCACCAGGATGGATTCTGCTAGTCCATTGAAAGAGTTCTTTTGATCTTCAACGATCGATCTCCTTTCATTTGTTTCTTTAGCATTTTAAATATTTAAAGTTAGGGCTCTTTTATCTTCTTTTTTAAAGTTTTATTTCTAGTTCTTTAAAAGTAATTTTAACATGAATAAATAAAAATTTAAAAATGAAGCAAAAATTATCATATTGAAGTTGGACAGGATAATCCAACAGGAGATAAAGTGCTCCAAAAGCAGGCTCTAGAGTCAGAGACCAACTCATTATCAATGTCTGCAGTCCCATAAAAATAGTATGTTAATAGCTATAAAATATAGGTAGAAGACATGGTGCAGTACTATGTAGGCTTTGTGCTATCTGCTTCAGTCTCTGTGAGCTCAATGTTCCATGCTTATTTGATTCAAGGGGTTTTCTCATCCTCCATTTCCTTTGGTTCTTACTGGTTTATAAACAACTGTTAGGCAAATTCCTCTTCTCCCATCTCCAATTTCTTTTAGAGAAAGATATTGGTACCTAGAAAGGCTACTTATTTTATAAGTTGATTTTGTATCCAGATCATTTTGCTGAGTATGCTTATCAAATGTAAGAATTTTGGGGGATTATCAAAATTATATTATATATGCAATTATCTTGTCTTAAATATAAATATTTGCCTCTTTTCATATTACTATACTTTTTGTTTCTTCTTCCAGGTCTAAATTTTTTGCTTTAGCTAAGTCTTGTTTTAGCTGTTATTTTGGAGGAAAACTTTTATACTTTTCCTAATTTGTAATGCTTCCTATATAATTCATAAGAAATGCCATTATATGTTGATGGTTTCTTCTCTTTCTAGTTTCTTCCTTTTTGTTATGAAGTGTTTTAAACTGTGTCAAATGTCTTTTCTTACTATTATTATCACATAGTTTCTGTCCTTAATTCTGTCAACTTATTAAGAATATAGGGTAATGGAATACATGGGAGGTGAGAACAAAAAAATCTGTAGTAGGTTTATTAGAGCAAGGGGAGATAGAAAATGGAAGACAATCATGAATAAGAACAAGAAAAATGGCATATATGTTCAGAAGTCCCATGTTAAACTCGTTTTTTGTTTTTGTTTTTTTGTTTGTTTGTTTTTTGTTTTTTTGTCATTTAAAATGAGAGACTTGGAGACATGAAAGTCAAATCCATGAAACTGGTCTAAACAAACAGTCAAATCACTATGATCTATATCTATGGTTTAAATTGTTACATGTATAATCATTAATACATGTGCCTGTATGTATATCCAGAGAAAAAGAGAGAAAAATACCATAAATGTGGCATATGTATTGTGAATATACACTGAACCAAAGACTGAAGTTAAAGTATTTCTGACTTTTGACATTAAGTACTATTCTCTGAGTCCTTTAAGGTGTGAGATGCATAAAACCTCATTTTCTTCATGACCTTCATGCAGCACTAACTCTATATACAAACACAAGCTTTTGGGCATACTATATCACAAACTTGAGGACAATTGATTAATTTATAGGTCATAAAAGTAAACTTTGCTTCTATCTTCAGATTTTAGGTTGTACCAAGGACCTTCCCAGAGCTAACCACTTCTTTCTTGGTAAACTTAACCCATTATGAGCAATGATCCTCTCATTAATAGATCTTATATTTCACAAATTTTATGTAGGAAAACAGGATAAATAATTATATTTGTTCAGCCTGACAAATAAATTCTTACTGAGGATCTGGGCATAATTTTCTGAAGTAAATCTTTAAAACATTGAAAATAAACTGTCTTAACAGAATTACCTAACAGAAATTTGGTATGAGTTCATCTTTATATCAGCATTCTGTGAGTGAGCATAGTTAGATGCCAGAGAAATGAGCCAAATTGCTCTTCAGCTTGTATATTTATCATGGAATTTAAATTTGTTTGTTATATTAATTTGTCCTTTCTTGTCTTAATCTCAATAATCTTGTTTATCCCAAAATCATGACATTCATGCCACTGTCACAGTGGTGGTCATGTCTTACAGGGAGGTCCTTATTATGACTCTCAGAGTTCAAAGCTGAATATGATTGCCAATGACTTTTACCCTTTGGCAATATGCATAGTGACTTCTAACACATTTAAATATACCCAGTGGACTAGGTGTTCAAAGGTGAGTAGAGTACCAGCTTGTTTTCTCCATGTTGTATGACTCCAAAGTGTGATATCTTCAGCTATAGGGTCATAGTGTCAAGTTCTAAGAGTAACTAAAAATACTGTCAATAGCCTATAGTGTTTGATGGTCTATGTTATCTCACTGATGACCAGTTCTGAAGGAAGCCACTTAGGCTGCCACTGGGATGTTTTATTTGTGAGCCTGTGGCATCTAGTTAGTCACTTTGTGATATAGTGATCATCACAGTTGGGAGCTGATCAACATGGATGCTGGAAAACAAGCTCTGGACCTCTGAACGAGTAGCACCTTCTAACTATCAAGCCAACACCCCAAGACCCACAGTAGGATTTTTTAAAATAAAGTATATTTTTATTATAATGACTTTATGTTTTACTTGTTAATACTAACTATTGTAACCATTTAAACATTTGAAATACATTTTCTGTAATACTGTTTAACTAACTGATTCACAATGTTAGCACAATAACTATTATTTCCTTTCTTATTTAATGCCACTATTACTGCTTTGGAAATCATACTGATTAACATTTACTAATTTATCACACTGTATTATGCATAATTACATATTGGTCTAAATGGAAGTAATGTTCAATTTTCTGTATATAGCTATATAACTACATAAGCAGCATTTATTATATTTATGTGTTACTAAGATTCGGTTTCCATCCTTTAAAACATTATATTGATATGTAGGTATCACATAACTGATGTTATATAAACTGTGGAAATTCCTATTCAAGTTAAAAACATAATGATTTTACCCTGAGTGCTACTCCTGATCATCCAGTGTTCAGTCTTAAAAGAATCACATGTCGCCAACCTGTTTTTCAGGCTATGCATGTATTGTGTGTGTATGTGTGTATAGTATTAATATATATATTAATAATTTTAACAGTAATATCTTTCCATATGTTGAATTTTATTACCTTCATAAAAATACTTAGCATTCTAAGAGGAAAACTTCTTTCATCATGACACTAACTAGTCTATTTTTCTACAAATTATTGAATAAGAGGCAGTTCATATTGGAGATTCTCCTACACTATTATTGTTTCAGAGAGTGTCTACAAGGAGCATAGGCTGAAACTGGTAATACTACTGTCTCAGCTTCCTGATAGATGGAAATATAAATACATGGCAGTACCAAACTAGAGCATTATTTTGATAAGATTATTCTAAACACTTTTTAAAGCTTGATCAAAGTAAGATAATGAATGAGTAATTTTTAATGTATATGTTTAATTATTAACAACTCTTTGGAGACATTTCCATCCATCTTCTCGACAATGATATTTATTTCTCTGGGTAATAATCTTACATTTAATTATTTTTTGCAAAAAAATGTCCTCTGGTATATATGATAAATCAGAGGTCCATAATTTCAATACCCAGTCAGTATTATATGATAAATTTTAAAACTAAGTAGTGCAATGAAGCAGAATGCTCACAATAATGAGTAAATGTGAACTTTTTACTCTACTATGAGCAGTTAACTATTGCTTCCATTGATATCTATAGTTCTATTTTATTTTTTTTATTTAAAGATGAAATACTTTTGTAATTTAAGAAGTCATATTATTCATGATACAAAAATAAAATTTAAATAGGATTATCAATATTTTTAACTAGCACAAGTATGGTAAATAGTAGTAAAAATAAAATAGAAAATTCCTAATTAGGTTACCACTGTGTGACCAATGTAGATACAAGGAGAGAATACACAAAGTGCTAATTTAATCACCCATCAATAATAGCACCTGAGATTAGCTTAACTACTTTTAGAATTAGTTATGTAGTGGTTTTCCTATAGAACATTGTCCCATGACCATCCCCAAAGTCAGTCTCTACTGCTTTGTTGCCCTAGGTTGTCTCACTGTTTTCCATGGACTATAAAGTTCACTGTTTGTGAAGACCCAGGAAGGCTGACTATGTTTCCCCTGTCTTCATTCATTTTGGTTTTCTAAGGGTATCTTGTGACCTACCTGCCACTGAAATTGAGTCAGAACCCTCTCAGCCTTCTTCTTTGGGACATACATGTAACAGAAAAGATATTCTTAGTTGTACTTGTGCTCTCAGAATTCTATTTAAAAGTCCTTCAGTCCTTCATCAGCTGCTAACCTATCACCCATCTCACCACCTGGACCAATCTGAAACGTCTTTCTGACTGATGCCACAGTTCCAAACACAGCATCAAATTCCAGACCAATGAAGTCTGAAGACTAAAATTCAGTTTTTTTCCCCAACACTCAAAACTAAGCATGAATTAGATGGTCCAAAACCTGACTTCAATAGCATCCAAATGACAATACCCCTACTTAAGAAAAGAAAGACAGATATTCAGAACTTTACATAACAAAAACATTGGAATGACAGATACATAGAGCCATTCATAAAACCAAAAGCATGAACAACAAAGATAATATGCCTCCACCTCAATACAATTATTCTCACTGTAATATTATCTATGAAAACAAATTTAGTTGAACCAGAAGAAAAATAAAACTTCAAAATAGTGGTCATGAATCTATTCCAAGACATTAAGAGTCCATGGATACATCTTCAATAAAAATTCTGAAAAAGCAAACAACTTAATTTAATTTGATTGAAATTATTGAAAATAATTAAACATATTAAAATACAATTAAAAAATAAAGCTACTAAAGAAATAAAATGTAAAATAAAAAACTTAGGAATCTAACAAAAAGCCTCAAAAATAGATTAAATGAAGTAGGAAATATAATTTCAGTTGTTCAGGTAAGGTAACCTGAACCAGAGAACAATAAAAAAAAAAAATCATAAAGAGCAGGTACAAAGGAAGAAATAACACTCATTCAAAGATACAAAATATTTTCAATAGAATTACAGAGAAAATTCTGAATTTAATGAAAAAAATATGCCTACTAAGGTGTAAGAAGCAAATAGAACAACAACAACAAAAAGGCAGGGTTAGAGAAGAAACTTATTACGATATTTATTGAACAAAATACTGAATATTTAGAACAAGAATTAGTATTAAGGACTGCATGGGGTAAAGATCAAGTCATATATAAAGGCAGGCCAGGAAATAACTTGGGACTTTTCCATGGAAACACTAACAGGCAGAGAAGCCTCGATAGATGTTCGATAACCTTTTTCAGATCACAAATACTGGCTGATACTACTCTACTAGCAAAATTATGAATCACAACACATATAAAATGATAAAAATAAATTTAGAAAATTTTGGATCACAAACCAATTTCCACAGAAGACACAATAAGAAATATTTTAATCTTAAAAGAAGGCTAACTGTAAACAAGAGGAAAAAATAATACCAGAACAGTTCATAATAACAGAGGAGGAAAACCTAGAACATAATAATAAAGTAACAGGAATTTAATAAAGAATGTTCATTAATAAATCTTAATATCAATTATCTTAATTCCTTAATAATAATACACAGACTAGAAAGTTAGATTAGAAAACATGAACTGTATCAAAGAACCATCAATTATCAAGTTAGGGAAGATAAAGGGGTGATAAAAAGTTATTTCAAGCAAATGGAACCAAGAGATGTATAACTATTTAATATTTGAAAAGTAGTCTAGAAAATGTGGTACAGTTACACAATGGAATACTACACAACTATTAAAAACAATGAATTCATGAAATTCTTAGGCATATGGATAGATTTGGAGAATATCATCCTGAGTGAAGTAACTCAATCACAAAAGAAAACACATGGTATGCACTCACTGATAAGTGGATATTAGGCCAGAAGCTCAGAATGCCCAAGATACAATTCACAAAACACGTGAAACTCAAGAAGGAAGACTAAAGTGTGGATACTTCGATCCTTCTTAGGAGGGGGAACAAAATACCCATGGAAGGAATTACAGAGACAAAGTGTGGAACAGAGACTGAAGTCATGACCATCCAGAGACTGCCCCACTTAGGGATCCATCCCATAAACAACCACCAAACCCAGACACTATTTTGGAAGCCAACAAGAGCTTGCTGACAGGAGCCTGATATATCGGTCTCCTGTGAGGCTCTGCCTGTGCCTGAGAAATATGGAAGTGGCTACTCACAGCCATCCATTGGCAGGAGCACAGGGTCCCCAGTGAAGTAGCTAGAGAAAGTACCCAAGGATCTGAAGGGGTTTACAGCCATATAGGAGGAACAACAATATGAACTAACCAGTACCCCCCAGAGCTACCTGGGGCTAAACTGACAACCAAAGAGTACACTTGGTGGGACTCATGGCTACAGCTGCATATGGAGCAGAGGGTGGCTTAGCTGGTCATCAATGGGAGGAAAGACCTTTGGTCCTGTGGGGGCTCTATGCCCCAGTAATGGGGAAATGCCAGGGCCAGGGATCTGGTTGCTGAGCAGGGGAGGGGGAAGGAGGCTTCTGGGGAGGAAACCAGGAAAGGGGATAACAGTGAAATGTAAATAAATAAAGTATCTAATTAAAAACAAAAAAAAAAAATAGACTTAAGAGCTAAAACTAATCAGAAAGGATAGGAAAGGACACTACACACGACATAGTCATTAAAGAAAACCTTCCAAGTGGACATTACAATTCTGAAACTTTTTGTAAAAAGTATAAGGGACCTAATTTTAGAAAAGTAACACTACTACACCTATAACTACACATTGGCTATAACACAGTGATAGCAGACTTCTTTAATAATCCAGCAGACAGGTAATCTGGGTAAAACTAAAGCAGAAATACTGCAGCTAAATATTCTAACAGATAACAGTATAACATTCTACCCATACAGTAAACAATATACTTTCTTCTCTGAAGCCCATACACGTTCCTCTGGAGTTGATTTTATTTTAGGATATAAGGAAAGACTTAACAAATGCAGACAAATTGAAATAACATTTTACATACAATCTGATCACCATTTGTTAAAACTGGATTATCAACACCAATAACATCTGGAGAAATTACGTGCAGTCATAGAAGTCAAACATCCACTATTGTAAAAATTTGATATAAATGAAGAAGGAATAAATCCTTTTTAGGAAAAACCCTTTTCAGAACTGAGTGAAAATAAAGAAAATAGAAGAATGGGGTAATTAAACCCAAGGTAAAATCATTGCAAACAAAACAAAATACAACAATAACAACAGAAAACAATACAAGAAACAATGTTGATAAAGCAGTTGGTTATTTTTAAAAAATCTCAACAAAATTGATGCACATTTAGACTAATTAACCAAAAGAATGACAGATATAATCAAAAATAAGAGATAGACATTACAAGCGACACTGAGGAAATTTAGAGAAGCAAAGGACAAACTTCAAAAATTTATAGTCTAGCAAACTGTAAAACCTAAAAGTAATGAAAGAAAAGTAATTTATTGATATATTTAACCTAGCAAAGTTAAATCAAAATGAAATAATTTATGCATACCCATAAATGCTAATAAAATAGAAGTGAAACTTTAAAAATCTAAACTAACAATATCCATATGTATTGGGTCGAGTGGAAAATTCTACCAGATTGTCAAGAAAGTCATATCACCAGTACTTTTTTCTTTAAATACAAAAAGAAGGAACATTTGCTAATTCATTTGTAAAGGCACCATTGTTTCCTCCTGACTCCAAAAACACAGGCAAGGACTGAACAACAAAAATGATATTATAGAACATTAAATCATGACCAAGATGATAAGTTCTCAACAAATTACATTGAAACTGAATTCAAGTAAACATCCCAAAATGTATCTACCATCATAAAATTGGTTGCATCCTAGAGATTCAGGAATGGTTTGATATACTTCAATCAAAAATTGTAATAAACCATCTAAACAAGTTGAATGCCAAAGAGCACAGGATCATCTCATTTGATGGAATAAAGTTCTTTGACAAAAATCCACTACCCGATCATAGGAAAATTACCGGGGAGACTAGGGATACAAGGAATAAACCCAAAATTAATAGGAGATATTTTCAGGAAGCCTATAGCCAATATCAATCTAAATGGACAGGAACTCAAAGTATTTCCACTAAAATCAGTAGTAATTCAAAATTACCAAC
Source organism: Mus musculus (assembly GCF_000001635.26). NCBI lineage: Eukaryota > Metazoa > Chordata > Mammalia > Rodentia > Muridae > Mus > Mus musculus. The sequence goes on from NC_000067.6 coordinate 27,156,110, forward strand.
TCTCTCCATACTTATTCTAGATACTTCTTAAATTTTAGCAAGATCAGTAGTACTGCTTAAGGATATTGAGAGGATATATACAAAAAGAGAAAGAGAAATTATCCTTATTTTTAGACAATATGAATTTATACATAAAGGATTCCAAATATTCTGCCAGAAGACATATGCAGCTGATGAGCAATGCAGCAAAGAAGCACAACACAAAATTAACAATAAAACTAAGAATCAAAGGTAGCACCCTTTCTATAGGAACGGCAAACACAAAAAGAAAGAAGTTAAAAAAAATCATCTTTTCCAACAGCATCAGAAAAATATCATGGAATAACTCTAACTGTGCAAGTGAAAGACTTGTATATTATAAACCTCTGAGATATTGAAGAGTAAAATTGAAGATACTAGAATATATAAAGACTCTCATGATCCTGGAATGGTAGGATTAATATTGTGAATATTGTCACCTTACCAAAGTAATCTAAAGATTCAGTACAATTCCCATGAAGATCCCAACACACTCCTCAAAGTAAGTAAAAAATAAATAGATAGATCAATAGATAGATAAAGAACAGGGTTCAAATAGAAACACAGAAAAGAGTAGGTAGCTTAAACAATCCTGATTAATAAAACAAAACATAAACATAAACAAAAAACAAAACAAACAAATAAAACAACTGCTGGATCCTTCACTATTCCAAATTCCAATTAATACTACAGAGACATCTTAATAAAATGAGCTAGACAATGGCATAAAAACAGGTGCATTCATCAGTGTAATTAAACTGAATTTAGGGACTTAGAAACACACACTTAAGGAATGTGGTTTTTGCTTTGTTTTTGTTTTTATGTTTTAATAAGGAAGCTAAAAGTGTATAGTGAAAAAGGCACCAATTTCCAGTGAATTGTGCAGGTAAAACTAGGCAATTGCATGTAAAAGATTACACATAGATCTTCATCTCTAACCTTGTAGTACACTTGACTTCAAATGGGTCCAATGATTCAGTTAAAGACCTCCTACTCTGAATCTGATTGGTGATCTGCATAGAATCCTAACAGAAAGTCCTTAATAAAAATCGATAAATAGGAGATCAGATCAATAAAAAGACTCTCTCTACCAACTGACATTATTATGTGAACAAAGAGGCAGCCTGGAAATTTTATCAAATATGCATCAGACAAATTCTCATTATTTCAAATAGACAAATAATTAAAAAATACCTGAACATAAAAAAATGAATCAAATTAAAAAAATAAACGATATAAATATCGTTGTTCACCTGTGGGTTTGCTAACCCTTTCAGCTCCTCAGTTCCTAATCCCCTCATTGGTATCCCTGTGCTTAGCTCAATAATTGGCTGTGTGCATCCTCATCTATAACGGTCAGGCTCTTGCACAGCCTTTCAGGGTACAGCTATACCAGGCTCCTGTCAACAACAATATCAACCAACCATACCACCCAAAGCTCCTCAGGGACTAAATCACCAATCAAAGAGTACACATAGAGGGACCCATGGCTCTAGCTGCATATGTAGCAGAGGATTGCCTTATCTGGCATCAGTGGGAGGGGAGCCCATCAGTACTGGGTCCTGTGGAAACGTAGTGATGACCCAGCATAGGGGAATGCCAGGATGCTGTGGCAGGAGGGGGTGGATGGAAGGGGAGCACCCTTATAGAAGCAGGGGCGAAAGGGGAGATGATATGGAGTTTAACTGTGAAGGGTGATAACATTTAAAATGTAAATAAATAAAATAACCAATAAAATTATATCTAATAAAAATTGATATACAAGTAAATATCGCACAAATGGAATTATAATGTTTGAGAAGCACTTAAAAAAAAAGGCAGTCTTAGTCACCAGGAGATCCAAGTCGAAGCTGTTTGGAGATCTAATCCTATCTGTGTAAGAATGGCCAAGATAGTAAGATCAATGACAACTTATGCTATCAAGGATGTGGTTCTCAACATATATTCCTTACTGGTGGGATTGTAAACTGTACTGCCACTATGAAAATCATGTAGTGGTTCCTCGCTCAGCTAAGAATAATATCTACTACAAAATCCAGGTTTGCCACTCATGGGTACATACTCAAAAAACATGATGTACTACTCCAAAGATACTTGCTAGACAATGTACACATCTGATGTATTCATAATAGGTAGAAATTAGAAAGAGCCTAGAAGTCCCTCTACTAATTAATGTTGTGGTACTTTGAGTGAAAATGGCCTCTGAATTTTAACATGTTTGAATATTTGTGAATACCAAACACTTGCTGGTTCTGTATTGGAAGTATTAGGAGTTATGACCTTGTTGCAGAAGATGTAGTGCTGATGTAAACATCGGTTTCCTATTCAGAAACCCATTCTGTCATGATGACCCTGAATTCTAAACCTCTGGATCTCTCAGCCATTAAATAGAGTCATTTATGTAAAAGATTGTCTTGGCCATGGTGTGTCTTCACTGTAGTAGAAAAAGCAACTAAACAAGTGAATAATAAAAGTGTGGCATGTTTACATGGTGTAATGTTACTGTTCTATTAAGAAAAATGAAATTATAAAATTTGTAGGTAAATGAAGTCAGAAGTTATCATAATGATTAGTATCACTCAGAACAAGAAAGACATTATTTTCTCTTGTATCTTTTATCAAACATGTTTTTTACTTTTTTATTTTAAAAATTGTTTTATTTATTTACATTCCAAATGTTCTCCCCCTTTCAGTCTGCCTTCCAAGAGTTTTTTACCCTATGCCCCTCCTCTTTTATTCTGAGAGGATGCTTCCCCCATGTATTCCCAATCCCCCCACAACAACACCCACTACACCATTGAAGTCTCCCTTCGCTGGAGCATTAAGTCTTTACATGTACATCCACTCCCACTAAGGCTAGACAAGGCAGTCTTCTCCAACATATGGGACAGGGGCTGGTGTCCTTGATTCTGGAAGCTCCCAGTGGTCTAGGTTAGTTGATACTGTTGGTCTTCCTATGGAGTTGCCATCCCCATTAACTCCTTCAGTCCTTCCCCTAACTCTTCCATATGGGTCTCAGACCTCCAATGGTTGGATATCTTTCCTAATCATCTGCTGGTAGAGCTTCTCAGAGGATAGATATGGTAGAGTCCTGGTATTTGTGAGGCTCCCAGGACTGAATGGGGAAGACCTAAGTTGAAGTGCCCAACAGTTGGAATATGGATCCTGAAGAGAACACCTGCAGTAGATAGATTGGACCCCCTGTGAAGGGATACCGGTCACCAACACACCTGCAAACTTTTTGACGCAGAATTGTTCCTAACTAAAAGAAATGCAAGAGAGAACCTGACAGCCTCTGGAACAGGCAGAAGCACAGAGGGGCTGAGGCAGCACCCTGTGTGGGCCGGGGACAGCCGGCCACCTTCCGGACCGGAGGACAGGTGCCCGCCCGGCTGGGGAGGCGGCCTAAGCCACAGCAGCAGCGGTCGCCATCTTGGTCCGGGACCCGCCGAACTTAGGAAATTAGTCTGAACAGGTGAGAGGGTGCGCCAGAGAACCTGACAGCTTCTGGAACAGGCAGAAGCACAGAGGCGCTGAGGCAGCACCCTGTGTGGGCCAGGGACAGCCTGCCACCTTCTGGACCGGAGGACAGGTGCCCGCCCGGCTGGGGAGGCGGCCTAAGCCACAGCAGCAGCGGTCGCCATCTTGGTCCGAGACCCGCCGAACTTAGGAAATTAGTCTGAACAGGTGAGAGGGTGCGCCAGAGAACCTGACAGCTTCTGGAACAGGCGGAAGCACAGAGGCACTGAGGCAGCACCCTTTGTGGGCCGGGGACAGCCAGCCACCGTCTGGACCGGAGGACAGGTGCCCGCCCGGCTGGGGAGGCGGCCTAAGCCACAGCAGCAGTGGTCGCCATCTTGGTCCGGGACCCGCCGAACTTAGGAAATTAGTCTGAACAGGTGAGAGGGTGCGCCAGAGAACCTGACAGCCTCTGGAACAGGCAGAAGCACAGAGGCGCTGAGGCAGCACCCTGTGTGGGCCAGGGACAGCCTGCCACCTTCCGGACCGGAGGACAGGTGCCCGCCCGGCTGGGGAGGCGGCCTAAGCCACAGCAGCAGCGGTCGCCATCTTGGTCCCGGGACTCCAAGGAACTTAGGAATTTAGTCTGCTTAGGTGAGAGTCTGTACCACCTGGGAACTGCCAAAGCAACACAGTGTCTGAGAAAGGTCCTGTTTTGGGCCTTCTTCTTCGGCCAGGAGGAGGTCCAAATACAAGATATCTGCACACCTTCCCTGTAAGAGAGCTTGCCAGCAGAGAGTGCTCTGAGCACTGAAACTCAGAGGAGAGAATCTGTCTCCCAGGTCTGCTGATAGACGGTAACAGAATCACCTGAAGAACAATCTCTAAACAGAGTCAACTATAACTACTAACTCCAGAGATTACCAGATGGCGAAAGGTAAACGGAGGAATCTTACTAACAGGAACCAAGACCACTCACCATCACCAGAACCCAGCACACCCACTTCGCCCAGTCCAGGGAACCCCAACACACCTGAGAACCTAGACCTAGATTTAAAAGCATATCTCATGATGATGGTAGAGGACATCAAGAAGGACTTTAATAAATCACTTAAAGAAATACAGGAGAACACTGCTAAAGAGTTACAAGTCCTTAAAGAAAAACAGGAAAACACAATCAAACAGGTAGAAGTCCTTACAGAAAAAGAGGAAAAAACATACAAACAGGTGATGGAAATGAACAAAACCATACTAGACCTAAAAAGGGAAGTAGACACAATAAAGAAAACTCAAAGCGAGGCAACACTAGAGATAGAAACCCTAGGAAAGAAATCTGGAACCATAGATTTGAGCATCAGCAACAGAATACAAGAGATGGAAGAGAGAATCTCAGGTGCAGAAGATTCCATAGAGAACATCGGCACAACAATCAAAGAAAATGGAAAATGCAAAAAGATCCTAACTCAAAATATCCAGGAAATCCAGGACACAATAAGAAGACCAAACGTACGGATAATATGAGTGGATGAGAATGAAGATTTTCAACTCAAAGGTCCAGCAAACATCTTCAACAAAATTATTGAATAAAACTTCCCAAATATAAAGAATGAGATGCATATGAACATACAAGAAGCCTACAGAACTCCAAATAGACTGGACCAGAAAAGAAATTCCTCCCGACACATAATAATCAGAACATCAAATGCACTAAATAAAGATAGAATACTAAAAGCAGTAAGGGAAAAAGGTCAAGTAACATATAAAGGCAAGCCTATCAGAATTACACCAGATTTTTCACCAGAGACTATGAAAGCCAGAAGAGCCTGGACAGATGTTATACAGACACTAAGAGAACACAAACTGCAGCCCAGGCTACTATACCCAGCCAAACTCTCAATTATCATAGAGGGAGAAACCAAAGTATTCCACGACAAAACCAAATTCACGCATTATCTCTCCACGAATCCAGCCCTTCAAAGGATAATAACAGAAAAAAACCAATACAAGAACGGGAACAACGCCCTAGAAAAAACAAGAAGGTAATCCCTCAACAAACCTAAAAGAAGACAGCCACAAGAACAGAATGCCACCTTTAACAACTAAAATAACAGGAAGCAACAATTACTTTTCCTTAATATCTCTTAACATCAATGGTCTCAACTCGCCAATAAAAAGACATAGACTAACAAACTGGCTACACAAACAAGACCCAACATTTTGCTGCTTACAGGAAACTCATCTCAGAGAAAAAGATAGACACTACCTCAGAATGAAAGGCTGGAAAACAATTTTCCAAGCAAATGGTATGAAGAAACAAGCAGGAGTAGCCATCCTAATATCTGATAAGATTGACTTCCAACCCAAAGTCATCAAAAAAGACAAGGAGGGACACTTCATTCTCATCAAAGGTAAAATCCTCCAAGAGGAACTCTCAATTCTGAATATCTATGCTCCAAATACAAGAGCAGCCACATTCACTAAAGAAACTTTAGTAAAGCTCAAAGCACACATTGCGCCTCACACAATAATAGTGGGAGACTTCAACACACCACTTTCACCAATGGACAGATCATGGAAACAGAAACTAAACAGGGACACACTGAAACTAACAGAAGTGATGAAACAAATGGATCTGACAGATATCTACAGAACATTTTACCCTAAAACAAAAGGATATACCTTCTTCTCAGCACCTCATGATACCTTCTCCAAAATTGACCACATAATAGGTCACAAATCAGGCCTCAACAGATTCAAAAATATTGAAATTGTCCCATGTATCCTATCAGATCACCATGCACTAAGGCTGACCTTCAATAACAAAATAAATAACAGAAAGCCAACATTCACATGGAAACTGAACAACACTCTTCTCAATGATACCTTGGTCAAGGAAGGAATAAAGAAAGAAATTAAAGACTTTTTAGAGTTTAATGAAAATGAAGCCACAACGTACCCAAACCTTTGGGACACAATGAAAGCATTTCTAAGAGGGAAACTCATAGCTATGAGTGCCTTCAAGAAAAAACGGGAGAGAGCACATACTAGCAGCTTGACAACACATCTAAAAGCTCTAGAAAATAAGGAAGCAAATTCACCCAAGAGGAGTAGACGGCAGGAAATAATCAAACTCAGGGGTGAAATCAACCAAGTGGAAACAAGAAGAACTATTCAAAGAATTAACCAAACGAGGAGTTGGTTCTTTGAGAAAATCAACAAGATAGATAAACCCTTAGCTAGACTCACTAAAGGGCACAGGGACAAAATCCTAATTAACAAAATCAGAAATGAAAAGGGAGACATAACAACAGATCCTGAAGAAATCCAAAACACCATCAGATCCTTCTACAAAAGGCTATACTCAACAAAACTGGAAAACCTGGACGAAATGGACAAATTTCTGGACAGATACCAGGTACCAAAGTTGAATCAGGATCAAGTTGACCTTCTAAACAGTCCCATATCCCCTAAAGAAATAGAAGCAGTTATTAATAGTCTCCCAGCCAAAAAAAGCCCAGGACCAGACGGGTTTAGTGCAGAGTTCTATCAGACCTTCAAAGAAGATCTAACTCCAGTTCTGCACAAACTTTTTCACAAGATAGAAGTAGAAGGTATTCTACCCAACTCATTTTATGAAGCCACTATTACTCTGATACCTAAACCACAGAAAGATCCAACAAAGATAGAGAACTTCAGACCAATTTCTCTTATGAACATAGATGCAAAAATCCTCAATAAAATTCTCGCTAACCAAATCCAAGAACACATTAAAGCAATCATCCATCCTGACCAAGTAGGTTTTATTCCATGGATGCAGGGATGGATTAATATACGAAAATCCATCAATGTAATCCATTATATAAACAAACTCAAAGACAAAAACCACATGATCATCTCGTTAGATGCAGAAAAAGCATTTGACAAGATCCAACACCCATTCATGATAAAAGTTCTGGAAAGATCAGGAATTCAAGGCCAATACCTAAACATGATAAAAGCAATCTACAGCAAACCAGTAGCCAACATCAAAGTAAATGGAGAGAAGCTGGAAGCAATCCCACTAAAATCAGGGACTAGACAAGGCTGCCCACTTTCTCCCTACCTTTTCAACATAGTACTTGAAGTATTAGCCAGAGCAATTCGACAACAAAAGGAGATCAAGGGGATACAAATTGGAAAAGAGGAAGTCAAAATATCACTTTTTGCAGATGATATGATAGTATATATAAGTGACCCTAAAAATTCCAACAGAGAACTCCTAAACCTGATAAACAGCTTCGGTGAAGTAGCTGGATATAAAATTAACTCAAACAAGTCAATGGCCTTTCTCTACACAAAGAATAAACAGGCTGAGAAAGAAATTAGGGAAACAACACCCTTCTCAATAGCCACAAATAATATAAAATATCTCGGCGTGACTCTAACGAAGGAAGTGAAAGATCTGTATGATAAAAACTTCAAGTCCCTGAAGAAAGAAATTAAAGAAGATCTCAGAAGATGGAAAGATCTCCCATGCTCATGGATTGGCAGGACCAACATTGTAAAAATGGCTATCTTGCCAAAAGCAATCTACAGATTCAATGCAATCCCCATTAAAATTCCAACTCAATTCTTCAACGAATTAGAAGGAGCAATTTGCAAATTCATCTGGAATAACAAAAAACCGAGGATAGCAAAAACTCTTCTCAAGGATAAAAGAACCTCTGGTGGAATCACCATGCCTGACCTAAAGCTTTACTACAGAGCAATTGTGATAAAAACTGCATGGTACTGGTATAGAGACAGACAAGTGGACCAATGGAATAGAATTGAAGACCCAGAAATGAACCCACACACCTATGGTCACTTGATCTTCGTCAAGGGAGCCAAAACCATCCAGTGGAAGAAAGACAGCATTTTCAACAATTGGTGCTGGCACAACTGGTTGTTATCATGTAGAAGAATGCGAATAGATCCATTTCTATCTCCTTGTACTAAGGTCAAATCTAAGTGGATCAAGGAACTTCACATAAAACCAGAGACACTGAAACTTATAGAGGAGAAAGTGGGGAAAAGCCTTGAAGATATGGGCACAGGGGAAAAATTCCTGAACAGAACAGCAATGGCTTGTGCTGTAAGATCGAGAATTGACAAATGGGACCTAATGAAACTCCAAAGTTTCTGCAAGGCAAAAGACACTGTCTATAAGACAAAAAGACCACCAACAGACTGGGAAAGGATCTTTACCTATCCTAAATCAGATAGGGGACTAATATCCAACATATATAAAGAACTCAAGAAGGTGGACCTCAGAAAATCAAATAACCCCCTTAAAAAATGGGGCTCAGAACTGAACAAAGAATTCTCACCTGAGGAATACCGAATGGCAGAGAAGCACCTGAAAAAATGTTCAACATCCTTAATCATCAGGGAAATGCAAATCAAAACAACCCTGAGATTCCACCTCACACCAGTCAGAATGGCTAAGATCAAAAATTCAGGTGACAGCAGATGCTGGCGAGGATGTGGAGAAAGAGGAACACTCCTCCATTGTTGGTGGGATTGCAGGCTTGTACAACCACTCTGGAAATCAGTCTGGCGGTTCCTCAGAAAATTGGACATAGTACTACCGGAGGATCCAGCAATACCTCTCCTGGGCATATATCCAGAAGAAGCCCCAACTGGTAAGAAGGACACATGCTCCACTATGTTCATAGCAGCCTTATTTATAATAGCCAGAAACTGGAAAGAACCCAGATGCCCCTCAACAGAGGAATGGATACAGAAAATGTGGTACATCTACACAATGGAGTACTACTCAGCTATTAAAAAGAATGAATTTATGAAATTCCTAGCCAAATGGATGGACCTGGAGAGCATCATCCTGAGTGAGGTAACACAATCACAAAGGAACTCACACAATATGTACTCACTGATAAGTGGATACTAGCCCAAAACCTAGGATACCCACGATATAAGATACAATTTCCTAAACACATGAAACTCAAGAAAAATGAAGACTGAAGTGTGGACACTATGCCCCTCCTTAGAAGTGGGAACAAAACACCCATGGAAGGAGTTACAGAAACAAAGTTTGGAGCTGAGATGAAAGGATGGACCATGTAGAGACTGCCATATCCAGGGATCCACCCCATAATCAGCATCCAAACGCTGACACCATTGCATATACTAGCAAGATTTTATCGAAAGGACCCAGATGTAGCTGTCTCTTGTGAGACTATGCCGGGGCCTAGCAAACACAGAAGTGGATGCTCACAGTCAGCTAATGGATGGATCACAGGGCTCCCAATGGAGGAGCTAGAGAAAGTACCCAAGGAGCTAAAGGGATCTTCAACCCTATAGGTGGAACAACATTATGAACTAACCAGTACCCTGAGCTCTTGACTCTAGCTGCATATGTATCAAAAGATGGCCTAGTCGGACATCACTGGAAAGAGAGGCCCATTGGACACGCAGACTTTGTGTGCCCCCGTAAAAGGGAAAGCCAGGGCCAAAGGGGGGGAGTGGGTGGGTAGGGGAGTGGGGGTGGGTGGGTAAGGGGGACTTTTGTTATAGCATTGGAAATGTAAATGAGCTAAATACCTAATAAAAAATGGAAAAAAAAAAAAAAAAAAAAAAAAAAAAAAGAAATGCAAGGTCAAAATAGAGCAGAATCTGAAGAAAAGGCTGTTCAGTAACCAGTTCAACTTGGGATCCATTCCATGGTCAGGCACCAAACCCTGTTGCTATTACTGATGCTATGATGTGCTTGCAGAAAGGAGCCTATCATGGCTGTACTCTGAGAGGCTCTAGCAGCAGCTGACTGAAACAAATGCAGATACAAGAAATATTTGGAGTGAAGTCAGGGACTGGAATGGAAGAATAAGGAGAAAGATTGAAGTCATTGGGGATGGCAAACCCATAGGAAATCAACACTGTCAACTACCCTGCACCTGTGGAAGCTCCTAGAATCTGAGCCATCAACTGAAGAGGATACCCAGCCTGATTCATGGATCTGGGCACATATGTTACAGAGCATTGCCTTGTCTGACCTCAATGGGAGAAAACCCACCTAATCTTGAAGAAACTTGATGCCTGAGAGAAAAGGGAAGCCTGTGAGAGGGGGAAGCATCCTCTCAGGGGAAAAGTGGAGAGGCATATAAATTGAGGAACTCTGGGAGGAGACAATATTTGGAATCTAAAAACATAAATTAACTTATTAATAAATTGAGTCCACTCCTCATTAGTAAATAAATGCTGCATAATAAGAAATAAAATGAGCTTTCACAATCACGCTAAAAAGAGAAATAGACTTGGAACAGATTTGTGTTCAAAGAAAATCATTTAGTTCCAAGGATGAAGCTACAGATGTGATAAGGCAATGCCATGTTAAAACTGTCACTTGGGCCTTTCAGCTTGTTGAACTTTTTGAGTTCTGTGGACTATACTTTAGGTATTCTGTACAATTTGAGGGGTAATAGCCACTTATTAGTGAGTACATATCATGCATGTCCTTTTGAGTCTGAGTTACTATACTCAAGATGATATTTTCTAGTTGCAGCTATTTGCCTACAAAACCCAGGAATTGCTTGTTCATAATAGCTGAATAGTATTCCATCGTGTAACTAGACAATATTTTTTTATCCATTCTTCTCTCATGGAATATCTAAGTGGTTTCCAGCTTCTGGCTATTACAAACAAGGCTACTATGAACATAGTGGATTATGTGCCACTGTGGCATGGTGGGGCATCTTTTGGGTATATTTCCAAGAGTGGTATTTATGGGTCTTTAGATAGAACTATTTCCAATTTTCTGTGGAACCTCCAGATGGATTTCCAGAGTGGGTATACCAGTTTGCAATCCCACCAGCAATGGATGTATGTGTTCCTCTTTCTCCATATCCTAGCAAACATGTGTGTCTCATGAGGTTTTGATCTTAGTCATTCTAATGGTATAAGAATCTCAGGGTTATTTTGATTTTCATTTCTCTGATCACTAAGGACTTTGAACATTTCTTTAATTGCTTCTCAGCTGTATGAGATTATTGTGAATTCTCGGTTTAATTCTATACACATTTTAAATTGTTTTTTGCTTTTTAATTAATTCATTTATTTTTGGTGGTTAGTTTCTTGAGTTCTTTATATAGTGTGGATTTTGGCCCTCTATCAGATGTGGGGTTAGTGAAGATTTTTTCCAATATGAAGATTGCCGATTTGTCTTATTGACTATGACCTATGCCTTACAGAATCTTTCCAGTTTCATGAGGTCCCATTTATCAATTCTTGATCTTAGATGCCTCAGTCCCAACTGGGAAGGAGAAGAAAGTAATCACAAGGAGGGAGGTAGGGACCTAGAAGGAAAAGTGGGCTGGGGGTTTGAGGGAAGAAGAACAGATCTGGCCTTAGGTGAGGTAAAAGGACTGAAGCCCTGAGGGCCAAAAGAAAGAATGGAAACAGGAAACCTCCAGAGGTAAGAGTTTTAGAATCCTCCAGAATGTACCAGAGACCTGAGAGTTTAGAGACTCCCAAGACTCAAAGGGAGAGAGACCTAAGATGAAATGCCCTACATTGGGAAGAGGAAACTTGAAGACCCACTTCCAGCAGAAACATAAGGCATCAACTCAGGAATGGGGCTGCCATCCCATAGTCAAAACTCTGACCCATAATTGTTTCTGTTTGAGAGAACTGCAGGGATGGAAATGGAGAGGATCCTGAGTAAATGAAGGTTCAGCAACAGGCCCAAAGTGGGATCCAGGTCAAGGGGTCATCCTAAGGCCTGACACTATTACTGAGGCTATGGAGCGCTCACAAAAAGAGACCTATCATAACTGCCCAACATGCAGCTGAAAGAGTCAGATGCAGATATTTGCACCCAACCACTGGACGGAAGCTGCTGACCCCTGTGGTTGAATTAGGGAAAAGCTGGGAGAAGCTGTGGAGCAGGGTGGATCTGTAGTAGGACCAGCAGTTGCAACTCACCTGGACCACCAACAAGGCAGCCTACACCTGCTGATATGAGACCAACACATATACAGCAGAGGACTGGCATGTCTGAGTTTAATTAGAGAAGATGCACCCAACCCTTAAGAGACTGGAGGCCCCAGGGAGTTTAGAGGTCTGGTGGGGTGGGGCATTGGTGGTGGGAACATCCTCATAGAGACCAAGAGCAGGGAAGAATACAGGATGTGGAAGAGTTGGAAGGTGGGACAGGAGGGGAAGAAAATCTCAATTGTAAAATAAATAAATAAATAAATAAATAAATAAATAAATAAATAAATAAATGATTTTAAAAAGAATGTAAATATAAAAACAAATCAATAAAATATTAAAAAATAAAAAGAAGAAATAAATATAAAAAAATTGTTGCTTTGAATTTACAAGGAGCTTGCAGTATGAAACACTACTTTGAACTTTTTAAAAATATCCTTCTGTTATTCCCATTTTATTTAACATTTAATTATGAGGTAATTTTCTAAATAACATTTGTCTATGAATGTATAAAAAGACTAGAGAAAAGAAATACAGAGTTGGATGGATATCCATCCATCCACCCTTATGAATATGTCTGTTTATCTATATGTGTGGACAGGTGCAAGGCCTTGACACCTTTCCCACAATATTAATGCATTCAGAGACACTCCACATATACAAAAAACTGAAATTTTTATTCACTCTAATGTTACATATTTTCCAGAAAATCAATACACAAATATTCACCTCTGTGTGATAACAATTGTGTCATTACAAGGTGAGAGACATGCCATGATACCTTGTTTTTCATATAACAAAGAAAATGTGCATTTTAGAGAAAACAAATCACAATTAGTTGTGGAATATGCAACAGATGGTGAGACTTATCATCATTCTTTCAGGCTAATCGTAGACTGTCTGCATTTGGAACTCGCTTCTCCCAGAAGATGATGTTGGGCAAACGCCATGTTGACATCTGGTACATTCCTAATGTAGTTAGTTTGATATACCTCATGTATTAAATTCTGTACGTTTTCCAAAATAACAGCTGACAAGTGCAATTGACCACCTGGGAAAAGACAATTTCAACAGGAAGCAAATAACTGATCTTTTCTTGTGATGACTGTTGAGTTACTGACTGATTTATCCCTACTTGAGGTGATATTCTTAGTAATCAGCATGTTATTTGATTTAAAAATACATATTTCTAAGATTAAGTCTTAACTGTCATCTGTCAATGATTAACAGATACATGACTTCTCATGGCTCTTTACATGTTAGTGTGCTCTGTAGAATATCCTTCCAGAGGAAGTTTTACAAATGCTTCATCAAAATATAAATTTGATAAGAAATTTGCCAATATAAAACTAAGATCTACCTAGGTAACAGTTGAATATGATGATTTTTTTTTTATAAATCTTATTAATGATTGGGAAAATGTAAGTTTTTCAGAAAATATGTAATGTTTCAATGTGTCACAATGAAATAAAGCCATCTTTTGAAAATTTTAGCAGTACAACTAAGCTAAGCTAAAAATAGATGATTAAGATAAGAGATTCATAACTAGACTAGCATGGAAGCATAACTGTAATACTACAGTGTTGGCTCACCATTAACACTAAAGGTTTCCCAGTTCTCTAAGTCTCTAATGATACAGCATTTCTCTGTGCATATTCCTACTTCTAATATGACTGTATTCTCTTCAAAAATTTGGAAAAGGGGCAAGCATGTTTTCTCTTTTAATAAGTTGCAAGGTTTACCTCATTAAATTTATCTGAAGCTTCACTGTGTAGCCAAATGCTTTTTTTCATGTTATATACTCAAAGTAATTAAACTTAAACTATGTACAAATAAGACTAAAACGGATGAAAATGCTTAAGAGAACAATACAATTGTTATTAAATTACTGAAGTAAAACATTCTTTATGTCTTCTTGCTGACTGCATCTTAACCACAACATCTACACACATGCTTGTTACTTCTCGGAGGGGAATGCCAGGTCTGAGAGGCAGACGAGGGTGGGTGGGTGGGGGATCACCCTGACAGAAGCAGAGGGAGAGGAGATGCAATAGGGGGTTTCAGGAGAAGGGACCTGGAAGGTGGATAACATTTGAAACGTAAATAAAGAAGATAACCAACAAAAAAAGAAATTAAAAATTTGAATTATTCACAAAAGTAGTTAAGAAATGTTTTTAAAATATTTATGTTTACATTTTGTAAGACATTTGTCTTCACTTTTAATATGTTGAATAAATGTAAAAAATCAAAAAAAAAATTACCATCAACTAAACAGTCTATCTAGATTAAAAAAAAAACTAGAAATAAAAGTCAAGGAAAGTTCAGGTTAAATAAAATAACAGAATTTGATTGAAAGGCTTTATTTTAAAAAAAAGAAATTAAAAATTTGAATTATTCACAAAAGTAGTTAAGAAATGTTTTTAAAATATTTATGTTTACATTTTGTAAGACATTTGTCTTCACTTTTAATATGTTGAATAAATGTAAAAAATCAAAAAAAAATTACCATCAACTAAACAGTCTATCTAGATTAAAAAAAAAACTAGAAATAAAAGTCAAGGAAAGTTCAGGTTAAATAAAATAACAGAATTTGATTGAAAGGCTTTATTTTAAACACTAAAGGGTGTATTGAGAATTAGATATTAGGAAAGAAATATGTATATCTATCTATCTATCTATCTATCTATATATATATATATATATATATATATATATCTATATCTCTATATCTATCTCTATATCTCTATATCTCTATATCTCTATATCTCTATATCTCTATATCTCTATATCTCTATATCTCTATATCTCGATATCTCGATATCTCTATATCTCTATATCTCTATATCTCTATATCTCTATATCTCTATATCTCTATATCTCTATATCTATATATCTGTATATCTGTATATCTGTATATCTGTATATCTGTATATCTGTATATCTATATATCTATCTCTATCTATCTATCTATCTATCTATCTATCTATCTATCTATCTATATATCTCTATATCTATATATCTATATCTATATCTATATCTATATCTATATCTATATCTATCTATCTATCTATATATATATCTATATATCTATCACCTGTATATCTATCTATATAATCTATATCTCTATATCTCTATATCTCTATATCTCTATATCTCTATATCTCTATATCTATATATCTATATATCTGTATATCTGTATATCTGTATATCTATATATCTATATATCTATCTCTATCTATCTATCTATCTATCTATATATCTATATATCTATATATCTATATCTATATCTATATATCTATCTATCTATCTATATATCTATATCTATATATCTATAATCTATATCTATAATCTATATATCTAATCTATATATCTAATCCATATATCTATATCTATCTCTATCTCTATACCTATATTTATATCTGTATATCTATATCTATATACAGACAGACATATATACTGTGTGTGTATGCACTAAATTTATGTGCAGGAACATTTTTTAAACAGAAATATTTGGACAATTCAATATTTACTTATAGAATAATACATTTTAACATTAAAATTAATCATTTTAAATCATACATTAAAATAAATCATTTACTCAGATTATTGAAAATTTGCCAGCTCAGAAATATAATTAGTTAGAAAAACTAGTTAAACTACCTACTATGACCATAAATAAATTTTTAAATTTAAAATTAAACCAAATATGTTCTAAATGAATAGAAAATGAAACATTCTAAGTACCTATCATCTATCATTTACTATCTATCTAAATATCTATCTATCATCTGTCAATATACTTGCCAACTTAACTATCTACCTATCTGTCTATCTACGTAAACTTAGATCTTATGGGGTTAAATATAACTTATTTATGCAATAAAATATCACTTCAATTAGTATATTAGTGGAATGGAAAAATGACAAACAAAAAAATCATGGAAATGACATAAAACACAACATTCTAATTTGAAAAAGAGAAGGCAGCAAGAACATAAAAGTTCAAGTTATAAATTTTAGGAACTGACAAGATATTGCAGTACTTATGATTAAATGTCTCATATCTGCTTGAGTTGTTTTTATATGTTGTTGAGGTATATTTCAAATTTGTTCTAATACTTCACAATTCACACCAGAATGAAAGAAAATGTTAGAAAATATGAACCGAAAACTTTATCAGGAAACAATAGCCTTAAGAATAAAAGATAAACAACATTTTAGGAAACAATTAAGACATTTTCATTCTTAAAGTCTTTCTGTTGGAGAAACATTAAAGGATATTCTTTAGTGTGAATTAAGACTTAATGTTGAATTATATAAAACAAACTACACACAGAGATGCACATGTATTTAACAATTTATAAACAATAAATTGTCATTTTAACAAACTCTGTTTGGAAATTTGAATATTTTCATATAGAAGAATGAATTTGAATTAGCATATAATTCCCATAATATAAAATAAAAGCATACTTGTAAAATTTGAAATTATACAAATTTTAGGAAAACTATCATTAACCTTAGTAATGTGACTTTGCAATGTAATATAATTATGTGTATATGTGTGAGTGTGTGTCTGTGTGTGTGTGATTGTGTTTAATTTATGTATTTGTGTCTGTTTGTTTGAAACAGGTTCTTGATACGAGTGCTTAGATAGTCTAGTATCATATCACATTAGTTTCATATTTGAGGCAACATCTTGCCAAACCTGCATGCTGAGAGTGAGAATATATGTTGAAACATTTTTTTTTGTTTAACATTGTTCAAATTTTTATATCAAAGGCATATAAAGTAGGTACATCTTTGAATCTTATAGAATTTTACTATAAATATTGCTTTCCTTTATTATTCTTGTCTTAGGGTTTTACTGCTGTGAAAAGACACCATGACCAAAGCAACTCTTATAAGGACTACATTTAGTTGTGACTGGCTTATATGTTCAGAGGTTCAGTGCATTATCATCAAGACAGAAAAATGGCAACATCCAGGCAGGCACAGTGCAGAAAGAGCTGAGAGTTCTACAGTTTCATTTGAAGCTGCTAGCAGATTATTAGCTTCCAGGCAGCTAGGATGAGGGAATTAAAGCCCATGCTCACAGTGATACACCTACTCCAATAGGGCCATATCTTCTAATGGTGCCACTTCCTGGGCTAAGCATATACACATCACAGTATCTTATCAAGAATATAAAAATAATGGGATCCAACACACTAAACCAAGAATTTAACAAACTTTTATTATTCTCATTATCTAGGAAAATCTTATGGCAGCAATGAAATATACATAAGGAAGCAAATAACATGAGTATATTTTGCTCCAAGAGGGTAGCCAATGAGATATCAAGAATATCTAGGGTAATTAGAAATAAGAGCACTGAAAAGCAAATGCAGGGTGGAAAGCATCAATAACTGAGCTTAACCAAGTTTTTCAAAGTTGTCGACAATGTAGAGAACCCTCATACATTTCAGGAAAGTTTGCAAAGTCCTACGTAAACAAATTAACTGTTTTCAAAAAGTTAATGGTAGTTACAATTGGTCTAGTAATTATATTTCTAGGTGTGGAGATAAAATACATAAAATTATATCCTTATACAATTTATATACTCTTTAGCAAAATCAAATGCATACTACATGAAGGTAAAATTTTAATTTTCATAAACTAGTAACAGAAAAACAGGACATATAACATCTGAAAATGAGTATTTTTAAGCATATAAATAAGTATTAAAGTCTATTACAGCTTGTACTGATCTTGTGAATGTTACTTCTGAGTAAATAGAGCAAACAGTATTTTACAGATAATATAATTCCTTATACATAATATACTATGCGTAAGCAAATACATCCAGAGAGAAGGTACATCTACCTAGGTCTTGGGAAGGGACATCTGAGTGATTGCTACTAGTTTTGGAAATTACTTGTAGTTGAATAAATAATTTTATACTTAGGCAGAGTTTTTTGATAGCCAATTTCATAAACTTTGATGAAAGAATATGTTGTTTATATTTTAGATAATTTATTCAAAATATATAAACATGAGATAGCATATTATAATATATTATATATTAAAATAACACATAAAATAAAATTAAAATTCATAGTGGCAAAATTATATATGTATAATTTTCTTTTGAATGATTGGATGGACATTTAAAAGATTATTTGAGTCTAAGAATTGCTGGTAACATTGTGAAACATACTGAGGTCTTGAGTTTAATAGAATTGGTAAATATAAAATAAACTACAAGTCCAAGTTATTCATGTCCTTTAAGAAAACTAAAGGTAATATAAGAACATGTTGAAATTGAAATTAAGGAGAAAACAGTGACATTGTACAAATGACACATACAGAAACATTAGTGTTAAAGCAATGCAATGTGATTAATGAATTTTCTTTATCATATTAATTATATATTTGTAGATTAAAAGAAATAAGTCCAAGGGTATTGGTTATTGAAGTAATTGAAGTAAAATGATATGACAGAGCTATCCTGTCCCCATATTTTTGATTTCTCAGAATTGAAAGAATTAAAAAGAAATACCACTAACTGAAATATATACTGAGAATTCTCACATAAATCTTCCATCATATTCCATCCTGCTGACTTATATTTGGGACAAATTTCGCAGCTGAATTCCAAGATAACAAAAAGGAATCATACCAGGTTGTTTTACTTGAGTCTGGATAGACTAAAGCTTTATTGCATCTACCAGATGGATACGGGGACTACAGAATTATAAAAGTCCACAGCTATCTGAATGAATATGGAATTTCTCTTCACTAAATTCCTACCAGTTTTAATCACCAAGGACCACTCTTGTCAGATGTTAAGGTTAACTTCTGGAAAGAAGACTTGACTTTGGATGGATGTTTTTAAAGTAGGGTCCTGTTTATATAGAATGCATAAAGGATATGAGGGTTGACAAAATGCTAAAGGAGACATTAAATTTAGAGAAAATAAAATGGCAGTCATAAGTAGGATCATAAAAGGAAGACACATATCAAGACCAATACCTAAACATAATAAAAGCAATATACAGCAAACCAGTAGCCAATATCAGAATAAATAGAGATAAACTCGAAGCAATCCCACTAAAATCAGGGACTAGACAAGGCTGTCCACTTTCTCCCTACCTATTCAACATAGTACTTGAAGTCCTAGCCAGAGCAATTCGACAACAAAAGGAGGTCAAGGGGATACAAATTGGAAAGGAAGAAGTCAACATATCACTATTTGCAGTTGATATGATAGTATATATAAGTGACCCCGGAAATTCCACCAGAGAACTCCTAAACCTGATAAACAGCTTCAGTGTAGTAGCTGGATATAAAATTAACTAAAACAAATCAATGGCCTTTCTCTACATAAAGGATAAATGGACTGAGAAGAAAATTAGGGAAACAACACTCTTCACAATAGTCACAAAAAATATAAAACACCTTGTTGTGATTATAACTAAGGAAGTGAAAGATCTGTATGATAAAAACTTCAAGTCTCTGAAGAAAGAAATTGAAGCGTACCTCAGAAAATGGAAAGATTGCCCATGTTCATGGATTGATAGGATTATTATAGTAAAAATGGCTATCCTGCCAAAAGCCATCTCAGATTTAGTTCAATCTCCATCAAAATTCCAACTCAGTTCTTCATTGAGATAGAAAGGGCAATTTGCAAATACATCTGGAATAATAAAAAGCCTAGGATAGCAAAAACTATTCTCACCAATAAAAAAAAAAAAAAAAAAAAAAAAAAAAAAAAACCTCCTGGTGGAATCACCATGCCTGTAATACAGAGCAACTGTGATAAAAACTGCATGGTACTGGTACAATGACAGACAGGTAGATGAATGGAATAGAATTGAAGACCCAAAAATGAATCCACACACCTATGGTCCCTTGATCTTTGAAAGGGAGCTAAAAACCATCCAGTGGAAAAAGGACAGCATTTTCTTTTATTTTCTTTTTTTAATGTTCTTTTTTTTTATTGGGTATTTGTTTCATTTACATTTCCAATGCTATCCCAAAAGTCTCCCACACGCTCCCCCACCCACCCACTCCCACTTCTTGGCCCTGTCGTTCCCCTGTACTGAGGCATATAAAGTTTGCACGACCGATGGGCCTCTCTTTCCACTGATGGCTGACTAGGCCATATTCTGCATATTCATATGCAGCTAGAGACACAAGCTCCTGGGGTACTGGTTAGTTCATATTGTTGTTCCACCTATATAGTTTCAGACCCCTTCAGCTCCTTGGGTACTTTCTCTAGCTCCTCCATTGGGGGCCCTGTGATCCATCCAATAGCTGACTGTGAGCATCCACTTCTGTGTTTGCTAGGTCCCAGCATAGTCTCACAAGAGACAGCTCTACTTGAGTCCTTTCAGCAAAATCTTGCTAGTGTGCTGGCACAACTGGTGGTTATCATGTAGAAGAATGGGAATTGATCCATTTTTATCTCCTTGTACAAAGCTCAAGTCTAAGTGGATCAAAGACCTCCACATAAAGTCAGAGACAATGAAATTAATACAGGAGAAAGTGGTGAAAAGCCTCAAAGATATGGTCACAGGGGAAAATTTCCTAAACAGAACAGTAATGGCTTATGCTGTAAGATCAATAATTGAGAAATGGGAACTCATAAAGTTGCAAAGTTTCCGTAAGGCAAAAGACACTGTCAATAAGACAAAAAGGGCACCAACAGATTGAGAAAGGATTTTTACCAACCCTAAATCTGATAGGGGACTAATATCCAATATATACAAAGACCTCAAGAAGCTGGACTCCAAAAATTCAAATAACCCCATTAAAAAATGGCATACAGAGCTAAACAAAGAATTTTCAACTGAGGAATACCAAACGGCTGAGAAGTAACTGAAAAAATGTTCAACATCCTTAATCATCAGGGAAATGCAAATCAAAACAACCTTGAGATTCTACCTCACAGCAGACAGAATGGCTAAGATCAAAAATTCAGGTGACAGCAAATGCTGGTGAGAATGTGGAGAAAGAGGAACACTCCTCTATTGTTGGTGGGATTGCAAGCTTGTACAACCACTCTGGAAATCAGCCTGGTGGTTCCTCAGAAAATTGGATATAGTACTACCGGAGGATCCGGCAATACCTCTCCTGGGCATATATCCAGAAGATGTTCCAACTGATAAGGAGGAACATTATTTATAATAGCCAGAAGGTGGAAAGAACCCAGCTGTCCCTCAACAGAGGAATTGATACAGAAAATGTGGTACATTTACACAATGGATTACTACTCAGCTATTACAAAGAATGAATTTATGAAATTCCTAGGCAAATGGATGGACCTGGAGGGTATCATCCTGAGTGAGGTAACACAATCACAAAAGAATTCACATGATATGAACTCACTGATAAATGGATATTAGCCAAGAAACTTAGAATACCCAAGATACAATTTGCAAAACACATGAAACTCAAGAAGAACGAAGACCAAAAATGTGTGGACACTTTGCCCCTTCTTAGAATTGAGAACAAAACATCCATGGAAGGAGTTATAGAGACAAAGTTTGGAGCTGAGACAAAAGGATGGACCATCTAGAGACTGCTACATACCCAGGGATCCATCCCATAATCAGCCTCCAAACTTTGACACCATTGTATACGCCAGCAAGATTTTGCTGAAAGGACCCTGATATAGCTGTCTCTTTTGAGGCTATGCTCACAGTCATCTACAAGATGGAACATAGAGCCCCCAATGGAGGAGCTAGAGAAAGTACCCAAGGAGCTGAAGGGGTCTGCAACTATATAGGTGGAACAACAATATGAACTAACCAGTACCCACAGAGCTTGTGTCTCTAGCTGCATATGTATCAGAATATGGCCTAGTTGGCCATCACTGGGAAGAGAGTCCTCTTGGTATTGTAAACTTTTTTGACCCAGTACAGGGTAATGCTAGGGCCAAGAAGATGGAGTTGGTGCATAAGGGAGCAGACTGGGGGAAGTGTATTGGGAACTTTCAGGTTAGCATATGAAATTAGAAATGTATATAAAGAAACTAACTAATAAAAAAAAGCAAAAAAAAAAATGTAAGAAAGAAAGAAAGAAAGAAGGAAGGAAGGAAGGAAGGAAGGAAGGAAGGAAGGAAGGAAGGAAAGGGAAGGGAAGGGAAGGAAGGAAAGGAAGGAAAGGAAGGAGGGAAGGAGGGAAGGAAGGAAGGAAGGAAGGAGAAAGGAAGAAAGGAAGGAAGGAAGGAAGGAGAAAGGAAGAAAGGAAGGAAGGAAGGAAGGAAGGAAGGAAGGAAGGAAGGAAGGAAAGGGAAGGGAAGGGAAGGGAAGGAAGGAAGGAAAGGAAGGAAAGGAAGGAGGGAGGGAAGGAAGGAAGGGAGGGAGGGAGGGAGGGAGGGAGGGAGGGAGGAAGGAAGGAAGGAAGGAAGGAACTTCTGGATATCATCTCTTTTTCAGAGGAATAAAAATTCTAATAAGCAGAGAAAAGAAAAGGAAATCAACTCAGGTATCAAGATGACAGAAATGTGCTTCAACAAATACAAATAAAAACATTCATACTGCCTAGAAAAATCTGCGTTGACTTAAGTACTGTTTAGGACATTAAAATGTGAGAAAATAATGACATTGTTTATAGACATTTCATAGCCATGTATTAGTTTTGTGCTTATAAATGTTCATTAATATTTTTGAGATAGGAATTCACTATGCAGCTGTGCTTGGTCTGGACCTTGCTGTGTAGTGTAGATGAAAGACCCACAACGTGAGGACTCACCCACGTTCTGACTCAGGAGAGGCGACACCCCAAAATCACCAATGAGAAATGGTCTTGTTGCAAATTGCAAGAGGATTTTTATTCAAGAGCGCTCTCTGGCCCATGGTCATACACCACGCAGGGGTAGAGGACCTTGGCACCCCGAGTAGCTGGATTAGGGGGTATTTAAAAGAAGAAACCACAACTTAAGGAGGTGGGAAGGGCTTTGTTGGAAAATACCAAAAATACCAGTTAAGAGTCACAAGGAAGTGCAAAGTTACAAGAGTCACAAGGAATACCTGGTAAGTGTTAACTCTCAAGACAGCTTCTAAGAGCCCCTAACAATAGCACATTTGCATTGCAGGTTCTGGGTGACTTTCTTTGAATGAGCACTCTGAACCCAGGAAGAGGGTGGATGGAGGAATGTTGCTACCTGTTTTATGATTAGCATACCTTTACAAAGGCCATATTCCCAAGCCTGGGCCTAAAGGCATAGAATTCTGTTTTTACGATGTTATACTTTCATAGACAGTCTGAAAATTCACAGAAATTGGTTTGCCACTATCTCTAGAGTGCTAGGACTATAAACCTATTCTGGTTATTGTTACTTGTCAAAACTGGATTCTAGATGTATCTTTAAGTAAAGCATTATCCATAGCTACTCAACAGAGAAGAGTAGAGTTAAAGGTAGATTGTAGTAGCCCTGGAGTGCTTCATAGGCAGGACTATTATGGATAAGTAGAGAAAATATGAAGAACAATTTCACATTAGCTCTAATATCCAGTTCTCTGTCTTCTGACTATAAAGGCACTCACCTCATGTGCTCATGATCTTCAATTTTATCCTCAATAGGATAGCATTGTTTGTTGGGAGCCGCGCCCACATTCACCGTTACAAGATGGCGCTGACAGCTGTGTTCTAAGTGGTAAACAAATAATCTGCGCATGTGCCAAGGGTATCTTATGACTACTTGTGCTCTGCCTTCCCCGTGACGTCAACTCGGCCGATGGGCTGCAGCCAATCAGGGAGTGACACGTCCGAGGCGAAGGAGAATGCTCCTTAAGAGGGACGGGGTTTCGTTTTCTCTCTCTCTTGCTTCTTGCGCTCTTGCTTCTTGCTCTCTTGCTTCTTACACTCTTGCTCCTGAAGATGTAAGAAATAAAGCTTTGCCGCAGAAGATTCTGGTCTGTGGTGTTCTTCCTGGCCGGTCGTGAGAACGCGTCTAATAACAATTGGTGCCGAAACCCGGGACGAGAAAAAACTCGGGACTGGCGCAAGGAAGATCCCTCATTCCAGAACCAGAACTGCGGGTCGCGGTAATAAAGGTTCCCGTAAAGCAGACTGTTAAGAAGGATTCAACTGTATGAATTCAAAACTTTTCAGCTGGGGAACGAGAGTACCAGTGAGTACAGCTTTACGAGGTAAGCCTGGCCTTGAACTTTCTAAGGAAATTCAAGACAGTCTATCAGAAGTAAAGTGGAAAATGGCTTTACAAGTTATGTTTGGCCTTGAATTTTCTCTAGTGTTAGAAGCCCTTTTGTTCCTTTTCACATGTTATCAAGTGGTTAAGGCAGGGAGGATTCTAGAGGAAATTCAGGACAAGCTATCAGAAGTAAAGTGGGAAGAGAGAGTAGGAACAAAGAGAAAATATAGTACACAAAATAAGTATACAGGCCTTTCCAAGGGTCTTGAACCCGAGGAAAAGTTAAGGTTAGGTAGGAATACCTGGAGAGAGATTAGAAGAAAAAGAGAAAAAAGAGAAAAGAAGAAAGATCAATTAGCGGAGGTCTCTAGAAAAAGGAGCCTGTGCTCATCGCTGGATGGGCTCGGGAAGCCAGCTCTTAGTAGCTCTGAAGCAGGTGAAGAATCCTCCTCTGAAGAAACAGACTGGGAGGAAGAAGCAGCCCATTACCAGCCAGCTAATTGGTCAAGAAAAAAGCCAAAAGCGGCTGGCGAAGGCCAGTTTGCTGATTGGCCTCAGGGCAGTCGGCTTCAAGGTCCGCCCTATGCGGAGTCCCCGCCCTGCGTAGTGCGTCAGCAATGCGCAGAGAGGCAGTGCGCAGAGAGGCAGTGCGCAGACTCATTCATTCCCAGAGAGGAACAAAGGAAAATACAACAGGCATTTCCGGTCTTTGAAGGAGCCGAGGGTGGGCGTGTCCACGCTCCGGTAGAATACTTACAAATTAAAGAAATTGCCGAGTCGGTCCGTAAATACGGAACCAATGCTAATTTTACCTTAGTGCAGTTAGACAGGCTCGCCGACATGGCACTAACTCCTGCCGACTGGCAAACGGTTGTAAAAGCCGCTCTCCCTAGTATGGGCAAATATATGGAATGGAGAGCGCTTTGGCACGAAGCTGCACAAGCGCAGGCCCGAGCAAACGCAGCTGCTTTGACTCCAGAGCAGAGAGATTGGACTTTTGACTTGTTAACGGGTCAGGGAGCTTATTCTGCTGATCAGACAAACTACCATTGGGGAGCTTATGCCCAAGTTTCTTCCACGGCTATTAGGGCCTGAAAGGCGCTCTCCCGAGCAGGTGAAACCACTGGTCAGTTAACAAAGATAATCCAGGGACCTCAGGAATCCTTCTCAGATTTTGTGGCCAGAATGACAGAGGCAGCAGAGCGTATTTTTGGAGAGTCAGAGCAAGCTGCGCCTCTGATAGAACAGCTAATCTATGAGCAAGCCACAAAGGAGTGCCGAGCGGCCATAGCCCCAAGAAAGAACAAAGGCTTACAAGACTGGCTCAGGGTCTGTCGAGAGCTTGGGGGACCTCTCACCAATGCAGGCTTAGCGGCTGCCATCCTCCAATCTCAGAACCGCTCCATGAGCAGAAATGATCAGAAGACATGTTTTAATTGCGGAAAGCCTGGGCATTTTAAGAAAGATTGCAGAGCTCCAGATAAACAGGGAGGGACTCTCACTCTTTGCTCTAAGTGTGGCAAGGGTTATCATAGAGCTGACCAGTGTCGCTCTGTGAGGGATATAAAGGGCAGAGTCCTTCCCCCACCTGATAGTCAATCAACTGATGTGCCAAAAAACGGGTCATCGGGCCCTCGGTCCCAGGGCCCTCAAAGATATGGGAACCGGTTTGTCAGGACCCAAGAAGCAGTCAGAGAGGCGACCCAGGAAGACCCACAAGGGTGGACCTGCGTGCCGCCTCCGACTTCCTACTAATGCCTCAAATGAGTATTCAGCCGGTGCCAGTGGAGCCTATACCATCCTTGCCCCCGGGAACCATGGGCCTTATTCTCGGCCGGGGTTCACTCACCTTGCAGGGCTTAGTAGTCCACCCTAGAGTTATGGATTGTCAACATTCCCCTGAAATACAGGTCCTGTGCTCAAGCCCTAAAGGCGTTTTTTCTATTAGTAAAGGAGATAGGATAGCTCAGCTGCTGCTCCTCCCTGATAATACCAGGGAGAAATCTGCAGGACCTGAGATAAAGAAAATGGGCTCCTCAGGAAATGATTCTGCCTATTTGGTTGTATCTTTAAATGATAGACCTAAGCTCCGCCTTAAGATTAATGGAAAAGAGTTTGAAGGCATCCTTGATACCGGAGCAGATAAAAGTATAATCTCTACACATTGGTGGCCCAAAGCATGGCCCACCACAGAGTCATCTCATTCATTACAGGGCCTAGGATATCAATCATGTCCCACTATAAGCTCCATTGCCTTGACGTGGGAATCCTCTGAAGGGCAGCAAGGGAAATTCATACCTTATGTGCTCCCACTCCCGGTTAACCTCTGGGGAAGGGATATTATGCAGCATTTGGGCCTTATTTTGTCCAATGAAAATGCCCCATCGGGAGGGTATTCAGCTAAAGCAAAAAATATCATGGCAAAGATGGGTTATAAAGAAGGAAAAGGGTTAGGACATCAAGAACAGGGAAGGATAGAGCCCATCTTACCTAATGGAAACCAAGACAGACAGGGTCTGGGTTTTCCTTAGCGGCCATTGGGGCAGCACGACCCATACCATGGAAAACAGGGGACCCAGTGTGGGTTCCTCAATGGCACCTATCCTCTGAAAAACTAGAAGCTGTGATTCAACTGGTAGAGGAACAATTAAAATTAGGCCATATTGAACCCTCTACCTCACCTTGGAATACTCCAATTTTTTTAATTAAGAAAAAGTCAGGAAAGTGGAGACTGCTCCATGACCTCAGAGCCATTAATGAGCAAATGAACTTATTTGGCCCAGTACAGAGGGGTCTCCCTGTACTTTCCGCCTTACCACGTGGCTGGAATTTAATTATTATAGATATTAAAGATTGTTTCTTTTCTATACCTTTGTGTCCAAGAGATAGGCCCAGATTTGCCTTTACCATCCCCTCTATTAATCACATGGAACCTGATAAGAGGTATCAATGGAAGGTCTTACCACAGGGAATGTCCAATAGTCCTACTATGTGTCAACTTTATGTGCAAGAAGCTCTTTTGCCAGTGAGGGAACAATTCCCCTCTTTAATTTTGCTCCTTTACATGGATGACATCCTCCTGTGCCATAAAGACCTTACCATGCTACAAAAGGCATATCCTTTTCTACTTAAAACTTTAAGTCAGTGGGGTTTACAGATAGCCACAGAAAAGGTCCAAATTTCTGATACAGGACAATTCTTGGGCTCTGTGGTGTCCCCAGATAAGATTGTGCCCCAAAAGGTAGAGATAAGAAGAGATCACCTCCATACCTTAAATGATTTTCAAAAGCTGTTGGGAGATATTAATTGGCTCAGACCTTTTTTAAAGATTCCTTCCGCTGAGTTAAGGCCTTTGTTTGGTATTTTAGAAGGAGATCCTCATATCTCCTCCCCTAGGACTCTTACTCTAGCTGCTAACCAGGCCTTACAAAAAGTGGAAAAGGCCTTACAGAATGCACAATTACAACGTATTGAGGATTCGCAGCCTTTCAGTTTGTGTGTCTTTAAGACAGCACAATTGCCAACTGCAGTTTTGTGGCAGAATGGGCCATTGTTGTGGATCCATCCAAACGTATCCCCAGCTAAAATAATAGATTGGTATCCTGATGCAATTGCACAGCTTGCCCTTAAAGGTCTAAAAGCAGCAATCACCCACTTTGGGCAAAGTCCATATCTTTTAATTGTACCTTATACCGCTGCACAGGTTCAAACCTTGGCAGCCGCATCTAATGATTGGGCAGTTTTAGTTACCTCCTTTTCAGGAAAAATAGATAACCATTATCCAAAACATCCAATCTTACAGTTTGCCCAAAATCAATCTGTTGTGTTTCCACAAATAACAGTAAAAAACCCACTTAAAAATGGGATTGTGGTATATACTGATAGATCAAAAACTGGCATAGGTGCCTATGTGGCTAATGGTAAAGTGGTATCCAAACAATATAATGAAAATTCACCTCAAGTGGTAAAATGTTTAGTAGTCTTAGAAGTTTTAAAAACCTTTTTAGAACCCCTTAATATTGTGTCAGATTCCTGTTATGTGGTTAATGCAGTAAATCTTTTAGAAGTGGCTGGAGTGATTAAGCCTTCCAGTAGAGTTGCCAATATTTTTCAACAGATACAATTAGTTTTGTTATCTAGAAGATCTCCTGTTTATATTACTCATGTTAGAGCCCATTCAGGCCTACCTGGCCCCATGGCTCTGAGAAATGATTTGGCAGATAAGGCCACTAAAGTGGTGGCTGCTGCCCTATCATCCCCGGTAGAGGCTGCAAGAAATTTTCATAACAATTTTCATGTGACGGCTGAAACATTACGCAGTCGTTTCTCCTTGACAAGAAAAGAAGCCCGTGACATTGTTACTCAATGTCAAAGCTGCTGTGAGTTCTTGCCAGTTCCTCATGTGGGAATTAACCCACGCGGTATTCGACCTCTACAGGTCTGGCAAATGGATGTTACACATGTTTCTTCCTTTGGAAAACTTCAATATCTCCATGTGTCCATTGACACATGTTCTGGCATCATGTTTGCTTCTCCGTTAACCGGAGAAAAAGCCTCACATGTGATTCAACATTGTCTTGAGGCATGGAGTGCTTGGGGGAAACCCAGACTCCTTAAGACTGATAATGGACCAGCTTATACGTCTCAAAAATTCCAACAGTTCTGCCGTCAGATGGACGTGACCCACCTGACTGGACTTCCATACAACCCTCAAGGACAGGGTATTGTTGAGCGTGCGCATCGCACCCTCAAAACCTATCTTATAAAACAGAAGAGGGGAACTTTTGAGGAGACTGTACCCCGAGCACCAAGAGTGTCGGTGTCTATGGCACTCTTTACACTCAATTTTTTAAATATTGATGCTCATGGCCATACTGCGGCTGAACGTCATTGTTCAGAGCCAGATAGGCCCAATGAGATGGTTAAATGGAAAAATGTCCTTGATAATAAATGGTATGGCCCAGATCCTATCTTGATAAGATCCAGGGGAGCTATCTGTGTTTTCCCACAGAATGAAGACAACCCATTTTGGTTACCAGAAAGACTCACCCGAAAAATCCAGACTGACCAAGGGAATACTAATGTCCCTCGTCTTGGTGATGTCCAGGGCGTCAATAATAAAAAGAGAGCAGCGTTGGGGGATAATGTCGACATTTCCACTCCCAATGACGGTGATGTATAATGCTCAAGTATTCTCCTGCTTTTTTACCACTAACTGGGAACTGGGTTTGGCCTTAATTCAGACAGCCTTGGCTCTGTCTGGACAGGTCCAGATGACTGACACCATTAACACTTTGTCAGCCTCAGTGACTACAGTCATAGATGAACAGGCCTCAGCTAATGTCAAGATACAAAGAGGTCTCATGCTGGTTAATCAACTCATAGATCTTGTCCAGATACAACTAAATGTATTATGACAAATAACTCAGCAGGGATGTGAACAAAAGTTTCCGGGATTGTGTGTTACTTCCATTCAGTATGTTAAATTTACTAGGACAGCTAAATTGTCAAAAAGTCTTTTTCAGTATATGTTACAGAATTGGATGGCTGAATTTGAACAGATCCTTCGGGAATTGAGACTTCAGGTCAACTCCACGCGCTTGGACCTGTCGCTGACCAAAGGATTACCCAATTAGATCTCCTCAGCATTTTCTTTCTTTAAAAAATGGGTGGGATTAATATTATTTGGAGATACACTTTGCTGTGGATTAGTGTTGCTTCTTTGATTGGTCTGTAAGCTTAAGGCCCAAACTAGGAGAGACAAGGTGGTTATTGCCCAGGCGCTTGCAGGACTAGAACATGGAGCTTCCCCTGATATATCTATGCTTAGGCAATAGGTCGCTGGCCACTCAGCTCTTATATCCCATGAGGCTAGACTCATTGCACGGGATAGAGTGAGTGTGCTTCAGCAGCCCGAGAGAGTTGCACGGCTAAGCACTGCAATGAAAAGGCTCTGCGACATATATGAGCCTATTCTAGGGAGACATGTCATCTTTCATAAAGGTTCAGTGTCCTAGTTCCCTTCCCCCAGACAAAACGACACGGGAGCAGGTCAGGGTTGCTCTGGGTAAAAGCCTGTGAGCCTAAGAGCTAATCCTGTACATGGCTCCTTTACCTACACACTGGGGATTTGACCTCTATCTCCACTCTCATTAATATGGGTGGCCTATTTGCTCTTATTAAAAGGATAGGGGGAGATGTTGGGAGCCGCGCCCACATTCGCCGTTACAAGATGGCGCTGACAGCTGTGTTCTAAGTGGTAAACAAATAATCTGCGCATGTGCCAAGGGTATCTTATGACTACTTGTGCTCTGCCTTCCCCGTGACGTCAACTCGGCCGATGGGCTGCAGCCAATCAGGGAGTGACACGTCCGAGGCGAAGGAGAATGCTCCTTAAGAGGGACGGGGTTTCGTTTTCTCTCTCTCTTGCTTCTTGCGCTCTTGCTTCTTGCTCTCTTGCTTCTTACACTCTTGCTCCTGAAGATGTAAGAAATAAAGCTTTGCCGCAGAAGATTCTGGTCTGTGGTGTTCTTCCTGGCCGGTCGTGAAAACGCGTCTAATAACAATTGTTGTGTTGAAATTCTATGATTAAAGCAACTTAGCAAGGAAAAAGTTTATTTGAATTACACATCCCCATTGTATTCCATCACTGAAGTGAAGGAAGTCAGGACAAGATCTCATACAGGGTGAAAACCAGGACTCGGGTGTTTACAGAGGATGTAGCTACCCTCTGGCTTGCTCAGTCTGCTTTTTATAGAACCTCCAGAGCACTAGGCCAGGGATGGCTCCACCCACATTGCTCTGGGGCCCTCCAATCAATTATGTTCTAGAGTTGGATTTCATGAAGGAATTTTTTTTTTTTTTTAATTTGTGATCACCTCCTTTCAGAGGACTCGAGTTTCTGTCAAATTTACATAAAACTAGCTAATGCAACCTCTTGAAACATGAACCAGAATTACCTCTTTCTTCCTTATTTTGTTTTATTTCAGGGACTTGATTACAGTAATGGTAAAAGTGAATGAAAGTGTGTGCTTCTGTGCAGGCGCCGATGTGCATGCTCATGTATATACATGTATATATTAACCCAAATACAAAGAAGACATGTCTGGGCAACACATAGTAAGCATTCACAGAAAATCAGTTTCTGTATAGGAGGGAAAGTGAATGACTGATGGATACAATTTTAAATAATTTTTTGGTGTGTCTGTATGTCTGCCTGTCCATTTGTTTTTGGACAGATCTTCTCTGTGTAGCTGTGGCTGTCCTAGAAATCCCTCTATAGACTACGATGGCCTCTAACTCAGAGATCTGCCTCCCTCTGCTTTCTGAGCATTGAAATTAGAAGCATATGCCATCATACCCAGCTATAAAATAAATCTTAATTGAAGAGGCCACATGTAAAAGAGATATTTTAATACTTATTTATTCAAGGCATCTGGGTTTCAGTTGGTAGAAGCAGAGAACTAAGAGAGGTAAAAGAAGTGTACTAAAAGTGTGTGACCTCAGGAAAAGTTCATTTTGATTGGAGAGTTTAGAATTATCTTAGAGTGTTGGAATGATGTAAGGATTAAAAACATAGAGACAACCCTTATAATAAACCAGTAATCAAAACATAATTTCGATTATGTCTCCCATTAAGGATTTCATATTCCATTATAACCCTAATGTGAATGTATACAGGATGCAAGCTTCATTTATGATATGCTACTGGAGCATATAAATGTACCACAACGTCTATTGAACTATTCTGTTATGTGACTTCTGTAACTTTCTTTCTGTCATAGTTTCCTGAATTGTTATGTGTGTCACAGAAGCTACACAGTTGCATGTACTGGGAAATAAAGTGGAAATGTATAAAGACCCAACAAAGATAGAGAACTTCAGATCAAATTCCCTTATGAATATCAATGCAAAAATACTCAATAAAATTCTGAGCAAATTGAATCCAAGAACACATAAGAATGATGATCCATCATGACCAAGTAGGCTTCATCCCAGGGATGCAGGGATGGTTTAATATATGGAAATCCATTAATGTAATCCACCATATAAACAAACTCAAAGACAAAACCACTCGATCATCTCATTAGATGCTGAGAAAGCATTTGACAAAATCCAACACCCCTTCATGATAAAAGTCTTGGGCAGATCAGGAATTCAAGGCCCATACCTAAACAACAAAAGCAATCTACAGCAAATCAGTAGCCAACATCAAACTAAATGGAGAGAAACTCAAAGCAATCCCACTAAAATCAGGGACGAGACAAGGCTGCCCACTTTCTCCCTACCTATTAAATATAGTACTTGAAGTTCTAGCCAGAGCAATTTGACAACAAAAGGGCATCAAGGGAATACAAATTGGACAGAAGTTCCTTTCTAATCCCAGGACCCACTCAATTGATTGAGTCAGGCTTTCAAGTCTGGATACTCTCCTATTGAGATAATGTTTTCCTTAAGAACTATGTGGTTCCTGAACTTCTGAATCTCAGGACATCTTCATATCTGGTCAGGTAGGGTAACCAAGGGTCTGAAATCCAAAAAAAAAAAAAAAAAAAAAAAAAAACCAAAAAACTCCCCCCAAAACAAAGATGTTGCTGACTACACCCATATATCTGTGTCATCATTACACCAGCATTCATATCTCTCAGGCAGTTTGCAGCTTCCAGGGGAGGGTATCCCCAGATGAGCTGAGTAGCTCTGAAGTCTCAGCCCTCACTCTACTCCTCCCTTCTTCCCTTCTTCCCTTCTTCTTCCCTTCTTTCCTTCTTCCCTTCTTCCCTTCTTCCCTTCTTCCCTTCTTCTCATCATTGCTTACTGTTTTTTTTTCCTATGAGAGAATCATACCAGGCAGCAAATCTCATACAAGAGGTTTATTAGAAGTGTCTAGTATATGGAGGGACAAATCTGGACATAGCTACCATAGTCTCCTGGGAATGAGCATATAGCAAGTAACTGAGCATTGACTTTCTATAGGATTTCCAGTGGTGTGGAGGGTGAGCTTTCTATGGCAGATATTTCCAGGGAAAGATTTTCAGTGGAATTTCAAGACCTGAGCTTGGGGGAAATTAAGGGATTAGTTTCCCTTTTCTGCTTAGGGATTGTGGGACCATGAAAGGCAGCCTGTTTTCTGGTTGAGCTAGATTTATACCCCAGAGACCCAGCAGATATTCCTGCAAGGAAGAGATGTTTGCCATCTCCCCAGGCACCAGGCTCCTGACACAAGGCCTCAGCTCCATAATTCTGTGGCCATCACTCATGTAGAGTAGTAACCCAAGCCCAAGTATTCTATCTGGATTCCACCCGTACAGTTACCAGGCAACAGCTAGGTATGCTCCTCCCACAATTACCTGGCAAAAGCCAGATGGGCCTATCCCATTATAAAAGGGGTTTCTTGTCCCCATCCTTCCTCTCTTACTCTTACTCTCTTATTCTTGCCTCTCTCTCTTGGCCTACTCCCCCTCTTTCTGCATTCCCTTCTCCCCTCTCTCCACGTGACCATGGCTAGCTTCTACTCTCTCTCTCTCTCTCTCTCTCTCTCTCTCTCTCTCTCTCCTTCTTTCTCTGCCTCTACTACCCTCTTAGCTCCCCTTCTCAGACACTCCTCCCTGCAAAAGGTATCTAACCTCAGGCGCACCTTGAGAAAGCAGGGTATGGTTTCACTCATCACAACTCTCCACTATTGTCTCCAGCTAAAGTTGATGCCATCTTAAGATGGTAAATGTTATTGCGGCTCTCCACACACTATGACAATAAATGCCTCAAAACCATAGACTGTCTCTTCTCATTGAATCTGCTGTGCTGGAGCAATGGAGCATTTCTTCCTCTAAAGAGTTGCATATCTAATCTCCTGTGTGAGGCCTTCCTGCATTCTCAGTCAATGTCTCCACCAAGCCAAGCAAGCCTAGGACTCTCCTCCCAGCAGGAACCAACCAGAGCTCTCTCCTCCTGGCCTTTTTCTTTTGGCCCTGGGTGAGAACCTGCTTTTCAGGCCTCACTCTGTTTTCAGTTCTTTTGCAGAATCCAGCAGCATCTGCAGTGGTTAAGAGTTAGAATTTGTAGTCTGGGGCCTCCCTGCAGGTTAACTCCAGCATTTCCTCAGGGACCTCAGACTATGCCTCCCCACCCCCAAACCACTTGGAGCTTCTCTCAGTGGGGGGTATTCACAGTCAAATTTCCTGTATCCTGCCTCCAGGAGTAGCCCTAGTCCTGTGTCTGATCAGACCTGGGCCACTATTTTAACCCACAAGGGGTTAGTGATGTTTTGTGCTCAGGGATTGCTGGGCTTTAATATGCAGGGATTGGTGACATTTGTTCAGGCTTTAACCAAAAACTAGCTAATCTGGGGAGGGTCCTACTGTGAGCCTGGAGATAACTTTTGTTAATATTACTGAGGCTAGAAACTGTAAACACAGGTTTTGACAGTTAAGGAGGTCAGGGAAAGTGACCTGCCTGCTGGAGCTTCCAAGTCAGGGGCCTGACCACTTTCTTGCCTTGAGAGTTTACAAAGTCTACAAAGTAGACAAAGTTTACAAAGGGAATCCCTGGCATAAAAAGCCTTCCCCTGCCACTTGGGTCAAGTGAATAGCCAATCATCTCTCCACGAGATGAAAGACAAACCTTACAGTCTTAATGAGGTCAAGAACTTATGAGAGTAGATAGATGATGAATCCTGGGAGAAGACCTATTATTATTCCAATAAATGAACACAATAATAAAATGACTCCAGAGGGCATACTGCTATACCCATAGACCATTCTATTTCTCAATCTAACCAGAGAAGCATATGTTTAAAGTATATTTTAATCATTATATATACTCACAAATGCAGATGATGAGAGACTTTGGAGTGATCAACACTAAATGTAATATGCACATGACATTTCTCTCCTTTATGCTAAAGTATCTATATGGAAGAGTCTACAGAAAAATTCTGTGTCCCAGAATTGGTGGAAAACTTCAAGGAAATGACACTGTCCAGACCCAAAAGGGAAGGTGTGCATATGAACTCACAGCTTTGGTGAGCAGGGGGTGGGGGCAGAGGATAGGGGTTTTCAGAGGGGAAACTAGGAAAGGGGATAACATTTGAAATGTAAATAAAGAAAATATCTAATAAAAAATTAAGTTAAAAAAAATGGACAGGATTTGTGTAAACTCAAGCCAGACAAAATCTTAAAGAAAAAAGAACTCTAAGTCCTACACTGAGCCAAGAATCCATTTGAAATAGATTCTGGAAAGGGGAAAATTAGTCTTCTATGGTGTGACACTAGTGGGTAATCCCTCTGTTAAGTAGTATTTGAGCAATAAAAATTCATCCCATTTCATGTTTTGTTTAAGGTATTTTTCCTCCAATCCTCTTTAAATAAAGAGAATAAAAATGATGTTCTGTGAGTAAGTAGGAGGGAGGGAGTTGTTGAGGGGAAGTGTAAGGGATATAAAAACGTACTACATGTAATTCTCAAAGAATAAGTAAGATCATTTTAAAGTTTCAAAGATATGGAGGAGGACAATCCTGTAGGAAGAACAATAGTCTCAACTAACCTGGATCCCCAAGATCTCTCAAGACACTGAACCACCAAGCAGACAGCATACACTAACTGATATGAGGCCCACAACACATACACAGCTGAAGACTGCCTGGTCTGGCCACAGTAAGAGAAGATGCACCTAACCCTTGAGAGACTTGAGGCCCCAAGGAATGGGAGGTTAGATGGGGTTGTGGTTGGGGGATGAGGACACCCTCTTGAAGACTGGAGAAGAAGTATGGGATAAGGAACAGTCAGTGGGCAGACTCGGCTGGGGATAATGACTGGATTGTAAAAAAAAATGAAGATTTAAAAAATACAGATTTGTATTTTTGAGTCTTGGTTACTTCACTCAAGATTATGTTTTCTAGATCTACCTATTTGCCAATTTCATAACATAAGTTACTTTTTAGAAAGCTGAATATATATATATATATATATATATATTATATTAATTAATTAATTTTTTAGCTTATAAATGTATTGCATAATACAAATAACCATAGATGTTAAATATCCAGTAAGAGACCAGAGGTATGATAGGAACTCTCAAGGAAAAGAAAATACAATACAGTATTATGGATTTAACAAGTGTGGGAGGCCTTAGTGAAAAAGGGTACAGAAGAAAAGGTTAATGGAGGAAATCTGGTGGGGTAAACCAGCTGATACTAACAGCCTTCTGAAAGAACACATTAGGAAGTCATGACACAATGGGGAAAACAAAGCTCCAACAATCATTTTATTCTACCAAGGAAAACCGGAATAAATTTATCAGTAGCAACAATGGGTTACATTTTGCTGGAATATTTGCTAAAGGGATCCCATAAATGCTCCACTTATTGAAGGATATTGATATCTATTGATTGCTTTTCAAATATGATGGTGAGACTCTAATGCTGTAGACAATGATTATATCATTAAGTGTGAAGAAGACAAGCTTAATCCCCACTTACTTGTATTTATGATGATAGATTGGAAGAAAAATGTAATCATCAGTATCATATAGATATGAACTACTACAGTTAATTACCTTCAAGATATCCTTGTGTAGCTAGGCACAGTAGCCCTTATAATTAGTTCTAGCACACACGAGGTGGATGCAGGTGATTTTCTTGTATTTCAAGACCAGCTTAATCTACATAGAGAGCTGCAGAACAGGACATCCAGAAATACATAATAGGTAGGCTGTATCTCAAAGAGAAAGAGAGAGAGAGAGAGAGAGAGAGAGAGAGAGAGAGACAGAGAGAGAGAGAGAGAGAGAGAGAGAGAGAGAGAGAGAGAGAGAGAGAGGATGAGAGAGAGAGAATGAGAGAGAGAACTAGAGAAATATTTGGTGCAATAGGATTTACCAAAAGCTTTTCATTTGGAGTAAGGTTTGGTTCATTATGTGAGACGGAACCCATACCTGGAACTGCAAAAGTAACCAAGACTGTGATACTTTATATGTCATGGGTATAAGGGAATGATGACTACTACCATTCTGCTAAAGGAGTGCAGCAATAAAAAAGACTGCTAATGGTATATTGATCATGTCCTACTGCAACCATCATCCAAGAAGTTTCTTATTGTACATGGGGAATAATATAGAAATCTACAACTGAACAACAAGTAGAGATTGAGAGATGTTGGAACAGTCAGTCCTTATTGAGATGGATTCATAAAACACTTCTTCTCAAGGCTCAGAGTACTATATCAAGTATGTGGAAAGATTGAAAGCATGATGTACGGTGTATATTTCCCAGGAACATATTCTTCTAGATATAGCAGGAGTGATTCACATTTAAAATTACAAGACTGGACAAGTCCCTTCCGCTCGACTCGTGACTCGAGCCCCGGGCTACCCTGCCAGCAGAGTCTTGCCCAACACCCGCAAGGGTCCACACAGGACTCCCCACAGGACCCTAAGACCTCTGGTGAGTGGATCACAGTGCCTGCCCCAATCCAATCGCGCGGAACTCGAGACTGCGGTACATAGGGAAGCAGGCTACCCGGGCCTGATCTGGGGCACAAGTCCCTTCCGCTCGACTCGAGACTCGAGCCCCGGGCTACCTTGCCAGCAGAGTCTTGCCCAACACCCGCAAGGGCCCACACGGGACTCCCCACAGGACCCTAAGACCTCTGGTGAGTGGACCACAGTGCCTGCCCCAATCCAATCACGCGAAACTTGAGACTGCAGTACATAGGGAAGCAGGCTACCCGGGCCTGATCTGGGGCACAAGTCCCTTCCGCTCGACTCGAGACTCGAGCCCCGGGCTACCTTGCCAGCAGAGTCTTGCCCAACACCCGCAAGGGCCCACACGGGACTCCCCACGGGACCCTAAGACCTCTGGTGAGTGGACCACAGTGCCTGCCCCAATCCAATCGCGCGGAACTTGAGACTGCGGTACATAGGGAAGCAGGCTACCCGGGCCTGATCTGGGGCACAAGTCCCTTCCGCTCGACTCGAGACTCGAGCCCCGGGCTACCTTGCCAGCAGAGTCTTGCCCAACACCCGCAAGGGTCCACACGGGACTCCCCACGGGACCCTAAGACCTCTGGTGAGTGGACCACAGTGCCTGCCCCAATCCAATCGCGCGGAACTTGAGACTGCGGTACATAGGGAAGCAGGCTACCCGGGCCTGATCTGGGGCACAAGTCCCTTCCGCTCGACTCGAGACTCGAGCCCCGGGCTACCTTGCCAGCAGAGTCTTGCCCAACACCCGCAAGGGTCCACACGGGACTCCCCACGGGACCCTAAGACCTCTGGTGAGTGGAACACAGCGCCTACCCCAATCCAATCGCGTGGAACTTGAGACTGCGGTACATAGGGAAGCAGGCTACCCGGGCTTGATCTGGGGCACAAACCCCTTCCACTCCACTCGAGCCCCGGCTACCTTGCCAGCTGAGTCGCCTGACACCCGCAAGGGCCCACACAGGATTCCACACGTGATCCTAAGACCTCTAGTGAGTGGAACACAACTTCTGCCAGGAGTCTGGTTCGAACACCAGATATCTGGGTACCTGCCTTGCAAGAAGAGAGCTTGCCTGTAGAGAATACTCTGCCCACTGAAACTAAGGAGAGTGCTACCCTCCAGGTCTGCTCATAGAGGCTAACAGAGTCACCTGAAGAACAAGCTCTTAACAGTGACAACTAAAACAGCTAGCTTCAGAGATTACCAGATGGCGAAAGGCAAAGTAAGAATCCTACTAACAGAAATCAAGACCACTCACCATCATCAGAACGCAGCACTCCCACCCCACCTAGTCCTGGGCACCCCAACACAACCGAAAATCTAGACCCAGATTTAAAAACATTTCTCATGATGATGATAGAGGACATCAAGAAGGACTTTCATAAGTCACTTAAAGATTTACAGGAGAGCACTGCTAAAGAGTTACAGGCTCTTAAAGAAAAGCAGGAAAACACAGCCAAACAGGTGATGGAAATGAACAAAACCATACTAGAACTAAAAGGGGAAGTAGACACAATAAAGAAAACCCAAAGCGAGGCAACGCTGGAGATAGAAACCCTAGGAAAGAGATCTGGAACCATAGATGCGAGCATCAGCAACAGAATACAAGAAATGGAAGAGAGAATCTCAGGTGCAGAAGATTCCATAGAGAACATCGACACAACAGTCAAAGAAAATACAAAATGCAAAAGGATCCTAACTCAAAACATCCAGGTAATCCAGGACACAATGAGAAGACCAAACCTACAGATAATAGGAATTGATGAGAATGAAGATTTTCAACTTAAAGGGCCAGCTAATATCTTCAACAAAATAATAGAAGAAAACTTCCCAAACATAAAAAAAGAGATGCCCATGATCATACAAGAAGCATACAGAACTCCAAATAGACTGGACCAGAAAAGAAATTCCTCCCGACACATAATAATCAGAACAACAAATGCACTAAATAAAGATAGAATATTAAAAGCAGTAAGGGAAAAAGGTCAAGTAACATATAAAGGAAGGCC
Organism: Mus musculus; assembly: GCF_000001635.26. Lineage (NCBI taxonomy): Eukaryota > Metazoa > Chordata > Mammalia > Rodentia > Muridae > Mus > Mus musculus. The sequence goes on from NC_000067.6 coordinate 27,196,179, forward strand.
TATCAGAATTACACCAGACTTTTCACCAGAGACTATGAAAGCCAGAAGAGCCTGGACAGATGTTATACAGACACTAAGAGAACACAAATGCCAGCCCAGGCTACTATACCCGGCCAAACTCTCAATTACCATAGATGGAGAAACCAAAGTATTCCACGACAAAACCAAGTTCACACAATATCTTTCCACGAATCCAGCCCTTCAAAGGATAATAACAGAAAAGAAGCAATACAAGGACGGAAATCACGCCCTAGAACAACCAAGAAAGTAATCATTCAACAAACCAAAAAGAAGACAGCCACAAGAACAGAATGCCAACTCTAACAACAAAAATAAAGGGGAGCAACAATTACTTTTCCTTAATATCTCTTAATATCAATGGACTCAATTCCCCAATAAAAAGACATAGACTAACAGACTGGCTACACAAACAGGACCCAACATTCTGCTGCTTACAGGAAACCCATCTCAGGGAAAAAGACAGACACTACCTCAGAGTGAAAGGCTGGAAAACAATTTTCCAAGCAAATGGACTGAAGAAACAAGCTGGAGTAGCCATTTTAATATCGGATAAAATCAACTTCCAACCCAAAGTTATCAAAAAAGACAAGGAGGGACACTTCATACTCATCAAAGGTAAAATCCTCCAAGAGGAACTCTCAATTCTGAATATCTACGCACCAAATGCAAGGGCAGCCACATTCATTAGAGACACTTTAGTAAAGCTCAAAGCATACATTGCACCTCACACAATAATAGTGGGAGACTTCAACACACCACTTTCTTCAAAGGACAGATCGTGGAAACAGAAACTAAACAGGGACACAGTGAAACTAACAGAAGTTATGAAACAAATGGACCTGACAGATATCTACAGAACATTTTATCCTAAAACAAAAGGATATACCTTCTTCTCAGCACCTCACGGATCTTCTCCAAAATTGACCATATAATTGGTCACAAAACAGGCCTCAATAGATACAAAAATATTGAAATTGTCCCATGTATCCTATCAGACCACCATGGCCTAAGACTGATCTTCAATAACAACATAAATAATGGAAAGCCAACATTCACGTGGAAACTGAATAACACTCTTCTCAATGATACCTTGGTCAAGGAAGGAATAAAGAAAGAAATTAAAGACTTTTTAGAGTTTAATGAAGATGAAGCCACAACGTACCCAAACCTATGGGACACAATGAAAGCATTTCTAAGAGGGAAACTCATAGCGCTGAGTGCCTCCAAGAAGAAACGGGAGACAGCACATACTAGCAGCTTGACAACACATCTAAAAGCCCTAGAAAAAAAGGAAGCAAATTCACCCAAGAGGAGTAGACGGCAGGAAATAATCAAACTCAGGGGTGAAATCAACCAAGTGGAAACAAGAAGAACTATTCAAAGAATTAACCAAACGAGGAGTTGGTTCTTTGAGAAAATCAACAAGATAGATAAACCCTTAGCTAGACTCACTAAAGGGCACAGGGACAAAATCCTAATTAACAAAATCAGAAATGAAAAGGGAGACATAACAACAGATCCTGAAGAAATCCAAAACACCATCAGATCCTTCTACAAAAGGCTATACTCAACAAAACTGGAAAACCTGGACGAAATGGACAAATTTCTGGACAGATACCAGGTACCAAAGTTGAATCAGGATCAAGTTGACCATCTAAACAGTCCCATATCACCTAAAGAAATAGAAGCAGTTATTAATAGTCTCCCAACCAAAAAAAGCCCAGGACCAGATGGGTTTAGTGCAGAGTTCTATCAGACCTTCAAAGAAGATCTAATTCCAATTCTGCACAAACTATTTCACAAAATAGAAGTAGAAGGTACTCTACCCAACTCATTTTATGAAGCCACTATTACTCTGATACCTAAACCACAGAAAGATCCAACAAAGATAGAGAACTTCAGACCAATTTCTCTTATGAATATCGATGCAAAAATCCTCAATAAAATTCTCGCTAACCGAATCCAAGAACACATTAAAGCAATCATCCATCCTGACCAAGTAGGTTTTACTCCAGGGATGCAGGGATGGTTTAATATACGAAAATCCATCAATGTAATCCATTATATAAACAAACTCAAAGACAAAAACCACATGATCATCTCGTTAGATGCAGAAAAAGCATTTGACAAGATCCAACACCCATTCATGATAAAAGTTTTGGAAAGATCAGGAATTCAAGGCCCATACCTAAATATGATAAAAGCAATCTACAGCAAACCAGTAGCCAACATCAAAGTAAATGGAGAGAAGCTGGAAGCAATCCCACTAAAATCAGGGACTAGACAAGGCTGCCCACTTTCTCCCTACCTTTTCAACATAGTACTTGAAGTATTAGCCAGAGCAATTCGACAACAAAAGGAGATCAAGGGGATACAAATTGGAAAAGAGGAAGTCAAAATATCACTTTTTGCAGATGATATGATAGTATATATAAGTGACCCTAAAAATTCTACCAGAGAACTCCTAAACCTGATAAACAGCTTCGGTGAAGTAGCTGGATATAAAATAAACTCAAACAAGTCAATGGCCTTTCTCTATACAAAGAATAAACAGGCTGAGAAAGAAATTAGGGAAACAACACCCTTCTCAATAGTCACAAATAATATAAAATATCTTGGCGTGACTCTAACTAAGGAGGTGAAAGATCTGTATGATAAAAACTTCAAATCTCTGAAGAAAGAAATTAAAGAAGATCTCAGAAGATGGAAAGATCTCCCATGCTCATGGATTGGCAGGATCAACATTGTAAAAATGGCTATCTTGCCAAAAGCAATCTACAGATTCAATGCAATCCCCATCAAAATTCCAACTCAATTCTTCAACGAATTGGAAGGAGCAATTTGCAAATTTGTCTGGAATAACAAAAAACCTAGGATAGCAAAAAGTCTTCTCAAGGATAAAAGAACTTCTGGCGGAATCACCATGCCAGACCTAAAGCTTTACTACAGAGCAATTGTGATAAAAACTGCATGGTACTGGTATAGAGACAGACAAGTAGACAAGTGGAATAGAATTGAAGATCCAGAAATGAACCCACACACCTATGGTCACTTGATCTTCGACAAGGGAGCTAAAACCATCCAGTGGAAGAAAGACAGCATTTTCAACAATTGGTGCTGGCACAACTGGTTGTTATCGTGTAGAAGAATGCGAATCGATCCATACTTATCTCCTTGTACTAAGGTCAAATCTAAGTGGATCAAGGAACTTCACATAAAACCAGAGACACTGAAACTTATAGAGGAGAAAGTGGGGAAAAGCCTTGAAGATATGGGCACAGGGGAAAAATTCCTGAACAGAACAGCAATGGCTTGTGCTGTAAGATCGAGAATCGACAAATGGGACCTAATGAAACTCCAAAGTTTCTGCAAGGCAAAAGACACCGTCAATAAGACAAAAAGACCACCAACAGATTGGGAAAGGATCTTTACCTATCCTAAATCAGATAGGGGACTAATATCCAACATATATAAAGAACTCAAGAAGGTGGACTTCAGAAAATCAAATAACCCCATCAAAAAATGGGGCTCAGAACTGAACAAAGAATTCTCACCTGAGGAATACCGAATGGCAGAGAAGCACTTGAAAAAATGTTCAACATCCTTAATCATCAGGGAAATGCAAATCAAATCAACCCTGAGATTCCACCTCACACCAGTCAGAATGGCTAAGATCAAAAATTCAGGTGACAGCAGATGCTGGCGTGGATGTGGAGAAAGAGGAACACTCCTCCATTGTTGGTGGGAGTGCAGGCTTGTACAACCACTCTGGAAATCAGTCTGGAGGTTCCTCAGAAAACTGGACATAGTACTACCGGAGGATCCAGCAATACCTCTCCTGGGCATATATCCAGAAGATGCCCCAACAGGTAAGAAGGACACATGCTCCACTATGTTCATAGCAGCCTTATTTATAATAGCCAGAAGCTGGAAAGAACCTAGATGCCCCTTAACAGAGGAATGGATACAGAAAATGTGGTACATCTACACAATGGAGTACTACTCAGCTATTAAAAAGAATGAATTTATGAAATTCCTAGCCAAATGGATGGACCTGGAGGGCATCATCCTGAGTGAGGTAACACATTCACAAAGAAACTCACACAATATGTATTCACTGATAAGTGGATATTAGCCCCAAACCTAGGATACCCAAGATATAAGATATAATTTGCTAAACACATGAAACTCAAGGAGAATGAAGACTGAAGTGTGGACACTATGCCCCTCCTTAGATTTGGGAACAAAACACCCATGGAAGGAGTTACAGAGACGGAGTTTGGAGCTGAGATGAAAGGATGGACCATGTAGAGACTGCCATAGCCAGGGATCCACCCCATAATCAGCATCCAAACGCTGACACCATTGCATACACTAGCAAGATTTTATTGAAAGGACGCAGATGTAGCTGTCTCTTGTGAGACTATGCCGGGGCCCAGCAAACACAGAAGTGGATGCTCACAGTCAGCTAATGGATGGATCATAGGGCTCCCAATGGAGGAGCTAGAGAAAGTAGCCAAGGAGCTAAAGGGATCTGCAACCCTATAGGTGGAACAACATTATGAGCTAACCAGTACCCCGGAGCTCTTGACTCTAGCTGCATATATATCAAAAGATGGCCTAGTCGGCCATCACTGGGAAGAGAGGCCCATTGGACTTGCAAACTTTATATGCCCCAGTACAGGGGAATACCAGGGCCAAAAAGGGGGAGTGGGTGGGCAGGGGAGTGGGGGTGGGTGGATATGGGGGACTTTAGGTATAGCATTGGAAATGTAAATGAGTTAAATACCTAATAAAAAATGGAAAAAAAATAAAATTACAAGACTGTGGAAGCAGTCTCATGGCCTATAGAAGTTCAAGTTACATGACATTCCATCCCTATGAAGGGAAAAATACAGCTGGGGTCTCATCCTTAACTGAGAAATTATTTGTAAGTGACACTCACTGGCAAAGGTAAAATCAACTTCTCCCACTGAGTGTCACTGGATGAAAACCTCATTTCAAGGCAGGCTTAGGAGTAGGTCATCAACACAAATGACTTTCATATTCATATATATATATATATATATATATATATATATATATATCACTTTCTGTTCTGTCTGGGCATATTCTTTTTATCTTACTAGTTTTTGGTTTCCTTGTTTTGATTCTTTTGGAAATTCTTGTATTTTGAAAGAAACATAAAGTAACATGAATTGATCCTAACATTGTATGAGTACTATTATAAAAGGACCTGTAAGGAGTTGGGGCTGGTGAAGGCATGATCAAAATATATTGTATCATTTTTAAATGAAAAACAAACAGGTAACTAATAGATATTACAGTGAGTAAAAAATATCTCAATTATGTTTGACATAAGTATTTTTTTATTATTAGGTATTTTCCTCATTTACATTTTCAATGCTATCCCAAAGGTCCCCCATATCCACCCCCCAATCCCCTACCCACCTACTCCCCATTTTTGCCCCTGGCATTCCCCTGTACTGGGACATATAAAGTTTGCAAGTCCAATGGGCCTCTCTTTGCAGTGATGGCCGACTAGGTCATCTTCTGATACATATGCAGCTAGAGACAAGAGCTCCAGGGTACTGGTTAGTTCATATTGTTGTTCCACCTATAGGGTTGCAGTTCCCTTTAGCTCCTTGGGTAATTTCTCTAGCTCCTCCATTGGGGGCCGTGTGACCCATCCAATAGCTGACTGTGATCATCCACTTCTGTATTTGTTAGGCCCCAGCATAGTCTCACAAGAGAGAGCTATATCTGGGTCCTTTCAGCAAAATCTTGCTAGTGTATGCAATGGTGTCAGCATTTGGAAGCTGATTATGGGATGGATCCCTGCATATGGCAATCACTAGATGGTCCATCCTTTCGTCACAGCTCCAAATTTTGTCTCTGTAAGTCCTTCCATGGGTGTTTTGTACCCATTTCTAAGAAAGGGTAAAGTGTCCACACTTTGGTCTTCGTTCTTCTTGAATTTCATGTGTTTGGCAGAGTTGTATCTTATATCTTGGGTATCCTAAGTTTCTGGGCTAATATCCATTTATCAGTGAGTACATATTGTGCGATTTCCTTTGTGATTGGGTTACCTCACTCAGGATGATACCCTCCAGGTCCATCCATTTGCCTAGGAATTTCATAAATTCATTTTTTTAATAGCTGAGTAGTATTCCATTGTGTAAATGTACCACATTTTCTGTACTCATTCCTCTGTTGAGGGGCATCTGGGTTCTTTCCAGCTTCTGGCTATTATAAACAAGGCTGCTATGAACATAGTGGAGCATGTGTCCTTCTTCCGGTTGGCACACCTTCTGGATATATGCCCAGCAGAGGTATTGCAGGATCCTCCAGTAGTACTATGTCAATGTTCTGAGGAACCGCCAGACTGATTTCCAGAGTGGTTGTACAAGCTTGCAATCCCACCAACAATGGAGGAGTGTTCCTCTTTCTCCACATCCACGCCAGCATCTGCTGTCACCTGAGTTTTTGATCTTAGCCATTCTGACTGGAGTGACGTGGAATCTCAGGGTTGTTTTGATTTGCATTTCCCTGATGATTAAGGATGTTGAACATTTTTTCAGGTGCTTCTCTGCCATTCGGTATTCCTCAGGTGAGAATTCTTTGTTCAGCTCTGAGCCCCATTTTTTATGGGGTAATTTGTTATTCTGGAGTCCACCTTCTTGAGTTCTTTATATATATTGGATATTAGTCCCCTATATGATTTGGGATAGGTAAAGATCCTTTCCCAATCTGTTGGTGGCCTTTTGTCTTATTGACGGTGTCTTTTGCTTTGCAGAAGCTTTGCAATTTTATGAAGTCTCATTTATCGATTCTTGATCTTACATCACAAGCCATTGCTGTTCTATTCAGGAATTTTTCCCCTGTACCCATATCTTCGAGGCTTTTCCCTACTTTCTCCTCTATAAGTTTCAGTGTCTCTGGTTTTATGTGGAGTTCCTTAATCCACTTAGATTTAAGCTTAGTACAAGGAGATAGAAATGGATCAATTCGCATTCTTCTACAAGATAACCTCCAGTTTTGCCAGCACCATTTGTTGAAAATGCTGTCTTTTTTCCACTGGATGGTTTTAGCTCCCTTGTCAAAGATCAAGTGACCATAGGTGGGTGGATTCATCTCTGGGTCTTCAATTCTGTTCCATTGGTCTACTTCTCTGTCAGTATACCAGTACCATGCAGTTTTGATCACAATTGCTCTGTAGAACAGTTTTAGGTCCAGCATGGTGATTCCACCAGAGGTTCTTTTATCCTTGAGAAGAATTTTTGCTATCCTCGGTTTTTTGTTATTCCAGATGAATCTGCTGATTGCCCTTTCTAATTCGTTGAAGAATTGAGTTGGAATTTTGATGGGGATTGCATTGAATCTGTAGATTGCTTTTGGCAAGACAGCCATTTTTACAATGTTGACCCTGCCAATCCATGAGCATGGGAGATCTTTCCATCTTCTGAGATCTTCTTTAATTTATTTCTTTAGAGACTTGAAATTCTTATTATACAGATCTTTCACTTCCTTAGTTAGAGTCACACCAAGGTATTTTATATTATTTGTGACTATTGAGAAGGGTGTTGTTTCCCTACTTTCTTTCTCAGCCTTTTCATCCTTTGTGTACAGAAATGCCATTGACTTGTTTGAGTTCATTTTATATCTAGCTACTTCACTGAAGCTGTTTATCAGGCTTAGGAGTTCTCTGGTGGAATTTTTAGGGTCACTTATATATACTATCATATCATCTGCAAAAAGTGATATTTTGACTTCTTCCTTTCCAATTTGGATCCCCTTGACCTCCTTTTGTTGTCTAATTGCTCTGGCTAGGACTTCAAGTACAATGTTGAATAGGTAGGGTGAGAGTGGACAGCCTTGTCTAGTCCCTGATTTTAGTGGGATTGCTTCCAGCTTCTCACCATTTACTTTGTTGTTGGCTATTGGTTTACTGTAGATTGTTTTTATCATGTTTAGGTATGGGCCTTTAATTCCTGATCTTTCCAAGTCTTTTATCATGAATTGGTGTTGGATTTTGTCAAATGCTTTCTCAGCATCTAATGAGATGATCATGTGGTTTTTGTCTTTGAGTTTGTTTATATACTGGATTACATTGATGGATTTCCGTATATTGAAACATCCCTGCATCCCTGGGATGAAACCTACTTGGTCAGGATGGATGATTGTTTTGATGTGTTCTTGGATTCGGTTATCAAGAACTTTATTGAGGATTTTTGCATCGATATTCATAAGGGAAATTGGTCTGAAGTTCTCTATCTTTGTTGGGTCTTTTTGTGGTTTAGGTATCAGAGTAATTGTTGCTTCATTGAATGAATTGGGTAGAGTACCTTCCGTTTCTATTTTGTGGAATAGTTTGTGAAGAACTGGAATTAGGTCTTCTTTGAAGGTCTGATAGAACTCTGCACTAACCCCGTCTGGTCCTGGGCTTTTTTTTGGCTGGGAGACTATTAATGACTGTTTCTATATCTTTAGGGGATAAAGGACTGTTGAGATCATTAACCTGATCTTGATTTAGCTTTGGTACCTGGTATCTGTCTAGAAACTTGTCCATTTCATTCAGGTTTTCCAGTTTTGTTGAGTATAGCCGTTTGTAGAAGGATCTGATGGTGTTTTGGATTTCTTCAGGATCTGTTGTCATGTCTCCCTTTTCATTTCTGATTCTGTTAATCAGGATGCTTTCCCTGTGCGCTCTAGTGAGTCTGGCCAAGGGTTTATCAATCTTGTTGATTTTCTCAAAGAACCAGGTCCTTGATTGGTTTATTCTTTGAATAGTTCTTCTTGTTTCCACTTGGTTGATTTCACCCCTGAGTTTCATTGTTTCCTGCCTTCTACTCCTCTTGGGTGAATTTGCTTCCTTTTGTTCTAGAGCTTTTAGGTGTGTTGTCAAACTGCTAATGTGTGCTCTCTCTAGTTTCTTTTTGGAGGCACTCAGATCTATGAGTTTTCCTCTTAGGAATGCTTTCATTGTGTCCCATAATTTTGGATATGTTGTGGCTTCATTTTCATTAAACTCTAAAAAGTCCTTAATTTCTTTCTTTATTCCTTCCTTGACCAAGGTATCATTGAGTAGAGTGTTGTTCAGTTTCCACGTGAATGTTGACTTTGTATTATTTATTTTGTTATTGAAGATCAGCCTTAGTCCATGGTGATCTGATAGGGTGCATGATACAATTTGCATATTTTTGTATATGTTGAAGCTTGTTTTGTGACCAATTATGTGGTCAATTTTGGAGAAGGTACCATGAGGTGCTGAGAAGAAGGTATATCCTTTTGTTTTAGGATAAAGTGTTCTGTAGATATCTGTTAAGTCCATTTGTTTCAACATTTTGTTAGTTTCACTGTGTCCCTCTTTAGTTTCTGTTTCTATGATCTGTCCAATGGTGAAAGTGGTGTGTTGAAGTCTCCCACTATTATTGTGTGAGGTGCAATGTGTGCTTTGAGCTTTACTAAAGTGTCTTTAATGAATGTGGCTGCCCTTGTATTTGGAGCATAGATATTCAGAATTGAGAGTTCCTCGTGGAGGATTTTACGTTTGATGAGTAAGAAGTGCCCCTCCTTGTCTTTTTTGATTATTTTGGGTTGGAAGTCGATTTTGTTAGATATTAGAATGGCTACTCCATCTTGTTTATTCATACCATTTGCTTGGAAAATTGTTTTCTGGCCTTTCATTCTGAGGTAGTGTCTATCTTTTTCTCTGAGATGAGATTCCTGTAAGCAGCAAAATGTTGGGTCTTGTTTGTGTAGCCAGTTTGTTAGTCTATGTCTTTTTATTGGGGAGTTGAGTCCATTGATATTAAGAGATATTAAGGAAAAGTAATTGTTGTTTCCTGTTATTTTTGTTGTTAAAGTTGGCATTCTGTTCTTGTGGCTGTGTTCTTTTAGTTTTGTTGAGGGATTACGTTCTTTTTTATTCTAGGACGTGGTTCCTTCCTTGTATTGGTTTTTTTTCTGTTATTATCCTTTGAAGGGCTGGATTCGTGGAGAGATAATGGGTGAATTTAGTTTTGTCGTGGAATACTTTGGTTTCTCCATCTATGGTAATTGAGAGTTTGGTTGGGTATAGTAGCTTGTGCTGGAATTTGTGATCTCTTAGTGTCTGTATAACATCTGTCCAGGCTCTTCTGGCTTTCGTAGTCTCTGGTGAAAAATCTGGTGTAATTCTGATAGGCTTGCCTTTATATGTTACTTGACCTTTTTCCCTTACTGCTTTTAGTATTCTATCTTTTTGTAGTGCATTTGTTGTTCTGATTATTATGTGTCGGGAGGAATTTCTTTTCTGGTCCAGTCTATTTGTAGTTCTGTAGGCTTCTTGTATGTTCATGGGCATCTCTTTCTTTAGATTTGGGAAGTTTTCTTCAATTATTTTGTTGAAGATGTTTGCTGGTCCTTTGAGTTGAAAATCTTCATTCTCATCCACTCCTATTATCCGTAGGTTTGGTCTTCTCATTTTGTCCTGGAATTCCTGGATGTTTAGAGTTAGGATCTTTTTTGCATTTTCCATTTTCTTTGATTGTTGTGCAGATGTTCTCTATGGAATCTTCCGCACCTGAGATTCTCTCCTCCATCTCTTGTCTTCTGTTGCTGATGCTCGCATCTATGGTTCCAGATGTCTTTCCTAGGGTTTCTATCTCCAGTGTTGCCTCACTTTGGGTTTTCTTTATTGTGTTTACTTCCCTTTTTAGGTCTAGTATGGTTTTGTTCATTTCCATCATCTGTTTGGATGTGTTTTCCTGTTTTTCTATAAGGACTTCTACCTGTTTGGTTGTGTTTTCCTGTTTTTCTTTAAGGACTTGTAACTCTTTAGCAGTGTTCTTCTGTATTTCTTTTTTTTTAAGATTTATTTATTTATTATATGTAAGTACACTGTAGCTGTCTTCAGACACTCCAGAAGAGGGAGTCAGATCTTGTTACAGATGGTTGTGAGCCACCATGTGGTTGCTGGGATTTGAACTCTGGACCTTTGGAAGAGCATTCAGGTGCTCTTACCCACTGAGCCATCTCACCAGCCCCTCTCCTGTTTTTCTTTAAGTGAGTTATTAAAGTCCTTCTTTATGTCCTCTACCATCATCATGAGATATGCTTTTAAATCCAGGTCTTCCTTTTCAGGTGTGTTAGGGTGCCCTGGACTGGGCGAAGTGGGCGTTCTGGGTTCTGATGATGGTGAGTGGTCCTGGTTTCTGTTAGTAGGATTCTTACATTTACCTTTCACCATCTGGCAATCTCTGGGGTTAGTTGTTATAGTTGTCTTTGTTTAGAGATTGTTCCTCTGGTGATTTTTTTTACCCTCTATCAGCAGACGTGGGAGACTAGCTCTCTCCTCTGAGTTTCAGTGGTCAGAGCAGTCTCTGCAGGCAAGCTCTCCTCTTTCAGGGAAGGTGCACAGTTATCTGGTGTTTGGACCTCCTCCTGGCTGAAGATGAAGGCCCAAAACAGGATCTTTCCCAGAAGCTGTGTTGCTTTGTCCAGGAAGGTGGCCGGTTGTCTGGAGCCGAAAATGGCGCCGCCTCAGAAGCTCTGTGGCTCTTGCCTGTCCCAGAAACTGCCAGCCTCTGTATTCCACACCCTCACCCATGCAGCCTGCCCTCAGTGGAGTCCCGGAACCAAGGTGGCTCCCGCGGAGCCTGAGGCAGAAACCTCTTGACATATGTTTTGCCTAACATTTTTTCAATTGATCCTTTAGCTACTTTTTTTTTTTTTTTTTTTTTTTTTTTTATGTCCAGAGATAGTAAACAATTCTGGATATTATTTTCTAGAAGAAAATCATTGTTTGTTAAACAATTCCAACATGGTTTATCTTATTCTGAATTTTAATTCACAGAACTAACTATGCTGTTCATTTTCTCTCAGACAAATTCTTGTTGTTTAGTCATGATTCAACTCTGCTGTTTCAAAACTTCCATTTTAAAAATCACTGAGTACATTGTTCTTTGCCTTCAGCTAATTTTTTCTTTAACATACTCCTTAAATTTTTCTCATGTCACCAAATTTATTCAATATAATTTTATGATTTAAAATGCATATTTAATTGTTATATCCTCCAAAATTTCAGACCATTGGCAGTTTTGAATTAGTGGCTAGGTGGTAGTCATATGAAGGTCATGATATTTGGACTGTGCAGCCCCCATTGCACTTCTGTAGCTGGGAATTTTAGGCAAACAGACTTCGCTTCTTACAATGTTAAAGAAGAACATGAAGGAGGACGATAAATACCTCTTACTATCTTAACTCTGCTAATCACATCTAGGTCCTTGGGGCTAAAACTTTCTTCAATCTTCTCAGTGATGTTTTTATTCTGTCTTGATTTTAGAACCATAAATGTCATCAGATTTTCTCAGAAGCAGACTGAGCGATAAAAGACATCTCTATGAGTAATTTCATGGGGGATTTACATTGGTGTATAACGGAGAACTGGCTGTATATGGGAAGCTGTGTTACAATCACAGTTATGCACTGTGTCAGAGTTAATGATGCTGCAAACTCTGGGAGGTAGATAAATGAGCTGACTTCAGTTCACCCCTCAGAGATGTCAGATCACTCAAAAATTTAGACAAATCCCTAATAGACATTGATTGCTTAAGAGTTTTGATTTCTCTACACTTTAGGGATAAAAGCAGATTTTCTTATAATAAGTGACTTCAGGGAATTCATATGCTGATATGACTACTGGAAGAGAAAAAAGGTGGTCCATGGTGAAGGTTAAAGGACAACCAGCACAGCTCTGACAGCCCTGGTTAATTTGGTGTGGCCGAACATTGCTCTTGATAGTCATAAAGCCAAACACATCTATGTCATGCTTAGGAGCCTCCTTATGACTTCATATATTCTTTCATTACTCTGTAAAGTAGCTTCACCTGAGAGAACTTGAAGGCAGTGACTCACAGCACTTACAATAGTCCCTTTAAAAGAGTTTAAAGCCTACTTTTCTCTCTTAATCTCTATAACCGAATTAGTTTAAAATAGTTGTTCAAAAACTTTTGACTTTATATACTGGACTTCAATTTTTACATTTGTTAGTTATTTACTGTAAGTTTGTGCTTTATTTCTCCTTGAAATTTTATTCATGAATATACAGACTTTTTGTCAATTCCCCTTCCAATTGCACCCTCTCATCCTGTTTTCTCTACCACAGAAACCAACCTCTTTAGCAATCCTCTCTCTTGCTTTGATATCTTTTTTCATTATTATTATGCTTCAGATTTGGATGAGGTGCAATATGAATATATCTATAATTTTCATTTTCCCATTAGCTAATGGTACTGACTTTTAAAGAAATCAGTAGACATTCACATTTCTTTTTCAGAGAATACTATAATACTATATGATACTATAATCAACCTCCAATTAAGTGTTTTCCTTTAAAACATAAGATAGAAATGGTATGTCTTTAACAGCAAAAGAACATTGACAAAGGCATCCCCTTTACTGTTGATAAAGCTTGTCATCTGTGGGAACTGTTCATAGTAAAGACCAAATACAGGATATATGCTATTCTAAGGGGTTGATTCTTAGTAAGTCCTGGAAGAAATGGAAAGATAGATATAGAATGGATGTGTGGAAGTAATATTGCACAGGATATTTGCTCTAAATTAAAATTAATGAAGATAACTACAGAAGCCAAAAGTTAAAAACTGTTAAGAATCTTTACTCTCTGTATAAATAGGACTATACTTGGTAAAGAATGGTAAGCAATAATGGCTCATAATGTGTTCTAGGTTTCACAGAGAACTAATGTTTATTGATTCTCAGTTCAATACCAATCTGCATACAGGAAACAAAACCAAAAATCCTAAGAATTAACACTAGTGTAATGCAGTAAACTACAGGTTTTTGTGAAGTTCTATAATCCACTGTTGCTTACAAAATACCCAGTCATAATGCATAACTGAAAAAAAAAAACCCAGATGAACAAAAGCAAGCAAATATATACCAAATTACAGCAATGTAAAAGGTGTATTGATGAGCTTCAGTGATATTAATATAGAAAATACCCCACAACAAGGCACTAACTTGCTGAAGAAAATACATTCCATAGACAAAATACTAGAAATATTAAAAATATATATATAACCACTTCATACCAAAATAGCACCAGAAAAGAGCTACACTCCCAGGAGTGCAGACAAGCCTGTGAGCACTGGTAAGATCACCTCTGCTGCTCAGAGGAACCTGCCCACAACCCTCAGGATACAGGAAGAGAGGAACAGCCTGGGACAGGAGCCTTCCAGTTTCCATCCATGCCCAGTACTGATCCTGTGCCATGAAACTACATACACAAATATGACAAGGAGAGAGCTAGACTCCCAGGAGTGCCTACACACCTGTGAGTACAGGTAAGAGACCATCACTTCTCTTGAAATTTCTGGCCCAAGTGGGACTCTCACAGAGCCATCAGTACACAGGAACTAAGAATCAGATGGGAATAGGATCTTTCTGGTTTCTGTCTGCACTCCATAGCCAACTCTGTACCACAGCTCTCCATACCTAAATTCCTCTCACAGAGAACTGGTTTCCTAGGAGTACTGACACACAGGTTTACAGGACTGCTTACAGGCACACAGTCAGAGAGAGCAAAACCAGTTAGCACCAGAGATAACCAGATGGCAAAAGGCAAGGGCAAGAACATAAGCAAAAGAAACCAAGGCTACTAGGCATCATCAGAACCCAGTTATCCCAACACAATGGGCCCTGGTTACTCCAAACCACCAGAAAAGCAAGACTAAAACTTAAAATCACATCTCATAATGATGATAGAGGAATTTAAGAAGCATAAATAACTCCCATAAAAAAAATACAAGAGAACAAAGCTAAACAGGTAAAAGACCTTAAAGAGGAAGCACAAAAATCCCTTAAAGAATTACAGGAAAACACAACCAAACAGGTGAAGGAACTGAACAAAACCATCCAAGATCTAAAAAGGGAAATAGAAACAATAAAGGAATCACAAAGAGAAACAATACTGGAGATAGAAAACCTAGTAAAGAGATCGGGAGCTGTAGATGTTTGCGTCATCAACAGAAAATAAGAGATAGATAGAAGATAGACTCTCAGGTGCAGAAGATACCATAGAAAATATTTTCACAACAGTCAAAGGATATGCAAAATGCATAGAGTGCCTAATCCAAAACATTGAGGAAATCAATGACAAAATGAGAAGACCAAATCTAAGGATAATAGATATAGAAAAGCGTGAAGATTCCCAACTTAAAGGGCCAGTAAATATCTTCAACAAAATAATAGGAGAAAACTTCCCTAACCTAAAGAAAGAGATGACCAGAAAAATACAAGAAGCCAATAAAACTCCAAATAGATTGGACCAGAAAAGAAATTCCTCCTGTCACATAATAGTCAAAACACCAAATGCACAAAACAAAGAAATAATATTAAAAGCAGTAAGGGGAAAAGATCAAGTATCATATAAAGGTAGACCTATCAAAATTATACCAGACTCCTCACAAGAGACTATGAAAGCTAGAAGATCATGGGCAGATCTCATACAGACCCGAAGAAAAAACAAATGCCATCCCATGCTACTATACCCATCAAAATTCTCAATTACCATAGAGGGAGAAACCAAGATATTCCATGACAAAACAATTTACACAATATCTTTCCACAAACCCAGTCATAAAATGGATGGCAAAAGAATAGAGGCAACACAAGGAAGAAAACTACACCCTAGAATAAGCAAGAAATTAGTCTTCTTTCAACAAACCCAAAAGAAGATTACCACATAAACATAAAAAATAAAATAAATAAAAAATAGCAGGGAGCAACAATCACTATTCCTTAATAACTCTTAATATCAATGGACTCAATTCCCCAATAAAAAAAATAGACTAAAAGGCTGGATACATAAATAAGACACAACATTTTGCTGTGTACAAGAAATACACCTGAGGGTCAAAGACAAATACTACTTCAGAGTAAGGGGCTGGAAAAAAAATTTCAAAGCAAATGATCCCAAGAGAAAAGCTGGATTAATGACTCTAATAATGAATAAAATTGACTTTCAACCAAAAGTCATCAAAAAGATAAGGAAGGACACTTTGTACTCATCAAAAGAAAAATCTATCAAGAAGAACTCTCAATTCTGAACATCTATGCTCTAATGCAAGGGCAGCCACATTCATAAAAGTAACTTTACTAAAGCTCAAAGCACACATTGCACCTCACACAATAATAGTGGGAGACTTCAACACTCCACTCTCATCAGTGGACAGATCAGGGAAACCCAAACTAAATAGAGACACAGTGAAATTAACAGAAGTTATGGAACAAATGGATTTAACATATTGTAAATTTCATCCTGAATCAAAAGGATATGCATTCTTCTCAGGACCTCATGGTACCTTCTCCAAAATCGACCATATAATTGGTCAAAATATAGACATCAACCGATATAAGAAGATGGAAATAATTCCATGCCTCCTATCTGATCATGAAGGATTAAGGCTGGTCTTCAATCTGAAAAACAAACAAACAAACAAAAACCAAAAAAACCAAAACAAACAAACAAACAAAACCCAAAAACCCCAACCAACCAACCAAACAAACAGAAAACCCAACCAACCAACCAAACAAACAAACAAACCAGAAAGACCACATACACATGGAAGCTGAACAATGCTATACTCAATAGAAATTGAGTCAATCAATCAATCGATCAATCAATCAATAAAAGAGTTTGTAGAATTTAATGAATGTGAAGGTACAACATATCCAGACTCAAGGGACACAATAAAAGAAGTCCTAAGAGGAAAACTCATAACTCTGAGTGCCTCCAAAAAGAAATAGGAAAGAGCTTATCCTAGCAGCTTGACAGCACACCTCATAGCTCTAGAACAAAAGAAACAAATACACCCAAGAGGAATAGATGGCAAGAAATAATCAAATTCAGGGCTTAAGTCAACCAAGTAGAAGCAAAAAGAACTAGACAAAGAATGAACAAAACTAGGAGCTGGTTCTTTGCAAAAATCAACAGGATAAATAAAACTCTAAGGCAGACTAACCAGAGGGCACAGAGACAGTATCCAAATTAACAACAAAATCAGAAACGAAAAAGAACATATAACAAAAGAAACAGGAAATTCAAAAAAATCATCAGATCTTACTACAAATGCCTATAAACAACACAACTCGAAAGTCTGGATGAAATGGACAATTTTCAAGACAGAAACCAAATATCACAGTTAAATCAGTATCAGATAAAGCGTCTAAACAGTCCCATAACACCTAAAGAAATAGAAACAGTCATGAAAAGTTTCCCAACCAAAGAAATCCCAGCACCATGTGGGTTTAGTGCAGAATTCTATCAGACCTTCAGAGAAGAGTCTTATACCAATACTCTTCAAACTATTATTCATGATAAAAGTCTTCAAAAGATTAGGAATTCAAGGCTGATACCTAAACATAGTAAAAGCAATATGCAATAAACCAGTATCAACATCGAACTAAATGGAGAGAAATTTGAAGCAATCCCATTAAAATCAGGGACTAGACAAGGCTGCCCATTCTTTCCCTAAGTATTCAAAGTAGTAATTGAGGTTGTAGCTAGAGCAATTAGACAACAAAAGTCGGTTAAAGGGATACAAATTGGAGAGGAAGAAATCAAATTATCTGTATTTTCAGATGATATGATAATATACTTAAGTCACCCCAAAAACTGCACCAGAGAATCCCTACAGATGATAAACAATTTCAGCAAAGGGGCTGGAAATAAAATTAAGCCAAAGAAATCAGTAGCTTTCCTATACTCAAAGGATAAACAGGCTGAGAAAGAAATTAGGGAAAAGACCCATTGCTGATGGGATTGCAAGTGCATATAACCACTCTGGAAATCAGTATGGCAGTTCCTCAGAAAATTGGACATAGTACTACCTGAGGACCCACCTATACCACTCCTGGGAGTATACCCAAAGGATGTCCCAACATATATCAAAGACGCATGCTTCACTATGTTCATAGCAGCCATATTTATAGTAACTAGGAGCTGGAAACAACCCAGATGTCCCTCAAGAGTGGAATGGACACAGAATATGTGGTATATTTCCACAATGGAATACTACTCATCCATTAAAATCAATGATTTCATGAAATTCACAGGAATATGGATCGAACTTGAGAATATCATTCTGAGTGAGATGACTCAGTCACAAAGGAACAAACATGGTATGTACTCACTGATAATTGGATATTAGTCCAAAAGTTTAGAATACCCAAGATTCTATTTACAGACCATATGAAGCCCAAGAAGAAGGAAGACAAAAATACTTCAGTTCTCTTTAGAAGGCAAACAAAATACTTCATAGAAGGAAACATGGAGACAAACTGTGGAGCAGAGACTGAAGTAAAGACCATGCAGAGACTGCCGCATCTGTGGATCCATCACAAGTACAGCCACCAAACCCAGATGTTATTGTGGATGCCAGAAAGTGCTTGATATAGCTGTCTCCTGAGGGCTCTGCCAGAGCCTGACAAATACAGAGGAGGAAGCTCACTGCCAACCATTGGACTGAGGTCTGGGGTCCCTAATGGAGGAGTTGAAGAAGGGACTGAAGGAGCTGAGGGGGTTTGTAGCTCCATGGAGGGAGCAACAGTGTCAGTAGGCTAGACACCCCTGAGATCCCAGGGCTGGACTACCAACCACAAATACACATGGACAGACCCATGGTGGTGGTCACATATGTGGCAAATGATGGCCTTGTTGGTCATCAGTGGAAGGAGAGACCCTCGGGCCTGAGGATGTTCAATACCCCAGTGTAGTGTAGTTTCAGGGTGGGAGGATGGGAGTGGGTGGGTGGGGGAGCAACCTCACAGAGGCAGGGTGAGGGGGAATGGTACAGGGGTTTTCTGAAGTTGAGACCTGGAAAGTGAAAAACATTTGAAATCTAGATAAAGAAAATATCCAAGAAAAACAAACAAACAAACAAACAAAAAACATAACCAGCATGCACATAAACTTCCATACCTTGGTTGAGTATCAGAGATGTTAGAAGAAAAAATGGAAAGTGACTATGCAAGGCACAAGCCAGAGTGGAGAATAACATTTAGAAATGGCTATGCATCTTCCTGTTCTACTTACATGCAAATCATTAATCAGAACATTAAAGTTCCCTTGGAAACTCTTAACTTCCTATAACCTCTATTTCAAGCTTAGAGATTTAGAGTCGGAGACCTTGAGATCCGAGAGTTATAGATTTAGATGCTCAATGCCAAGGACTTATGATTCCAAATACTTGACATCATAGACTTATTTCTCTAAGGGTTGTAAGCCAATGCCATATGTACAGCCCTTTGTATTGAAAACTAAGGACTTGGAGCTCAATGTTTTCAAAGTCAGAGACTTATGACTCTTGTACTCAGTATATATGGCTGTTATTCTTTTTGTCAGCAACAGCAATAAGGATCTAGCATTACAGCTTAGATCTTATTATGTTAGGACCCACAGCATTTAATCCCCAGGGACTCTTTTCAAGTCTTCTAGAAGATGTAGTCTTGGTTCTTCTCCCCAGTGATTCAAGGTTCCTCATACTTTATGGTCTTGATTTCTAACACATGTTGCCTTTAAGAGTTCTGACTTCTTGTCACACATGTGGCCTTGTTTATAGCTCTG
The DNA here is from genome assembly GCF_000001635.26 of Mus musculus. NCBI lineage: Eukaryota > Metazoa > Chordata > Mammalia > Rodentia > Muridae > Mus > Mus musculus. Next base: position 27,215,830 of record NC_000067.6, read on the forward strand.
CATCATTTACAGTCTTTGACTTCTGCCATTCTTCGTAATCCTTCAACTGATTTCTAAAGGTTTGTAGTGACTTATTGTTATAATATAGATGCTATTAGAAGCCCTGAAAATAACAAGTCATGGGATTGTTTCTAAAATAACCACTCCAAAGAATTTTACCTCCAGTAAAGTCTACACGTGAATTATTAAGTCATTGCAAAGGTGGAATACTAGCCAAAAGCAGTCTCTTAAATGGACCTTGACTGGACTGAGAAAGTGGGTTCTATTTTAACAGGCTTGTGCATAGAATCCTAGATTTTCAATTAGAGATGCTTAGCTGAATGATCAGAAAAGTCCACCAATTTCCTTCTTGCAGCATAAAAGCTTCATGATATCAGCACCACTGACATTAAGCAAAATCAGAGTTGTTCAGAGATCATGAAACTTGTTGTAGCTGATGGAAGCATATCAGATCCTGTGGATTTGTAGGGAACAAAATCAGTATAACATGGTCTTTCAAGGCAAAAGTTGTAGCCACAACCACACCAAAGGTTGCTATGGTTTTTGTATGTTAGTACAGTTTCCTGAGGGTGTCTCTGATGTGTTCACTGGCACCTTGCCTGCCAAATGGGGCAGTAGATTTGATTGTTAATGAGTGATCACCTCATCTTCAGCTGAGCAGTTAAAACAGTATGGCTAAAGAAAAAACTAAAAGACTTATATCAAGCTTGTTCCTAACAGCTTTGATAATTCAAAGGAGGGTTAGGTCTCCCTATACATGATCATAAAATTGTTATTTAGGAAATAATAGGTCAATAAGCAGAATAGGCCCAGATCTGTGTCACTTGAGGTGTCATGCACAGCTCTTGGTGTTTTATGATGAACTCAATTGCTTTGTGATCTTTCAATCCTTGAAACCTTGAAAAATTAATTTGCTCTCCATTTCATTGTCATTGAAAAACACTTTAAGGTCAGTATTTTCAAACATAAACAATTCTATTTTACTGTCCATATTAAAATAATGTAGGTATAAGTAAGAGATAAATGTGTTAGGGTTAAAATTGTAACCCTGTCTATAAATTAAGATAGAACTCTTATTCTACTTCACACTCTATGCCTGTGTCAAAGCCTGAGGAAATATTCATGCATAGTAGAGCCCTAGATTTAGTACTGCCAACAGGAAGTAGAAGAGTTGTCTTGAATTTTGTTAGCATTTTTTTCCTTTGGTAACTAGTTTTATAACTAAAAAAACCAAAAAACAAAAAAACAAAAAAACAAAAAACAAAAATCAAACAAACAAACAAAAAAAAAAAAAAAAAAAAAACAAAGCCAGGGCTGTGGAGGGAGAAGGAAAGGGTAGATATGTACTCCTGATGATGCCTTAGCCTTTGCCAATGAAAAGCCATCTATCAAAAAAGCATGTTATGGGTCCTGGTCGTAAGTGGAGATTATTCACTAAAATGACTGGTCTTAAAACATTGTATTGTAGACTGAACAATTTTAACGGCAAACATTGCTCCTTCAATGCTCAATTCTTCACACTGATGTGGGTGAAGTGTCTTTCCTGCTGCTGATTTTATGGGTACGCATACTGGAGAACCGATAAAATCAGAGACCTCAGGAAAGCAGCATATCTTGACAGCCATTCAAGCTGTTTTATTTCACTATTGTGTTTCTGGCTATGTTTTATAAATGACCATTGAATCCATAATTCCACTATTGTATTCAAGATTGCAGATAAAACACGGATGCCTGTTCTTACAAAATAGGGATTTTTAAAAGTCAGTTAGATTGAAAAAGGAAAAAAAAATTAACGAAAGAAAACAAGGCAAAATAAAATTTTAAAAACATTTGCTTCCCTCTCACACAGTGTCCCAATGTAGTTCATCTGTTTCTACATGTAAGGAAATGTTTTTCTATTATTTAACAGAGGCAGTAGGAATCAAGAAACTCAGGTATATCTTGATTTCAATTCACTCTCTTTAAATAAATTGTCTTTTACTTAAACTCTTAAAAGAAGAATAAATTCTTAAAATAGTGTTGCTTCATAATCTATTGAAATATAACTGAAAACCTAAGGAATATATATTTTGCCAGCCCACACGGTGGCAGACATGATGAGAGATGATCAAAGTTCACTGAAGGCATAAAACAAACATTATACAGTGTAAGTCCATCTTTGTTCAAATAAGTATAATAAAATTCAATTTAGAAATTGTCCTGAATTCTGCTTATATCATAAAATACATGTACACTTTGTACATGATAAAATAGTGTGTTAAGTGTAAACACCTTCAGTACTTATAGTCTTTAGCTTAACTATACAATTTCACTAATATGCACATTAAAATGAAGTGTTTAAGAAATTGAGGGCTGATAATGTTGTTTCTATGGGGTTGCAAACCTCTTCAGCTCCTTCAGTCCTTCCCCTAACTCCTCCATTGTAGTCCCTGTGCTCAGTCTGATGACTCGCTGCAAGCATCAGTATTGGTCTGCTTCTGGTAACATTCTCAACCATCAAAATGCCCTCTCCACACCAGGGACTAAACCACCAACTAAAGAGTACGCATGGAGGGAGCCACGACTCCAGGCACATATGTAGCAGAGGCATCAATGGGAGGAGAGGCCCTTGGTCCTGTGAAGGCTTGATGCCCTAGGGTAAGGGAGTGCCTGGGCTTTTAGAAGAGCACCCTCATAGAAGCAGGGGGAGGAGGATAACATTTGAATTGTAAATAAATAAAATAACCAATACAAAAAATAATGCCTATTAGAGTAGTCCTGGCCCAGTACAGTTATGTATGGCCACACATAGATGGCAAGAGGTAAGCACTATGTGAGTTGATGGTGACCTGTAGATGGGTGATGAGGTTATAGACACAAAGGAACTGAGTGAAATGTGAATGGTTAGTGATATGAGAGAAAAGCTAGTGAACACAGGCGTGGAGATTATGTTTGAAGATTTCTGAAGATAGTGAACATAAAAATCTGGTTACTTAAGTATATTATAGAGTTAAAGATTGAATGCCTGTGTGGGGTTGCATTATAAGACAGATTCGGTTTATTTTGCTATAGTTCTTATGTGATGTTGTTTTCTATTTTTTAAACTGTAAGTTAGCCCACAATTAATTAATAGTGTTCAAGTTGTATGGAATAAAAGTGAGTTTTATTTGCTGTTAAGAAAAAGAGATTGAGGGTAATATAAAGTTTTAACTATAAACTATTTCTAAAAATTGAAATTGATATTGATAATCACAACAAGAGAACAACTGAAAAAGTTATTAAAAAAAAAAAAAAACAACTACCCAATAAAAGACCAGAATTAAGAATGGGTTTTCTCTTTGTGCATTGGGTAATGAGATACCATGCACTCCCAAATACTACAGGTCATTGCCATTGATCTTAGTTATGTTCCAGAACTTGATATTAAGATTGTATTACTAGAAACACTGTATACTAACATATTAGAGCTGGAGAAATCAAGCTGGTACTCACTGCATTTTTACTGGTTATCTTTCTCTGTACTAGAATTTGCCAGTTACTCTGGCAAATTACCATACAAGAATTATAATCCTACATATATGCCTAGTCACAACCCATTGTGAGTTATAATAATACTGTGGCTTGAAACATTCCTCCACTGGTGAAATAGAGATATGACTGTTACAGGATATTCAACCACTTTTTAAGACTGAAATATAAGAGATTCTCTGTGAAATGGAATCCATATATTACACTGTAAATGAAGACATGGATCTTAGATCAGATAGGTCATAAGCCCCGAGGGAAACCTACTACTATTCTTCTGCTAAATGGCATGACATTAGATTGACTCCTACTTAATTATTGATATATCCATATATAAGTCTGTCTCTTAGTTCTCATTATAGAAGCTTCATCTTATGGTAAATTGTGATTTAAATTATCCCCAAACTCTTCAATAAGAAGAGGATAAGAAACTTTATATTGCTCAACCTCAAAGGAACACATTTATCATACTTCTCTGTTTAAAGCTTGGGGACTGTTGCCAGAGAAGAGAAGGATAAAGGTTGTAAGTGTCAGAGGTGCTAAATGTCGGCATGGAAATAATGGTTTCTAAACAAAAGTCATCAGATGTATAAATGAACACACAGTGACTATGACCCCCACACAGTAGACACACCTTTGCAAGCTTCAGTGAGACAAAATGTTAGCATAGGTGTAATGAGCACTAGTTAGCTAATTATTTATTTATATTCCTTCTGTTTAGTGTATATATATATATATATATATATGTGTGTGTGTGTGTGTGTGTGTGTATGTATGTATGTATATATATATACACACACATATACATATATTTTAACACTCCAGATTTTATTCCCCTCCTGGTTCACCCTTCAACTGTTCCATATCCTGTACCTCCTCCTGGTTCCCCTGTCTCCACAGAGGATGTCCCCGCCTGCATATCCCCCACCCCACCTAACCTCTAAACTCTCTAGGGCCTCTAGTCTCCTGAGGGTTAGGTACATCTTCTCTGACTGAACCCAAATCCTGCAGTCCTCTGTTGTATACATGTTGGGGGCTTCATATTAGCAGGCATAGGCTGCTTGGTTGGTGGCCCAGGTTAATTGAGATTGCTGGTCCTCTTACAGGGTTGCCCTCCGCAAATTCTTCTAGTTTTTCCCTTATACAACCACAGAGGTCAGCAGCTTCTGTTCACTAGTTAGGTGCAAATATCTGCATCTCATACTTTCAGCTGCTTGTTGGGTCTTTCAGAGAGCAGTCATGATAAGTCCCTTTTTCTGAGCGTTTCATAGCCTCAGTAATAGTGTTCAACTTGGGCTTTCTTCTTTTCCACAGGCTCCTCTCCATTTCCATCCCTGCAGTTCTTTCAGGCAGAAAAAATTATGGGTCAGAGTTTTAAATGTGGAGTGGCAACTCATCACTCACTTGATGCCCTATCTTTCTGCTGGACATGGGCTCTACGAGTTCCCTCTCCCCAGTGTAGGATATTTCTTTTTTTTTCCATTTTTTATTAGGTATTTAGCTCATTTACATTTCCAATGCTCTACCAAAAGTCCCCCATACCTACCTTGCCCCACTCCCCTACCCACCCATTCCCCCTTTTTGGCCCTGGCGTTCCCCTGTACTGGGGCATATAAAGTTTGCAAGTCCAATGGGCCTCTCTTTGCAGTGATGGCCGACTAGGCCATCTTTTGATACATATGCAGCTAGAGACAAGAGCTCCGGGGTAGTGCTTAGTTCATATTGTTGTTCCACCTATGGAAGTGTGACGAAAGGATGGACCATCTAGTGATTGCCATTTCCAGAGATCCATCCCATAATCAACTTCCAAATGCTGACACCATTGCATACACTAGCAAGATTTTGCTGAAAGGACCCAGATATAGCTGTCTCTTGTGAGACTATGCCAGGGCCTAGCAAACACAGAAGTAGATGCTCACAGTCAGCTATTGAATGGACCACAGGGCCCCCAATGGAGGAACTAGAGAAAGCACCCAAGGAACTAAAGGGAGCTGCAACCCTATAGGTGGAACAACAATATGAACTAAGCAGTGTAGGATATTTCATCTAAAGTATCTTCCTTTGAGTTCTGAGAGTCTCTCACCTCTCAGGTCTTTGGTACATTCCGGAGGATTCCCTCAACTTCTGTCTGTTTCAATTCTTTCTGCTGGCCTCAGGGCTTCAGTCTTTTCCCTCACCTAATTCCAGATCAGTTTCCCATCTGACCCCTAGTCCCAGTCCACTTTCCCTCCCACTTCCTCCATTCCTCCTCTCTTGTGATTTCTTTCCTCTTCCTCCCAATTGGGACTTAGGCCTCCTCACTTGGGTCCTTCAGCTTGTTGACCTTTTTGAGTTCTGTAGACTGTATCTTGGGTATTCTGTTTTTGGTTAACTAAGTGAAGAACTAGTGGAATTTGAAAGGAGCTGGCAAAAACAATCAGTGTTCTTTAATAGTTTGACATTTGTTATATCCAAGACACTCCAAATCAGACCCTAGAGTGAACCCACCTGTAGTGGTTAGTCAAAATAAATGGTGATGGTGATGGTGAGAGAGAGAGAGAGAGAGAGAGAGAGAGAGAGAGAGAGAGACAGACAGACAGAGAGAGTACATAAAGCTATGTTGGGTGAATGTAGGATAAGTTGAAAAAGGAGAGGCATACTTAGAGTTCCAGGAAATTTCTACCACCTGAAAATAAAAACTGGAAAAATAAATGGTGTGGAAAAAGTGGTTCAGCCATTAAGAGGGCATATGGCTCTTTTAGAAGACTCAAATTGAATCCCAGAACTCATATGAAACAGTTCATAACTGCCTATTACTTCACCTTCAGGGGAACTGATGTCTCTGTCTTCTAAGGACAACCAAATGTACATACACATACTGTAAATCAAACACATGCATATATATCTATTTTTAAATAAATTTAATTATCTGGAAAGGTGATGCACTTGGTCATTCATCTTGCAAGTTTACAAAGAATTATTTACATCATTTCTCTTTGGATTATATTATAGAAATATACAAAAATAAAACTTTTCAAATTTATACTAAGGATAAATTATTAGATGTTAGATTAGTCTATGAATTATTAATTATAAAAAATAGCAATTTCTTGGTAATTTCTAAAATATGTAAAGGGAAGAAAAATTCATATTTATTGTAGTGCACTATTTTCTAAACAAGAAACATTGAAAATTAACCATTGCATAAAAATATACAAAAAGCATATTATATATTTGTGTTTATGAATGAATACATTTTTAGCAAGTTGTTATCATGTACATTGCTTATTCTTAAAAATCAACATTATGTATTATGTCATAAAATCCATGAGGAATGAAGTTGAAAAATTCTTATTGCACCCAAAATATATCTATGTAGATATATTAATTAGTATGTTAATTGTAACTATTTTGTAATGTCAATGTATATAAATATCACACTTTACAACTTCAACAATATGAGTTTTTGTTGTCATATGTACATTAATAAGAAGAATATATGTGGCCTAAGGTCTAAAATATTACTTTCTGTGATGGGAAACATTCATAGTACTGTTCAACTAGTATTAAAATTTGTTTCAATAGTGACCCAACTATTATGAGCATAACTAATAGTTTTGTAGTAGGATTTGACATCCATTTCACAATAGGGAAATCAGAACTGGTACTGTAAACTCTGTCAAAAGGCTTGTCTTGGGGAGTTCTTAGATGCTGTTTATGAACTTACCACTGCTAATTAAGTATATTGTCATTGAGTTGAGCTGCTTTCCAGGTATATCTTATATTAATAGAAAACTGTTGTCCCCAGCTTTATTCAGAAATGTAAGGCTTGCTGCCCAAGGTCTGGCAGTCAGTGATGGTTGAGTGCTCAGCTCCAAGTAGGATATCTATATTACATCCTTTAAAAGCTAAAGGATCACCAGAGAGAAGCAGGTGGAAATAACATCAGAGCCAAATTATTAGAAAAAGAACTTTAAAATAGTGTCTTTTGAGCACGGTAAAACCAAAATAACTATGTCTCAAAGCAAATGTTTCTGTCTGCAACAGCACTGCACAACACTGGACCTATCAAAATATCATTGAACAAAAAGTGGCTTATAGGGCACTACAAACCCCTACTGAATGAGCTGCTGAGATATTCTCAAGGAAGGACATTTCACCTTCAATTTTCTTTCTACTGAGGCTACAAGCAATTGTTCCAAAACCATTGTCACTAAAATATTACTGGTTTAATTAAATCACACACACACATACACACACACAAACACACACACACACACACACACACACAGCTCACAGTCACAAACCACCACCACCAACAGCAGCAGCAACAACAAAACAAAACCAATACCAAAAGTCATGATTGTAAAAAAGAGAATGGTAAATAGGTTAGGGGGAAGATTATCAGAAGGCAGAGAACAATTGAGTTCATTAGAAAACTTTCATATCATCCTTGTTTACAAGAAACACAAATTAGCCAAACAGGCTAAAAGGAATAGATACCAGACCAATTGCCTGGAAGAGGCTCCACTATACTGCCTGAAAAGGATACTTGAAGCTAATGAGCTATAGATAGCTTGTATAGTGTGTTTCAGGTTCCCAGACTATGTGAACTATTCCTATTGTGGGTTGTGTTTTTGGTGATGCCTCAGTTTTTGAGTCAGTTCAACTGCTATAAGCTATCTCAAACTCTTATTTTTGTTAGTGACTCTAGTAAGGGATTTTAAATCTCAAAGTTAGACTTTGTGGTATACTTATTTTTACCAGTGATTGACTGTCTATCTAGAGCAAATTGATATATGTCTAAGATGCAAAAGAATAGTATCACAAAGCAGCATGGGATAATTCCCACTGGGTTGTTGCTTGTGGGAGTCCAGGAGAACTCCCAAATTATACAGGTTATTATTAGCTCTTGGACCTACCAGAAGTTGAGTATAATACTATAGTATTGTTGTCATTACACATATTGGTCATACTATTTGGAGAATTCTGACTGGTATTGACATGAAAATCACCTCAAACTAGGATGTCTAGACCCCAGCATGTAAATACAATTGTTTACATGTAGGACAATAAACTTCATTGAAAGCCAAGCAACTCAGCAGCAGTAGGTCATGCAATATGTAATGTAAACTGAAGCACAAGATATGGATTTAACATAGTTATTAAGAATACCTTCAAGGATGCTAAAGAGTATTTATACAAATCCATTATTGAAATCGATGAAAACACATAAAAGAGTGAAATGAAATGGGTTCCAGGATTCTGCCTGGATTAGTCTGCAGAGGGGAGAGTATGGACTTCAGAAGCTAACAGCTTCTGTGTCGGGCAGAAGCCACAGAGTTTCTGGGGCAGACCGCATTTCAGGCACCAGACATCCAGGCACCTTCCCTGCCAGAGGAGAGGTGTCCACCCTGCCCAGGAAGACTTCACCACAGCATATGGGGGAGCCATTTTGGGTTCCCAGATTCCACCAAGACTGGTCTGCACAGGTGAGAGTGTGGACTTCAAAGGCTAACAGCTTCTGGGACAGGCAGAAGCCACACAGCTTCTGGGGCAGATCTTGTTTTGGGCTCCAGACACCCAGGCACCTTCCCCGCCAGAGGAGAGGTGTCCACCCCAGCAATCCCATTTCAGCCAGACCTGGATACCCCAACACACCTGAAAATCTAGACCAGGATTTAAAAGCATATCTCATGATGATGGTAAAGGACATCAAAAGTATTTTAATAACCCACTTAAAGAAATACAGGAGAACACTGCTAAAGAGTAACAAGTCCTTAAAGAAAACAGGAAATCACATCCAAGCAGATGATGGAAATGAACAAAATCATACTAGACCTAAAAAGGGAAGTAGACACAATAAAGAAAACCCAAAGTGAGGCAACGACGGAGATAGAAACACTAGGAAAGAAATCTGGAACCATAGATGCGAGCATCAGCAACAGAATACAAGAGATGGAAGGGAGAATCTCAGGTGCAGAAGATTCCATAGAGAACATCAACACAACAAACAAAGAAAATGCAAAATGCAAAAAGATCCTAACTCAAAATATCCAGGAAATCCAGGACACAATGAGAAGACCAAACCTACAGATAATAGGAGTAGATGAGAATGAAGATTTTCAACTTAAAGGGGCAGCAAATATCTTCAACAAAATTATAGAAGAAAACTTCCCAAACCTAAAGAAAGAGATGACCATGAACATACAAGAAGCCTACAGAAATCTAAATAGACTGGACCAGAAAAGAAATTCCTCCCAACACATAATAATCAGAACAACAGATACACTAAATAAAAATAGACTGTTAAATGCAGTAAGGGAAAAAGGTCAAGTAACATATAAAGGCAGGCCTATCAGAATTACAGCAGACTTTTCACCAGAGACTATGAAAGCCAGATGATCCCAGACAGATGTTATACAGACACTAAGAGAACACAAATGCCAGCGCAGGCTACTATACCCAGCCAAACTCTCAATTACCATAGAGGGAGAAACCAAAGTATTCCACAACAAAACCAAATTCAAACATTATCTTTCCACGAATCCAGCCCTTCAAAGGATAATAAGAGAAAAACAAACAAACAAACAAAACAAACAAACAAAAAATAATAATACAAGGATGGAAACCACATCCTAGAAAAAGCAAGAAAGTAATCCTTCAACAAACCTAAAAGAAGACAGCCATAAGAACAGAATGCCGACTTCAACAACAAAAATAATAGGAAGCAACAATTACTTTTCCTTAATGTCTCTTAGTATCAATGGACTCAATTCCCCAATAAAACGACATAGACTAGCAGACTGGCCACCCAAAAAGACCCAACATTTTGCTGCTTACAGGAAACCCATCTCAGGGAAAAAGACAGACACTACCTCAGAGTGAAATGCTAGAAAAAAATTTTCCAAGCAAATGGTCTGAAGAAACAAGTTGGAGTAGCCATTCTAATATGGAATAAAATCGACTTCCAATCCAAAGTTATCAAAAAAGAAAAGGAGGGGCACTTCATACTCCTCAAAGATAAAATCTTCAAAGAGGAACTCTCAATTCTGAATATCTATGCTCCAAGTGCAATGGCAGCCACATTCATTAAAGAGACTTTAGTAAAGCTCAAACCACAATTTGCACCTCACACAATAATATTGGGAGACTTCAACACACCACTCACATCAATGCACAGATTGTGGAAACAGAAACTAAACAGGGACACAGTGTAACTAACAGAAGTTATGAAACAAATGGATTTATCAGATATCTACAGAACACTTTATCCTAAAACAAAAGGATATACCTTCTTCTCAGCACCTCATGGTACCTTCTCCAAAATTGACCATATAATTGGTAACAAAACAGGCCTCAACAGATACAAAAATATTGAAAATGTCCCATGCATCCTATCAGATCACCATGAATAAGGCTGATCTTCAATAACAACATAAATAATAGAAAGCCAACATTTATGTGGAAACTGAACAGCACTCTTCTCAATGATACCTTGGTCAAGGAAGGAATAAAGAAAGAAATTAAAGACTTTTTAGAGTTTAATGAAAATGAAGCCACAACATACCCAAACTTCTGTGACATAATGAAAGGATTTCTAAGAGGAAAACTCATACCTCTGAATGCCTCCAAAAAGAAACTAGAGAGAGTACACACTAGCATCTTGACAACACACCAAAAAGCTCTAGAAGAAAAGGAAGCAAATTCACCCAAGAGAAGTAGACAGCAGGAAATAATCAAACTCATGGGCAAATTCAACAAAGTGGAAACAAAAAGAACTATTCAAAGAATCAAACAAAGGAGGAGCTGGTTCTTTGAGAAATTCAACAAGATAGATAAACCCTTTGCCAGACTCACTACAGAGCACAGGGACAGAATTCTAATTATCGAAATCAGGAACGAAAAGGGAGAAATAACAACAGATCCTGAAGAAATTCAAAACACCATCAGATCCTTTTGCAAAAGGCTATACTCAACAAAACTGGAAAACCTAGATGAAATGGACAAATTTATAGACAGATAACAGGTACCAAAGTTAAATCAGAATCAGGTTAATGATCTAAACAGTCCTATATCCCCTAAAGAAATAGAAGCAGTCATTAATAGTCTCCCAACCAAAAAAAGCCCAGGACCAGATGGGTTTAGTGCAGAGTTCTATCAGACCTTCAAAGAAGATCTAATTCCAGTTCTTCACAAATTATTCCACAAAATAGAAGGAGAAGGTACCCTACCCAATTCATTCTATGAAGCCAAAATTACTCTGATACCTAAACCACAGAAAGACCGAACAAAGATAGACAACTTCAGACCAATTTCCCTTATGAATATCGATGCAAATATACTCAATAAAATTCTTGCTAACGGAATCCAAGAACACACCAAAACAATCATCCATCCTGACCAAGTAGGTTTCTTTCCAGGAATGCAGGGATGGTTTAATATAAGGATATCCATCAAAGTAATCCATTATACAAACAAACTCAAAGACAAAAACCACATGATCATCTCGTTAGATGTGGATAAAGCTTTTGACAAAATCCAACACACATTCATGATAAAAGTCTTGGAAAGATCTGGAATTCAAGGCCCATACCTAAAATAATGAAAGCAATGTATAGCAAACCAGTAGCAAACATCAAAGTAAATGGTGAGAAGCTGGAAGCAATCCCAATAAAATCAGGCCTACACAAGGCTGTCCACTTTCTCCCTACTTATTCAACATTGTACTTGTTATCCTAGCCAGAGCAATTCGACATCAAAAGGAGATAAAGGGGATACAAATTGGAAAGGAAGAAGTCAAAATATCACTTTTTGCAGATGATATGATAGTATATATCAATGACCCTAAAAATTCCACCAGAGAACTCCTAAACCTGATAAACAGCTTCAATGAAGTAGCTGGATATAAAATTAACTCAAACAAGTCAATGGCCTTTTTGTACACAAAGGATAAACAGGCTGAGAGAGAAAATAGGGAAACAACACCCTTCTCAATAGTCACAAATGGTGCTGGCTCAACTGGTGGTTATCATGTAGAAGACTGCAAATCATTCCCTTCATATTTCTTTGTACAAAACTCAAGTTCAAATGGATCATGGACCTCCACATAAAAGCAGATGCTCACAGTCAGCTATTGGATGGAACACAGGGCCCCTAGTAGAGGAACTAGAGAAAGTACCCAAGGACCTAAAGGGGTCTGCAACACTTTAGGTGGAACAACAATATGAACTAACCAGTACCCCACACACACCTCCCGGAGCTTGTGTCTCTAGCTGCATATGTATCAGAAGATGACTTAGTCGGCCATCAGTGGAAAGGGAGGCCCATTGGTCTTGCAAACTTTACATGCCTCAGTACAGGGGAAAGCTAGGGCCAAGAAGTGTAGTTTGGGGAAGGAGGGTTTGTGGGGAGGGTTTGGGGGACTTATGGAGTAGCATTGGAAATGTAAATGAAGAAAATACCTAATTAATAAAAACAGGGAAAAAAGAGTGAAATGAAATTAAGAAAACTCTTAAAGACATAAAAATAAAAATAAAATCATTAAACAAAAGCTAAAACATATCAAAACTGGAATTGAAATATTTAAAAACTTACAAGTAAACTTATATACAAGAGCCTCACCAACAGAGTAGAAAAGATGGAAGAGAGATTCTCAAGCATGAATATCTCATACAAAGAAAATGTTAAATCTAAAACATCCAAGAACTCTGGAACACTATGAAAAGACCACATCTAAGAATAGTATGAATAGAAGAAGGAGAAAAAACACAGATCAGCTTTAAAGAAAACATTTTCAGCAAGATCATGGAGGAACATTTACTCAATCTAAAGTAAGAGTTGCCTATCCATCTACTATCTATGTACAAAAAACATATGGAACAGCAAATGGACTGGGCCAGAAAAAGAAATCCTCTATGACATATAGTACACATGGAAGCTGAAAACACTCTACTCAGTAATAACTTGTTCAAGGAAGAAATAAAGAAATTAAAGACTTTTTAAAATTTAATGAAAATAAAGCTACAACATACCCAAACTGATAGAACACAATGAAAGCAGTCCTAAGAGGAAAACTCATAGCTCTGAGTGCCTCCAAATTCAAACTGGAGAAAGAGTACACTAGCAACTGAATCCTCTAGAACAAAAAAAGAAAATTCCCCCAAGAGGAGTAGAAGGCAGGAAATAATCAAACTCAGGGCTGAAATCAACCAAGTGGAAACAAAAAGAACTAAACCAATAATCAACCAAATCAGGAGCTGGTTCTTTGAGAAAATCAACAACATAGATAAACCCTTAGCCAGACTAACTAAAGGGCACAGAAACAGTATCCAAATTAACAAAATCAGAAATATAAAGGGAGAGATCACAATGGATTTTTATAAAATCACTAAAAAATAATCAGATCCTACTACAAAAGCATATACTCAACAAAACTGGAAAATCTGAACAAAATGGAAAATTTTCTTCACAGATACAAGGTATAAAAGTTAAACCAGTATCAGATAAATGATCTAAACTGTCCCATAACCCCCTAAATAAATATAAGCAGTCATTAGTAGTCTCCTAACAACAACAACAACAACAACAACAACAACAACAACAGCAGCAGCAGCAAGCACAGGACCAGATGGGCTTAGTGCTGAGTTCTATCAGACCATCAAAGAAGATCTAATACCAATATTTTTCATATTATTCTGCAAAATAGAAACAGAAGGAACTCTATACTATTTGTTCTCTGAAGCCACAATTACTCTGATACCTAAACCACGCAAAGACACAACAAAGAAAGAGAACTGCAGGTCAATTTCCCTTATGAATATCGGTGTAAAAATACTCAATAAAATTCTCCCAAACTGTATCCAAGAACACATCAAAATGATCATTCATCATGATCAAGTAAGTTTCAACACAGGGATGCAGCGATGATCGTTTTATTAGATGCTGAGAAAGCATTTCACAAAATCTAACACTCCTTCATGATAAAAGTATTGAAAAGTTCAGAAACTCAAGGCCCATACTTAAACATAGTAAAAGCTATATAAGGCAAACCAGTAGCCAACATCAAACTATATGGAGAGAAACTGAAGCAATGCCACTAAAATCAAGGACTAAACAAAGCTGTCCACTCTCCCTAACTGTTCAATATAGTTCTAAAAGTGTTACCCAGAGCAATTAGACAAAAAGGAGGTCAAAGATATCTAAATTATAAAGGAAGAAATAAAAATATCACTGTTTCCAGATGATATGATAGTGTAATTAAGTGACCTAAAATAATTCCACCAGAGAACTCCTAACCCTGATTAAAAAAAAACAAAACAAAACAAAAAAAAACAAAAAACAAAAAACAAAAAACAAAACAAAACAAAACAAAACAAAACAAAAAAAAAAACTTCAGCAAACTGGCTGGATACAAAATTAGCTTAAACAAATCATTAGCCTCCCTCACCTTGCACAACAGTCATAAGTAGTATAAAATATCTTGGTGTTGCTTGAACTAAACAAGTGAAAGATCTGTGTGGGGCATTTGGTTATGCACAGACAGGCTGGTTCCCAGTCCAGCTGAGGTCTGAAACATGGCACCCAGTGATAATTCACCTACATGACAAGGTAGGCATTCCTTCATGCTCCTGGAACTCTGACTCCTGCCTAATTCCCCCCCCTCCCAAGCCCCCACAAGAGAAGCATGGCTAGATGTCACTTAGGCAATGTCCCAAGCTTCTGACCTTCAGGCTAAACTCCTCCTCAGTTACCTATCTACAAAAAAGATAGCAGCTCACTTTAAAAGGGTTTTTCAGCCCCTCCTTGCTCTCTTACTTCTCTCACTCCTTTGTTCTCTTACCTCTCTCCTCTCTCTTTCTCCTCTCCTCTCCTCCCCTCCACTCCCCCCTTCCCCCCTCCCATCCCCTCCCCCCTCCTCTCTCCCTCTTACTCTCTTTCTCTCTAGCCTTCCCCCCCTCTCCCTCCTCTCTTTTTCCCTGTCTTTCTACAATAAAGCTCTAAAACCATAGACAGACTCTGCTCCTCAAGATTGCGCTCACTTTCTCCCTTGTGCAAACCTCTCTTCCCTCTTCCCTCTCTCCCATAACCCTGGGCTGCAGGGTGTGGCCCTGGGGCCACCAGATTGGGCTGCCCCTTGTCCACTCCCACGTTGAGTGGGTCAGAGGCTTGGATGCCCACCGGGGGAGGGGTGGAAAGCATCTGGAAGCCCTCCCACATGTGTCTGTCCAGAGCATAGGTGGAACTCTGTCAGGACATGGGTCCTCCCTTCTCCCTCTTCCCCTGGGAACCCATTTTAGTTCCCACAAATCTGTATTATAAGAACTTCAAGTGTCTGAAGAACAAAATTGAAAATCTCAGAAGATGGAAAGATCTCCCATACTCATGGATGGACAGGCTTAATAGAGTAAAAATGGCCATCTTGCCAAAAGCAATCTACAGATTCAATGAAATACCCATAAAAATTCCAACTCAATTCTTCATATAGTTAAAAGGAGCAATTTACAAATTCATCTGGAATAACAAAAAATCCAGAAAAGTGAAAGCTATTCTCAACAATAAAAGAACTTCTAGTGTAATCGCCAACTTTGACCTCAATCTGTACTACAGAACAATGGTGACAAAAAGAACAAACAAAACAAAACAAAACAAAACAAAACAAAAACAAACAACAACAACAAAAACCTGCATGGTATTGGTACAGTGACAGGCAGGTAGATCAATGGAATAGAATTGGAGCCCCAGAAAAGAACCCACACACCTATGGTCACTTGATCTTAGACAAAAGATCTAAAACCACCCTGTAGAAAAAAAGATAGCATTTTCAACAAATGGTGCAGGTTCAACTGGCTGTTGAACAACTGGCCTGCATAAGAAGGCATTTCAATCGATTCTTATCTCCTGTACAAAGTTCAAGTCCAAGTGTATCAAAGGCCTTCACTTACAACCAGATACACTGAAACTAATACCAAAAAAAAAAAAAAAAAAAAAAAAAAAAAAAAAAAAAAAAAAAGTGGAAGAGTCTATGTGCACATAGAGGAAATTTTCCTGAACAGAACACCAAAGCTTGTGTTCTAAGATCAAGAATTGACAAATGGGACCTCATAATATTTCAAAGCTTCTGTGAGGCAAAGGACACTGTCAATAGGACAAAACAGCAACCAACAGATTGAGAAAAGATCTTTAACTATCCTACATCTGATAGCGGGCTAATATCCAATATACACAAAGAAGTTAGGCTCCAGGAAACCAAATAACCTTATTAAAAATTGGCATAGAGAGCTAAACAAAGAATTTTCAACTGAGGAACAATGAATGGCTGAGAAGCACCTATAGAAATGGTCAACATTCTTAGTCATCAAAAAATGCAAATCAAAACAACCCTGAGATTCTACCTCACACCAGTCCAAAAGGCTAAGAGCAAACACTCAGGTGACAGGAGCTGCTAGTGAGGATCTGGAGAAAGAGGAATACTACTCCATTGCTAGTGGAATTGCAAGCTTGGGCAACCACTCTGGAAATCAGGATGGTGGTTCCTCAGAAAATTTGACAGAGTATTACCTGAGGACTAAGCTATACCACTCCTGGGCATATATCCAGAATGCTCCAACATGTAATAATGTCACATGCTCCACTATGAACATAGCAGCCTTATTTTTAATGTCCAGAAGCTGGAAAAAACACAGATGTCCTTCAACAGAGGAATGTATACAGAAAATGTGGCATATTTACACAATGGAATACTACTCAGCTATTAAAATCGATGAACCCATGAAATTCTTTGGCTAATGGATGGAACTAGAAAACATTCTGGATGAGGTAACCTAATCACAAAAGAAAACACATGGTATGCACTCACTGAGAAGTGGAAATTAGCCCCAAAACTTAGAATACCCAAGATACAATTCATAGACCATATGAAGCTCGAGAAGAATGAAAACCACAGTGTGGATACTTTGGTCCTTCTTACAAGGGGGATCAAAATACTCATGGAAGGAGATACAGGGACAAAGTTTACAGCAGAAACTGAAGGAAAGGCCATCAGCTACTGTCCCACCTGGAAATCTATCCTATATCCAGTTACCAAACCCAGACACTATTGTGGATGGCAATAAATGCTTGCCAACAAGAGACTGATATAGCTGTCTCCTCAGATGATTTGCCAGTGCCTGACAAATACAGAGATGGATGCTCACAGGCATCCATTGGACTGAGCATAGGATCCCCAATGGAGGAGCTAGAGAATGGGCCCAAGGAGCTGAAAGGCTTTGCAGCCCCATAGGGGGAACAACAATATGAATCATCCAGTATCCCTAGGGCTCCCAGGGACTAAACCACCAATCAAAGAAGTTGGTGGTTTACACATGGAGGGAATCAAGGCTCCAGCAGCATATGTAGCAGAGGATGGCCTAATCAGTCATCGATGGGAGGAGAGGCCCTTGGTCTTGTGAAGGCTTTATGCCCCAGTGTAGGGGAATGCTAGGACAGGGAAGTGGGAGTAGGTGGGCTAGTGATCAGGGGGAGGGAGGATGGGATAGAAGGATTTTCAGAGGGGAGATGAGGAGAGGGGATACAATTTGAAATGTAAATAAAGAAAATATCTAATTTAAAAACAAGGCAAAAATATCTAAATGGAATCACTCAGTAATGAGGTTAACATAATCTCAAGTAGACATGTTTTGTCACAAAGGAAGCCTCCAATTCTAAGAATTGATTTCATTCCATTGTGTTACAGGTGCCCCTTGAGAAGCCCCAAACAACCCAGACTATTGTTTGTTCTCCACAAGCTTATAGTAAGACACTACTGCTGAAGAAAACACCTACACATCCCAGTGAACAATACTCACAACCTTCCTATTTGTCATTATCCTGGGAAATATTTCTATTATTTAATGTATAGATTATTGGAACTTTGACCCATAAAATGTTAAATAACAGAAAGAGGAGCATAAAAATGAAATTAGATTATTTATTAGTGAACCCATTAATCATATTTTATGTTTTTTAATAAAGTGGTGAATTATGATTCTTACATTAGTGATGGTTAAAGATTCTTATATTATTGTTAACAGTGAAACATATTGCAAAATAAACTGTTTTGAAGCTAATATACTCTACAAATCATTGTCTAATAGCTGCTTATTCTTTCTGCTTTGATTTTTAATTTTTTAAACATTTTATTAGATATTTTCTTTATTTATATTTCAAATGTTATCCCATTTATTAGGTTCACCTCCAAAAATCCCCTATCCTCTCCCTCCTTCCCCTGCTTCCCAACCCACCCACTCCTGCTTCCTGGCCCAGGTATTCCTCTCTACGGGGTCATAGAACCTTCATAGGACCAAGGGACTGTCTTCCCATTGATGCAGCTGGAGCCATGAGTCCATGTGTTTTCTTTGGTTGGTGGTTTAGTCCCAGGGAGCTCTGGATGTACTGGTTTGTTCATATTGTTGTTCCTCTTATGGGGCTTTTAAATCTTCATCTGTTACTCACTTTTGTAATTGAACATGTGTGTAAATTCTTTTTATAATTTACAGTTGTTAAATACCAATTTGTTCCAAGGTTTGTTTCCTCCGTTCAATGTTTACATGCGGGTATTTGATTGAATATTGCAAATATAGGTTAGAAATATTTTGTCAGGTTTTTGATGCTTGATTTGGTAATAATATTATCCATGTTCTATTCGTACCTCCACATGGGACATTTGGCACACCTGAAAATTCTTCAGAAGAAAACACTTGAATTATTACTGAAAGAAGAGCATTATGGAATGGAAGGAAATTAGGAATGCCCGGAGGACAAAGAAACTTTGTATGAAATGAGGAGGAGAGTGAGATAGTAATTTTCTGAAGCCTGTTCTCTCAGCAGGACAGAGTCACAGAACAACCTGAGATAAGCAAAGACACAAACGGCAATCACATCTGAGACATGTGTTAGATTAAATATTTTCTCATTTATGCAGCATTTATTAAAAGAATATAACATTTTTCAATTCTATATCCTTTAATATTTCCTAACATAAAATTACAAGAACATGTGTTTGGATTATTCCCTCCAGGAAGAGTCTTTCAAAGTGATATCTCCTATTTCATATTACTTGTAATCAAATAGGTTTCTTTTTCTATTCTTTTATGAATTGTAGGAAGTAGACACAATGGAACATTTCTAATAATGGTGCTTAAATAAAGGTGTTATGCTGGCAGATCTGTCAATTAAATTTGTTCAAACTGATTCAACTCCTATTAGGCTGTCTTCAAATGGATTATCATGTGAAGATCTCAACTCAACAGGTGAAATAAAATAGAAAATCCTGAGGGCATTGAATATCTATTTAAAAAAATGTTGTAGGAAAGAATTCTCAAGTGAAATTTACAAAAATAGATCTTCACTGCCTGCTTCGTATTTGAAGCTTATAATGAAAAGTATTTTTTTCTAAAATATAGACTAATTTACTCCATTGACATCACTGCAAATGCAGTAAAACTGTCAAACAAAATGAGGACTATTTTCCCCTCCAGTAACGCATACACACAAAACACATACACACACCCTAACTCCAGTAACATCGGTTCAATGATTGTTTAATGAGTTCATTAAAGATAGATGAAGTAGTTCCTAGGTAGATCTTAGTATCTGAAATAAATAGAAATGAATTAGGAAATGGATTGAGATTGTGCAGAAAATATTGTCTGGAGACTGAGGGGATGGCTTGGTGGTTCAAAGCACCTTCTGCTCTTGCAGAGAGCAGTTTGGTTTCTAGAACCCACAGCTGGTGACTCACCACAAGTTGTATCTCCAGTTTCAAGAGATCTAATGGATTCTTCCAGCCTCTGTTCCTGCTGATTTTACATACCTATGTACATACATGCATACATACATAATACATACATACATACACACAACTACACACACAAACACACACACACACACACACACACACACACACACACACACACTGTACTTCAGGCACAGGACTCTCTGAAATGGATGTGATCTGACCTGAGTTCTGTTTTCACTCATCCTACCTAGATTTATCATCAAAAGATGAATAAGTAGCACTCATATTGTCAATCAAACAGCTATATACTTAGACATAAGTCCAGCTAAATTAGAGAACAAATATGCCTGGACTTTCCATACAGGAGATCAAACTATCTTTTCCTTCCCAAACCCAGGATAATATCTAACCATACTCATTTTATTGAATTTAAAGTTACTTTATGATGCAGCCAGAAAGCTGAGGATAGATAGATGTTCCAACATTATAGAAAATACTGGGAATGTCTATGTAGCCAACTTTTTCTGTCATTTCTACATTTTGAGAAGCTGTGTCAGTGTGTTTTCTGCATATTCAGTAATATTTATTTCCTTTTCAAATCTATGAAGGGGAAGAAGTCTAGATAGTTACAGTCTCACAATGGAACTTAAGTTGTTTAGGATTTAAGATGTTCTGTGTCTAAGAGATGGTTTTAGGATGATAATAGAAGTTAAAGTAGAAGCTGATTTCAGTATAGAATATAAACTCATTAAGATTGGAAGGTAGAAAATACAAATGGACCCGACTTTTAAACGTAATTCATATGTAATTATTTTCATAATTGTTTCAAAATAGTACCTACTATGCATTTTTTTGTTGTTATAAAAGAAACAGCCTTTTAAATTGGACAAAATGGGGGAAATGTAATGCATTGGCCTGGTGCTGCTTCTGTTCTAATGCTAATATTGGTTGCTCAAGACCAGTTATCCCAGAGAACAGAAGGTGTGCACATAGATACCTTTCACTGTAGTTATTTCTGATTGGTAAATAGCGATGCTAGTAGCTGGGCAGAAGGGGCATAGGCACTGTTTATGGGTTCCAGATTTGGGGATCAGAGGAGAAAGATCAGGGGAGAAGAAAATGGAGGGAGAAGAGAAGCCGCCATGGGTTAGGTGAGCCATAACAATGTGGGCATGAAGGATGGCTAACTGGAGTTAAGAGCTACCCAGATAAAAAATAGTAAGTTATATTCAGGGTTATCAATAGGAAATACATTCTAATAGCATAGAGGGTAGATACCTGCCCAGTTCTCATGCAGATTAAGGCTTATTTTAAATAAAAAGATTGTGAGTATTTCTTTCTGGGAACTAAATTATCAAAGGCAGTGTAGAAACCCCAGGTCAGGAATAATACAAACCAAAATAGTCACTGTAGAACATAAATTACAGTACTCTTTTAAAGGGGATTATTGTTATCACATGTATTTAGTTATCTATTCATTTATTTGGTTTATGTGTTTTAGGTAGTCAGATTTACTGGAAAATACCTTTGTCAGCTGACTCATTTTTCTGACCCTCAACAGAATTCTTAAAAGATGAATTAAAAACTTACCTTATAGTTACAGAAATATGCAGCTCTCAAACCATACTAAAGACCTCTTTTTTTCAGCAGATAGAAACAGCTTCATACATCTATAATGGGTCAAAATGCAGAGAGAAACTCATGATGGCTCACCCATTTCCAACTGATACATCTTCATCACACACACCTAAGGCCAAGGAAAATCAGGAAGAGGGTGCAGGTGGAAAGATTCTAGGCATCAGAGGACCTGGGCTTCAGCTGTGGGATATTGTTTTCTGTATATGACACGGGAGTTGCACCTGTAGAAACTGAATGATCTAACTGCCTAAACTAGACTTGAACAATAGTGAAAAAAAATGAGTTGTAGATGTAGAAGAGGGGAATCTCATGGGATTCTACCCCTAAATTAAGCATAAAGCTATTTAAAGACTACCTAGAGGAACAAAGGTTCTCCAATATCAGGCAGACAGCTTGGAAGTATGCACAGTAAATGAGAAAAACTATGCAGACTCCACCGTTTGCTCTTAAGTATTTATTTGCTTGTATATTTGTAATAATAATAACTAAAGAAAAAAAGGCTTTGAAATTGAATGGGAGCAGAAAGAACATAAGAGGAACTTGGGGTGGATGTGAAAAACTATTTAAATACATACTGCATTCATGAAAATTTAAATATTATTTAAAAATTAAAATTAATGGAAAGGGGGAGACACGTGAGATGCTAGTGAAGATGAGGCAAAATCCTCTCACATTCTTTTTATGGGAATGTAAAATATAAATTCATAAATTGCAGAAAGCCATGTAGAGGTTCTTGATAAAATATAAAGGAGTCCAATTATGATGCAGTCCTCAGACTTACAAATATATAAACATCTTAAATAAAAAGAGCATATTAAGTAGATAATTTCATAGCAGCTTTATTAAAACACTATTGCCAAGTGCTCTCACATGTAATCAACTCCTCAACCAGAAGTGGTAATGATCAATCAATCATTCAATATAGCCTAAGATATCTGGGGTAAATCCAGATACTACTGGTCTCAAAAATAACAATAAAATAGCTCCTAGTGATATTCTGCTGTATTCATAGATTGCCTCCTTATTCAGGCATCATCAGGCAGCTTCTACTTCTGTAGCCCAGTGGAAGAAATCCAAACACCCCCAGGCAGACATCACACAGAGTGAGAGACCTCGGCACACACAGCTCTAAATGAGATGCCTCCATCGAATCCCTCTCCTCAGAGACTGGGAAATTTCACCAAAGAGGAAGCAGAAGTCAGGGAGATAGAGGCAACTAGGAGAAAGGGGCACCATAAAATAACTGAGCAAAGTTCATAGGAACACAGAAACTGAAGCAGCAATCACAGCGCCTACATATGTACGATGTCTTCCAGTTTAGTACGTTTATGGGACTTATGAAAGTGGTAAACTGGGTGTCTCTGCGTCTTCTGCCTTTTCTTGGGGCTCTTTAATTTTTCTGTTGGTTTGTCGTGTCTAACAACAGTTTTTATTTTATTTATTATAAGGGGTTCAGTGGTTACCTCTTAGAATCCTGCTCCTGCAATGAGAGAGAGAAAGATCCTGATGAAAATGGAAGTGGAGAAGAACTTAGAGGATTAGAGAAAGAGGAAACTATCTTCAGATTATGTTGTATGAGAGAAAAATCGATGTAAAATGGAATATAGATATTAAAATATTACATGTTAATATTACTTACCCATAAAGTTAAATGAACTCTTGTCCTTTGGGATGACATGCATAGAAATAGAATATGCCATGTTTAGTGAAATTAGACAGACACTAGAAGAAAATAATAGATGCTTTTCTAATATGATGAAACTAAATGTGCTGATATGAAAGAAAAAAGTCAATTATACTGGAGATTAGGAATGGCAGATTGTAGGAAGGAAAAAAGAAAACTATGTAGTGGATATCACAACATATACAGTGATGAAATGTATGCTTCACTTTTCTATTTTATTCACAAAGAGGTGAATAAAATCATTATTTTATATCTACAATAACTACATATGCTATTCACTTATAGACCATTTATAATATGTGTGGGCCTGAGTACCAGAGGATTTCCATGGAAATCTCTGGCCAGGCCTGGTGTGAGTGTTCTGGCAAAGGGAAGCGAATGCAGGCAGGGAGGGGAAGTCACTTCCCAGTTTCCTCTGCATCACTCAGCTTTACCTGTCTCTGCCACCCTGCACTGAGTCTGGTCAGTGCAGGGCCAATGAGAAGCCAACTAGCCAGTGAGGAGTGCTGCAGGGCCTCAGGTTGCACTTCAGGAAAGCTGATCTGGATCTCCAAGTGTTACAGCTTTTAGGACAAAGGCTCGGATAGCACAGAAGTTCTTGCACACCTTTTACTCCCTAGATAGGATTTATATACAGTTTTGGGGATGATTCAGGGCTTGACAGCAGGTACTTCTCATTGGCTTGGACAGAGAGTTTGGGGGAAACTTTATTTTGTGTGGGAGGGCTAGGTACAACTACTACATGTTTGATGCCACATACCTCTCTGCAGGGGGGGCTGTGGGAGGCTGTTACTATGTGTCAGGAGCTAGGTGCTCAGGAGGCATGACAGAACTCCAGCAGTCCCATGCAGGTGGAAATCACCACCATCCAGGGCACTAGGGTTCCAGACTTTTGCTTGACCAGGTTGTCTGTGCACAGCCCAAAACCCCACAAATATTGCCATATATATGGAATATGTGACTATATATATTGATATGTATAGCATTACATTATTAAAGGTATTAAAACTTAATGCAACTAAGTAAATGCATCAAATACTACATGTACATGTATCACAAAACTGAATGTTATTAGGCACTAACTTTCAAATAGATTCTAAATAAATGTCCCAATATTCAATATACAAATAGCATTGCTTTTGTAGAAATAGTCTATTTGATTCAGAGAAGACTAAACCAGTTTCATTACAAGCTACACAACTTCAGAGAGCAATTCTCAGTATTAGAGAATTAGTAAGGGCCCAGTCAGACTACTCATGTTCACAATCAAACCTAAAAGTGTCTGTGATATGTGTGTGTGTGTGTGTGTGTCTGTGTGTCTGTGTGTCTGCCCACAGCAGCTAATAATTAACAAATAAGATAAGATCAACAATAAAGTCGATCTTCTCATAAGAATGAAGGAATGTTTTATATCTGTATTTCCCCCTTGGCCAAATTAATAGCTTCAACAAATATCTTTATAACATATAGTAATACTAATGCATAGCTATCTACAGCTTTAATGGTAAACCTTAATTCTACAAAACTTTTAAGAGGAAATATATTGGGAAAATGTTCACACAAATAATTCTTAGATGGGAGGAAATCAACACAAACCAAAAAACAAACATAAACAGTAGCATAACTTCATAGTTCATTACTTCCTATGGAGGCATTAGGATTATTTTGTCTGAGTTCAGTAACAATGGAGAGTAGTGGGTCAGATTGCCCCTCATGATTTGTGTTTTTAGAGGAGGGTGCATATACAGCTTTGCCATTGCTACTCCAAATGTCTTCAGCGTTTTTTTTTTTTTTTTGGTTTTTTTTTTTTTGTTTTTGTTTTTTTTTTTTTTTCTGCCAATGAAGAACAATTAACTCCAAACAGTACAAAGCAAAAGCCCAGGACAGAATAACTCTGGAGGGACAAGCAGTCTTGGACAAATTGTGTTCTATTCCTACAGAACAATCAAAAGAATAAATGTAGCATTTCTGAAGGAATGTCAGAGTAAGGTGACAGCCATCTTCAGACATCTGTTTTGTTGGTGATCCCTCTTTGAAGTGGGTGCTGATATATCTGCTTTTGCACTGTTCCATAAAGACCAAGATTAGCACAGAACAGAAGCACAAGTCAACATGCTTAAGTATAAAATTAGTGGTTATTACACTGCCTTTAGAAGAAACATTTATACTTTTTTCTCTAGCACAATTGACTCAATTTAAGAAAAGTATTCACAAATTCCCCATTTCTAGATAGCAGGTATTTTTCTAAAATGAAAAAAAAAACAAACCAAATGCAAAAAGCATATTTTTTGAAGACTCTGCAATAGTTCACATAAAGTACTTGAGCACATCTTGCCAGGGGAAAATTAAAACACATAAATGTTTAAAATGCACAAGCTTCTATCATTAGTATAAACAATGCATCGAAAAAACATAATTGCTTTCATTCACTGTAAATACAAATATGCACATAAAGTCTATGATACAATGGTTATAATTTTTGAAAGCCTTCAGTCTGTCTTATCATATAGTTGGGTGTTTTCAGCTCCTCAGAGATCATGAGTGTGGGAGGAAGTAATATCTATTTATTAAAAGCATCACAGCTCTGTTTTCTTCTACCATCACAATGACTAAAGCACATAAGATGACCAGTTAGCACCAATGTATTTGTCATACACATTTAGGTGATATTTTAAGACACAAAGAGTTATTGACAAATGCCTCTTGTCCTGTTGGAATATTATTTAATGTTTATAGCCTGGGAAAAGTAAAATACCTAATACCTAGTGAAACAATTCAATTGCTCACAAACACACAATTCTCAATAAAGCCCATTTTATATCATGTAAGCCTCCTATCTCATTCTGGTGCTGATTCTTCACAACTGAATTGTTTCCCAAGAGCACTTGACTTCTATTTGATTCTCTGATCCTCACTAGCAGTACAGGGGTGCAAATAGAACATATAACAGTTGCCATTTCATATGTGGCAAAATGGGGCAAATGATGTCTAAGTGACTTAGAAGTCCTCATCATTAGCGTAAGGTTCTACAGGAGGCTCATTTTCTAACTTCTTGTGTATTCTTGTACCAGGGTACCAATATTCAAAATAGAGCATGACACCTCAAAGGGACTTATAGTGGCTCTTCTGTATTATTTAAATGAGTGCATTCAATGCATTTTATCTTTGATTTATGTAAACATTTATTCTCATAGTTTATATAACATTCATACTTATAGATTAAAATGGTACTTAATGTACAAATTGATAAGATGGGATTAGTAGAAAATTCAAAATACAATCCTGCAGCTCATCATTGATACTGATGTCACTCTTTAAAATCTGAAAATCCTAGAGAATTATTTCAAGGTTATATTATTTTATCTCTACCTACATGCAGCAGGGATATTAAAGACCTATAATTATAGGAAAAGCATAGGTTTTTTTTTATACTTTTAAGAGAGAGGACGATTGACTTACTATTAGAGGTACCTTAAAATTTTCCTTACTTAACATGCCTTACAGAAACCCTTAATGA
Source organism: Mus musculus (assembly GCF_000001635.26). Classification (NCBI taxonomy): domain Eukaryota; kingdom Metazoa; phylum Chordata; class Mammalia; order Rodentia; family Muridae; genus Mus; species Mus musculus. The sequence goes on from NC_000067.6 coordinate 27,242,929, forward strand.
ACAAGGTTGAAGGAGTTAATGCTCAGAATAGGATCAAAAAAGAGGTGGTATGCTTAATTTCAATGCCTAAGGCTGAGACAGAAAACCAGATAGGGCTTTGTAAGTAAATATATTATCTTCTACCATTTCATTGATTATTATATTATGGAAGGTGAAGACCTCTCACATCACAAGAAAGTGATAGTCAGATCTAGTTCTCTGAAGAAAAATATCTGCTAAATGGTTGCAAATTTAATCAAACATTTACAGATGGCTGCTACAGAAAGCCTGCTATCTCACTACTAGAATACTGTATACATTACACTGAGATATAACCAAGATAATATTACTTCTCACTTAAACTTATTTCATAAACTGATACTGTACTTTTTCACAGCTCCACATAGAAAATATTGCACTTAATTTTTTCATTAATTCTGCTGCTTTTTTTCCTATGGAATATAGGCTTATTTCAATCACTCTACATTTTTATAAATTAATACAAATATTTAGGGTTTTGAATTGTCTTTGAATCACAGTATTATAAGTCTTTAGAAATTTAATGGTATGTGATATATTCATATTTTAAATGTATTAATATTCAATACTTGTTTTTCTATTGTGATGATAGCATTTAGGTGTAGCCTATTATATTAGCAGTTTGTGTTTTATAGAAGATGAAGGCTTGTTAGATATACCTTTAGACAATCTGGCACTTTGTTAATCAAATTGCCTTACCTTTCTTGAATGCTTCCATAAGCTCTTAAAATATTTAGAATATCTGCTTTAGCGACAAAACATTTTTCTGGATGTAAATTACATTTCAATTCTAATTAGAGTTTGCCTACCTTTCTTTCTTTTGATAAATATTTGAGACTAACATATGGCTTTCTTTAATTTTCTTTTAAATAACACACATTTTTTTTTCCTTTGTGAGTTCTGATATTTGTGTTGTTTTATGAATAACAATCCACTCAGATTAGTTATTAATTCAAACAATTATTATTGTGATATACTCTTCTCTTACTTGATTAAAAGCAAATTCATCTTGGATGAAGATTAAACACTTTTATATTCCTGATTTCAAGTTCTAGAAGTAATTTGTATTCCTTATTATCTTGTTGATATGTGCACATATATGTATAGTATGTGAAAGAAAATATATCCTGAATGTACCATTAGCATGTGGAGAGAGCAGAGGAAAAATTTCGGGAATCATTCCTCACCTTTCACCATGGCGTTTGGGTATTGAAATCTGGTCATGAGGCTTTCTGTGGCTTTCCCTGATGAGCCATCGCACATGAACTAAATTCATCTCAGATAGCTTAATCAGGAAAGATGAATGTCTTCAGTCAATAAATTATTACTCATTAGAAAGTTGATAATTTATTAATAAAAATGATGAAAGAAAACTGGCATGTACAAGTAAAATAGAGGTTTCTGGTAGGAAGTTATAATTAGCAGATATAAACATACACTTGTTCAGCACTTATGCCTCAAGTGTGTTCTCTAGAGTCAGTGTAACAGAATTACAGAGTCCTTAGAAAATATAAACAAACAGAATGAAAAAATAGACCTGCAAAAAGCTGGACTTCATTCCAAAAGTTGAAATGCAAGTCAAGTGTTTTTTATGAGCCAATCCCATCTCCTTTCAGAACAACAGTTATGTTAATGGGCCTACCCCTCTTTTACTGAATGTTCCACCCTGTTTCTTCCTCATGTGTATCTCTGGAAATGAGACTCTCAGTGGATAATCCAGAGTCACTGACTTCAGCAGGACCATCCTTTGTATTTGACCTCCTTTCTTCTATTGCCTAGAAGTCTACTTGATGCTCATTGTTCTTGTGCCTCAGGTTTAGGTACCTAAAGCTATTCATACTCACAAGAAAACAACTCTAATATAACTCTCACTTGCCCAATTATATAAAACATAGGCCTAAGCCAGCCTCTTAAAACAGTTTACTGCAAAGAATAAATGACAATTGTTTGTAGTTTTATGAATATGTTTAAAAGAAGCAGACAGTCAAGGGTTAAGCCACAACTCAGTTCATAAAGGGGACTCTCAAACAGAAGGCCTTGATTAGCATCCCTGGGTCCATATAAAATGCCAGTCACTGTGGCTCATACTTATTATCCCTGTGCTGGTGTGGTAGACAAATACTGGTAGATGACTGCAATTTGCTCTCCAGCCAGTCCAGCTTAAAATGCTAAACTTCCAGATCCACCACAGACCTCTTGCCTACACAGACATGTATACACAGCGCATATAGGAATGCATATTTTAAAAACATAGATCAGTAATTTTCAATGTCAAACTAATTTATACAATGTCAGTGAAGTTGAGTGAAAAGTACATATGAGGTATTTGCCTTTAAAAAGCAAAGGAGCAATAAGCCTAGTTTGATTATGAGGCATAAGCCCATTTCATGTTGATTCTAGATGACCAATATCACACCTCACAATCTGAAAAATATCTCTAAGTTATGTTTGTAACAGTTACCATTAAAAGCATGCCAAGAGTTTATCAGGAAATACTTTTTGAAACTGTAATAAATTATATGGTGTATTTTCTAATGTTTTTATGATTACTATAAAAATAAGATACAATGTACTTCAAATATGTATGTATCTTCCTACTGCTATGTTTCAAACTCCATGACTTTTCTCTAATTTAAAAAATTTGACAGCATGTCAGAGTATAATTTTTGATCTGTCATAAACTGTAAGATTTCCCAAATATCAATTATGAAGATGCCAAGTTTTATTTATTGCTCTACTGTGAATTTTATTTAAATTTAAGCAAACACCAGTTCTCTGATGAAAAACTGAACCCAAAAAGAATTCAGTAACACCCTGAGAGATTTATATAAAAAAAATATATTAAATGGCTGTGTATTCTAAACTTAAATTAATTAACCTATTAACTAACCCATTAAAAGTACAAAATCTTTACTTATGCTCTTTATGAACATTATCATTTTCAATAAAATGGGCTTTTTGGGTCATAGATATAAATATTGATTGGTATATATGTTTATAAATGCACATATATGTTTATAAACACATCTCTAACATGTAAAAACATTCTAGTGACAGGGAACTTGATTTGAAGGGTTTAATAATAACAAAGCACCCAGTCAAATGATACCCAAAACCCGCCAATGAGTCTTTTTCTTTCACAAGAAGTATTAATGATATATTTAGAAAATTACTGATTTTAGTGGTTTTGATATACCAAAAATAATTTTATGTGATTCAAATTTATATTTTTATGAGGGAATTCATTCAAGGTGACTTGAGTTACTGGGCTTTGGCCATGTAACTTCATGGTTGGTGCTGTCTGGACTCATATGGGTCAGAGGAGATGTGTGGGCCTCACTGTCTCATATCCAGAACCATACATGTCAGGCAGATTGTGCAAGTTGGTAGTGTATTTTAACTGTCCTGCCAAAGTCTGCATCTGAGCTTTCCGGGAGGGCAGTGTCTTTTTCTCATATAAAGTGTGTTATAAATGAAAGAGTTGCCTTTCTTCATATTAACATCTCTTCTTTCCTAATTATCTTTTGTAGGTTTTGGTCACAAATTCTGTTTCTGGTCTAAAAGATTCAGAGATGCACAGATCGAATAATAGAAGGTATTTTGCTGGACCAAAAGTAAAGTCCTATTAGAATTTGAGGTCCCAACTCTTGATACTATTAATGATACTTTGCTATGCTTACAGACAGGAGCCTTTCTCAACCGTCCTCTGAGAGGCTTCATCCAGCAATTGATGGAAACAGATGCAGAGACCCACAGCCAAACATAAGGCAGGAAGTCTTGTGTAAGATTGGGAGTGTAGAGAGTTATACAGAGGGAGCCGAAGGGCTTAAGAACACCACAAGAAGACTTACGATGCCTGTCAGGATAAGAAACTGTTTACAGACAGCCTCTGAATCCACGGATGACATCATACCTAGACGACATGGACCCTCCTGTGTTTGTTGCTATGGTAACTGCCTCTCATAGCCCTGTGCATGCCTCACCTGTGTCACCTGCACCTGCTCCAAGGCCCTGATAAAAGACATGGATCCAGATCTCTATAGCGCCCCCCCCCTCCTTGTTTCTTCCCCTCTTTAAATAAAGATTGCCTAAAGTAAGAGCTGTGCTGTCTCAGTGGGATCTGTCCTGGAATACGCTGTTTCCACAGAGATAAAGCACCAACTGAAGAGCATGCAGGGGCTGGACCGAGCATCCATACATACATTAGATATGCAGCTTGATCTTGATGTGGGTCTCCAAACAACTGTTGCCTGCCTGTTGATCCATTTCTTCTAGCAGGCTTGCCTTGTTTGGTCTAAGTGAAACAGGATGTACTCAGTTCTATAATGACTTGATGTGCCAGGGTACCCAGGGAAGAAGAAGGGGAAATGGGACAATGGTGATGGGATGATGGCCCTGGGAAGAGAGGAGGGAGGAGGGCTGAGATCAGGATGTAAGGTGAATAAATAAATAAATAAATAAATAAATAGCAAAGAAATTATATGACCAAATTATATGGACAAAAATACACTAACTCATACTAATTTTATATGTTTCAATGTTTGGAAAATTTTTATCTTTGTTGTCAGTTACTTCAAATATATTTTATATATTTATTCTTCAAGTCTCTCTTAACAAAACACTTCAATCCACAGTGGATTTTTCTAAGCTCCTCTCATTTACATAAAAGCTATAAATTTGACACTAAATAAAACATTACTTCAACAAGTGGCTTTGAATAGTGTATTTTATTCTTGTATATCTTGAGAAAAAAAGAAACAGTCTTATCTGAAAAAAAAAAAAAAAAAGCAAACACAAGTCTGCAACAATCGTGGGATGTTTAGTAAATACTATAGAGAATTAAGCCAGAGTACTCTAGTAAGAGATGTGTCTTCAGCCTTATTTTGAGCTGACACATGACAGATAGTCTTTAAAACAGAGGAAATAAGTAATTATCTTTAAAATGTTGCATTGTTATGGCCAGTATTGGTGCTACAGAACAAAGTGAATCTGATATCAACTGCAGAGGAGAAAAATTATATGTATAACTGCTAGTCTCAGAGGAAGAAGCTAAGCACACTGCCACCATATATTTTAATTGAAGAGAATTATAAACATGCCCCATCACCAACGCAGAAGCTAGATTTAGTTGGTGACCATCTATAAATAAAAAAATTATACTCTCCCCCAACGCCACTGAAGGAAATGTCAATTGTGTAGCATAACACTCTTAAAGGGAGGCTACATGTTCACCAGTAGATGGCCAACACAAAACAAACTCAGTGCCAAATTGGGAGATTCTTTACTTCATAATGTTTGTCACAAATCGCTGTTTCATTTAATTATGGAAGTCCTTAGGACTTCTGTTTTTTGTGTTTTTATAGGATTCTTCCATGTTCATATATGTGTCTCTGAGTACAAATATGTTTTTCATGCTTTTTCTTTGCCTCTTTATATTCTGTTTGTTTTCTTCTATTGGAATTTGTTTGTTTTTATTTTACTCATTTTATTTATTTTAGATTATTTCTTGGAGGGCTGTTTATTTTCTAAGGAGAGAAAAAGAGTCCAGAACGGAGGAGGGTGTGGGAGTATTTGGACAAGGGGAACCATAATCCAAATATATTGTATGAAAAAATACTTTCCATAAAGCCAAAAATGAAATGAAATGAAATTAAAATATATAAGTAGCAATTCTGCATTATTTTCTATCTGTATTTGTTAGTTATTCTCAGGTTTAAAGTGTGCATGCATGGTTCAATTTGTCCACTTTTTTAGTTGATGAATATCAATTAATATACCATTTAATTTTAAAAATACAATGCTTTGTGGAGTCCTGAAAGACAGGGACAGAAAAGTGAGCCACATTCCTAAAGACAGGTGCCTGATACCACAAAACCCAAAACTCCATAATTCTGTGACTATCAGTCATGCAGATAAAGCTCCAAGCTGCTGGCATTCTGGCTAGATTCCTCCACACAGGTACCTGGCAACAGCAAGGTAGCCCAGCCCACTCTAAAAGGAGCTGCTTGGCCCCTCCCCTCTCTCTTTAAGCTCTCACCTTTCTTACTCTCATCTCTAGCCCTCCTTCTCTCTATCTCTTTCCCCTCTCTCTCCACATGGTCATGGCCTCCTCTTTCTTCCTACCTCTTCTCTTTCTCCCCGCCTTTCTACAATAAAACTCTAAAACCAAAGACTGTCTTTGCTCATCAAGGCCTGCCATGCTTGAAAGATGGAATAGGCTTTCCCCTAAAGAGCTAAATCTAACCCCCCAACCCCAAGGCCTTCCTGTACTCCAGCCATGAACTCTCACCTGTGTGGGAACCACCCTGTGCTCACTCTCCCCTGCCCTCTCCTCCCTTTGGCCCTGGGGATGACTGAACTGCCCCAGGGGCCTGCATTTTGTTCTCAGATCTTCTGCGGTGTCCAGAGGTGTCTAGGATGCCCAAGACTTATTTCTGGCCTCTGTGAGGCCCAGAGACCTTGCTGGGGTTCCGTGGCTTTCCACAGCCAGACACCCACCTGGGGCCATGTGGAAAGAGTTTGGCAGTCCTCCAGTGTCTGCCCACCCAGAGCACCAGAACTCTGGTAGGATGCCGGTATTCTCCCACTCCCTTTATTCCCCCACACCCAGCGCCCCGCAATGCTTTTTATGTCTAAAAGTAATAATGTGTTCCTCTCTAAGACTATATCTATAATACAAAAAAGCAAATATTTATTTGTTAATAGAAAACACAAGCATATTTTATCTTTATATAATCTATGCAGTTCATGATACATGAAAAGCTTATTTATTTTTATAAAGTTATTATGTCCTTTATTTTACTATAGTCAGCATTTAAAATCTCTTTAAATGATACTGTTTATATAATGTTTTCTCTTAAGGAAAGCAGCTTCTTTATTGAAGCAAATCATGCCAATTTGCAAAGTTAATATGGGAGATAATATTTTGATCAAGTTTTCTTTTGAATAATTACTGCAAGTGAAATATATTGGTACATTTAAATTATGAATATCAACAGAAATAAATATTTTAAAGTAGGGCTGGAAAGGCGATTGCTAATCTGCAATGACTTGTTTTCTAGAAGGACGTTATGTTAACTGACATAATCCAAAGACAGAAAAGAAGTGAATGATCTCACTTGTATGTGGAATTCTTTTAAAGTAAAAGTTGCATAAGCATTGATGAAAATGGTGATTGTCAGGGTAAAAGAAAAGCGTATGAAAAGGCTCAAGCTTCTAGCTATATTATGAACAGATGCTGGAATATATAATTTTCAGAAAAATACTAATGTTTATGCTGTATTGTATACTTAAATTCTGTCTGAAATTAGACTTCTGTGGGATTTTTTTTTTTTTGGTTTTTGTTTGTTTGTTTGTTTTGTTTGTTTTTTTTTTGTCCAAAATATTCTTTTCAAAAGAAATCCTGTCAATTAAAAAACCGAGACAATTATTTTGGTTGTGGTGGTTATTTCACAATAAATATTTATATCAAACCATGTTAGCGTCTGCAAATTTTATTCATCAACTTTCTTTCAATAAAATTGAGGATGTGTTTACAGTATGGAGATTAGAATTCTAGTGCATTAAAATAAATTCTTAAAAAAGTAGGTCCCTTGATAAAATAATATCCTACTTCACAACAACATTTTGCAATTTTCGTTTCACACCCTGATACTGCTTTTGGAAAATTTTAATGAGGGATTTTCTTAGAAGTTAGTTTCTCCATCAAAATACCTTAAGTGACAAGTGTCATCCATGTTCTCAAGTTTCCCAGTGCAGTTGGAGATGATAAATTGCACAGCGTGTGAATGAAAACTGAAATGAGTCAAAGTACATTTTCTTGGAATTGGCAAAGCACTCTGGTCTCAGTAAATGTTCTCTAACACATCATGTAAACATAAGCAAGTTTTAAACCCTGGCTACCCACACAGATTGCTTTAAAGGAATCAAATGTTTGAGGTTCCTATTTGTTCTCCTAAACTTAGATATAATCTAAGTCCCAAACCATCTCTCTTAGCCTTTATCCTTCTTCAGAAATTCTAAATTATTTTTCTTTCCTATGGTTATATTCATCTATAATCCACTTTCTTGTCTCTCATTTTTATAATGTTTTTCTGATTCTTTTACATCAGGTACTTTGCATTTTGTTTAATTATATTCTGTACTGTTTAAAATCCATTGCAGAACATCTTAAGCCATGAGCCAGGGAGCAAACTCAATGGGTAAAATCACTTACAATCTACAATTCAGATGGATGGAGTCCTATCATGCATGGTAAAAACATATGGTGACACACGTTTGCAATCCTAGTAATCCTATATAAAGGAAGGATGAAGAAATAGGAAATTTGCCAAAAGAGGTTGCACTCTAGCTAGCACTGAGTATGCTGCCAAGAGAATAATACCTCAAAGATGATGGAAAGCACACCTCTCCTGCCTTGCAATCTCACATAGAACACAAAGACAACTTTATTCTTTGTAATTATGTTTCCCTCTGCCTCTATTTAGTACCTTTTTGACCAGCAACAGTTTTGGAACAGAGTGATTTTGATTTCAAAGATCACAAATATTCCCGTTGCTTTGTCTTTTAAATCAGAATAAATCAGAGTTAATAACTGCGAGATGAAGGTCAGAATAATTTTACGGTAAATCCTATTGTTTTTTATTCTAATCCAAGTATAACATCTTAGAGATTTTCTTCGAAGAATTTGTTCTTGGCTCAACAATAACAGTCTTCTGGTTTATTATGTTCCCAGAAGAAGAGCTCAGAATGAAAGAAAATAGAAAAAAAAAATCATCATCAGTGAGACAACTCAGACCCCAAAATGAAAAATACTATATATATATTTACTTACATATGAAAGTTAGTTGTTAAGCCATTCATAAACAAACTACAACCCATATACAATAGTTAGGTATAACAGAGGGATGTATCTCCCTAGGATGAAGAAATAGAACAGGGATTTATGGATAGAAGATGAAATAGAATTGGGAAATCCAGTAGGGAAGAGAATATGTGAGGAAAGAAACACAGGGAGGGACAGATAAAACTTAGATCCATTTGAAGGGTCATAGGCAAACCTAATATGGTAGAAGCTTCCTATAATATGTGTATACATGAAAGCAATCTATATGAAATTAGAAATAACACCAGAAAGAGAGCCCCAACTGGACTTCTCTTGTTACCAAAAAAAGTCTCTGGTACTGGGAATGGATTACATCTACTCAAGTTGGGTAAAGGGGTCCCACAAACAACTCAAAGCACTGCCAAAGCTATCTGTGGCCTTCCTCAAACTGACAGCATTGTTAGGATAGTTAGACCAGGAATCAAAACAAATGAAAACAGGGAGAAAACAAATGAAACTGTTCTGAAAAGGGAAGGTAGCAAAAAATAACTCCTAAGGACATTCTGCTATATAGGTCTGAGCCTTGCTTAAGCATAATCAGAGAAACTTGTTCCTGCGGTAGATGGAAACAAATACAGAAACCACCTGCCTCATAAACTTCGAATAATCAGACATTTTGCAACAGTCAACCCTAAAAGGGATGTCTCCATCAAATCCTTCCCTTCAGTGCTCAAGGGGCAGAAGAGGCAGAAAGAATTTAAAGGCCAGAGCAAATGGAGGATACCAAGGAAACAAGGTTTTTAAAACATTACAGGTTGACAGTATTATTAAGGGCCGTACCAAGATTGTGGATTTATGTACTGGGTTTGCACAGGTCACCACCAGACGGTGTACCAGAGCTGAAAGGGGAAGTGGACACAGCCACCAGTCCTAACCCAGAAGATAGATTCTGAAAATGAACAATGAATTTTCTTCAAGGGATTCTCACTGGTGAAACAAACCACTCTTTAGGGTAGATCCACGCCCTGTAGAGGACCAACCAAAACCAAACTCAATATATAAATGAAAAGTCTTTCTTATAATATTGAGTCAGATTTATTTGTTTTACCTTCCAGTTCCTTTCAGAATATATTTTGCTTTTGTTTTTCATTTTTTATAGGATTCCTGTGTGAGTAAGTATGTGTCTCTGCATTTATATGTGCTCATGTATGTGTGTGTGTGTGTGTGGGGGGGTTGACTCATTTTCTTTTTGGTTCTTATATTCACATTCTGATTCATTTGATATTTATTTATTGGTTGATTTTAATATTATTACTATTGTTTGCTTGCATTTTTGATTGGTTTGTTAGTTTGTTAGTTAGTTTGTTAGTTAGTTTGTTTGTTTATATTTTTGGAGACAAGGTTGCTCTGTGTATCTCTTGCTCTTCTGGAATTTGCTCTGTAGACCAGTCTGACATTGAATTCACAGATATTATCCTACCTCTGCATTCTGAGTGCTGGGTTTAAAGGTGTGTACCATCACGGCCTGAGTTGTTTTACTTTATTAATTAAAAAAACATTACCACATTACCAACATTTATCTTAAATGGGAGTGAATAGGAAGGCACTATCTATCAGAAATAAAGAATAGACCTCAAGTACTTCTTGTGATACAAAGTATTTCCCCTCTGGACCACTCACAGGACCTAAAATTTTGTCTTAGAAAATATATTTCCTTTGTTTGCTTCTTTTAAAACATGTTGGCTCTTGTTCATCTTTCTTTCTGTGTATGTACATAGACGTAGCAGATTAATTAAGTTCTGAGGAAAATCTTAAATGGAGTCAATCTGCCTGCCATTGAAGAAGCCAAGTCCTCTTTATAAGGATGATAAAAATATTGTCTGGTTTCAACTTCTTTTAGCTCCCTGCCTCAGCCTTCCAACCCTATACCATCACTCTGTTAATTGAAGTTAGCTCTGCTGATTCCTCACACAGCTAAGATAGAAAACAAAACCAAAAATACTAAGAAGTCACAGGATGAAATTTTCTTTGTATATTCTCAAAGTCCTCAAAGGTATTTTCTTCAATTTTGCACCAATCTCTCTTCTGACAGACCCCGACTCTCAGTCCATATTTTGCTATGTCAGCTATTATAGTGGATCCTTATGTGTATGACAATATGGATGTGAAGAAATTTTGGACACTTAAATCCAAATTTCATCATGGTAGTTTGATTTGCCTTTTGAATTTTCAGCAACTCTGATACATGACCAATATAACTCAAGCATACCATACCTCTGAACTCAGAAATCTTTTGATTTCTATCAAAGACTATGAGATATACTTACCAGATATAAGATCACTTAATGAGTAGAAAATATTGACTTCTAATGCACAACTGTAAATATCCTGATGTTATCTTTAACTTCTACTTTTAAAATTTGAAAAATTAAGCTATCATAGAAACAAAGTTCTCAGGAAAAATTGACACTGCCCTCAAATCTATTCTCATTGCATAATTTAAACTCTGGACAGTAGTGCTGCAATTTTGGGAATAAGGATATAAACAGGATTTATCTGGGAGGGAAAGTCCCTATAAAGGCATTTGACAGATACTGAACAACTTCAACAAGGCTGTCAAAAATCTGCTTGCACTAGACTAATTCAGTATTCTTCATTTTTTTCTGCTTTGCCCTTCTCTTAACTAGTCAGCCTTGAGAGAGGAGTAGTCTCTTAAAAATGCAAATAAGATCTTTTTATTTCCCTGTTAAACTCTTCAATAGCTTCATTGCTCTGTTAAAAAAAAAATCCACACTCCTTTGATCAATAAGGCTCACTAACCTCATTCTGCCAATATTCCAACTAAACTTACAACATTTGATGCTAAAGTATAGTCTGGTGCCATTCACATCTCCCTATATTTCTTTGTTAGGGCTTCTTGATTCTTTATGTCAGCTCTCTTTGCACACAAATCTTCACATTTGCTTTATTCTAACCATTTAACACTTGTGCCATATTGCTAGACAGATCTTGGATTTTCCAATCACAATAGAAAAATCTGCTTTGGTTTGTACACATAGATGAGTGATCTCATGTGCCTATGGATCACTCATAGGCACTGAAGCACACACACATACACTAAGATTGAAAGGAAGAGTGAATCTGATGAAGGTTTTATTTAAAACATAAGGAGGGAGTTGGAGGGAGAGGGGAACCTGATCTGGTCTTGGGTGAGGGAAAAGGACTGAAGCCCTAAGGGCCAGCAGAAAGAATGGAAACAGTCAACCTCAGGAAATAGGAGGTTTGAGGGACCCTTGAGAATGCACCAGAGACCTGGGAGGTGAGAGACTCTCAGAAATCAAAAGGAGGGACCTTAGATGAAATGCCTGACAGTAGGGAGAGGGGTTGCCATCCCACAGTCACATCTCTGACCCATAATTGTTCTTATCTGAAAGAATTACAGGGATGGAAATGGAGAGAAGCCTAAGGGGGAAAAAAAGGGATCAGTGAAAGGCCCAAAGTGGGACCCAGCTCAAGGGAAGGTCCCAAGGCCTGACACTATTACTGAGGCTACGGATCACTCATAAAAAGGGACAACAAACAGACAGCATACACCAGCTGATATGAGTCTCCCAACACACATACAGTATAGAACTTCCGGGTCTGTGTTCATTCAGAGAAAATGCACCTAACCCTCAAGAGAATGGAGGCCCCAGGGATTTTAGAGGTTAGGTGGTGTAGGGAGCGGGGGCACCCACGTGGAGACAGAGGGCTGGGGAGAATGTGTGGGATGTTGAGTAGTCAGGGGGTAGATTGGGGGGTTCAGGGAATGTAATATGGAGTGTAAAATATTAATTGAAAATAAAAAAGAAATAAATAAAATAAAAAGAAAACTAGTTTCTCATTTTTCTTCCTCCCACTTTTGCTTTTGTCCAGTTAATCCTGAACAGGTGTCTAATTATGCCATCAGATTTTTTTTTCAGCAATCCCATGCCTTTTGAGTTTAATACATACATATAATTTGAAAAACTACCAAAATGTACTTAGCTTTGAAAAACATGAAGGAACAAATTCTATAGAAATCTCGGAACACATGCCACTATCTCTCTCTCTAAACCATTAGACAATTGCAATTTTTTCCAACAATTGGAGAGGTGAAATGCGTTTCCTTAAGTAAGAGTTAACCTGAGTTTGGAGTTCAGGAAAGACAAATCACTAAAAATATATGCTTGTATTTGTGGGGATGATGTGTTATTGAACACACTGAAATCAACAAAATCCCATTCAGTAGCATTCACTCAATCTTTTTTGCCTTTATCCATTTTTTCTTTTGCTCTTGTAATTAGCAATTCCCACAGTAGATAGGAAATAAGATAGGGTTTTTTGATAGGTTCTATCCTACAACCACTAGAACTTGTGTAAAAGGGTTTAGTTGAATTAAGAAACAAGGGAAATTCAGAGACATTCAGTAAGGAGAAATGAGTTGACATTGAAAAAATAAAATCACAAGACAGATCAGCAAGGAACCAATAGACTGTAAGGATCTAGGATATCACAACCCATAGTATAAAAATCAAACTTCTTATTTTTCCATACAACGTTGAGAATTGTGATTTCCATGTCTGTAGGCAAGCTCCTTAGGAATGAAGGAAAAGAATACAAAGTATCTTCAGGAAGTTCCTGAAAGTCACCAGATTCACTGGGGCCCTTCCTGAGAGAGTAAACATCACAAGCTGAGAGTCCCTATTAGACAAAGGAAGCAGAGCTTAAAAGGAGACTCTCAGAGAAGACAAACTAATGGAGTGACTAGAAAAACTACAGGAAAGACTGAATTCAAAGCAGCTGCCTGTCAGGAAGAAGCAGAAAACAACCAAGCTGCCTGGAAGAGCTTTAGACTCCCTAAGACTACTGGAATGGACCCTTTCCAACATGTTGAGCTCCATTTAGGCTGTGGAGTATGCTCCACATTTCAAACATGGAGAGACATTTGGTAATACAGCTGTCTTTGACTCATTTCTCCAACTGTAAGTAACCTGTGACCCATATTCCAGTAAATAGTCACATGAAAAATTACTGATTCACCAAGTGGGACTTTCATTGTACCTATTTTGGTCTGTTGTGGGTTCTTTATGTGAGCTGAGTACCCATGAGTCTCACCAATCCCTGGAAATTCTTTTGTCAAATAGATGCACACAGCTATGTAACAGGTCCCGATCAGGAAATTTGGTAGATGTTAGCTTATCTCTGTCTGTGCTTCTATTAATGTTATCATAAAGGAGAGTAATGAAGAGTCTTGCATTGGCTGTTGGAATTTCTGCTAAGAAATGATTTCTGTCACTTCTGCTTACCTCTCATTAGTCAAATAAAGATGCATCTAGCTTGTGAAGCAGGGAAATACTATTAACTTTTCAGGAACATTAATGACATGTTGAAAGTTGTGCACTGACAGTCTTTCGTTGATGATAGAGTATAACTAAACAAGTGGGATTGTGATTAAAAATGGCTAGTATTCATATTCAGACATTAAGACTCATCTTACACTCATTCATAATTTCTGGAAGATATGTTATTGAGTACTGTTATATTAAGACTGTATATTAAAGATTAAGATACATTTGAACTAACTGTACTGCTACAAACCATATATAGAATTTAAGTAAATTGCATACGAGAAGAGCAGCTGAAATTTTGGACAATTTAAGACTTCCATTAATGTATACTATTATAAAATATTGAGTAAAAATAGTTAAGGAAAGACATAGACCCATATTTTCTTACATCAAAATTAATGTTTATCTTGTAGTACTTGTTTCATTTTGATGTATATAGCACACAAGCAAATATACAAAAGCTAACAACATTCATATTCTCCACTTAAAATATTTTCTTCTTTCTGGAGGTCTGTCTTAATGGGTATGCTAATACACAACACTTCTCTTCATCCTCCCATTGATTTCTATTCTGAGCAGAAGAGTGATATATTATCTTATTGGTGAATATTAAAGTGAAAATGGCTGCATGCGTCTTAACTCCTTTTTCCTTTTCTCCCAGAATTTGTCTTCTTACACAGAGAGCTCCTTGTCCACTGTTACTTCAATCATAAATTATGCAAGTTCTGACCCTCAGGTCCTTGAGGCTGTGTTTGCTCAGGATGGCATATGACCGAATTAGCAATATCTTAGTTTCTGTGCTTCTGAATTACAAAACATATTGTTTCAAGTAGCCCAGACCTCATTTGATTTCATGATCAGGAGAAATGTGAAGCCTTATGATAACTATCTGTTTCTCTCTCTAGTTTTAAAGCTTTGCTAAAGGGAACAAAGTTCTACTTTTGAAAACATGAGTGAAATATACACAGAAAATATGAAGATCCTTAGAGCAAGGATAGATGAACCTTCTTGAGTAGACTTGATTTTTTTGCAACTAAGCTTAAAAAATAAAATTAAATGTTGTAAATTGAAATCAGACTAAATTTAGAGAGCATTTACCAAATATAAAATCTTACAATAATGAACTCTTTCTGGGGGTGATTATAAACCAGAAATATGAAAATGTCTACATAAGGCAAGTCATATTAGAAGTATAGAGCATGGATTTTGGAAAAAAATGCTTATGTTATTCTGTCATTCCTCAAGAGTATATTTCTCTCCTCTATAAAATCTTTTCTAATGTATTAAATTGTCAATAAAGGGCCTTTTAATATTGGTCTTGAGAGACACTGGACACTTATGATATAGGACTCAGCTGATTTAAGCTGATGAAAGCCTTTTCCCTGTGGTCTGTATCTCTTGGTTCCAGACAATACTATGCAAGGTGCCTGCCAAGATAGAGAAGGAATTAAAATCATTCTACGTAGCTGCAACACTTATGATCTAAAATGATTACTAGGCTGGCAAGATACACATAACAGTTTAATAAGTAGCACTCACACGTTGGTGGGAAGCAACAGTTATCTAATTGACTTAGAGTCCACTCTTTGAGGGAACTCATGCCTAGTACAGGAATCTTAGATAGCTTCCCAGGGCTAGGGAGTTCATAGACATTTGAAAAAAAACCTATTAGGACCACTTTCTTAGACCACCATAATTGCTTATTACATTTTAAATCTTATCCTTATATGCATAGATAAGAATCGCTATTACCTTCTATTCAAAATACCCAGAGAGTGTTACAAAAAAAAAAAAACACAACTTAACCCAATATAGAGATAAAAAGTTTATGAGGATCCCAAAACCAGTTTATACACTGACATTAAAACTTCAGCAAGTATAGATCAGGAACCATTAAGGGCACAGGGTCAAAAGCAGTGTTAGAACCAAGAGTAATAGAATATCTTATGTGGAATATCTATCTATCTATCTATCTATCTATCTATCTATCTATCTATCTACACACACACACACACCTCATGCATCAACAATAAGCAAGGTTAAAAAATAGACTCTCAAATTGAGAGTGGGGGTGACACATGAAAGCAGTGAGAGGGAAGACCGGGACAGATTTAATTCAACTAAAAATGCAAAAAACAAACAAACAATCTGGAAATTCAAAATAAATTTTAAAAATTTAAGCTAATAAAACTGGTAAAGGACCTTTTCTATTTGTAGTGACATCAACTTTTACTTTAGTCTGACACTGAAAGGTTAAACATTCTATTTTCTAGGTTTGCGTGTATCTTTTTGAACAACATATGAGAGTGAGCATTCCTCTCTCATATGTGCACCTAAGGGAAGATTTCCCTTCCTCCTTTCTTCCCAGTTCCCTCACCCCATCCACCCCTCTTCAATTTCCAATGTGGCACATACCACATTGCTATAAGCTTAGGCATATCTCCTCATACTAAGGCAGGACAAATAAACCCAGAAGAAGAAAAGTGGTGCCAGAAGTAGGCAGAAGAGCCAGACATGGCTCCTGCTCCCACTGTGTGAAGTCCTACAAGTAACATATCAAGTTATACACACAACCATAACACATATACTGAGTACCTTGTTCAGACCTATGTAGGTTCCTGATATTTGGTTCATACCCAGTGAGCCACTATGAGGCCAGTCTAGTTGTTTCTGTTGGTTTTCTTGTTGTGTTCTTGACCTCTCTGGCTCCTATAATCCTTCCTCTCTCTCTTCTGCAGGGTTTCCCAAGCTTTACCTAATGTTTCTGCTGAATAAAGCCTCTTTTATGCTGATTATGCACTCCTGTCTACAAGTAGAGCAAAGTATCATTAGGAATAATTTTACTTTGTTTTATTTTATTTTTTATATTTTATATTGCATTCTATATTTATTTATTATATTTATTTCATATTATATATTTATATCATATTTCTGGTTTTGTTTGGTTCTATCCTAGGTCATTTAGACTCTGGTTCCTGGCCTTTCAGGCAGTGTCAAGAATATGCTGGTTCGGAATTTTTAAATAAGTAAGTATTTTAAAGACAAGGTCTCATTATCTAAACTCCACTGGAATGAGAATATACCTGGAGAAAAAAGACAGACTCGAACTCACATAGATCTGTCTGCCTCTGTCTTCAGAGTACTGTACACCACACTCAGCTTAAACAACGTTTCATGATTCTCCACTTTTAAAAATCTTATCTGGGTTACATAATAGAATTATACAAACCTAACTATAGATTATAAATATTTGTGTCGGTTCCAGTCTGTAGCAGACTATAAAGGGGGGTGGGGGCTGGGGAAGAGTGGGAAGGGGAAAAGACCCACGGCCCTCTAGAGTTCCACCTATATTCTGGTCAGGCAGACATGGGAGAGCTGCCATACACTCTCCACTGGGCCCTGGGTGGGCATTAAAGTCTTTGACCCACTCTTAGGGGATTGAACAAGGAGCAGCCCAACCTGGGAGCCCTGGTGCTACTTTCCAAAAGCCCTGGGGTTCTGGGAGCAAGGGAAGGGGGAAGAGAGGTTCCCACACTGGTGAGAGTGAGTGCAGTGAATCTTGACTGGAGCACAGGAAGGCCTTCCATCAGAAGATTAGAAAAGGCTCATTAGGAGAAAGCCCGTCCCATCCTCCAAGCACAGTGGGCCTTGATGAGCAGAGACATTCTATGGTTTTAGAGCTTTATTATAGAAAGACAGGGAGAAAGAGAAAAGGTGAGAGAGAGAGAGAGAGAGAGAGAGAGAGCAAGAGGGTAAGAGGGAGAGAGGAGAGGAGAGGAGAGGAGAGGAGAGGAGAGGAGAGGAGAGGAGAGGAGTGGAGAGGAGAGGAGAGGAGAGGAGAGGAGAGGAGAGGAGAGGAGAGGAGAGGAGAGGAGAGGAGAAGACAAAGAGAGAGGAGAGAGAGTGAGAAGTAAGAGAGAAGAGTAAGAGATCTAGGAAGGGCTGAACAGCCACTTTTATGGTCTTTACGGTTGCTAGGAAACTGGGGAGGAGTTTAGCCTGAAGGTCAGAAGCTTGAAACATTGTGTATGTAACTTCTAGGCATGCTTCTCTTATGGGGGCTGTGGAGGGGTGGTAACTTGGGCAGGAGCCAGAGTTCCAGGAGCATGAGGTAATGCCTACCATGTCATGTAGGTGAATTACCACTCTTCCATGGTTCAGATGTCAGCTCGACAGGAGACTAGCCTGTCTGTGCATAGCTCAATGCCCCACACTAGTCAGTGCCAGCCCTGTGCTACCTTGGGCATCACCTTGGCACCAACTAGGAGGACGTTCCCACAGTCCCCTGAGGACTTTCCACACTGCAGGCACCCTAGCACACCCAGGATTAGGATCACTGAGGAAAGTTGGCCTCCAGAGAGGGCTCTGACCCCGGGTCTCAGGTGAGAGCACCATCTTGTATGCCAGGTCTCTCAGAAACCAGTCCGAGCAGGAGAGTTCAAGGGCTACAGAAGCAACAGAGCTTCTTGGACAGGGTCCCTTTGGGCCTTCATCCTCAGCCAGGAGACCCAGACCTCTAGGCACCTTCCTTGCAACAGGAGCACTTGCCTGCAGAGAGAGCTCTGACTACAGAGACTCAGGGGAGAGTTGGACACCCAGGAGTGCTGACAGAGGCTAACAGAAAAACAAGAGGAACAAGCTCCAGCCAGAGATAGTTAGAACATCTAACACCAGAGATTTCCTGATGGCAAAAGGCAAACATAAGAATCTTACTAACAGAAACCAAGATCACTTGGCACCAACAGAACCTAGTATGCCCACAACAGCAAGTCCTGGATACCCCAACACACCTGAAAAGCAAGATTCAGATTTAAAATCATATCATATGTGATAGAGAAAAGATACACACACACACACACACACACACACATATATATATATATATATATATTTGCTATACATATAAATTTATTGATTTTAATAGAGAAAATCGACTTTATACTAGTTCAGCTTGAGTTGTTGAATTTAAGTGTCTTACATAGATAGAAGAGAAAACACTAAATTAACATTTTACTTTTATCTCACACAGTCTTATTGAATAAATATTTCATGTGTGTTGTTATACACTTTTATTAGATATGTTATTTTCTATAATAGAGAATAGCCTTCATAAGTATGTCTTCTTGTATCCGAAGTTGTCAGACATGACATGCTTAGTAAGCACATTTTATTCTTGTGTTGCATTTATTCTATTACTTACACATCAAAATGAATTTTGAAAGAAGGTTATGTGTGTTGTTTTGTCTGTGTGTATATGTAGGTTCCATGTGTCTGTAGGGTCTGCAGAGGTCAGAGGGTTGCACCAATTCCATGGGAGTTAAGACGGTTGTGAAATGCCATGTGAGCTCTAGGTATCCAACCCAGGTCCTCAGAAAATGGAGCCAGTTCTTTTAACAGCCAAGACATCTCCAAAAACATCCCTCACCTGCGTGATTTTTACTTTAAAACTTTTTTGAGTGACAGAGAAAACTATTTAATATTTCATAGTATAAAAATTATCTTACACATTATGATAGAGTTAAATTTTAACTTCCATATTCTGCTAATAATTTGATTTAATTAAACAGTTTGTAGAGGTTTAATTTTCTCTACACGTCTTTTGGATGTGGAACAAGTGGAGTGAATTTATCTATCATTCTCTTGCTCCATGGAGCAGAAAAAGAAAAAAGAAAAAAAAAAAAAACTACCTGGAAAAGCTTTTATTCTGAGTCCTGCCTTGCTGGCCACATGGCTCCTGTGTCATTATTGGCAGCACCTGTCACCTTCCTTTCATTCTCAAAGGCAGCATAAATCCTTTTGCTAATGAAATCACCTGTGTGAACACACAGGAAAAATCAGAGCCAGTTCGGCAAGTCCCATGTAATTCTAATTTCATTATTAACAGTGTTCCTAGGGTATACATAGTGTATGACTCAAAAAAGCTGCAACTTAGGGATATTGGACACATTTTAAGTTTTCATTAGCAAATTATATCAATCTAATGGTTCAGGATTACCAATGATAAAGGTCCTATTTGACGGGAGATGTGATGCAAACCCGTGGAGCATATGTTTCAAATGCTATTGCTTTGAAAGTACAAGGGGTCTTTATGTTCTTATCCAGGTCTTTGAGGAGGGGGTAGATAAGACTTCCACACTGTGTGAGGCAATCTGCTTTATTTACAGCTGACTGATTCATATCTCATCCTTACCCAGAAACACCCTTTAAGCTGATATACAGAACTAACCATCATGTCCTGTAAAATGAAATTCTGTTATATATTTTTGGTATTTTTCAAGCACACATTTCAGCATCACTATTTTTTTGTTGCATCATATAGTCATCATAACAATCTCCCTAGCAGTTTGATTCTTCTGAAAGAACATGTAGGATGTAAAATATGTCAAATATTTCATTTAAGGTAATATTTTAAGACATCACCTGCCTTGTATATGAAATATAGCTGAGCAAGTCTGAGAAAGTAAATCATTGAAAGTGTTCTTCTGTGATCTCTACTTTAATTTCTACAACCAGATTCCTGCCTTGAGTTTTTGTCTGGCTTTTCTGGAGGATGGTCTCTAATCTTTAATCCAAATAAAACCTTTCTCTCCCCAGTATGATTTTGGTCAATGTTTTATCAACAGCAGAAGCAAAACAAGAAGATATCATATTCAAGTTTCTGGATATTTGTTTGGTTTTGCTTCAGAAAAAAAATCATTTGGTTATTATTTGGGTGAAGTCTGGACACTGAATCTATGTGGTTCTTCTGCTTCTGTTTTACTTTCTAAAAAAAAAAAAGATCGGATCTCATTTTATCAAATAACTAATATTTTAAAAAAGAAACAGAAGCATCACCATATCAGATTTCAGTGTTTCCCCAGAGACTGTGTTATTTGCTTGACTCAATAAGAATAAAGCTGAAAATAAGATTAAGCTCAGGTATCTATTCTCAAAGGTCACAAGCAATATAGTAGTTTTAATTAATTTCATTATTTATCATTGCTTTATTTACTTTGTTGATGCTGAGGATTAAATAGAGACTCTATGCATGTGTCATTCAAGAACAGTATCAAAGTCATACTCCTTGCCTTAGCTCTTGTTTTCCTGTAATGTTCCTTCCTTCAGATAGATAGATACCACAAATATGTATGTTCACTATTAAGCATTCTATATGTGCAAGAATATGTGATCATACTTATGGCACAAGTCAGGTTAGAGAGGCCAGAAGGCAATTTTCATGAGTCAAGTTTGTATTTCCATTGTTCTTACTAATAGTTGCTATGGAGCTAAAAGGCAGAACTTCAAAAGAGCAAGGATGGCAGTTATTTATAGTTCAGTCTGATGGGAGAAGGGACAAGGGACACTGTTTATTTTTCTACCATGTGTTTCTCCTACTGTCACACTATGAATGGAAATAGTAAAATTAGAAAAGTCTCAAGGCACTGGGTGCTCTTCTGGAAAAACTGGGTTCAATTTCCAGTTTGCACATAGAGGCCTACAACTGTCCCTGATGCCCTTTTTTGTCCTTCAGTGGCACTACATGAGTGTGGTGCACATCCATGCCTAAAGACAACACACACACACACACACACACACACACGCACACGCACACGCACACGCACACGCACACACACACACACACACATACTGAATAAATAAGCAATGAATAAATTAAATTATCCTTAAAACTTTTAGGTAAGCGCACATGGAAGGCATTTTACTGATTTGAAAAAAGGGGTAAGTGAATGGAAAAATTATAAAGTCACATTTTGAAACCAAATATCCCATTGCTGAGGTTTTTTACATGTTGACACTTTACACAGCACTGGCAGGCTACTGAAGCATGATCGTTAGTGGAATTTGAACAAGAGAAGTGCAAGAAGTTTATAAAACTTTTTTTTTTTCACAAAGTTTAGGGAAAGTACAGGCTAAATCAGTACACTCAAGTGTAAGAACATAGCACCCTTTGTTGATTAGCTGCCAAATGTTAGCTGTCAGCCTCACACTCCCTTCCTGACAAAAAAAGAACTCTTTAAAAAAATACTGGCAAATCAATGAAAGACATGTACTGGCAACTCTTGTATTGAGAGTCCTTGTATAAAAGTGGCCAATTCCCAACAGAAAATCATCTGAGACATAGGAAGACAAAACCTGTGGAAAACAAAATGGCTCTTCTTGAAGAGGAACAACTGCTCAAAAGTTCTCTACTTTAGAAAGAAATGAAAATGCAGTGTGAATATACAGCAAAATTATACAAGGAGTAATAGATAAATTTAACTATTTCTTTAATATAATTGATCTTTGAAAATACTATGCTTATTAAACCAGTGGACAATACCTTGGAAAAATTCAGTGAAAATATTAGAGAAGAATATAAATAATACATAATGAATGCAAGACATTATTGAAATAAAATATAAGATAAAAATATTTTGATGATCCTAGAATTGGTTACTTCCAATAAAAAGAGAAAAAATAATGCACAATAGTTTATAACAGTTAGTGGAAAAATTTAGATGAATGTCCTTGAGGATACACTCACATGATAACACAGTTTATAGATAAAATAAGAAAAGGAAGTAATATGAAAAGCAAAGGAGGAAAAAGTGACCTCATTTAACTCAGGTGGGTTAAAAAAGATCTTAGAAAAGGAGCTATGTATCATTTAATGCACTAAGCATAGATGAGAATTTAATTATTAGAGATCCCCATAGAATTATAAACCATAATAGAAAAATCTTTCTCATCATTAATATTATGATTACTTCTCTGAGACAATCCTGGGAGACTTAAGTGTCTAGAGGTATCTGTTGATAATCAAGCCAGTGTGTTGTAAGTATTAAACATTAAATATCACTGGTGAATTTTACCAGCTCTTTAAGTACTAAACAATATCAATGGTAGCATGTGCTTTGCCTTTTCCAAAATTAATAATAAAGAATATTTCTCATCTTCATATCATCATTTAATGCTCAAACATTAGTTACAAATGCAAAATTTGAGAAAATAATTGACCTGCTAGAATGTCTTGAAAGAAGGACACACCCTCAGGTTTCAGGTTTTAAAATCATTCCCTAATTCTTTAATGTTCAGATGGTATTTTAGAAAAAATATTAAATGTTTCCCACACATTGTGACCTAACTTAACAGCAAAAACAAGTGTCCAAATATGAGACATATTCAGTGTGGAAGAACTCTCAGGGAATTTCAAAGAGCTGTCTTAAGAATGAAGCTAGTTAAATTTGTCATTTGTTCAAGTATTATCACCTATGAATATTCTATATTCCTTCCCTTCCTTCCTTCCTTCCTTCCTTCCTTCCTTCCTTCCTTCCTTCCTTCCTTCCTTCCTTCCTTCCTTCCTTCCTCCCGCCCTGCCTGCCTGCCTGCCTGCCTGCCTGCCTGCCTGCCTGCCTGCCTGCTGTAATGATTTCAATACTGGCTACATTAACTTATTTTCCTAAGAGAATTTAATAGGGTCCCTTTGCCTCCTTTCCCCTCCAGCAATTATCATTTGTTCTCCTTTAAAAAACAACTACGCTAGAGTAGAAGTTTAGAATTTTTTTGATTTGTAGTTCAAAATTAACAATATTAATTAATATTAACAATATCAATTTTTCCCCTGCATTTATCTCTCATTTCAATTGATTCTTTTGAGAACTGTCTGGTCAGGTCATTGGCTCACATAGCAAGTGGATCAGTTGTTTTGGAGTTTTTATTTTTAGATATATTCTGATTAATAATTCTGTGTTATATGAGTAGTTGTCAGAAATTTCCTTCAAGTCTACAAACTACCCTTTCTCTCAATTGATTGGTTACTTTGAAGTACAGAAGCCCTTTCCTTTTATGTAGCTCAATGGATTCAAACTATTAAAAATATCTGGTCTTCATGTAAGTGTTCAACCCATATTAACTTGATTCTTTGTAAGATGGTGAAAGAATGCAAACCCATTCCAATAGCCTACCATGTAACCTAGCAGTATGCTAGGGGTAAAGATATCAACATACAAAAAATATAAGTGCATCTGAATGTTTATTTGCTGTGCTATTGTACATAATTGCCGAGGTAAAAAATTAGTCTGGCTAGTCATTAGTAGATAAAGAGAATTTCATGTATGTGTGTCCATAGGTATTTTTTTAGTTCTGAAGGAAAACTAAGTTTACAAAATTTTCACAAAAATTTAAATCTGTGACTCATTGTGTTATGTATATAAAAACTGGTACACCTTGTGAATTTTCACTGATTCTGTAAAATATAACAATTCTAACATTATAAAAGATGTAACTGCATATATATATATATGTATATATATATATATATATATATATATATATATATATATATATATAGTGAATTTCCATAGAACTTTTAGTTTCACCATTCATGCCTTATAATCACATGATCCACTGAACATCTTGTTGTCTTATTCTGGGTCTCAGACTGTTTAGTAATTAGAAAAAACAAAAACTCCTCAAACTTTCAGATAAGAAGAAAGAGGCTTGACCTTAAACATCATACCATTTGTCTCCCTAGCCTGGGATTTTGTTTCTCAAAACTAAAACAAAACAAACAATGTAGCCTCCCACAAGCCTGAAGCAGGCTGAGACAGACCTTGACTTTGCTTACCACTAAGGAGATCAGCTAGGGTGGAGCTGCCTCCCTGGATCATCACTGTTCTGCCACTGCCACTGCTGCTACCTGCTGGGAGTCGGCCTAACTATTCCTCAGACTACACATGGTCACCTGCAGCTGGGCTCCAAGGATGATTTGGTGAGAATGGGCTTTCCCCTCTCCTTTATAAAGCGTGTCCTCCATTAAAAATTTTGATCCATGAGAAGACTAGCTTGTCTTGGTTCCATTATTTCTCTACTCACATAGATTCCCTCTTCTCTTCCAGGTCCAAAATGCCTTCCAGGCTCGAACCCGGGCATGAGAGCTGCAGGCCAGCCCCAACAAAACAACACAAAACAAACACCAAAAAAACAACAAAAACAAAACATAAACCCATGTGATTGGGAAAGGAGCAAAGCAGCAGTCACTGATGGATTTTATTCTTCTGCACTGACATACATTCCCAACTATGCTTCTTCCCCCCCCCTCTGTTTTCCTCACTACTAATGTTAAATAAATATATTTCCCTAGATAATACTTCATTAGCAACAGTAAAGGTAAATGTCTACTTCTTGTCAATTAGGAGGGAATACTCTGATCTTTTCTTGGGAATATTTCCTGGATTTTATGGCATATTCCTAAATGTTATAAGCCAATGAAACCTCAGAATGGACAAACACAGGATGTGAACAGCCCATTCATTGCTTGTCCTATAATGCTGCTAACTCTTATTACCTGGAGATAGCTCAGAGGACTTCCATTAGACATGAACCATTGCTAAGTGTTGATAAGACACTAGTTTTGTGTTGGTATTTCATAAATTATATATCCCAAATACCCTATAATACACTTATTTATTTTTGTTATTTGTTATTGTATTTTCCATTGAATCAGTAAAGGTGTTGGAAGTGAAAATGGCAGCAGATAGATTTGTCCCTTATGCCCACAGTGTAGGGAGGTAAGCTGGCAGAGGGATAGTCTTTTTCTCTGGACATGAGCCACCATATATTCAAGAGACTGTCTATTTAGAACACTGTACAATCTCTTTGAGGGCTCTCGTGGCTGCAAGGACCATTGAGAGGAAAGCCTGCTTGTCTTATGAGAATCATGTTACTATCATGACTCTCCAGAAAGAGTAAACTGTCAGAATGGCAATGTCTCAGAAAAAAAGAAACTCAGTAAACTTTGGAAGACTCTTCAGATATTTGCAATTATATTAGGAGGTGTTATCTTCTTTGACACCTTAGTGAGGTTCACTGATGCCTTCAATTGAGGACTTGTGATTGATCCTCCCAAGTCTTGTCTCATAGAACAGAAAGCTGTGCTCAGCTGATGTAAATACAAACATTAGTTTTTGTATACTGCTACACACCACCTCCTGGGAAATTGTTCAGCTCACTTTCTAGTCATCTTGGTGGTACCTTGTTATTTCCCTAAAATACTCTAAAATGTGCTTAAAAAATAACATGAGGCTTTCTTTCTTACTTGGTCTTCTTAAATGGCCAAGGAGTCATAAGGTAGAGGCAGTGACAGTAGCAGCTGGAGATATAACAATAAAGATGGTAAGAACTCAAGAATGATCTTAGCTAATAATTCAGGAGACAAAGGTGGCACATGATAGAGGATGGTAGACTAAAAGACATGGCAACAGGAGATTCCCAAAGGAGTGCTAAGTCTGCAATGCCAAGGAATT
Source organism: Mus musculus (assembly GCF_000001635.26). Lineage (NCBI taxonomy): Eukaryota > Metazoa > Chordata > Mammalia > Rodentia > Muridae > Mus > Mus musculus. Next base: position 27,269,421 of record NC_000067.6, read on the forward strand.
AGATGATAAAGCTCAGAAATTCAACAGCTGTCACTAAAACGTCCATGCTCTGTAAATAACCAGAGTTTATTTAGGTTTTTCTTTCTTCTAGTGTTGCTGATCCAAGAGAGTAAAATCTCTCTGGAATATTACCACTGCTATAAGCATTTCTAGAAGAGGCTTTGTGGGTTCTATTGCAGTTACCCTGAGTATCCAGACATTGGTTTAGGAGCTATGAAACTGGCTGACACTGATTGCTCTTGGCTACTAGTATTGCAAATTCTAAATCACAGATTTCATTAGGTGCAGAGTGCTGGGCTATGTGTGATGAGAAGTCATAGCAGAAACTTCTTATATGAACAACCAGAGCCATCTCCCTCTAGTTTCTATTGTATTTGTTTCCTTAAAAAACAATTATGGGCATTTGTGTTTCTCTGCATGTCTGTCTGTGCATTACATAAATGCTGTGGAGGCCAGTAGAGGGTGTAGAACTCCCTGGATCTGGAGTGGTGAGTTGCCATATGGGTGCTATAAATTGAACTAAGGCTCTCTGCAACAGCAACAAGAGCACTTAAGCCCTGAGCCATCAACCTGTCTCAGAGATTGGTTTTCTTTTTCTTTTTTTAATGCCACTGTCTAATTCCCTGGACTTGGAGTTTATGCAATGCGTAGCTTGTTGATAAACAAAGCCCAAATCTAGAAAAGTATGGCTTTGCCACCTTGCAGCTCTCATTCAAGGGAGTAAAAAGACCCCAGCAACACATTGGAAACAACATGTAATAAGAGGACCATTTTTACAAGATCACATACAAATTTAAGTGCTACCCCTTGCCCATGACTCAGCATTTATACATGCATCTGCAATGTGGTAAGTTTTTTTTTTTTTTTTTTATGATTTTGGCTTTAATTTTATTAGAAAATGATTGTTTTCTTTTTTTTTTTTCCATTTTTTATTAGGTATTTAGCTCATTTACATTTCCAATGCTATACTAAAAGTCCCCCACACCCACCCACCCCCACTCCCCTACCCACCCACTCCCCCTTTTTGGCCCTGGCGTTCCCCTGTACTGGGGCATACCATACAAAGTTTACATGTCCAATGGGCCTCTCTTTCCAGTGATGGCCGATTAGGCCATCTTTTGTTACATATGCAGCTAGAGTCAAGAGCTCCGGGGTACTGGTTAGTTCATAATGTTGTTCCACCTATAGGGTTGCAGATCCCTTTAGCTCCTTGGGTTCTTTCTCTAGATCCTCCATTGGGAGCCCTGTGATCCATCCATTAGCTGACTGTGAGCATCCACTTCTGTGTTTGCTAGGCCCCGGCATAGTCTCACAAGAGACAGCTACATCTGGGTCCTTTCAATAAAATCTTGCTAGGGTATGCAATGGTGTCAGCGTTTGGATGCTGATTATGGGGTGGATCCCTGGATATGGCAGTCTCTACATGGTCCATCCTTTCATCTCAGCTCCAAACTTTGTCTCTGTAACTCCTTCCATGGGTGTTTTGTTCCCAATTCTAAGGAGGGGCATAGTGTCGACACTTCAGTCTTCATTCTTCTTGAGTTTCATGTGTTTAGCAAATTGTACCTTATATCTTGGGAATCCTAGGTTTGGGGCTAATATCCACTTATCAGTGAGTACATATTGTGTGAGTTCCTTTGTGAACGTGTTACCTCACTCAGGATGATGCCCTCCAGGTCCATCCATTTGGCTAGGAATTTCATAAATTCATTCTTTTTAATAGCTGAGTAGTACCCCATTGTGTAGATGTACCACATTTTCTGTATCCATTCCTCTGTTGATGGGCATCTGGGTTCTTTCCAGCTTCTGGCTATTATAAACAAGGCTGCTATGAACATAGTGGAGCATGTGTCCTTCTTACCAGTTGGGACATCTTCTGGATATATGCCCAGGAGAGGTATTGCTGGATCCTCCGGTAGTACTATGTCCAATTTTCTGAGGAACCGCCAGACGGATTTCCAGAGTGGTTGTACAAGCCTGCAATCCCACCAACAATGGAGGAGTGTTCCTTTCTCCACATCCATGCCAGCATCTGCTGTCACCTGAATTTTTGATCTTAGCCATTCTGACTGGTGTGAGGTGGAATCGCAGGGTTGTTTTGATTTGCATTTCCCTGATGATTAAGGATGTTGAACATTTTTTCAGGTGCTTCTCTGCCATTCGGTATTCCTCAGGTGAGAATTCTTTGTTCAGTTCTGAGCCCCATTTTTTAATGGGGTTGTTCGATTTTCTGAAGTCCACCTTCTTGAGTTCTTTATATATGTTGGATATTAGCCCCCTATCTGATTTAGGATAGGTAAAGATCCTTTCCCAATCTGTTGGTGGTCTTTTTGTCTTGTTGACGGTGTCTTTTGCCTTGCAGAAACTTTGGAGTTTCATTAGGTCCCATTTGTCAATTCTCGATCTTACAGCACATGCCATTGCTGTTCTGTTCAGGAATTTTTCCCCTGTGCCCATATCTTCAAGGCTTTTCCCCACTTTCTCCTCTATAAGTTTCAGTGTCTCTGGTTTTATGTGAAGTTCTTTGATCCACTTAGATTTGACCTTAGTACAAGGAGATAAGTATGGATCGATTCGCATTCTTCTACATGATAACAACCAGTTGTGCCAGCACCAATTGTTGAAAATGCTGTCTTTCTTCCACTGGATGGTTTTAGCTCCCTTGTCGAAGATCAAGTGACCATAGGTGTGTGGGTTCATTTCTGGGTCTTCAATTCTATTCCATTGGTCTACTTGTCTGTTTCTATACCAGTACCATGCAGTTTTTATCACAATTGCTCTGTAGTAAAGCTTTAGGTCAGGCATGGTGATTCCACCAGAGGTTCTTTTATCCTTGAGAAGACTTTTTGCTATCCTAGGTTTTTTGTTATTTCAGATGAATTTGCAAATTGCTCCTTCTAATTCGTTGAAGAATTGAGTTGGAATTTTGATGGGGATTGCATTGAATCTGTAGATTGCTTTTGGCAAGATAGCCATTTTTACAATGTTGATTCTGCCAATCCATGAGCATAGGAGATCTTTCCATCTTCTGAGATCTGCTTTAATTTCTTTCTTCAGAGATTTGAAGTTTTTACCATACAGATCTTTCACCTCCTTAGTTAGAGTTACGCCAAGATATTTTATACTATTTGTGACTATTGAGAAGGGTGTTGTTTCCCTAATTTCTTTCTCAGCCTGTTTATTCTTTGTATAGAGAAAGGCCATTGACTTGTTTGAGTTTATTTTATATCCAGCTACTTCACCGAAGCTGCTTATCAGGTTTAGGAGTTCTCTGGTAGAATTTTTAGGGTCACTTATATATACTATCATATCATCTGCAAAATGTGATATTTTGACTTCCTCTTTTCCAATTTGTATCCCCTTGATCTTCTTTTGTTGTCGAATTGCTCTGGCTAATACTTCAAGTACTATGTTGAAAAGATAGGGAGAAAGTGGGCAGTCTTGTCTAGTCCCTGATTTTAGTGGGATTGCTTCCAGCTTCTCTCCATTTACTTTGATGTTGGCTACTGGTTTGCTGTAGATTACTTTTATCATGTTTAGGTATGGGCCTTGAATTCCTGATCTTTCCAAAACTTTTATCATGAATGGGTGTTGAATCTTGTCAAATGCTTTTTCTGCATCTAATGAGATGATCATGTGGTTTTTGTCTTTGAGTTTGTTTATATAATGGATTACATTGATGGATTTTCGTATATTAAACCATCCCTGCATTCCTGGAATAAAACCTACTTGGTCAGGATGGATGATTGCTTTAATATGTTCTTGGATTCGGTTAGCAAGAATTTTATTGAGGATTTTTGCATCGATATTCATAAGAGAAATTGGTCTGAAGTTCTCTATCTTTGTTGAATCTTTCTGTGGTTTAGGTATCAGAGTAATAGTGGCTTCATAAAATGAGTTGGGTAGAGTACCTTCTACTTCTATTTTGTGAAATAGTTTGTGCAGAACTGGAATTAGATATTCTTTGAAGGTCTGATAGAACTCTGCACTAAACCCGTCTGGTCCTGGGCTTTTTTTGGCTGGGAGACTATTAATAACTGCTTCTATTTCTTTAGGTGATATGGGACTGTTTAGATTGTCAAATTGATGCTGACTCAACTTTGGTACCTGGTATCTGTCCAGAAATTTGTCCATTTCGTCCAGGTTTTCCAGTTTTGTTGAGTATAACCTTTTGTAGAAGGATCTAATGGTGTTTTGGATTTCTTCAGAATCTGTTGTTATGTCTCCCTTTTCATTTCTGATTTTGTTAATTAGGATTTTGTCCCTGTGCCCTTTAGTAAGTCTAGCTAAGGGTTTATCTATCTTGTTGATTTTCTCAAAGAACCAACTCCTCCTTTGGTTAATTCTTTGAATAGTTCTTCTTGTTTCCACTTGGTTGATTTCACCCCTGAGTTTGATTATTTCCTGCCGTCTACTCCTCTTGGGTGAATTTGCTTCCTTTTTTTCTCGAGCTTTTAGATGTGTTGTCAAGCTGCTAGTATGTGCTCTCTCCCGTTTCTTCTTGGAGGCACTCAGAGCTATGAGTTTCCCTCTTAGAAATGCTTTCATTGTGTCCCAAAGGTTTGGGTACGTTGTGGCTTCATTTTCATTAAACTCTAAAAAGTCTTTAATTTCTTTCTTTATTCCTTCCTTGACCAACGTATCATTGAGAAGAGTGTTGTTCAGTTTCCACGTGAATGTTGGCTTTCCATTATTTATGTTGTTATTGAAGATCAGTCTTAGGCCATGGTGGTCTGATAGGATACATGGGACAATTTCAATATTTTTGTATCTGTTAAGGCCTGTTTTGTGGCCAATTATATGGTCAATTTTGGAGAAGGTCCCATGAGGTGCTGAGAAGAAGGTATATCCTTTTGTTTTAGGATAAAATGTTCTGTAGATATCTGTTAGGTCCATTTGTTTCATAACTTCTGTTAGTTTCACTGTGTCCCTGTTTAGTTTCTGTTTCCATGATCTGTCCCTTGATGAAAGTGGTGTGTTGAAGTCTCCCACTATTATTGTGTGAGGTGCAATGTGTGCTTTGAGCTTTACTAAAATGTCTTTAATGAATGTGGCTGCCCTTGCATTTGGAGCGTAGATATTCAGAATTGAGAGTTCCTCTTGGAGGATTTTACCTTTGATGAGTATGAAGTGTCCCTCCTTGTCTTTTTTGATAACTTTGGGTTGGAAGTCGATTTTATCCGATATTAGAATGGCTACTCCAGCTTGTTTCTTCAGACTATTTGCTTGGAAAATTGTTTTCCAGCCTTTCACTCTGAGGTAGTGTCTGTCTTTTTCCCTGAGATGGGTTTCCTGTAAGCAGCAGAATGTTGGGTCCTGTTTCTGTAGCCAGTCTGTTAGTCTATGTCTTTTTATTGGGGAATTGAGTCCATTGATATTAAGAGATATTAAGGAAAAGTAATTGTTGCTTCCTTTTATTTTTGTTGTTAGAGTTGGCATTCTGTTCTTGTGGCTGTCTTCTTTTTGGTTTGTTGAGGGATTACTTTCTTGTTTGTTCTAGGGCGTGATTTCCGTCCTTGTATTGCTTCTTTTCTGTTATTATCCTTTGAAGGGCTGGATTCGTGGAAAGATATTGTGTGAATTTGGTTTTGTCGTGGAATACTTTGGTTTCTCCATCTATGGTAATTGAGAGTTTGGCCGGGTATAGTAGCCTGGGCTGGCATTTGTGTTCTCTTAGTGTCTGTATAACATCTGTCCAGGCTCTTCTGACTTTCATAGTCTCTGGTGAAAAGTCTGGTGTAATTCTGATAGGCCTTCCTTTATATGTTACTTGACCTTTCTCCCTTACTGCTTTTAATATTCTATCTTTATTTAGTGCATTTGTTGTTCTGATTATTATGTGTCGGGAGGAATTTCTTTTCTGGTCCAGCCTATTTGGAGTTCTGTAGGCTTCTTGTATGATCATGGGCATCTCTTTCTTTATGTTTGGGAAGTTTTCTTCAATTATTTTGTTGAAGATATTTGCTGGTCCTTTGAGTTGAAAATCTTCATTGTCATCCACTCCTATTATGCGTAGGTTTGGTCTTCTCATTGTGTCCTGGATTACCTGGATGTTTTGAGTTAGGATCCTTTTGCATTTTGTATTTTCTCTGACTGTTGTGTCGATGTTCTCTATGGAATCTTCTGCACCTGAGATTCTCTCTTCCATTTCTTGTATTCTGTTGCTGATGCTGGCATCTATGGTTCCAGATCTCTTTCCTAGGGTTTCTATCTCCAGCGTTGCCTCGCTTTGGGTTTTCTTTACTGTGTCTACTTCCCCTTTTAGTTCTAGTATGGTTTTGTTCATTTCCATTACCTGTTTGGATGCGTTTTCCTGTTTTTCTTTAAGGACTTCTACCTGTTTGGCTGTGTTTTCCTGCTTTTCTTTAAGGGCCTGTAACTCTTTAGCAGTGCTCTCCTGTAATTCTTTAAGTGACTTATGAAAGTCCTTCTTGATGTCCTCTATCATCATCATGAAAAATGCTTTTAAATCTGGGTCTAGATTTTCAGTTGTGTTGGGGTGCCCAGGACTAGGTGGGGTGGGAGTGCTGCGTTCTGATGATGGTGAGTGGTCTTGATTTCTGTCAGTAGGATTCTTATGTTTGCCTTTCGCCATCTGGTAATCTCTGAAGCTAGCTGTTATAGTTGTCTCTGTTAAGAGCTTGTACTTCAGGTGACTCTGTTAGCCTGTATAAGCAGACCTGGGAGGGTAGCACTCTCCTTGGTTTCAGTGGGTAGAGTATTCTCTGCAGGAAAGCACTCTTCTTGCAGGGAAGGTACCCAGATATCTGGTGTTTGAACCGGACTCCTGGCAGAAGTTGTGTTCCACTCACTAGAGGTCTTAGGATCCCGTGAGGAATCCTGTGTGGGCCCTTGCGGGTGTCAGGCAACTCCGCTGGCCAGGAAGCCCTGGGCTGGATTGGAGCGGAAGGGGCTTTTGTCCCGGGTCAGGCCCAGGCAGTCTGCTTCCCTATGTACCACAGTCTCAGGTTCCGCGAGATTGGATTGGGGCTGGAGCTGTGTTCCACTCACCAGAGGTCTTAGGATCCCGTGGAGAATCCTGTGGGGGCCCTTGCGGGTGTCAGGCAACTCCGCTGGCCAGGAAGCCCTGGGCTGGAGTGGAGCGGAAGGGGCTTTTGTCCCGGGTCAGGCCTGGGCAGTCTGCTTCCCTATGTAACGCAGTCTCAGGTTCCGTGCAATTGGATTGGGGCCGGCACTGTGTTCCACTCACCAGAGGTTTTAGGATCCCGTGGAGAGTCCCGTGTGGGCCCTTGCGGGTGTTGGGCAAGACTCTGCTGGCAAGGTAGCCCGGGGCTCGAGTCGAGCGGAAGGGACTTGTCGTAAGTTTTATATATAATCTGATTTTTCGTATTCATTTCAGACATTTAAATTGCTGAATTAACAGAAATAAATTTTGGAAAGTTATTTTAGTCATTAAATGCCAAATTCAAGTTAAAACCTTTTGAAAGTCTTGTTTTTTTTCTCTTTCCTTTTTATTGGATATTTTATTTATTTCCATTTTACATGTTACCCCCTTTCCCAGTTTCCTCTCAGTATCCCCTCTATTGAGTCCCCCATACACCTGCTTCTATGAAGGTCCTCCCCCACCTACCCACCCACTCTACAGTGGGGCATTAAGCCCACAGAACCAAGGTCCTCTCCTCCTACTGATGCCAAATAAGGCCATTCTCTCTTACATATGCAGCTGGAGCCATTGGTCATTCCATGTGTATTCTTTGGTTGGAAGTTTAGTCCCTGGGAGCTCCGGGGTCTCTGGTTGGTTGCTATTGTTATTTTTTCCCAAAAAATAAATTTTAAAATCCCATTCTTTGACAACCTACAATTATTTTTCAAAATATTTACTAACTTATGTTGCATATTTATATGTACACTTGTGTCAAATACCTGCTATCTCATTACCTTTGTTTTATTCAAAAACTTTGCATTCTAGAGTCCCAGATTACTATGCTACTACAATGTGACTATCGATGTTCCCAGGAGACCTCACCTTATTCATCTCAGAAACCGAATAATGATAATTGTTTTAGTAAAATGCTAGTACTATATAGGACTGTTAATAATTATAATGTTAATACAAAATGCTTTGTTTTACATCTGGTTAACTTTTAAAAATAAATCCAATCAGTTTTTTGGGGTATTTTGAAATAATACCAATCTGTACTTTTCTATGAGTTATGAAACAATTATTTATTGAACTTAAGAAGAATCTAAAATGATACTTCATTTGTCAACATTTCTACACCACACTCAGTCCCCAGTCAGATAACCTCATGAAGAGGTGGAAACCCTCTGATTTGTCTCCTGGTTAAAAAAAAGAAAACATTGATAGAGAAATAACAATGAAAATAGAAGCCTTAGTCTCCTCCATCACCTTTTTTGCATTGTTGTGAATTTCCCTTGCTTTAGTCCCTCTCCTTGTAATATTCACAAAACTGACAAGAAATGGGACCAAAGCACCTGTCCCTGTCAGCAATCATGGTTTCAGCTGCTGAGAAGCCTGCAATATAGATTGGCTTCTTATTCTACTTGCACTGTGCCCATTAGAACCAATGGCAGACCTGTAATTCAAGTACTCTTCTCTGCAATATATCATGTCACTTCTATTTTGTCTAATGAAACATTACCATTTGGAGAAATGGCTCTGTGGTGTTGTCTTGTCTTGGGTGCTGATTTATGATCATTCACTGAAAGTTGTTCTTAAAAGGATTTGGGAAACAGCACTTCCACCAATTAAAGTTGAAGACAAACTATTATTATTGAACAACAGTAATATTTATGGTGTGGTTTTATAGCCAAAGGAATGTTTGTGGATCCTCATAGGACTCATTTCATGGTCTAATCAACTAAAGGTGGACAGAAATGATAAAATTATGTGCCTTATGGGATCTCCATGCACATCCTACACAAAACATGTGCTCATTGGTGAAATGAGCTTATCTGAGCCACTGTTCATAAAAGATGTGTCTGGGAACATTTTTCAAATACATGATTGTTTCTTTTTACAGTATTTGTATAAAAGATTATCTTTAAAGTTAATCAGCAGCATTGCAGTCAGTATTTTTCATATATCAATTGAATTACATCCTGGTCTAATTGGTAAAAACTGAATCAAATTTTACACCGTGTTTTTAATCTAAATTTACAGTAAGTACATCATTAATATATAATCATAAAACAAACATGAATGATCTGTTATGGTACTAAAAACAGGTGTCATCAGAAAGAAGATCTGACCTCTGAATTTGCCCTTTTATACACAGTAATCAGTGATGTCCTCTAAACTAAATTCAACCAAGAAACAAATCAAGGGATCTGTTTGAATTTCTTGTATACTTTTCTGTTAAAGCCATTATTACTTATGTGACAGTGTTTTTCATCTACTACATTTTACAATGTGTGCTTGTAACTGTACATAAAGTGGAATTAAAATTCACATTTTTTACTTTATATGGACTTATAGCCAATGGTATGCAGAATACATAGTGATTTCCCATTAAGAACAAATCAGCAATCTAAATAGAGTGGTACTAACTTTAATATGTATAAATTTAGATCTCTACAAACAATAATATATTTATATTGTTAACACAAGAGTAGTTTAAGTAGAGACTTTCAGTACTTTACATTTTGTCCTGTAACAATTTAGTATAAGCATTATCGATTCTAAAATGATTATTTAAATAGACTTAAAGATATAGTATCTCTCTACAGTGAGATCATTTGACATGTTCTGCATATCTTCATGGCCTATTTTCTTTGGTCACACAGTATTGTATACATTTAATTTCTAATACAAAGGCAACATCTATTGTCATCACTCATAAAGGGAAATTTATCAATTACCAAAACCTTACATATTTGAAACATTTTCAAAATGATATTGAAAAATTATGATAGATGAGTGAAAAAAATGATACTTCTGACAACAGGCTAGTGTTTCTGTGAAGTAGCGAAACTGTGCAACTGTCTTGGAAAAATAGCCTCAGAAATTCAAAATAAATTTTAATAAGAATACAGAAAAGAACCATGAATGTGTGCTTAATGTTTTACTCATCATTAAAGAGAAACTTCATTGTATATAAAGGGTATAATATGATGCTCTCAGAAGCCTCCAGATGACAACATATCTACAGTTATAAAACTGTATTGTATCACCTATAAAATCCAGGTTCTGCACCAATTGTCACTTCAAGATATATGTTATCATATGTAACCTAATTTCCTACATTTGAACATAACTGAAAACTTTCATTATCTCTCTCTAAAATGTATTAGTATTCCAGCTAAATTACTAATAGTAATGAACTTAAAGAAACAAGGTAAACAAGACCTATGAAGTATAAAACACATGTAAATACTAAATTATCTAGATTTCAACTGAGTGGGTGAATTTTATCTTCATGCAGGACGTTTATTCATTAACTTGAATGACTATGTAGATATCTGTGGGGCTTAATACACATAACCAGTTCTTTGGATAATTAATATTGTTTCATTATCTTTCTTTTGTCATTCCCATTAATTTGTTTACTGTAAACTATTGTGGGTCAAAAATATTTTTTTAGTGAAGAGTAAATAAAAATTTACTGAAGTGCAATCATCATGGTAACCATAAAATAGGAAAAAGACTTTTATAGATTCAGATATAATGATCACATATGCAGTATATGTAGTATATATCTTTTAAATACCCCATACAAGTCAAGATTTTTGTGTTATGTCTGAGTCATGACTCTTTAAAATGAGCCACTTCCTTAATATTGCAGTCAAAATAACATTTATCATCTGTCAGTCTTTCTCACACTCTTTCTCACATTAGTGAAATCTATGTCAAATTGTACAGGAGTATTTCATTTTACATTCTTGTGAGTTACTTTTGATGATTTAAGTCAGATACCCATTTTATTCATGATATTTATTCACTAATACCCAACAAGCACTATTCCCCCCAGGACCTTGGAGACATCATGGCTCTTATGATTCTCAAAACAATACTTTGCAATATGCACTATTAATCGCACTTTACTCATGAGGAAATAGAATTCATGAAATTTCAATTATTTGTCTAACTATACCCAATTGAGACAAAGAAAAGTGGGAGTTTTTGAAGTTAGATATTTTGAGGATTATAGGGTTATTGCAATATGCACACACAGAGAACATACTCTGTGTGTGTGTTTGTGTGTATGTGTGTGTGTGTGTGTGTGTGTGTGTGTGTGTGTGTGTGTGTGTGAACGAACACATTTCTTACTGTTAAAAACAAGTGGCAAGCTTTTGGTATATTTGAGGTATAATCTGAGGTACATTTGCATATCATTTTGAGGAACACTTAAATATGAACTTATATCTCACTCTCAGGTAATTATTAGAACCCAAAAGGCTTTAGATGATGTGTCTAGGTTAAATGCAAACTCATCTTAAATTTGAAAAGTTTTATCTTTTGATTGTTAAATATGAGATACAGAGTTATGACATTTTACACTAATGTATATATTTATGTTGTAGGTTGTGGTAAAATAGAACACCACATTTTAAGACTGGAAGACAAGTCGTAGGAGTCCTCTCCTACCAAGTGAATCCTGGAGATAGAACTCAGGCTATCAAGCTTGGGCACACTCATCCCTACTTGCTGGTCCATGTCGCTGATTCATGAACCAAAACTTTTAATTAAGTCTATAGTGAAGTTTTCTGAATCCTGAACTCAAATTCTAAACATCTAAGTGTTTTATAGCATGTAGTATAGCAATAAGTAGCAACATACACCTTCCAAACATGAAGAATGCAGCTATTATGACACAGACCTGAACATAAAATTAATTCTGATCAGTGTTAAATACTACAGTGTGGAGAGCCGTGCTGTGAGCAATCACCATTATAAGATGGCGCTGGCTTCCACTGCGCCTAACTAGTAAACAAGCCTTATGCGCAAGTGCAAGAGTGAATTCATGCCTAGTCACTGCCCATCTTGCAGTGTAGTAATGGGGTGATGGGCCAGCAATGAATCAGGAGCTGTCACACCACATCAGGTGCTGAAACGTCAAGCTGCGGGCTATATAAGCAGCGCCATTTTCCAGGTTCAGGGTCTTCCCTCCTATTAAGTAAGTAATAAAAGCTTTGCCGCAGAAGATTCCGGTTGCCCTGAGTGTGTTCTTGCCGGCGGGGACAAAAGCTTGGGCAATAAGTGGCGCCGAGAAACCCGGGAATTACCATCACACCAGTGCAAGGGAGATCCCTCGTTCGCGAGGCGGAACCAGAACTGAGGGACACATTACAGCTTTATGAGGTATGTCTGGCCTTGAAATTTCTCCAGTGTAAGAAGCCTTTCTGTTCCTTTTCACATGTCAACAAGTGGTTAAGGCAGGGCAGAGAATTCTGGACAAAATTCAAGACAGTCTATCAGAGGTAAAGCGGGGAGAGAGAGTAGGAGCAAAGAGGAAACATGGTGCATCAATTAAGCCTACAGGCCTTTCCATGGGTCTTGAACCCGAGGAAAAGTTAATGTCAGGGAAGAATACCTGGGGAGAGATTGGAAGGAAGGAGAAGGAAAAAGAAAAGAAAAAAGATCAATCAGCGGAGGTTTCTAGGAGAAGGAGCCTATACCCGCCACTAGATGAGTTTAAGCAGCTAGCTCTTAGTAGATCAGAATCAGATGAAGGACTTAGCTCCTCTGAGGAAACGGACTTGGAGGAGGAAGCAGTTCATTATAAGGGAGAAAGGTACCAGCAAGATAAAAAGTGAGCTACTCAGTCCAGAAAAAGGCAAAAAGCAGCTGGCGAAAGCCTCTGGACTGTCAGCTTCAGGGTCCTAGTGCACCTCAGCCCTATGTGCAGAGGTACCATTCAGTTCCTTATGTACAGAGGTACCATTCAGAGCCTTATGTGCAGAGGTATCATTCAGATTCATTCATTCCAAAAGAGGAACAGAGAAAAGTGCAGCAAGCGTTCCCAGTTTTTGAAGGAGCTGAGGGAGGGCGTGTTCACGGTCCAGTAGAGTATATACAGATTAAGGAGCTCGCAGAAGCAGTTCACAATTATGGAGTCAGCGCTAATTTCACTATAGCACAAGTCGAAAGGCTTGCGGATCACGCTATGACTCCTGGTGATTGGCAGACTGTAGTAAAAGCTGCAGCCCCCAGTATGGGAATGTATCTTGAGTGGAAAGCCTTGTGGCAGGACTCCTGCCAGACCCAGGCAAGGGCCAAAGCCACCATGGAAGGCGACCAAAGAACTTGGACGTTTGAATTACTTACAGGTCAGAGACAGCATGCTGCTAACCAAACAGATTATCTTTGGGAGCGTACGCTCAGATCTCAGCTGCCGCTGTTAAGGCATGGAAGGCACTCTCTAGGAAGGGGGAAGCGAGTGGACATTTGACAAAAATCACCCAGGGTGCACAGGAGTCATCCTGTGGCTGACCAGAATGACCACCAACCTTCAACTACCTCCATCCAAATCTCCTAATCATAGACACCTCCCTTGGAATTATACTTGGGTGGTCCTCTCAGAGACAACTGATGTTGTTTGGGCCACTTCTAAGACCTCCACCAACCTGATTTACTCTTTTTACAGCAGGGAGGTCTGTGTGCAACTCTCAGGAAAGAGTGTTGTTTTTATATAAATAAGACAGGGATGGTTAAAGAAAGTATGAAAACAGTAAGAGAAGGGTGAGAGAGAGAGAGAGAGGAAGAGAGAGAGAGAGAGAAGAGAGCTGGTATAAAAATTGGTTTTCAACCTCTCCATGTTTGTCAACCCTACTTCCTTCCATTTTGGGACCATTTGTTTGATTGATTTTGCTTATTTCTTTTGGTACCTGGGCCCTTAATAGACTTACCAATTTTGTGAAATATCAGATAGACGATTTGGCAGCAAAACCTATCCAGGTGCATTATCATAAATTATCTATGGAGGACCAATAAACTTGAGAGAAGGTTGTTATTCCCTCCAGGGTGTTCCCAAAGGTCATCTCCACCCAGTCTAAGAAAGGGGACTCCCACACCAGAACCAAGTAGAGAGGGGCCACCCAGAACCCCCTCTGATCATCTATCTAAGTTCTTGCTTGTGCTACAAGGCAAAGCACTGCAAGGGAATATAAAGCAAAAACTAAAATCATTTTTCTGGGTTCCCTGAGGGACAAGCTTGACAGCGTAGGGGCTGATGTACAAAAACCATCCCCTCCAGGAAAAAGATATCAGGATGGATATGACCCCCATGCCTTACTGGACAACACCAGGAGGCCAAAGCCATGACAAGGTCCCATTTTGTCACTGTCGTCAGGCCTATCTATATCCCTGCCTTAGCAGAGAATAAAACTGCCACAGTACTTCTATAATAAAAGGAAGGAGGAGATGTTGGGAGCGACCCTGTTTGAATGTTAACTGCCTTTTCAGTCATAAGTGCTTACTTACAAAGTCTTGGCCTTAGTGGAAAAGTATTAGCTTAGTTGAGATTTCTGTGGGAAAAGTTGAGGCCTCTGTAGGAAAGTACTACTGCCAGTTAAGAACAAATAGCAATAGATCTTGAGGACAGGTACCTAGCAACCCACTCTGTTCGGTTCCTTCTGCTGAACTTTTTACCTAGCCGATATCCTGCTTTTGGGAACAGATGTGTTCCCCCAGAAACAAAGCTATTCTGTGTCATCCCCTCCCCATATCCTGCTTCTGTGGGTATAAAACCTGCCTGGGAAAAATAAAATTTGTCAGCTTGATCAGAATTTTTTTACTTGTTGTCTGCTCTTTGTGTTTCTTGCCCCCCATTCTCTCCACAGGTGGTTCCTCAGACCCTGTTCGACTGTCCTTTGAGTCAGGACAGTCCTAATATTCTTTAAGTTTCCCTCTGAAACTTTACAAGCCAGACCTCCATCTTCTTCATTACTCTCAACATTCTTATCTTTCAAGTTCCTCAAAAACATCCCACTGAGCTCTCAATCCTGAATGGCTTTTCTAGCCCAGTGTCCCAAGTCCTCTGATCATTCTCCCCAAAACATGGTCAGGACAGTCATTACAATACCCCACAAGCCTAGCAACAACTTGTCTTAGTTGGGGTTTCTATTGCTGCAAACAAAAACACCATTACCAAAAAGGAAATTGGAAGGGAAAGTGTTTATTGGATTTACACTTCCATATTTCTGTTCTTCTTCAATGGAAATCAGGACATAAGTTCAAATAGAGATGGAACCTGGAGGCAGAAGGACAAGGGCTTTGGAAGAGTGTTGCTTACTGGCTTGGTTTACAGGGATTGCTTAACCTGCTTTCTTAAAAAACCCCAGGGGCAGTCTTATCCACAATGGACTGGGACCTCCCATCTTGATCTCTGATTAAGAATGCACACTAGAGCTGGAACTGTTAACTCTAACTTATGTCAGGTTCACATAAAATCAGCCAGTAGAGGCATCATGAAATTTTGTTAAATGACAGGAATATCAGGTGGTCTGAGCCTCCTACAAGTAAATTGGCTGGTCTTTGCTTTCTTTTGACAGTTCTTGGCTGAGAGAATATCACAGCAGTAATTGCAGCCTTTGTATGCCTGCAAAGCAAGGCTGAAGAGAATTTGGTTAGTTTTAGTGACTTCCTAAAGGTAATAACTTGTTTAGGTTATAGAGTTTGACACTCTTCTCTGCAGGATGAAATGTTTACTTACCTATAAAGCATCCTATGACTTAATGAGCTTCTCCCTAATAGGGATGATTATTTCATAGAAAACTTGCTATGCAGCAGTCCTTCAAAAGATAATGATGTATTCCTAAGTTTGTGAGGAAGTCTCTAAATATACTCATATACTTTCAGTTCCAGTCAAACCACTAAATGTTTAAGAATAACAAGTAGAAAATACAAAAGAACTATCAAAATACAAAATTTATACTAGAAAGTATTATACTACATTTTTTTATGTAGGCAGCTTAATTTCTTCTCAACACAATGGGCCCAATGAAGACACAGCAAATGAAATACATACTCATGTTAAAACAGGAAATATGATTGACTGTGGAAAAGAAATCTCTGGATATATAATCAAATTAAGGATTTTAAGAATCTACAGGATGAAATGATGGAACTTATATACCTTAATAGAAGTTTTTAAAAGAGACAGAGTGGAGGGACTGGAGAGATCATGGCTCAGCGAGGAGGAGGAGTCCTTAATGATCTTCAAATGGCCCTGAGAGTAACTTCATTCACCCCTGTCTGGAGGCTCAAGACCTCTTCTAACTTAAGCTCTAGAGGTTTCTATACCCTCTTTTGGACTCTAAACAGACCTGCACTTATAAGTGCTCATATCCATATAAAGACACAAAGACATGCACATAATTCACAAACATTAAATATTTCAAAAAGAAAGTAACTCTCATAAAGAAGAGGATTTAAATGTGGTTGGCTGACAGTTCAAAGGGTTAATCTATTGTCATCGTGACAGAAAGCATAGTGGCACAAAGGCAGACATAGTACTAGAAGAGTACTTGAGAGCTCTACATCTGGGATAGGAAGAAGATGGAGAATGAACCACTAGGCCTGGGTTAATCTAAACCTTAAGGTTTACCCTCTTTATTCAACAAGGCCATACCTACTCCAATAAAGCCATTCCTCCTAATAGTGTCATTCTCTATGAGCATAATGGGGCCACTTTAATTCCATTTCAAGTACATTTTCACTATCCTGTCACAGGAATAGTCCTGATCATGGTACCAACTTTTGCCTTACTTAGGCTTTCTACTTCTGTGAAGAGACATCATGGCTATAACAACTTTTAAAAAGGAAAGCCTGGCTTACAGTTCAGAGATTTATTTTACTGTCTTCATGGTAGATAGTGGGGTGACATGCAGGCAGACTTCATGCTGGAGAGTAGCTTGGAATGAATTGCCAGGCAGCAGGACTAGAGAGAGTGAGCCATTGAGCCTGGCTTCAGCCTCTGAAACCTTAAGGCCCACCCTGGAGCCAGAGTTTCTCAAACGAGACCACACTTATTCCACAAAGTCACTCCTCCTAATATGTTTAATATCATAGGAACATGCTTCTTTATGAGCATACAGGGGTCCATTTTCATTTATACTGCCATAGAAGAATAGCTGGATCTTGAATTAGATTGATTCCTTACTTCTGGAGCAACCACCACACTGATTTCCATCATGGCCGCAGGAGTTATTACTCTGTCCAGCAAGGGATGAGTGAGTGTTCCCCTTCTGGCACATGCAAGGCCACATGAGCTGTAAATTGTTTTTATTGATATTAGCCATTCTGAGAGGTTTCAGATAAAATATCAAAGCAGTTTTAATTTTCATTTCCCTGATGACTAGGGATGTGGAACATTTGTTTCTCAAACATTTGAGCATCTTTTGAGAATTCTGTTGGGATTTTGCATCTTATTTTTAAAATTGGGTTGTTTTCTTGATATTTAGACTGTTTCATTCTTAATATATTTTAGATATTAGCTCTCTATTAAATATGTACATTTTTTTCTGCAGCCTGCTGCTTTGTCTAATGACACAGGTATTGATTTTGAAGATTTTTCAGTTTCAGGAGGTCCAGTTTATTAATTGTTGATCTTGGAACCTGTGCAAGGCGTATTTTCTTTAGATAGTCTTTTTTTAACCTATGAGTTCAAGCCAATTCCCATATTCTCTTCTACCCGGTTCAGTGTATCTGGTTTCTTGTTGAGGTATTTTATCAATTTATTGTTGAGCTTTATGCAGGTTAATAAGTATGGATCTATCTGTGTTGTAATATTGTTTTAACCCTCAACCAGGGTTTTTTTCCCACTTCTTAGAACATTCAGTTCCCAGGAAAAAAGACAACCTGTATATTTATAATAAGATTTAAACCACTAGAGCTGGGCAGATATCTACCCTTAAAATTCTTAGTATGTATTTTCATATCAATAACCTATAGTTATAACTTGCCATATTCCATCTGGACCACTCTTAACTCCAAATGGCCAGCCTTCATGACCAATTCTCTCTATAGTTTGCCCCATAGTGCTGCTTCTCCTCTCTCTTCTCCCATGGTCTTTGCCACAGACCACACGCCTGGTAACTGAAACCCTGCCTGCATCTCTTCTGCCCACCAATGGGCTTTAGGCATCTTTATTTAACAAATAGTTTTAAATAAAGAAGGAAGAAGTTATAGCATCACTTGGTATATGTGATGAGTCTTTCATCCCTGAGGCAGCCAGGGCCAGTATTTAGCATTACAATACATAGCAACAGACCAAACCTCAACTTGTTTGGATTCTTGTACCTGCAGCTGTTCAGTTTGACCAACATGCTTAAAGGTATCTTTTTTTTTTTTTTTTAAGGCAACTCCTTTTTCAAAAATTTGGTGTTCATCAGTGTGTGAATCTATGTCTGGGTCTAAAATTTGATACGTTTGACCAACAAGTCTGTTATTTTGTTAAGATAATGCTGGATTCATTATTACTAATCCATAATATAATTTGAAATTTTAAACCATAGATAGTGATACATCCAGAAGTTTTTATTATTATTTGCATTTTCACAGATTTTGTTGAGTACTTTTATTTCTTCTTTAAAGACCACTATCATATTCAGAAAAGCAATATTAACATATTTTTCTTGTGCTTCAGCTATGTTGTAATACTCATGGTCTACTTTGGTAGACATATGGTATTGGATATTATTATGGTTGTATCTGGAGTCTGGGTATCTGTGTAGGGGAGGATTCTAATTTTAGTTTCTCATTTCTGGCTTTTGATATCCTGTTTTGAATCAAGAGAGTGTAGTTGTTTTGTGTTTTCTGTTATTTGCCTAGGATCCTGATAGATTTCCACTATGGGTTTGAGGTAAAATGTGTTACTAGATATTGGGGGCTAGCACTAATGTGGGTGAGGGATGAGGGGTGCTGGGTGTCTAGAGGAAGACTGAAAGAAGGAATTTAAACTAGGGTCTTCTTAGTCCCCTGGAAACGGGGCAGAGAGATTGGAGATGCTTCAGCAGATTCTCTGCAACAGAGCTGGAGATGAGACTGAGGAGGGAGTTGGAGTTCAATTAGCAGAGAGAGTGAGAGAATGAAATGAGCTAGCCTGCCACTCTCTGGCTTTTTTGTGCTTGAGAGTTCCCAGGAAAATGGCTGCCAGAGTTAGGGCCTGGGATAACACAAGGAGTAGGGAGAAGGAAGTTTGAAGGGAACATTTAAATGATCTATTGGAAATGGGTGCAGGGTGCTGGATATGGAAACCAGCAGTAGGTCTTCTACTATGGATCTGCTGATTAGATTGAGGGGTTGGATTTGGAGCAGTTGAGAGAGATGAAAACTTGCAGATTGTCTCCCTGCTTTCCTGGCTGGAGTAACCTGCAGATTCCAAGCTTTCAGCATTAATTTACTGTCTGTGAGTACCTGCAGGTAAACACAATAGTTCCAAACATTTGCACTTTTTTAATGCAATGCCACCCTAGAAGGTCCTTTCTAATTTCCATTTATCAACTTCTGACTAGGATATTTGATTTTAACTTCAGGAAAACATCTTTACAGAAAGGAGAAAGGAGAGGAATGTGTCCTCTCTTTTGAACAGGGGACTGTGACTACATACTCTGACAATAAATTGTCATATAGTTATTGAACACGAGGTTTTCCCCTAGTGTTGAGAAACTTCAGCATTATCTTTTAGATGAACCATTCTCCTATATCTCTACAGTATAACACTTGACCATGATCTTGTTGTGTGAGTATGAAACTCTAATCATAATCTAACCTTCTTAGCATGGATGGAAATGAGGTGTATATACTGTGTATACAATGCATGATTGTCTGAAGACACATGGGGGCTTTGAAAGGACATGGAACTCTGCCTCTAGTGATCACCAGTTCACTAGGCTCTCTTGCTAAAGTGGCAAAGCATACAGAGGCCAAACTTGTATTCAAGGTAAAACTAATGAAATAGAGCTACGAAACACTGTAGACCGTGTAGGAATTCGTGAATGTGTAAAGTCCTGGAAGAATTAGTGTTGTTGATCTAGGCATGGCCATTTTACGAACTGCAAAGTCTCAGGCTCAAAGGGAAAGCAAAGACTTCCTGGGTGGACATGGTGTGAATGTTAACAGTGTTTGCAGAAAAGGTCTATCACAGCTATCTTCCCAGGGAGTTTGTGGTCTGAAAAGTAACCCCCCTGCAGAGAATGATCCTAATATAATTAACTAAACCTGTCTATTTGATCCAGCTGTGTGTGATAAACTGTGCTTTTCTGTTTGTATATAAGCAGCAACCCATCCCCTGTTCTGCTGTATTCAATAACACCACCTTTCTGTGCAACTCTACATAATGAATAT
The DNA here is from genome assembly GCF_000001635.26 of Mus musculus. NCBI lineage: Eukaryota > Metazoa > Chordata > Mammalia > Rodentia > Muridae > Mus > Mus musculus. Next base: position 27,289,690 of record NC_000067.6, read on the forward strand.
ATTGAGCTCCCAAGTTGTTGAAGTCCCAGCCTACTTTCTGTGTCCGTATATTCATCTTTTTCTCTGTCTCTCACTGTCATACTGAAGCCAAGTCCCTGAAGTAGCACAAGGGAAAACAAAACAAAACCATTATAGAAGGCTGTTTGCTTTGCCCAATTTACAAGCCTCTGTTTCCAAAACTACTGTCAACTGGCAAACTTTAATAAGGAATCAGTCTGATTCTGACATGAGCAAATGTGAGCTTTAGCCTGAGATGTGAGTTTCTTGAGCAGAAATAGCTAGTTGTTATCGAATAAATTATACTTGTAAACAGAACAACTCACAACTTGTACCCAAACTTAGTATCCATGTTCTGTATTTCTCCAAGTTCAGTAATGATGCATGGCTTCAAAGAACTTGAACAGAGGTGGTAATTGTGGAGTTCTAACTGGTTCAGGCCTATAAAGATTCAAGTTCCTCCATCTTTTTGTTTATTTTTAAAAATCATTTTAGTATTTGGAATGAAGTCAACCTCTCTAACATCCTCGGAGAATTCTTTGTTCAAAATCTCAGGGCCTCTCTCAGGATTCCTTTTTAGCACCTGATAAAGGAAATCTTTCTGACCTGCCTTTCTGAAATTCAGACAGAGAAGTATATTTAATATTGCTTTTAGCCATCTGAATTTCCATTTGTGTAAGGTTAGCTTACTCTAAATAGTGTATTCATAGATTGAGTTTTATTCCATTATAGAAAGATGATTAATTCATACTGAACAAGTTGCCAATAATTCAAAAACTCCCAGGAATAGTAGGAAATATGTCATGAAATAGACTGCCTTGTAAATATGTTGTTTCTATTGTTTGGTATATAAATATATAAATATTTATATAATTCATAAGTATCACTTAATATGCTTAAATTTATGAAAAGAATGTACAGGACTAGAGAGAAGGTTCAGTGATTAAGATCACTGGCTGTTCTTCCAGAGAAGCCACATAGAATTTTACAAGTCTCTGTAACTCCATTTCCTGGGCATCCGGTACCCTGGCATGGACACATGCAGGCAAATCACCAATGCCCATGAATTAATAATAAACACATTAGTCTAAAAATAATGTAATACACAAATATTGAATCAAAAGTTCTATTCAGACGATGATGTGATTCTTCCACACTTTTCAGTGGTTGTAGTTCTCATTGGCTGTGAATGATTTTTATTAAGGTCCAGTAATTACATTTCTATAAAGCCAATTTTTCTGTAAAATGGAAAACGTGCATAAATACTTTTCAGATGTAATAAATAAATTTTCTTAGGGAAAAACAGGAGTCCCATGGAATTCCCTCTTTTCATTTAAGAATATCTGTCAATATCATTTTTCAGGTCTTGTTTGGGTCAACATACTGTTTTCAATATGACTTCATGGTTGTAGCTTCTCTGGTACATACAGGAAACAAAGTCTCACAGTAAAGTTCCTATGCCTCCATATCTTAGACTCTTGCTACCCTCCTTTTCACTGAGATTTCTTGGTCATAGGTGTAGGAGTTTTATTTGTACTATGGAAAATAGCTTCAAATCTCTGCGTTTTGATGGGTTGCATTTTCAGTAATTGCCTTTGTCTGTTGAATGAAGATTCTTCTCTGCTGACAGGTGAAACCTATAGTTACCTGTTGCAGTCAGAATAAATATTTAGATTGTAGTTATAGATTATGCTGTTTTAGCAAACTGGCAGTTCTTATTCAAGAGCCATGACCTTATTAAGCTGAGTAGTTGGCTAGGCTTACTGTACTCCTCATAATTTCTCTCTTGTTGATCAGGTGCATATAGGTATCTTAGTATGAGTTCACTATCACATACAAGTTACATTATGCAGACTAAACTGAGTTGGTCGTTTTTATTTATGAATACATTTTTATGGGGTGGGGTATTTTTGTGTTTCTGTGTCTCTATGTGTTTATGTGTATATAGCAATGAGTAAAGAAATATAGCCTGTAAATCTGAGAAACAAGAAGAGCAAGTGATTGTATGAGAGGACTTGGACAGGAAAATTAGATGATAATATTTTAATTTCAAAGATAAAAACAGAATAGTGTCTAGTTTGACACTGTATACTTCTCTGTGTGTCTATGAGTGTCATTCCAGAGATTTACTATTAATTAGGTTGAGACACTTGTACAGAATGTGTGGTGCAAAATCCCATAGAATGGATGCATACTGAAATGAAGAAATGGAAAGAAAACCAGAAGGTATTCATGTGTGTACTTCCTGTTTGCCATGTGTCATCTTCTCTAAATTCCCAAGCATTCACTATAATAAAGAGAATCCTACTATATCATGTGTTAAAATATATTTTCTCTTCTAGGAATTTGGAGTGAAGATAGAAAACCCTAACAAACACAAAATATTAAGTGAAACATTAAAGTAGAAAATAAATGATGATCACATTGTAATAATTACTGGATAAATGTCAGCATGGTCAATGAGTGCAAGGATTCCTCAGATGGAAATAAGAAAACATCATAAGGAGATCAAGGAAGCTGAGATGAATATAGAAAATGAAACATGCTCCACTATGTTTGCAGCTGCCTTACTTATAATAGTTAGAAGCTGGAAAAAACCCAGATGTCTTTCAACACAGTAATGTATACATTACATGTGGTACATTAACACAAAGGAATACTACTCAGCTATTAAAAACAATAACTTCATGAAATTCTTAGGTAAATGGATGGAATTAGTAAATACCATTCTTCATGAAGTAAACCAGTCACAAAAGAACACTCATTAATAGTGGATTTTAGTCTAAAATCTTGGAATACCCAAGATACAATTCACAGACCACGTGAAGCTCAAGAATAAGGAAGACCATAGTGTGGATGCTTCAGTCCTTCTCAGAAGGGGGAACAAAATACAGTAGAAAATACTGAGACAAAATGTAGTGCAGAAACTGAAGTAAGGCCAACCCAATACTGCTCCAACCTGGGGATTCATCCCATATAATGTTACCAAACCCTGACACTACTACAGATACCAAGAAGTGCTTGCTGACAGACGCCTGACATAGCTGTCTCCTGAGAGGCTCTTTCAGAGCCTGGCAAATACAGAAGCAGATGCTCACACCCAACCATTGGACTGAGCATGAGGTCCCCAGTGGAGGAGTTAAAGAAAGGACTGAAGGACCTGAAGGGGTTTGCAACCCACAGGAAGAACAACATCAACCAACTAGACCCCCCAGAGCTCCCAGAAACTAAACCACCAAAGAGTACACATAGATTGTCTCATGGCTCCAGCTGTATATTTAGCAGAGGATGGCCTTGTTGGACATAAATGGGCAGAGAGGCCCTTGGTCCCGAAAATGCTCATGCTCCAGTGTAGGGGAATGCCAGAGTGGGGAGGCAGGAGTGGGTGTGTGGGTGGGTGAGCACCCTCATAGAATCAGTGAGAGGGGGGATGAGATAGGGGGTTTCTGGAGGGGAAACATGGAAAGAGTATCCCATTTGGAATGTAAATAAATAAAATATCCAAAAAGAAAAGAAAAGAAAAGAAAAGAAAAGAAAAGAAAAGAAAAGAAAAGAAAAGAAAAGAAAAGGGAGAGGAAGAGGGAGAGGGAGAGGAAGAGGGAGAGGGAGAGGGAGAGGGAGAGGGAGAGGGAGAGGGAGAGGGAGAGGGAGAGGGAGAGGGAGAGGGAGAGGGAGAGGGAAAGGAAAGGGGAAAGGGGAAAGGGGAAAGGGGAAAGGGGAAAGGGGAAAGGGGAAAGGGGAAAGGGGAAAGGGGAAAGGGGAAAGGGAAAGGAAAGAAAGGGAAAGGGAAGGGAAGGGAAGGGAAAGGGGAAAGGGAAAGGGAAAGGGAAAGGGAAAGGGAAAGGGAAAGGGAAAGGGAAAGGGAAAGGGAAAGGGAAAGGGAAAGGGAAAGGGAAAGGGAAGGGAAGGGAAAGGGGAAAGGGAAAGGGAAAGGGAAAGGGAAAGGGAAAGGGAAAGGGAAAGGGGAAGGGGAAGGGGAAGGGGAAGGGGAAGGGGAAGGGGAAGGGGAAGGGGAAGGGGAAGGGGAAGGGGAAGGGGAAGGGGAAGGGGAAGGGGAAGGGGAAGGGGAAGGGGAAGGGGAAGGGGAAGGGGAAGGGGAAGGGGAAGGGAAGGGAAGGGAAGGAAAGGAAAGGAAAGGAAAGGAAAGGAAAGGACAGGGGAAAGGGAAAGGAAAAGGGAAAGGGGAAGGGAAAGGGAAAGGGAAGGGAAGGGAAGAAAGGAAAGGAAAGGAAAGGAAAGGAAAGGAAAGGAAAGGAAAGGAAAGGAAAGGAAAGGAAAGGAAAGGAAAGGAAAGGAAAGGAAAGACGAGACAGACAAGACAAGACAGGGCAGGACAAGACAAGACATTATTATCCACCAAAATGTGATTCCTGATTCAATGCAAGAGTTCTGATGGGAATATATATTTCTCTGCAATTTGGGATAAGTGTATTGATAAACTGGAGTTTTAATTGAGTCATTTATATACTACCCCTGTTTTCTATGTTTGCATCTTCAGCTTCTAGTTATCTAGCCTTCACCTCATAGTGAAGCAAAACCTTATTTTATCTCCCTTTCCAGAGTGAAATTCAAAATAGCTGTGAAGACACAGTGAGAACTTAGATCACCCATCCATATATTCTTCTGTAACCCATCAGTTCACTTTCATTTTTCTCAAGATACCAGCCTCAGTGTTCTGATTTGGGTATATCTGGAACCCTATCTACCAGCACCTGGCAAATACAGATGCAGATACAGCCAACCATCAAACTGAGCCTGAGGACCCCAATGGAAGAGCTAGGCGGAGGGATGAAGGAGCTGAAGAGAATGGCAACCCCATAAGAAGATCAATATCAACTAACTGGACCACCCAGAGCTCCCAGGGGCAAAACCATCAACCAAAGAGTACACATGGAGGGAATCAGGATTCCAGATGCATATGTAGAAGAGGATGGCTTTATCTGATATTAATGGGACAGGAGGGAGGCTTGATTTCCCAGCTAGAGGAAAGCTAGATGGGTGAGGTTGGAGTGGGTGATTGGGTGGAGGAGCACCCTCCTACAGGGAAAGGGGAGGAAAGTAAGGGGTAATGGGATGGGGTGTTTAGTGAAGGGGTAACAGGGAAGAGATATATCATTTGAAATGTAAATTAATAAAATGATTAAGAAAACAAACAACAAAGGTCAAATTTAGTTGTTAATTTTTAGCTTGAAGTGGCAAATAACAGGAATGCTAATTGTATAGATCTTGCATTCAGACAGTTTGATTTTTAACCATAGAATCAAAGATGGGTAGTTTATGATAATTTTGAAAACACTACTGTAGTTTTAGTGATTGTCTGATAAAAATTTGTATCACATAAAAATTTATTTTATATACAATTACTTCTAAGGTGTTTCTCTTTAGTTATAATTTTAAGGTTTACATAGTTGTATTTTTCATAACAATTTCTTTTTAACCAAAGAGACTCATATTGTCAATTTAAAGACATGTTCAAGAATTAATGAAAATAATATGTGCATATCCACAGATATGCAGCTTAAATATTCACAAGGTGGATCCCACATTGGGCCTGTGGTTGGATCTTTTCCTCAGGCTCCTCTTCATTTCCATCCCAGCAAATCTTTCAGACAGGAACAATTATGGGTCAGAGTTTTGACTGTGGGATAGCAACCCCATCCCTCACTTGATGCCCTGTCTTCCTGCTGGCAGTGTGCTCTATAAGTTCCCTCTCCCTACTGTCAGGCATTGCATCTAAGGCATTTCATAAAGGAAAAGAAAGGAAAGGAAAGGAAAGGAAAGGAAAGGAAAGGAAAGGAAAGGAAAGGAAAGGAAAGGAAAGGAAAGGAAAGGAAAGGAAAGGAAAGGAAAGACAGACAAGACAAGACAGGGCAGGACAAGACAAGACATTATTAGCCACCAAATGGTGATTTCTGATCCAATGCAAGTGTTCTGATGGGAATATATATTTCTCTGCAATTTGGGATAAGTGTATTGATAAACTGATAAACCCTTTTAGTCCTGAGAGTCTCTCACCTCCCAGGTCTCTGGTGCATTCTGGAGGGTCCCCCAACCTCCTACCTCCTGAGGTTGCCTGTTTCAATTTTCTGCTGGCCCTCAGGGTTTCAGTCCTTTTCCTTCACAAAAAACAGGATCAGGTTCTCCTCTCCCCCACCACTCCCTCCTGCCATCCATTTTTCCCTCCTAGGTCCTTCCCTCCCTCCCTTGTGATTACTTTCTTCCCTCTCCCAAGTGGGACTGAGACATCCTCACTTGAGCACTTCAGTTTGTTGACCTTTTTGAGTTCTGTGTATTGTATCTTGGGTAATCTGTAATTTTTTCCCCTGGTTTTTCTGAGACAGAGTTTCTCTGTATAGCCTGGGCTTTCCTGGAACTCACTTTGTAGACCAGGCTAGCCTCGAACTCAGAAATCTGCCTGCCTCTGCCTCCCAAGTGCTGGGATTAAAGGCATGCGCCACCACAGCCTGGCTTCTTGAGTTCTTTATATATTTTGGATATTAGCCCTCTATCAAATATGGGGTTAGTGAAGATTTTTTCCCCAATATGTAAGTTGCCAATTTGTCTGGTTGACTATATCTTTTGCCTTGCAGAAGCTTTCCATTTTCATGAGGTTCTATTTATCAGTTATTGATCTTACAGTGTTTTTAAGAAATGTCCCTCTGTGCCAATGTGTTCAAGGCTCTGACACTATTATTGAGGCTATGGAGAGCTCACAAAAAGGGGCCTATCATTACTGCCCTCCCAAAGACTCAACCAGCAGCTGAAAGAGTAGGGTGCATAGATTTGCAGCCACCCAATGCACAGAAGTTGCTGGCCACTTTGCTGGAATGAGGGAAAAGCTGAAGAAGCTGAGGAGCAGGGCAATCCTGTGGGAGGACCAGAGTCTTAACTAACCTGGATCCCTGAGATCTCTCAAGTACTGGACCACCAGCCAGACAGCATACACCAGCTGATATGAGGCCTACAACACATATACAGCAGATGACTGCCAGGACTGGGTTCAGTCAGAGAAGATGCACCTAACCTTCAAGAGTCTGGAAGCCCCATGGATTTTAGAGGTCTGATTGGGTGGGTGGTGGGTGGTGAGTAGTAGGGACATCTTCATGGAGACAGAGGAGTGGGGAGGAATTATGTGATGTGGAACAGTCAGAGGGTGGATCAGGGTGATGAATAAAATCTGGAGTGTAAGTAAATAAATAAAAAAATCACAGGGTGTTCACAATAGTGCATTTTCCAAAGTAAATGCTAAGTTGTGTTAAAGTGTTTTAGAACTCCCTTTGACAATGGCTAAGTTTCTCTTCCTGTTTCTGTGACAAATATACTGACAAAAGCATCTTTAGGGGAGAAGAGTTTTATTTAGGTTACAATTCCAGGTAACAGTCCATCATAGTGGGGAAGTGCACACAGGGATCTGAATCATTTCATTACTTGCCCAGTCAAGAGCAGAAAGAATGTCTGCGTTCCCCAGCCTCTCTCCTTTTCACTCAGGCTGTGGCCTAGTCTATAACACAGAGTGGTTCACAATCTGAGATTGTCTTACCTCATTTAACCATATTTAAGAATCCTTGTCAGGTACATCCATACTCTTTATTGTGATTACCTACCTAAGTGATTCCTGAGTGTGTCACGTTGGCAATTGACACTTATCATCAAAGATTAGTGATTTTCACAACAAATTTAAATGTATTCATAATAAATCTGAAGCAGCAGAACTGTTATTGTAATGCTGTATTAAGGAGTGTGTATATAGGTGCATGTAAATTAATTCAACTGTTAATTGTATCAAAAATTCATAATCTTGGAAGAGATTACAAAATTAATTGTATAAACTACTCATAAATTTACATTCGTGTGATTTTTGCACTGTTATTTTATGATTATTATAATAAACAATGTGCTTACAGAGGCCATTTTGTGTGGATATTTAAAGAGTCAAGGAAATTATTCCAAGTTCAAAAGTTACGACATTCAGAAAGATGATAGTTAATTGTGACTTCAAACTTTGTGTTGGACGAAGGATAAGGACTGTTATCAAGAAATTCTGTGTCATTCTTTTTAGGTAAAAGAAAGCATATTTTAAAAGATTAGAATATAATACAATACGACTTTGACTATGAATGATTACATTCAGGAGATTGCTGGTGAGTATACTTTGCTTCCCTGGGGCTCTCACTTTTCTATTCAGAAATATGCATTTCTGGAGTTCTTGGGGATGAAATTATGAATCCGCTTTCATAAATTCAAAAGTATTTATAATCCACATCAAACCACTCATATTTGAACATAGGAGTCTCAATTATCTCAATTCAGGTTCATGAAAATTTTTATTCTTTGTTATTCATAGGCCTCAAAAAGGAACTCTATTTAGCCCTAACTTATTTCCATATATATATATATATGTATAGTTGTTATCTGGTATAAAAAGCAGCAGGTGAAAGAGACTATGGATTTTTATTTGTGTTTTGGAAAATATTTATTTTAAAGTTTCTCAAAATTCTATATGCATGCAGTGTGAAAATTCAAGTAAACAAGCATGTAATTTCTTGAAATATCTTCTGTCTTCTAACAAAACAAAACAGCAAAGCATAAACTGTTCTTTCTTTCTGAAATAGTCTCATTTGTGCATAGGTAGAGTGCATATGTTCATATCAATAAACATATACAATTATGTATGTGTGTTATTTATGTCTTATGTATATGTGCATATATGCATTGGTGTGTGCATATATGCATTGGTATGTGCAAGTGGATTTTTCCATATTTTTTGAAATGCTTTATATGGTGGCTATAGGCTTTAGTATAGATCCTGGTATAAATACTCTTTCACTTACATTTATCTTCACAATACCAATACAATTTAGAAAAGGAAAGAAAACTTTTTAGTGTGTGTGTGTGTGTGTGTGTGTGTGTGTGTGTGTGTCTGTAGGTTCTCTGTCTATATCCTCTATATAAAGCTTTAATGACAAAAGGGCACATGAGATTTTCTTTTTAGTAGCTTAGATGTCTTCAGTCCTTACAAATGCTTCGACATTTCAAAGTTACAAATTTCTTACACAACTCTTTAAAAATAGCCAAGCATCTGTTGCCTCAATGACTTGTTCATATGTTTTGGATGAAGACATTTCCTAGCAAGCTACTCTGCTCTCAAATTATTTGATTTGAGTAAGGAATGAGGCCAATAGACCAAGGACTGTACTCTCAATAGAAATCCATTTGGTATATGTTGTATGCTGTGGGTGAACTAAAAATTTTCATGCTTCTATCTTGTTTTAATTTCATTCAATTTAAAATTTTTACTTTAAACCAGAACAATTGCATGGACTCTTGTGTGTTTTTTGTAACACTCCAAATTCAGATACTGCAGATTTTTGTTTCTTTATTTCAAGCATAGTTCTATTATAACTGGAACATAAGCTTCATTACAATTGTGGCTAGAACATGTCACTCGTCCAAAAAATCTCTAAATGCTCCTTAAATGAATTATAAACTATTTAATAAACTAATGAAACATTTTGAAATGTTTTTCATATTTGTTGGTTTGTTTTGCTTAATAACCTTTATTATTTTTTATCAGACATTTTCTTTATTTACATTTCAAATGTTATCTCCTTTTCTAGTTTTCCCTCTGAAAATCCCCTACCCCACTCCCTGCACCCCAACCCACTCACTCCCATTCCTGGTCTTGGAATTCCCCTATACTAGGGCATAGGACCAAGGGCCTCTCCTCCCATTGATGACTGACTAGGCCATCCTCTGCTACATATATAGCTAGAGCCACAAGTTCCAACATGTGCTTTCTTTGATTAGTGGTATAGTTCCAAGGAGCTCTCGGGGTACTGGTTAGTTCATATTAATGTTCCTCCTATAGGGCTTCAGTCCCCTTCCTCCCTGGCTCTCTGGCTCCTTCATTCATTCATTGGATGGAGCACATGTTTGTTTTTTGATACAGAATCTCACTTGACCCAGAATGGCATTAAATGTACTATGCAACCTGGATTGCCTGCATCCATATTTCAACCTTCCTGTCTCTGGCTCTTGATTCAGGTATCATATGTGTGAACCACCCTAACAAAAATGATTTCTACTATTAAGGACTTGGCAAATAAATCATTTAAAATATTATTGGTATTATAAATATTGTAATACATTGCTATTAAAATTTATTCAAATAAAATAATTTTGGTAATATATGGATTAATTATCCCAAAGACTTATTGTTTGCATGGTTGATATCTAACAAGGAATGTTTTAAAAGAAGATGTAGGCTGTTCTACACGAGCTTGACATCAACCTGTTTCCACAGTGAGTTCCAGGCTTGCCAGGGCTACATAGTGAGATTTCACCTAAACAATTTAGTAAAAAATATTGGCTGTGATATGTGTGTGTGTGTGTGTGTGTGTGTGTGTGTGTGTATTTCACAGAAATATTACAAATTGTACAAGATTTACGTAAATACTAATAACCATTTAATTAAGGAAAATAATTATCATGGTAAAACAATTAAATTGCTATTGAGTATGCTAATTACTGGTTCTAAAGACAGCTTATTTCTATTATAAGTGTTTCTAGAATTCTTTGTAACTGAGATAATGTACATGCCACATATGTGAACTTGTCTCATCATATTAATGCTGCACATACATCTTGTGGCTTATATTATTTTCATTTGGATTTACATATCCAATTAAAGGGAACAAATTGCCTGGAAGTGATATTGCTTGTGCCACCATGATGCTCTGCACTGTGGATGAGTGCTTTGCAGAAAAGAGGATGCAGTGATCCAAAAGAAGAAAGGCAATAAGGAACATTTAAAACACAATTTATCTTTTTAAATGGTGATTAATTTTTGTATTTGAGAAAAAAATTAATCTATCTTCAAACTCTATCTATAAGTTTTAAAGATACCCATCCTGACTATGTTATAAAAATACATTAGGACCCAAGGCTGTTTTGTCTCAATGAGGTCCAATTCATGAGTGACAACTTAATATTAAACATTAATATTCAGTGAATATAAATGTGTGCATATTCATGTTCTATTGAACATATACTTTTTGTAAAAATAAACTTTTCAAGTGTTGAATTAAATTACAGAAATTATCATAGTATCATGAATCATATAGTCTCTGCACATGAAATTAATTTAAAGAGGTTTTTAACAATGAATTCTAATTTATTTTGACCCCAAATTAATGAGTTGATAAACCATTATCACGTCTAAATGTCTGGGATGCTTAAATACCTGCAGTGAAGTACTACATAGATTTTCTTATCATTTCAACTGTGTTGTTGAATTTTTTGGCATCATTTCTATTAGAATGAAATATATGATTAAAATATAAAGTAGTGTTAACATTTAAATTAATATTAATAAAATTACTAAATATAAGTTTCAGAAATATTCAAGAGTATTTAATATCAACTATTATTGATAAATGACCTATTATATCAATATCATAATGTGGAAGTACATAAGGAATAGGTACTACAATAATCTCATATATTTTCAAAAATTAAAATGAATAAAATTAAGTAGTAAAAAGATGAAACCCAAAATCTGTTGGAAAGATAAAAATATGGTTTACATTCTGTCTTAGAGTCTTGGTTTTCAGTGTCTTATTAAATAAGTAGTTGGAATGTCAAGACGGAATTACAGACAGTATCTCATAAGGAATAGCTCTTTTAGCCTTTTTAATTTTGAATCATTCCCTGGCTTCATGCTTTGTCCTTGGATTTGCACATATTGCAACTGTCTTCAAGATAACACTTATCATGAGTAGAACTTAGCTTGCTTTTGATTCTGAAGAATTGTAACCCAATAAACCATTTGTTAAATTAAAGTAAGCAATTGTAGGCATTTTGATAACATAGCAATGCATTCTAATACATTATATTTTAAATGGAACATTCTCTCTCCTGATGGATTTTAGATTCTTGGTCACCATGTTATCAACACAAGATATCCTTTGGGTATTATAAGGAACTTGTGAAATAGATAAACTAATATATGGTTTTGCTTTTTTGAGAGGGGGGAGGGAGAGGGAGGGGGCGAGAGGGGGAGAGAGGGGGAGAGAGAGAGGGAGGAAGAGAGAGAGAGACAGAGAGAAGGGGAGGGAGAGAGACAGAGAGAGAGAGAGAACACTGGGTGAGAAGAAAAATATGATAAAATAATTTGTATGCAAACTTCATAGAGTCAATCAAAACATTAACAAAATGATGGTGTTTCAGAATAATGTTTTCCAAAAACTCTTCTCAAATAATATATTTTCTTACAACTTCCACGAACTCTTGTCTTTTCAATTCATTTTTCTTTTTTTCAACCATTTTATTGTTTCTTTGTGAATTTCACATCATGCACGCCAATCCCACTCATCTCTCTGTCCCTCCCAGTCCAACTTCAACCCTTGCAATCTCCCCCACAAAAGAAAACAAACAATTAATAAAAATTAAAACAACAATAAAAATAATAAAACAAACAAATAAAAACATTTCCCCTTGGAAGCTGTGGTGTGTCAAGGTACTCTGTCAAACAGCTTTACTTGCAAATCTTCATTGTAATGAGTCCTTGATTTGGTTGGAGAGCTTTAGTACACCATCAATACTGGATGCTCACCAAGGCTTCTCTCAGATATCCTGTAGTTACTCTGTGTCATGAAGATCCTGCAGCCTTGGTTCGGCAGGACCAGACCTTTCAAATGTTCCAAGCCTTCATATGTGGGGAAGATGTTCAGTGAATTGACTTATAGCCCTGGTGGTAGCTATGTTGATCAGTATGCCAACTCTGCTGCCAGCAAGAGGTGGCACGGGGTCTCTCATGCTCAAACATTTCGGCCAGTTCAGTCACTCTAATTCATTTTCTTGGTACAAAGGATCAGGTGCTCCCTCTGTGCATGCTACATAGGAAGGAAAACTCCTAGGGACACTATTTTTTAACGGGTTTTTTCCCCCATTTTAGCCTTAATTGATCCCACATTGTGGAAACAGGAAGAAAACTGAGAATTTCTGTTATAATTGCAACAATTTGTCTCCCCTGCTGTAACAGAAACAGCATTTAGAGACATCAGGTGATACTGAAAGACAAAAATGGTACCAAATAGCCCCAGGGCAGACTGCAGCTTCATAGAGACTAAGGCTCTCAGCTTTAATTGTATTCAAAAGGCATTTTATCTCATGTATAGGACAGAAGCAATGTCAAATGAATTTACGATTTATTAAAATATTTCAAAAAATGTAATCCTAGAGGCAGAGTTTGTGACTTATTAGAGTAGTTTAATTGTGAGGTTATTATGTAATGTATTGACTATGTTTTCTAGAATCTGTTTTTCTTTTAAATTTACATAATTTTTCTTTTTTAATGTTTACTTTATTAATCATTCCATTTGTTTACATCTCAAATGACATTTCCCCTTCCCATTTTCCCCTCGACAACCACCCCATCCCATCCTTCCTTTCCCCGCTCCCCTTTGCCTCTATGAGGCTGCTTTGACAACCACCCACCCAATCTCACCCCACCACTCCAGCATCCACCTATGCTGGGGCATCAAGCCTCCACAAGACCAAGGACCTCCGCTCCCAGTGATGTCATATAAGTCCATCCTCTGCTACATATGTTTCCGGAGTCATGGATCCCTCCATATGTACTCCTTGGTTGGTGGTCTAGTCCCTTGGAACTCTGAGTGGTTCTTCCTATGGGGTTTCAATCTCACTCTGGAATCCAACTTTTTTTATATATTCAGGATGACTTAGATTGAAAAGCTCTTGAGATGTGAGGCTGCGAAACAGTAGCAGTCTTTCAGTACTCTTGCCCACAGTGGCTTTCATGATGGTTTGTCTCTCTGGCCTTAAGGAGTGTGAGCTTGCCCGACTTTTTCCTGCATCATGCAATTCTTCAGAGTTCACCAACATCAAGAAAAAAAAAAGAAATATTGTTGAAGGTTTCAGTTGTACTATCTGGGGTTTCAGAATAAGCTAAGTAACATCTGCTTTGCTCTCGATCTACCCACCTTACTTCATTTTCCTTTCCTGACTTCTTGCCCTGGTTACTTCAAAAACAAGACACAGAAAAAAGATGCTATCAGTAAGAGCTTACTAAGTTCTTAGAATTTCTCAGCTTTTTAACTGGAAATTTCACTCTGTATTTTATTCTATACACCACATATGCCTATCAACATAGTGTGACATAACCAACTCTGTCCCATCTAAATTTAAACCAGAGTATAAATATACTCCAATAACTAAATGCTAAGGACATGGCAAAAATAAAATGTCTGTGATATAAAGGACCCAGATTTAACTTCAGCTTCATAAAATTCCCTTGAAATTTGTGTGTGTGTGGGGGGGGAGGGGGTCCCCAAACTACTTGCCCTTACAAATCAAAGTACAAACATCAAAAAGATTAAAATAATGAAAAAATAAAAACATCTTGATCTAGGGCTGGAGAGATGACCCAGTGGTTAAAGAACACTGGATGCTCTTCCAAAGACTTCCGGGCAATTCCCAGCACCCACATGACAGGTCACAATCATCTGTAACTTCAATCCTAGAATATCAGAAGCCCTCTTCTCACCTCTGTAGGTGTCAGGCACTCATATGTTGTACATATATTTATGAATGCAAAAAGAACATGTACAACACAGACAAATGGGCAAAATATAATATGATATAATAGAACATAACAATATAAACTTTCTGAGTTAATATGAGAACAAATAAAAAATGCTTTACAAAACTATCTGCTTTTTAAACTCATGGATGTTTGTATTTCAGGACCTAAAAATCTTCTGATTTGTTCACCGGGTCCAGGAGTATGGATTGTTCAAATTCTCAGAAGGTGTGTTAATATAATTCTGGGACATGTGGTGGCATGTGCTTTATTTTAAATATACATGGTGGGTTACTAAGAAGCACAATAGTATCCCAACTTACACTTCTGACTTCCTGCTCTTAGAAAGTAAGTCAATTTCCAGTCACTGTAATTTCTTCTATCATGTAACAGATTTCCCAAGATGAACACAAACATTTAATAGTACTTAATGACAAACTATTAATGCACAGATGAAGTTTAGCCTTCAATTTTTAATCTCCAACAAATATTTTAATCATTCTTCACTGTCCACACACAGAAAGCGTAATTGCAAATGGATGACATTTCTCAGGAGATATTAGTTTTTGCTTCCTGCCTTAAATATTTCTTCTAAATAATAAGGCATTTTCCAAGGGAGTGATCATGTGGCTCCATTCTTGAAAAACAAGGATGTGTTCAATATAGCCTTACAAGCTAACGTAGTTAATGCTATTTCATTCTCTCCAGTCTTTTCAGATCTTCTTCAATTCCTTTCTGAACTTTATCAATTCCAATCTCTATTGTGACCTTCTCATCCATGGAAGAGAAAATTGAAAGGGGGAAAAAAAACCTGCTGAACTTACATACACCTGTACCCTATACTCTCCTATAACTTCATGACAAAATTCTTTTTCTTTAAATCTATCATCATATAGGAATAAAGAAATTTGAATGGGTAGAAATTGGCTTCACGTCCCCTAGCCAGCCAAGATTAAAAGTGATATTAAATTGCCAATATTCTACCACTAAAGCATGATTGTTATCCCAATATATTACACAATCTCATGAATACAAATGCTTACTTGATAAAAGATGAACTGGGATGTTTAGAGTTTAATAAAGACAATGACTGCTGTGTGCACGCCAGCCTCGAGTTGTGGCATATATTTTGACAGTTCTGTAAAATTACTTATATATGTTATATATCTGCATTGATTTGGAAAACATACATTTAATTGACATTTTGAAGAGGGAATTGTTTAAGCACTCTATTGCAAACTGTTAGGCTAGAAATCAATGATAGATTGAGGTTGTAAATGTAGGCAGTGTAACAAGCTCTTAAAATGAACCGCTACAATAGTTAGTAGATAAATTATGCAAGCTTGGGACTTACATCTGTTGATTTGCTGGATCGCTAATTAAAATGTTTTAAAGCTATTATCTTCTTTAAAACCACATATTGTAATTTTTAAATGTCATTTATCTTGTTTAAACTGTGGTTATTTTGATATGTCACATGAAAAATCACTAAAAGCAAAGAAACTGTATATTAATTTGACTCAAAGATGGTGTAAGTATATGCACAATTTTTAATATAGTCAATTAAATAAGATACCACATATCATTTTTATTCATTTTAAGATGTATTTTCTTGTTTTAGATTATGCTTTCCTGCCTATATCTATCTATGGGTATGTGCATCTGAGTAGAAGCCTGTGGATGCCAAAGATAGTAGGTCTCCCCGAGCAGGAGTTGCAGGTGTTTGAGAAGCATCTGACATGGAAGCTAGGAACAGAAGTCACAACCTTTAGAAAAGCAGTATGTGCTTTTTTATTAGATATTTTCTTAATTTACATTTGAAATACTATCCCCAAAGCCCCCTATACCCTCCCCCCGCCCTGCTCCCCAACCCACCAACTCCTGCTTCCTGGCCCTGGCATTCCCCTGTACTGAGGCATATAATCTTCACAAGACCAAGGGCCTCTCCTCCCATTGATGGCCGACTAGGCCTTCCTCTGCTACATATGCAATTAGAGAAATAAATCTGGGGAATGGGGGTACTGGTTAGTTCATATTGTTGTTCCTCCTATAGGGTTGCAGACCCCATTAGCTCCTTGGGTACTTTCTTTAGCTCCTTCATTATGGGCCCTGTGTTTAATCCAATAGATGACTGTGAGCCCCCACTTCTGTATTTGCCAGGCACTAGCAGAGCCTCACAAGAGACATCTATATCAGGGTCCTGTCAGCAAAATCTTGCTGGCTCATGCAATAGTGTCTGGCTTTGGTGGTTTTATGTGTAATGGATCCCTGGGTGGGACAGTCACTGAATGGTCCTTCCTTCCATCTCAGCTCTGAACTTTGCTTCTGTAACTCCTTCCATGGGTACTTTGCTCCCCATTCTAAGAAGGATCAAAGTATCCACACTTTGGTCTTTCTTCTTGAGTTTCATGTGTTTTGAAAATTGTATCTTGAATAATCTAAGTTTCTGGGCTAATATCCGCTTATCAGTGAATGCATATCATGTGTGTTCTTTTGTGATTGGGTTACCTCACTCAGGATGATATCCTCCAGATGCATCCACTTGCCTAAGAATTTCATGAATTCGTTGTTTTTAATTGCTGTGCAGTACTCCATTATGTAAATGTACCACATTCTCTATATACATTCCTCTGCCGAGGGACATCTGGGTTCTTTCTAACTTCTGGTCTCAGAAAATTGGACATAGTACTGCCGGAAGATCCAGCACTTCCTCTCCTGGGCATATATCCAGAAGATGTTCCAACTTGTAATAAGGACACATGATCCACTATGTTCATAGCAGCGTTATTTAGAATAGCGAGAAGCTGGAAAGAACCCAGTATGTGTTCTTAAGGACAGAGCCATCTCTCCAGCCCCTAGTGCACTCATTCTTATTTCTGTTGTTAAGGCTTAATTATTTTTTGTCTGAAAAGTCTGATAAATGCTTTCATTGTAGTAGTATGACCTAATTTTGAAGTTTTAAAATACAAAGACAAATCTAACACTTGCTATGATATTATGAAAACAATTCAAATGGCCTCACTTATTCCATGCAAGGTAGTAAAAGACAAATTCTATTCTCGACCAAGATGTTGTATATTTTAACACTCCTTTTACTGACAAATTAAATATGTTTAATTTCTGAGGAAACAATCAAAAGACATGAAATTGACTTTCTGGTAGACAGGGAATTAAAGAATTCTTTTATTCCAATATGAGGATGAATCACTGCTTTGGCAAGAATATTTAGCCTTAGTTATTCAAGAATCCAAGTTGTTTCCTAACTATGATGTTGTTTAAATATGGTGTTTCAGATCAGAAGGATAATTTGTATACTCATGTGTTGGGAGCCGCCCCCACATTCGCCGTCACAAGATGGCGCTGTCAGCTATGTTCTAAGTGGTAAACAAATAATCTGTGCATGTGCCAAGAGTAATTTTCCACTACATGTACTCTGCCTTTACTCGGCCATGGGCTGCAGCCAATCAGGGAGTGATGCGTCCTAGGCGAAGGATAATTCTCCTTAAAAGGGGACGGGGTTTCCGCCATTCTCTCTCTTACTTGCGCTCTCTTGCTTGCGCTTTTGCGCTCTGCGCTCTGGCGCTCTGGCGCGCTGGCGCGCTGGCGCTCTGGCTCCTAAAGATGTAAGCGGGGGGGCTTTCGTTTTTGGGGCTTGGGGCTTGCGCTCCTGGCTCCTGAAGATGTAAGCAATAAAGTTTTGCCGCAGAAGATTCTGGTTTGTTGTGTTCTTCCTGGCCGGTCGTGAGAACGCGTTTAAGACTCATGTTACACGCTAGAACTTTAAGAAATGGAAACAGTGCAAGATAGGTGTGTCATGAGATTCCACTGTCATGGAAGAATTGATGTTTCCTGGGAGATGACCTGACCATAACAGCAAACACTGATGCAGAGTCACAGATTCAGGCTAGACAGATAGCCCTGCTTAAATTCATTTGTCTCAAAGCAAATTAGAAACTAATTTGGAATAAGGAAAAATAACTTTCAGGGGGAAGAAAATGTTGATGGGATGAAAGGAGAGTGGGAGAAGCTGAGGCTAGTCAAACAGCATTGTCCAAGTGTTAAAAATGTCCAACAAAAATTTAGTTCATAAAAAACACATTTATGAGTAATAGCACCCATATCAGATGGATCACAACTCCCTAGAGATACAGCTTCAAGTAATTCACTGCCCTCTTCTGTCCTATGTGGGCATTTGCATACACGGAGATAGATATACACACATGAGTTTTTAAATCAAAATAAACCTTAAAGGAAAATAAATTTCAAATTGAAACAGCCAGCTTGTTTTGCTGTACTGTGATTTGTATTTGTTTGTTGGTGTATCTGCTTCGTTGTTTGTTTTTTGCATCAATCACTCTGCTGAACTTTATACCAAGGATGAAAGCTCACCAAAGTTGGTTTTACTGTTGTTGTTCTCTCTTCTGATGGTTCATAAATAAAGATGAAGTCATTCCAGCTCCTTAGAAGCAACTCTTGCCATTGGAGGTGAGGAGGGAATGTTCTTACTGGAATCGATTTCTTATTTGAGTATAGATTTATTTTTGTTCTCAATGCTTCTACTTATATAACCCATTTTTAAGTGAATAAATGCCCTATTCATCATCCCTTATTCAAAGTGTATTTTTTCTTTGTCTTTCTGGCTGTGGCTTACTAAAATCTGATTATCCTTAATTCTATCAAATATTCTGTAAATGACACAATTTCATACATCTTTAAGGTCGAATAATACTTTTTTTTATAGTCTCCAATGTCTTTATCTATTCATCTGTTGATGGATGACTAGTCTTATTTCATGTGTGTGTATAGTTAAAAATTCAATATGAATTTTATTTCATGAGTGGTCAATATTTAAAATTTTCAACAATAAACGTGGATTGGTGTCTCTGCTTTTGGTTAGCCAGGTGTCCATTAAGTGTATTATTAGAAGTGGTCCAGATGGACTGTATGCTAGTTCTGGTTTTAGTTTGTTGAATAAACTACATATTTATCTTTACAGTGATTGTATTACTTTATATTTGTACCATAAAAAATTCTTATTCTTCATATCTTTATGGGCAATTATTGTTGATTCTTCTCCTGCAAATTTCATTCTGACAAAGTATGAACAATCAGAAACAAGGAGATATGATCCATAGTTATCTCAAAGGGTAGAATTATGAAGCACAGATGATAACTAATATAGTTCATTAACTTTTCTCAAGGAAGTGTACTTCATTAAAATTGAAGAAACTTTTACAAAATAAAAAAAAAAAACCTTTAGTTTAAGTTACAACTCAATAGAAAAAATGAATAATTTCATTATTTTCATTTTACAACTAAAATATATATAATCCATTGAAACTCACAGCTGATACAAACTGTAATTTCATACTTTGTCTCCATGATGTACAACCTGGCCACATTCTTTCTCCTCTATCTTCAAAACGATGCAACACAGAATCATGCTTCTTTAATCTAAAGATTTACCTCACACTCTTAGAAAATTACTTATCATAAATCCTTTCAACTATTACTACCATTCCATTTTAAAATTGTTTTTTAATGAAATTCATTTTGTATCCATGCAGGAAGTTCTTATCTACCATTCATTACTGTCCTTTAATCTTTTTTCAAAATACTTTGATGATAATGACAAGGGGTGATAACTGCCAGTGTTATTATTTGCATAATTTATGCAAGCTACTTTATAGAAACTTTCTCTTCTTTTTTTTTCCTGGGAATCATAGTAGAATCTAAAAAGTAGAAATTAAGTACTTTGCTGATGGCCTGGAGTTTTACTCTTATGAAAATGTGAATGATTTGTTCTTTGAGGTCTTTTGTATAATTAATCCAGCAGAAGTTTTACATTTATTTCAATGTTAACTTACATTAAAACTTTCTTTTTGTTTCTTTTAAATAACTTACATGATTTCATTTCTGTTTTGTTTCATTTGACTAATAGACTAATAAACCCTGAATGAGTATAACACATTATACAAACATTAAACAAAAATAGCCTTTATCTTCAATTATCCTGTCCCACCTTAACAGGTACTGAGATGCCAGTGTATATCTAAAACATAGTGTACATGTAATGATTCTCAATGTAAAAATCATTTCATAAATTGCATTTTAACAAATGTTTAATTTTGTGCACAGTGATTCATATAATTTACATTTTTCCTTTATTACTGACTTGCTCATTTCTTGTATATCAAAATGTTTATAGATCCATCCATTAATTTTTATTGTTCAACACAATATGTTGCTTTGTAGTCCTGGCTGGCTCTGAACTCATGGTCTGCCTCAGCTCCCTAGTAGCTAAAATAATCACTGCAGGTAGAGGGAGGGAAGGACCTGGAAGGGAGAGGGGAGATGAAGGAGAAAACGGAGGGGGATCAGGATCAGTTGTGGGAGGAGAAAAGAACAGAGGATCAGAAAATTGAACTGCGGTGCATAGCAGTTGCAGATGGGGAAAAGCAGGAAGTAAGTAGAAAGTCCTAGATGCCAGGAAAGCAGAAGGCTCCCAGGACCTATCCAACAAGGATCACATATTAGCTCAAATACCCAACAAAGGGAAGAGGGAATCTTTAAAGACCATATGTAGAAGTTAGGCACAGCCTCCGGCTAAGGGATGAGGCCACTCACTCATCTCAAAAACATTAACCTAGAATAACTTGTCTAAATGGAATGCAGGGACAAAGAATGGAGAAGAGACAAAAGGAAAGGCTACCCAGAGACAGTACCACCTAGAGATCCATCCCATCTGCATACACCAGCTCCAGACACTATTGTTGATGCCAAGAAGTGCTTGCTGACAGGAGACAGGTAGAATTGTCCCCTGAGAGGCTCTGTCAGAGTCTGACCAATAAAGAATCTGATGCTTACAGCCAACCATCTGAGCACAGGGACCCCAACAGAGGAGTTAGAGGAAGGACAGAAGGAGCTGAAGGGGTTTATAACCCCATAGGAAGAACAACAATATCAACCAACCAGATCCTCTAGAGCTTGCAGGGACTAAACCACCAACCAAAGAGGGATCCATGACTCCAGACGCATATGTAGCAGAGGATTGACTTATCTGGCATCAAAGGGAGGGGTGATGATTGGTCCTGTCCAGGCTTGACGCCCCAGGGCAGGGGAATGAAAAGGTGAGTTGGGGGTGGGTGAGGGAGTTGTAGAAGCAGGGTGTGGGGGATGGGATAGGGGATTTGCTGAGGGGAAAGTGGGAAGGGGGATAACATTTGAAATGTAAATAAATGAAATAACCAATAAAAAGGAAGATACATACTGCAGCTGAAAATCTTGATTGCTCATCTGCCCCTTCATTCTTCCATGGAGTTTCTTTTCTCTATTATAACTTGGAGTATAGAACACTCTGTATATCCTGTCATTATTTATTCTCTATTAAGTGGTAACTGTTCACATAACCTTCTCACTCAAAGCACCTAGACCTATGTTGTGAGGTTGTCTGGTATATGGAAAAGAGGGGGTAGGAAGAGAGCCCACATCAGGCCAGAGTTCCTGTGCTCTGTGCAGGCAGATATGTGAGGACTGCTGGACATTTTCCGCTCAGCCCCAGGTGGGCATCTGGAGGTGTGAAGCCACTGACTTCACACAGAGGGGAGTAGACAAGGGGGAACCTGATACCAGGTTCTCAGTCTCTGGCATCCCATGCTGGATATGGCAGAGGAGCTTTGAACAGAGTAGGGGTCCTGGGGATAGGGAAGAGGGCAGAAGGAGAGAGGTTCCCACACAGGCAAGAGTTCTTAGTCCCGGCCTTGAACAGAGACACTCTATGGTTTTAGAGCTTTATTGCAGAAAGGCAGGGGGAAAGAGAAAAGGTAGAAAGAGAGAGATATCAGCCATGGCCAAGAGGAGAGAGGGGGGAAAAGGAGAGAGAAAAGAAAGATGAAATAGTAAGAAAGTTTAAAGAGAGAGGTAAAGGCTAGAGAGTAAGAGAGAGAGAAAAGAGAGAGAGAGCAGCCCCTCTTACAGTGTGCTCATTATCTTGCTGTTGCTAGGTAACTGGAGGAGTCTAGCCTGAAGATAAGAAGCTTGGGACACTGTGTACATGACAGAAAGCCATGAGCCTCTTCCTTGGGGGCTGTGGGGGCTGTGGGGGCTGTGGGGGCGGTAACTTTGACAGAAGCCAGGGATCCAGGAAACATGAGGGAATGGCTTCTGTCCCATGTAGGTGAAAATGATCACCACCAGGATATCAAGGGTGTTCAAGACCTCAACTCGACTGGAGACCAGCCTGTCTGTGCATAGCCTATTGCCCCACACCATGTGAGTATATAAACGAAATCAAGTTTTCTTTCTTGATGGAAATAAAAATTCAACCAAAATTTTTTAGTTGAATGACTTATATTATTGACGAATTCGTAGGCAACTATGATAAATAAATGATTTAATGAAGTTTTTATTTTTCTTTATTTATTGCTTTAATATGATTAGATACTTCAGGGTGACTGTAACCAGAGTGACCTCCAAAGCTCTTGATTATTCTGTTTGATCTTCTCAAATGGTGAAGTTACAAATATGGACCGTCATGTAAGGCTTAACTTATTCTTTGTTTCCTGACATGATTCAATCTTGGCATTAGAATTTCAAACTAGATTGGCAAGGGAATTTTTGTAGAACATCTTAACTGATTTCTTCTTCATCATCTTCTTCTTCCTCTTCCACTTCCTCCTTTTCCCCCTCATCTTTCTCCTTCTCTTCATCCTCCTCATCCTGCTCATCATCTTCCCTCTCCTCCTTCTCCATTTTCCTCTTTCTCCTCCTTTTCTTCTTCCCCTCCTCTTCCATCTTCTCATCACCATAATCCGCCTCTTCCACATCCTCTTTCTCCTCCTTTTCCTTCTCCTTCTCTTCATATTCCTTCGTCTAGAAGCTATTCCATTCCAATATTTACTAAAGTTATGTGTCTTTATTTTCTGTTGTATGCTATCATTTCTTTTCTTCTTTGGTTGCGTTTTGGCCAGGATTCTTTCTATTGAAATTGTGCTGAAGTAGGCAATGAAAATATTATATTACTTGATCTCTTTGTTTTCATTAAGTTAGGATTGAAGAAATGTCTGGAAACCCTGTGTTTCCAGTTATCATTCTAGTGTAGCAAAACTTGTATCCTGGTATCTTGACACCAAGTAAATTTTCTACAATTTAAATGTGTACAGTTGGGAGTTATCATCCTCAAATTACATAATATTTATATACTTCAATGCATGAAAACAAACACAGATATTCTGAGTGTTAGATGAAATTGAAATAGAGTGAAAGACAGTTTTAGTCAGGCTGTAAGAAAGCCTGACTCAACCACAAGCAATAAAAGTAACTTAATTGCTGCTGCAAATTTTAATATTAACATTATTCCTCACAGGTATATATCAATTTATTTGAGTGAAGCTAGGCATGTATATAAATCATACTACACAGATATTATTTTATGATTATTTCTTGACGATATAAAGGTAAATCCAATATTCAGAGAGAGCTTAGGGTACTTTTAAAGTTGTTTCTCCTTTGAAACTCATATATAAAAATATTAAATATTTCAATTGAATATATTCATTACCATTATAGTAACATATTTCCTATTTCTCATGCATTTAATGTATCTTTTTCATGTTAAAGAAACTATTTTTCTTTTGTATTTTATTTTCTATATATGAAGGCCTTCTGCCTTAACTTAAAAATTAGTAGTTAAATGGAAAACTACTTTCTACACAAGTTACTGATGACTACGTATTTGCAATGTAGTTTAAAGGATAATATAGACAACAATCTAAAATTTATCCTCATTGTAAAAATAAATACTATTAATAAATTTGTAAATTTTATGAATTTATATTGTAAAATATGTGTCATAAAAGCTTTGGAATGTAATCCATATCAGTTTAATAGAATTTTATAACATTTTAGTAATTTTACAAAGTAACATATTTCCATATTCTATATATAAATATATATATATAACAAATGCATATAAATACATACATATATATAGAGAGAGACAAACCATATAAAGAGACATATAACTACTTATATACATATGATCAAATAAAATCTTTGAGTTCCTTATATGAGAGAAAAATGATATTTTTCTTACTATTTCTTGCTTTATTCGCCTTATATGATGCTCTCTGATTCCATCTACTTTCTTACAAGGTTTACAATTTCAATGCTTTTACAAGTGAACAATTTTCCACTGTTTACCTGTACTACAAAATTCTAATGTATATAGCTGTTGATAGAATTTAGGCTGGTTTCATTTAGTGTTTATGTGAACATTAATAAAAAAAATTTGGTGTGCAGGGACCTCTGTTCTTTATTCACTGAGAATACTTTGAGTGAACATCCAGGAAATCTGTGACTGAATTGTGCTGATTTTCATGATAGCTATTTTAGTCCATAAGGTTTCTTTTTCCCATATACCCATCAACATAAGTCCTCATTTGATTTACTGTAGTTGTCCCAACTTCTGGATATATGACCAGGAGAGGTATTGTGGGAATCTCCAGTAGTACTATGTCC
The DNA here is from genome assembly GCF_000001635.26 of Mus musculus. Classification (NCBI taxonomy): domain Eukaryota; kingdom Metazoa; phylum Chordata; class Mammalia; order Rodentia; family Muridae; genus Mus; species Mus musculus. The sequence continues at coordinate 27,314,807 of NC_000067.6, forward strand.
AATATTCTGAGGAACCACCAGACTGATTTCCAGAGCGGTTGTACAAGCTTGCAATCCCACCAACAATGGATGAGTGTTCCTCTTTCTCCACATCCTCACCAGCATCTGCTGTCACCTAAATTTTTGATCGTAGCCATTCTGACTGGTGTGAGATGGAATCTCAGGGTTGTTTTGATTTGCATTTCTCTGATGATTAAGGATGCTGAACATTTTTTCAGGTTCTCAGCCATTAGGTAGGCCTCAGGTGAGAATTCTTTGTTTAGCTCTGAGCCACATTTTTTAATGGGGTTATTTGATTTTCTGGAGTCCACCTTCTTGAGTTCTTTTTATATATTGGATATTAGTCCCCTATCTGATTTAGGATAGGTAAAGATCCTTTCCCAATCTGTTGGTGGCCTTTTTGTCTTATTGAAGGTGTATTTTGTCTTACAGAATCTTTGCAGTTTCATGAGGTCCCATTTGTCAATCCTCGATCTTACAGCACAAATCATTGCTGTTCTATTCAGAAATTTTTCCCCTGTACCCATATATTCGAGGCTTTTCCCTACTTTCCCCTCTATAAGTTTCAGTGTCTCCGGTTTTATGTGGAGTTCCTTGATCCACTTAGATTTGACCTTAGTACAAGGAGATAAGAATGGATCAATTCGCATTCTTCTACATGATAACCGCCAGTTGTGCCAGCACCAATTGTTGAAAATGCTGTCTTTCTTCCACTGGATGGTTTTAGCTCCCTTGTCGAAGATCAAGTGACCATAGGTGTGTGGGTTCATTTCTGGGTCTTCAATCCTATTCCATTGGTCTACTCGTCTGTCACTATACCAGTACCATGCAGTTTTAATCACAATTGCTCTGTAGTAAAGCTTTAGGTCAGGCATGGTGATTCCACCAGAGGTTCTTTTATCCTTGAGAAGAGTTTTTGCTATCCTAAGGTTTTTTTTTTTTTTTTTTTTTTTTTTTTTGTTATTCCAGATCAATTTGCAGAATGCTCTTTCTAATTCATTGAAGAATTGAGTTGGAATTTTGATGGGATTGCATTGAATCTGTACATTGCTTTTGGCAAGAGAGCCATTTTTACAATGTTGATCCTGCCAATCCATGAGGATGGGAGATCTTTCCATCTTCTGAGATGTTCTTAAATTTCTTTCTTCAAAGACATGAAGTTCTTATCATACAGATCTTTCACTTCCTTAGTTAGAGTCACGCCAAGATATTTTATATTATTTGTGACTATTGAGAAGGGTGTTGCTTCCCTAATTTCTTTCTCAGCCTGTTTATTCTTTGTGTAGAGAAAGGCCATTGACTTGTTTGAGTTAATTTTATATCCAGCTACTTCACCGAAGCTGTTTATCAGGGTTAGGAATTCTCTGGTGGAATTTTTAGGGTCACTTATATATACTATTATATCATCTACAAAAAGTGATATTTTAACTTCATCTTTCCAATGTGTATCCCCTTGATCTCCTTTTGTTGTCTAATTGCTCTGGCTAGGACTTCAAGTACAATATTGAATAGGTAGGGAGAAAGTACGCAGCCTTGTCTAGCCCTTGATTTTAGTGGGATTGCTTCCAGCTTCTCATCATTTACTTTGATGTTGGCTACTGGTTTGCTGTAGATTGCTTTTATTATGTTTAGGTATGGCTCTTGAATTCCTGATTTTTCCAAGACTTTTATCATGAATGGGTGTTGGATCTTGTCGAATGCTTTTTCTGCATCTAACGAGATGATCATGTGGTTTTTGTCTTTGAGTTTGTTTATATAATAGATTACATTGAAGGATTTCTGCATATTAAACCATCCCTGCATCCCTGGAATAAAACCTACTTGGTCAGGATGGATGATTGTTTTAATGTGTTCTTGGATTTGGTTAGAGAGAATTTTATTATTTTTGCATTGATCTTCATAAGGGAAATGGGTCTGAAGTTCTCTATCTTTGTTGGATCTTTCTGTGGTTTAGGTATCAGAGGAATTATTGCTTCATAGAATGAGTTGGGTAGAGTATCTTCTACTTCTATTTTGGGGAATAATTTCTGCAGAACTGGAATTAGATTTTCTTTGAAGGTCTGATAGAACTCTGCACTAAACCCATCTGGTCCTGGGCTTTTTTTTTTTTTTTTTGGCCTGGAGACAATTAATGACTGCTTCTATATCTTTGGGGGATATGGGACTCTTTAGATCATTAACTTGATCCTGATTTAACTTGGTACCTGGTATCTGTCTAGAAATTTGTCCATTTCCTCCAGGTTTTCCAGTTTTGTTGAATATAGCCTTTTGTAGAAGGATCTGATGGTGTTTTAAATTTCTTCAGGATCTTTTGTTATGTCTCCCTTTTCATTTATGATTTTGTTAATTAGGATGCTGTCCCTGTGCCCTCTGGTGAGTCTTGCTAAGGGTTTATCTATCTTTTTGATTTTCTCAAAGAACAAGCTGCTTGTTTGGTTGATTCTTTGAATAGATCTTCTTGTTTCCACTTGGTTGATTTCGCCCCTGAGTTTTATTATTTCCTGCAGTCTACTGCTTTTGGGTGAATTTTCTTCCTTTTTTTCCTAGAGCTTTTAGATGTGTTGTCAAGCTGCTAGTGTGTGCTCTCTCTAGTTTCTTTTTGGAGGCACTCAGAGCTATGAGTTTCCCTCTTAGAAATGCTTTCATTGTGTCCCATTGGTTTGGGTTTGTTGTGGCTTCATTTTCATTAAACTCCAAAAAGCCTTTAATTTCTTTCTTTATTCCTTCCTTGACCAAGGTATCATTGAGAAGAGTGTTGTTCAGTTTTAACGTGAAAGTTGGCTTTCCATTATTTATGTTGTTATTGAAGATCAGCCTTAGTCCATGGTGGTCTGATAAGATGCATGGAACAATTTCAATATTTTTGTATCTGTTGAGGCCTGTTTTGTGACCAATTATATGGTCAATTTTGGAGACGGTCCCGTGAGGTGCTGAGAAGAAGGTATATCCTTTTTTTTTTTTTTTTTTTTTTTTTAGAATAAAATGTTCTGTAGATATCTGTTAAGTCCATTTGTCTCATAACTTCTGTTAGTTTCACTGTGTCCTTGTTAGTTTCTGTTTCCAAGATCTGTCCATTGATGAAAGTGGTGTGTTGAAGTCTCCCACTATTATTGTGTGAGGTGCAATGTGTGCTTAGAGCTTTACTAAAGTGCCTTTAATGAATGTGGCTGCCCTTGCATTTGGAGCATAGGTATTGAGAATTGAGAGTTCCTCTTGGAGGGTTTTACCTTTGATTTGTATGAAGTGTCCTTCCTTGTCTTTTTTGATAACTTTGGGTTGGAAGTCGATTTTATTCGATATTAGAATGGCTACTCCAACTTGTTTCTTCAGACCATTTGCTTGGAACATTGTTTTCCAGCCTTTCACTCAGAGGTAGTGTCTGTCTTTTTCCCTGAGATGGGTTTCCTGTAAGCAGCAGAATGTTGGGTCCTGTTTCTGTAGCCAGTCTGTTAGTCTATGTCTTTTGATTGGGGAATAGAGTCCATTGATATTAAGAGATATTAAGGAAAAGTAATTTTACTTCCTCTTTTTTGCATTTTTTCTTTTTTTGTTTGTACTTTTTTTGTATTTTTTTATTAAGTATTTTACTCAATTACATTTCCAATGCTATCCCAAAAGTCCCCCACACCCCCCTCCCACTCCCCTACCCATCCATTCCCATTTTTTTGGCCATGGCGTTTACCCTGTACTGGGGCATATAAAGTTTGCCTGTCCAATGGGCCTCTCTTTCCAGTGATTGCCGACTAGGCCATCTTTTGATACATATGTAGCTAGAGTCAGAAGCTCTGGGGTACTGGTTAGTTCATAAAGTTGCACCTACAGGGTTGCAGATATCTTTAGTTCCTTGGATACTTTCTCTAGCTCCTCCTTTGGGGGCCCTGTGATCCATCCAATAGTTGACTGTGAGCATCCACTTCTGTGTTTGCTAGGCCCCAGCCTAGTCTCACAAGAGACAGCTATATCATGGTCCTTGCAACAAAAGCTTGCTAGTTTATGCAATGGTGTCATTGTTTGGAAGCTAATTATGGGATGGATTCCTGGATATGGCAGTCTCTAGATGGTCCATCCTTTTGTATCAGCTCCAAACTTTGTCTCTGTAACTCCTTCCATGGGTGATTGTTTCCAATTCTAAGAAGGGGCAAAGTGTCTACACTTTGGTCTTCATTCTTCTTCAGTTTCATGTGTTTTGCAAATTGTACCTTATATCTCGCTATACTAAGTTTCTGGGCTAATATGCACTTATCAGTGAGTACATATTATTTGAGTTCTTTTTTTTTTTTTAAAGATTTATTTATTTATTATATGTAAGTACACTGTAGCTGTCTTCAGACACTCCAGAAGAGGGAGTCAGATATCATTACGGGTGGTTGTGAGCCACCATGTGGTTGCTGGGATTTGAACTCCAGACCTTCGGAAGAGCAGTCGGGTGCTCTTACCCGCTGAGCCATCTCACCAGCCCTTATTTGAGTTCTTTTGTGATTGTGTTACCTCACTCAGGATGATGCTCTCCTGGGCATATATCCAGAAGATGTCCCAACCGGTAAGGGCACATGCTCCACTATGTTCATAGCAGCCTTTTTTATAATAGTCAGAAGCTGGAAAAAACCCAGATGCCCCTCAACAGAGGAATGAATAGAGAAAATGTGGTGCATTTACACATTTCAGTACTACTCAGCTATTAAAAAGAATGAATTTATGAAATTCCTAAGCAAATGGATGGATCTGGAGGGCATCATCCTGAGTGAGGTATCCCAATCACAAAGGAACTCACATAATATGTACTCAATGATAAGTGGATATTATTCCAGAAACTTAGGATACCCAAGATATAAGATACAATTTGCTAAATGCATGAATGTCAAGAAGAACAAAGACCAAAATGTGGACACTTTGCCCCTTCTTAGAATTGGGAACAAAACATCCATGGAAGGAGTTACAGAGATAAAGTTTGGAGCTGTGATGAAAGGATTTACCATCTAGAGACTGCCATATCTGGGGATCCATCCCACCATCAGCTTCCAAAAGCTGACACCATTGCACACAATAGCAAGATTTTGCTGAAAGGACCCAGATAGAGCTCTCTCTTGTGAGATTTTGCTGGGGCCTAGCAAACACAGAAATGGATGCTCACAGTCAGCTATTGGAGGTATCATAGGGTCCCCAATGGAGGAGCTAGAGAAAGTACCCAAGGAGCTAAAGGGAACTGCAACCCTATAAGTGGAACAACATTATGAAGTAACCAGTACCCCGGAGTTCTTGACTCTAGCTGCATATGTATCGAAAGATGGCCTAGTCAGACATCACTGTAAAGAGAGGCCCATTGGACTTGCATACTTTATATGCCCCAGTACAGGGGAACGCCAGTGTCAAAAAGTGGGAGTGGGTGGGTAGGGGAGTGGGATGTAGGGTATTGGGGACTTTTGGGATAGCATTTGAAATGTAAATGAGGAAAATACCTAATAAAAATATTTTAAAAAGATACAATATCAACATAGCTTCAATCAGAATTTCAAGTTAACCAAATATGCTAGTTTTTTACTCATTTTTAATTTTTCAGAGCTTTGAGATCCTTGTATTAGGTTTCACATGTTTCATCAGATGACTGGAATCCCCAACTCACCCCAACTCTTCTCTCTCACTTTCTTACTTTCTGCTATATTTTTTTATAATAATTTTACGTTTTTTATTGTTAAAAAAAAACTCAATATCTACCCTAGACTGGCATGAAAATAAATGTTTACTGCAGTTTTCTCTGCTGTAATTTACTTTTGGGGTTCTCTATACATCTTAGATACACATATGGTAAGATACATAGTTGATAAGTGTTTTCCCATTGGGTAGCTCATCTTTTCAATCTGTTAACATGCGAACACACACACACATGCAAATATGCATATAAAGAGAGAGATACATAGAGATATAAATATAGATATAATTAGATAGATACTTTATAAAGTTATTTGTACTTCTCTGTACATTCTCAGAACTGTTTCTTGCATAACTAATGTCCTTAGGAAAAAAATCTCATCTATATGCATATCTCAAATTACATTCTCATATCTTCAGCAAGATGCATTGTTGGTTCAGATCTTACAATAACATCATTTGTCCACTTGAATTGATTGTTACATATTGAGACATAAAGAACCACATTCATTCCTATCTATGTGCTTATCTGGACTTCATATTATTGCTGTTGAGTAGACTACCTTTTCTCCAATTCATGCTTTTGACTGCCCTGGAAAATTCTATGACTGTAGCTATGTTGTTACCATTCTGAGTCCTCTATACTTCTCCATTGTTCAACATGTCAAGTTTTCCAACAGTGCACTGTCGTTTTCATTTTTTTTTATTGAAAATAGATTCATCTCTCATGAATTACATCTTAAAAACATTTTCCTGTCCCTCATTCCTCCCAACTCCTTACCTCCCCTCTTCCCCAGATACTTGCCCTGCCCTATTTCCCTCCAGAAGAAAATTAGGCCACCAAGAAACAGCAATGGAATACTATAAAACAAGATACAATTAAGCAAAGGCAAAAGCCCTCATTATCAAGAGTGGACAAGGGAACCCAATACGAAGAAAAGAGTTCCAAGAACAGACAAAAGAGTGAGATATACCACTGTTCCCATTGTTAAGATTCTCACCCGATCACAAGCTAACAGATAAAACATACACAGAACAGTTTGTATCAATCCCTAGAGGCCTGAGACTTGCCCCTTTCCGTCTCTTTTGGGCCCTGTTTACTTGAGCCACATTCTCTTTCTGTCCTCTATCCACTCTGATTCCTAGAATCTCTCCTCTCTCTCTCTTCTTCAGAGTTCCCTGATCTGGGTGTCTGGACCAGTTTTCCTTTGCTAACAGAAGAAGCTCCTTGTTGACAAGTGGACCAAGCACAGAGTATGGGTATAGTATAACAGAATACTATTAGGAATTTTGTTGTTGTTGTTTGCCAGTCATGTTTGGGGCTACCCTAGGTTTTTTGAGTTATCCAGTCCTCAAGCTTCTTATATATGGTGTGGGCCTCAGATGAAGCAGACATTGGTTGTCCATTCCCAAAAGTTCTATGCCAGTACCGCTTCAGCTGGCTGAATCTCTAATGATATATTTTAGGATTATCAAAGCACCTCTTTTTGACATAATCATTGGATTAATCGAGTGATGTAGTTATAATTCATGACATTGTATTAGTGAAGGTGGGATGCATATAATTAAAGAATTGATCACATAAGGATATGTGATAAGAATTATATGTCTGCCTACCCTCTTCATAGGTTACCCTTTTTCTGAGAATTATTCACCAATTCCAATAACAAACAAACAAACAAGCAAACAAAAAACCATTTTCCTTCATGAATTGCTACAAGCAAAGATGAAAACATCATAATGTAAGCTAAAATACCACCATAAGTTGTTTTTATCAGGTATTTGGACAGAGTGAATATAAAAATGAATAATATAATAGCTTTTCATTAATTACAGCATTTAGATTTGTATGTTTGAATATCAGCATAAAGCTAAGTGTGCGCATATATATGTGTGTGTATGGGTCTGCATTGCACATGTGAATGTACATGTGAACATATATGAACTTTATATTACGGCTAAATATTAATGTTAGGTGTGGTTCCTTGGGGGAGAGTATATATATATATATATATATATATGAGACAGACAGACAGACAGACAGACAGACAGACAGAGAAAGAGAGAAGGAGTTCAAAAGGACCAGAAGCTTGACACTTACGCTAGTCTGACTAGACAGTAAAGTCCCTGCATGTGTCTGTCTTCTCCTCAGTGCTGTGGATGCAAACATGTACCACGGTCCTTTTTTATGTCAGTTCTGGGGGTTAAACTGAGTCTGGGATTTTCTTTGTCGGTAATTGTTGTTATTAAGCACTTAGTTTCCTATAATCTACCACTGAATATTACGGTATTTGTTTAACTTATCAGACTCTTGCCTGAAGTATTGACCTCTGTTGGATGGAAGTAATTAGATCCTCTGAAACTGTAAGGAGTCTATAAATGTTGTGAAGACAGATATTGCATATTAAAATTCACTTGTGTTTCAATTCTGTACAAGCAGAAGATGAGTAGATTACCAAAAATATTTAAAGTACTAAAGCTGAAGTTTTAATGAGTGATTCACATACGCACAGCCCTCAAGTGGTATCTGAACATCAAATAAAGCAATATATAACTCTTAGATGTTTACTTACTTGTCTTATGATCTCTCAAAACTTTGAACATGATTAAAGTTTCTCTAATGCATTTTTAATGAATGACAACAATGTAATTAGTTGTCACGTACTTATTTATTAGTCAAACAGTGAGAAAAAGAAACAACAGTTAGTTCATTACTTAAAAATTAACAGGTCCCTAATGCTTTTATTAAAACATAAATTTAGTCATTATTCTTTTATGCTGAAAAATACCTAATTAGTTTAACTCATGTTCTTTAAAAAAGCATTACTGATTGATATGAAACTTGTATTCTTTGTTTCTTTTTCTGTTTGCTTGTTTTGTTTCCTGCAACTGCAATTAATCCTACATATCTGGGGATCAAGTTCTATTTAAATTCTATTCCCATGCTAAACTCAAGACCACAATGCTTTTTGCTAGCCTCCTAAATCGTAAAATTACAGAAACACACCAACTCACCTAGATATATGTCAGTAATATTTATTGTAAACATGAGAAAAATGGAACTTTGACATACAGTGAATTTGACACTGACTTTATTTAGTAACTTACCAACCAGCAGAGATAAGTTTTCAAAATTTCTAATTTTTATTTTCTGAAAGGTTTGAGTAGAAGTTACTGAACAACTTCTAATGAGGACAGGTGAACTCTTTTTTTTTTTTTTTTTTTTTTTTTTTTTGTCCAAAACTGTATTCTTTCTTTCACTAGTTAATTTGCTAGCAGGTGATCTATACAGGACAGATCTTTGGTAGTTAGATTTACATGTATTTCAATATCTTCAGGATTATTCAATATTAAAGACAAAACTAAACATAGATATTATGAACCCATGAAGACGGAATAAAAGTCTTTATCCTTTCTTTTCCTGGAGTAAAACTGGGAGAGTGAGCAAGTCCTCCAAATATTCTATAAGTTGACATATATAGTCAAGGACATCAAAGAAAACTGTTTCCTAGGCTGAGTGTTACTCAAGAGTCACTTAAGCCTTTCTCTCCAAAACTTTATGAAGACTAGTGACAATACATTGTACACAATTTTGTGTGAGAGGATCTCTGGATCTCTAGTAATATCGATGGTACCTCCTGTCTTTATGTAGGATAGCAATAAGGGTCTTGAGGATGGGATCTATTTACATGTGGTACATGTATCAGTTACCTTACATTACTGTATACATTTGTACAGATACTATATGTTAATTAAATTAAAAATTATCAACAAGATAAATTCCATGTTTCTAAAATAATATGTTTCTATGTAGTGTGTGTATACTACTACTACAAAAACATGAAATGAGAACAAGAATAGGCAATAAGTTAAGAAATATATTCATATATATATATATATATATATATATATATATATATATATATATCCACAAAACATTGAAGTATCAGAATAACTTTTCTTTTCTAAACTCTTTGGTGTTACTTTGAAATAATCACATTCATTTATTCATTTATTCATTTTGGTGCTGAAGTTTGAACCTTGGGTCTTAGAAATATACATAAAACAACAGAATTTTTTTTCCAAGCCTCCAGATGTTCTTTTCTAAGATCCTTTAATAAACAGTGTTGCTCTTAAGATAATTGTCACATTAATGGTTAGTGTCAGCACCCTCTTAATTTTATTTAATGGCCAGACATAAACAAATACACACAGAGAGAAGGTATGAAAAGGCTCAAATACACACAGAGAAGGTATGGAAAGGCTTCAATTTTATATGAGGTTTCTTCTGGAGTATCCTCCTAACTTAATCAGGAAATGAATTGAAAACAATACTAAAAGAAACTGAGAACAGAGACCATGAGTCTTATCTTGGTTAGGAAGTGAGGACAAACTGTGGTTTGTCTTCCAGATCACAAAGAGCATAGAACCCTTAAAGATTGCTGGTGATCCTGAAAGAGGGACCATTGTGTTATTTTATTTTTCATTCACATGCGAAACATAAAAGGAAGAGTGAGAAATAAGGTTCCTAAGGATGTAGATGTCAAAGCCTACAGTCAGACTGAAGTGTCAAGAGCTGAAAGTATTCATGGGGAGTGTGATGGATAGTCTTCATCACCAAGTTTTCTACATCTGGGATCAAATTAAACTAAAGCTGCTGGACAACCCTATGAAGGGTATTCTTAATCAGATTATTTGAAGATGGAGAACCCATGCCAAATCTGTTACACATTCTAGTAGCATCTCATAGAATAATACATTCATGCTCTCTGTGCTCTCCCTTTCCACAGTCCTGACTGATATGGAGAGTAATGGGAAAACAAAAGTGGAACACTATCTTGTATTAATAGCAAGCTAATATAATTCTAAACAATGAGAAATTTCCATGAAATTTACTCAAGATCTGGAAACTAGAGATATTTAATATTTCTTAACCTAATGTATCATTTTTTATTTTATTTTTATTAGATATCTTCTTTATTTACATTTCAAAAGTTATCCCCTTTCCTAGTTTCCCTTCCAAAAATTCCCTATACTCTTCCCTCTCCCCCTGCTTCCCAACCCACACACTCCTGCTCCCTGGCCCTGGCATTCCCCTATACTGAGGCATAGAATTTTCACAGGACCAAGGGCCTCTCCTCGTACGGATGACAAACTAGGCCATAATCTGCTACATATGCAGGTAGAGGCATGAGCCCCTCCATGTTTTTTCCTTTAATTGGTGGTATAGTCCCGGGGAGCTCTGGGGTACTGGTTAGTTCATACTGTTGTTCCTCCTATAAGGCTGCAAAACCCTTCAGCTCCTTAGGTACTTTCTCTAGCTTCTTCATTGGGGACCCTGTGCTTCATCCAATGGATAACTGTGAGTATCTACTTCTGTATTAGTCGGACACTGGCAGAGCCTCTCAGGAGACAGTTATATGAGTCTCCTGTCAGCAAGCTATGTTGGCATCTACAATAGAGTGTGGGTTTGGTGGTTGTTTATGGAATGAATACCCAGGTGGGACAGTGTCGGTATGGTCATTCCTTCAGTCTCATCTCCAAATTTTGTCTCTGTAACTTCTTCCATGGATGTTTTGTTCCTTCTTCTAAGAAAGATGGAAGTATCCACACTTTGGACATCCTTCTTCTTGAGTTTCATGTGTTTTGCAAATTGAATCTTAGGTATTCTGAGCTTCTGGGCTAATATCAACTTATCAGTGAGTGCATATCATGTGTGTTCTTTTGTGAGTGGGTTACCTCACTTAGGATGATATCCTCCAGATCCATCCATTTGTCTAAGAATTTCATGAATTTATTGTTTTTTTTTAATTTTTTATTAAACATTTTCTTTATTTACATTTCAAATGCTATACCAAAAGTCCCCTATACCCTCCCCCTGCCCTGCTCCCCTATCATCCCACTCCCACTTCTTGGCCCTGGTATTCCCCTGTACTGGGGCATATGAAGTTTGCAATACCAAGGAACCTCTCTTCTGACTAGACCATCTTCTGCTACATATACAGCTAGAGATATGAGCTCTGTGGGTAGTGGTTAGTTCATACTGTTGTTCCACCTATAGGGTTGCAGACCCCTTTAGCTCCTTGGGTAATTTCTCTAGCTCCTCTATTGGGGCCCCTGTGTCCCATCCAATAGGTGACTGTGAGCATCCACTTCTGTATTTGCCAGGCTCTGCATGGCCTCACAAAAGACAGCTATATCAGGGTCCTTTCAGCAAAATCTTGCTGGCATATACAATAGTGCCTGCATTTGGTGACTGACTATGGGATGGATCCTCGGGTGGGGCAGTCTCTGGGTGGGTCATCCTTTCATCTCAGCACCAAATTTTGTCTTTGTAACTCCTTTAACGGGTATTTTGTCTGTTATTCTAAGAAGGGATGAAGTAACCATGCGTTGGTCTTCCTACTTCTTGATTTTCTTGTGTTGTGAAAATTGTGTCTTAGACATTCTAATTTTCTGGGCTGATATCCACTTATCAGTGAGTACATATCAAGTGATTTCTTTTGTGATTGGGTTACCTCACTCAGGATGATATCCTCCAGATACATCCATTTGCCTAAGAATTTCATAAATTCATTGTTTTTAATAGTTGGGTAATACTCCATTGTGTAAATATACCACATTTTCTGTATCCATTACTCTGTTGGGGGACGTCTGGGTTAATTACATCCTCTGGCTACTACAAGGCTGCTAAGAATATAGTGGAGCATGTGTCCCTGTTACATGTTGAAACATCATCTGGGTATATGCCCAGGAGTGGTATTTGTTGATCTTCTTGTAGTATTATGTACTACTTTCTGAGGAACTGCCATACTGATTACCAGAGTGGTTGTACAAGCTTGCAATCCCACCAGCAATGGAGGAGTGTTCCTCTTTCTTCACATCCTTGCCAGCATCTGCTGTCACCTGAATTTTTTTATCTTAGCCATTCTGACTGGTGGAAGGTAGATTTTTCAGAGTTGTTTTGATTTGCATTTCCCTGATGACTAAGGTTGTTGAACATTTCTTTAGGTGCTTATCAGACATTTGGTATTCCTCAGTTGAGAATACTTTGCTTAGCACAGAACCCCAATTTTAATAGAGTTATTATGTTCTCTGGAGACCAACTTCTTGAGCTCTTTGTATATATTGAATATAAACCCTTCATCAAATGTAGGCTTGGTACAGATCTATTCCCAATATGTTGGTTTATGTTTTGTCCTATTGACAGTGTCCTGTGCCTTACAGAAGCTTTGCAATTTTATGAAGTCCCATTTGTCAATTCTTGATCTTAGAGCATGAGATATAGGTGTTCTGTTCAGGCAATTTCCCCCTGTGCCCATGAATTCAAGACCTTTCTCCACTTACTTTTTTTTTAAAATTTATTTTTATTAGGTATTTTCTTCATTTACATTTCAAATGCTTTCCCAAATGTCCCCCATACCCTCCCCCCTACTCCCTTACCCACCCACTCCCACTTCTTGGACCTGGCATTCCCCTGTACTGAGGCATATAAAGTTTGCAAGACCAAGGGCCTCTCTTCCCAATGATGGCCAACTAGGCCATCTTCTGATACATATGCAGCTAGAGACAGGAGCTCTGTGGGTACTGTTTAGTTCACATTATTGTTCCACCTATAGGGTTGCAGACCCCTTTAGGTCCATGGGTAATTTCTCTAGTTCATCCACTGAGGGTCCTGTGTTCCATCCAATAGCTGACTGTGAACATCTGCTTTTATGTGGAGGACTGAGACCCACTTGAAATTGAGTTTTGTACAAAGAAATAGGAATGGAATGATTTGCAGTCTTCTACATGATAACCACCAGTTGAGCCAGCACCATTTGTTGAATATGCTGTCTTTTTCTCACTGGGTGGTGTTAGCTACTTTGTCAAAGATCAATAGATGATAGGTGTGTGGGTTCATTTCAGGGTCTTCAATTCTATTCCATTGATCTACCTGTCTGTCACTGTACCAGTAGCATGCAATTTTATCACAATTGCTCTGTAATACAGCTTGAGATCAGGAATGGTGATTCCACCAAAGTTTCTTTTATTGCTGAGAATAGTTTCTGTTATTCTAGTCCTTTGGTATTCCAGATGAATTTGCAAATTGGCCTTTCTAACTCTATGAAGAATTGATTTGGAATTTTGATGGGGATTGAATTGAATCTGAAGATTGCTTTCAGCAAGATAACCATTTTTACTATGTTAATCCTGCCAATCCTTGATAATGGGAAATCCTTCCATATTCTGAGATTTCTTTGATTTCTTTCTTCAGAGACTTGAAGTTCTTATCATACAGATCTTTCACCTCCTTAGTTAGAGTCACACTAAGGTATTTTATATTATTTGTGACTATGGTGAATGGCATTGTTTCCCTAATTTCTTTCTCAGCCTGTTTATTCTTTGCGTAGAGAAAGGCCCCTGATTTGTTTGAGTTAATTTTATATCCAGCTACTTCAATGAAGTTGTTTATCAGGTTTAGGAGCTATCTGGTGGAAATTTTGGGGTCACTTATATATACTATCATATCATCTGCAAATAGTGATATTTTTACTTATTCCTTTCCAATTTCTATCCATTTGATCTCCTTTTCTTGTCTAATTGCTCTGGGTAGGATTTCAAGTGCTATATTGAATAGGTAGGGAGAGAGTGGGCAGCCTTGTTTAGTCCCTGATTTTAGTGGGATTGCTTTTTATGTTGGATAATGGGGTGCTCTATATTGCTTTTATTATGTTTAGGTATGGACCTTGAATTCCTGACCTTTGCAAGACTTTTACCATGAACAGGAGTTAGATTTTGGCAAATGATTTCTCAGCAAATAAAAAGATCATCCTGTAGTTTTTGTCCTCGGGTTTATTTATATAGTGGATTATGTTGATAGATTTCCATATATTGAACCATTCCTTCATCCCTGGAGGTAAACCTACTTGACCATGGTGGATGATCACTTTGATGTGTTCTTGGATTTGGTTTGTGATATTTTTATTTTTGCATCGATTTCATAAGGGAATTGGTCTAAAGTTTCCTCTCTGTGTTGGGTCTTGGTGTGGTTCAGGTATCAGAGTAATTGTGGCTTCATAGAATAAATTGGGTAGAGTACCTTCTGTTTCTACTTTTTGGAATAGTTTGAGGAGTATTGGAATTAGGTCCTCTTTGAAGGTCTGGTAGAACTATGCACTCAACCCATTTGGTCTTGGGCTCTTTTTTTTTGTTTTGGAGAGTGTTAATGACTTTTTCTATTTCTTTAGGGGATATGGGACTGTTTAGATTGTTAATCTGATCCTGAATTAATTTTGGCACTGAGTATCTGTCTAGAAAATTGTCTATTTCATCCAGGTTTTCCAGTTTTGTTGAGTATCGGCTTTTATAAGAGATTCTGATGATTTTTTTGATTTCCTCAGATTCTGTTATGTCTTCCTTTTCATTTCTGATTTTGTTAATTAGGATACTGTTGTTGTGTGCTCTAGTTAGTCTGGCTAAGGGCTTATCTTCTTGATGATTTTCTCAAAGAACCAGCTCCTGGTTTGGTTGATTCTTTGTATAGTTCTTTTTGTTTCCATTTTGTTGATTTTAGCCCTGAGTTTGATTATTTCCTGTATTCTACTCCTTTTGGGTGAATTTGCTTCCTTATGTTCTAGAGCTTTTAGGTGTGCTGTCTAGCTGCTAATTTCTTTTTGGAGGCACATAGAGCTATGAGTTTTACTCTTAGGACTGCTTTCATTGTGTCTCATAATTTTGGACATATTTTGGCTTCATTTTCATTAAAGTCTAAAAACGCTTTAATTTCTTTTTTCCTTGACCAAGTTATTTTTGAGTAGAGTGTTGTTCAGCTTCCATGTGTATGTGGGCTTTCTATTATTTATGTTATTACTGAAGATCAGCCTTAATCTGTGGTGATCTGATAGGATGCATGGGATAATTATAAGTGTGACTGACTATATTGTCAATATTGAAGAGGTTCTATGAGGTGCTAAGAAGAAGGTATATGATTTTATTTCAGGATAAAATGTTCTATAGATATGTGTTAAAACTATTAGTTTCATAACTTCTTTAGTTTCACTCTGTTTTGTTTGTTTTTCTAGGATCAATCCATTGATGAGAGTAGGCTGTTGAAGTCTCCCATTATTATTGTGTGCTATGGCATGTGTGCTTTGA
This sequence comes from Mus musculus, assembly GCF_000001635.26. NCBI lineage: Eukaryota > Metazoa > Chordata > Mammalia > Rodentia > Muridae > Mus > Mus musculus. The sequence continues at coordinate 27,330,590 of NC_000067.6, forward strand.
GCTTTACTAACGTTTCTTTAATGAATATGGATGCCCTTGCATTTGGAGCATAGATGTTCAGATTTGAGAGTTCATCTTGGTATATTTTACCTTTGATGAGTATGAAGTTTCCCTTCTTTTCTTTTTTGATAACTTTGGGTTGAATGTCAATTTTATTCCATATTAGATTTGCAACTCCAGCTTGTTTCTTGGGACCATTTCCCTGGAAAATTGTTTTCCAGCCTTTTACTCTGAGGTAGTGTCTGTCTTTGTCACTGAGGTGGGTTTCCTGTATGTAGCAAAATACTGGGTCTTGTTTTCATAACCAGTCTCTTAATTTATGTCTTTTTATTGGGAATTGAGTCCTTGATATTAAGAGATATTAAGGAAAAGTAATTGTTGTTTCCTGTTATTTTTCTTGTTAGAGTTGGAATTCTGTTCATGTGGCTATCTTCTTTTAGGTTTGTTGAAAGATTACTTTATTGCTTTTTCTTTTCTTTTTTTTAATTAGATATTTTCTTTATTACATTTCAAATGGTATCACAAACATTCCCTATACCCCACCCCGCCTTGTTCCCCTACCAACCCAATCCCACTTCTTGGCCCTGGCATTCCCCTGTACTGGGGCAAGTAAAGTTTGCAATACCAAGGGGCCTCTCTTCCCAGTGATGACCAACTAGGCTGTCTTCTGGTACCTTAGTTTCCCTCCTTCTGTTGGAGTTTTCCCTTTATTATCACTTGAAAGGCTGGATTTGTGGAAAGATATTGTGAAAATTTGGTTTTGCCATGGAATACCTTGGTTTCTCCATTTATGGTAATTAAATTTACTGGATATAGTAGCCTGGGCTGGTATTTTTGTTGTCTTAAGTTTTGTATGGCCAGGATCTTCTGGCTTTCATAGTCTTTGGGGAGAAGTCGGGTGTAATTCTAATTGGTCTGCATTTACATGTTAGCTGACCTTTTCCTCTATTACATTTAATATTCTTTCTTTGTTTTGTACATTTGTTGTCTTGCATAATATGTTACAGGAGGAATTTCTTTTCTGGTCCAAACTATTTGGAATTCTGTAGGCTTCCTGTATGTTCATGGGCATCTCTTTATCTCTTTCTTTAGGTTGAGGAAAATATATATATATATATATTTTGTATGTATATATATATATATATATATATGTATGTATATATATATATATATATATATATATATATAATTTTGTTGAAGATATTTACTGTCCTGTTCAGTTGGAAATCTTTCTTCTCATCTATACCTATTATCCTTAGGTTTGGTCTTCTCATTGTGTCCTGGATTTCCTGGATGTTTTGGGTTAGGATCTTTTTTCATTTCCCATGTTCTTTGATTGTTGTGTCAATATTTTCTATGTTGTCTTTTGCACTTGAGATTCTCTCTTCTATCTCTTGTATTCTATTGGTGATGCTTGCATTTATGGCTCCTGACTTCTTTCCTAGCTTTTCTATTTACTGAGTTGTCTCCCATTTTGATTTCTTTATTGTTTCTTCTTTCCTTTTTAGATCCTGGATGGTTTTGTTCAATTCTTTCAACTGCTTGGATGTGTTCTCCTGTATTTTTTTTTTAGGGAGTCATTTATTCCTTCTTATAACCCTCCATCATCATTATGAGAAATGACTTTATATCCATATCTTGCTTTTCTGGGTTGATGTTTTATCCAGGACTTGCTATGGTGGGAGAATTGGGTTCTGATGATGCCAAGTAACCTTGGTTTCTGTTGTTTTTGTTCTTATGTTTGCCTCCTGCCGTCTGATTATCTCAACTTTCACCTGCCCTCAATATATCTGATTGGAGCCTGTCCTTCCTATAGCCCTGGTTGAGTTAGAACATCTCAGAGTCCAGCTTTCTCTGTGATCCTATGATGCTGAGCTTCTGGGTGTGTCAGAATTCTTGGCAGTCAACCTTTCTCTGAGACCCTGAGATCCTGGTCTGATAAAGCTCCTGGGATCCTGGGATCCCTGGAACTTTGAGCTGTCTGTTGAGTTTGAAATCGAGGTAGAACAGGGCCAATTGGAATGAACCTGAGTCACTGGTCTTGCGGGGTTCCTGGTCCCTGCTCCTGCTGGTCCCAGGAAATTCCAGTTCTTTTGGAACAAATGTTGTGTTCCACTCACCAGTGATCCTATGGTCCTGGGCATGCTAGGGCACCTGGGGAGTAGAGAGTCCTCTGGGGGCCGTGGGACTGTCCACTGAGTTCGAGCCTAAGGTGGCCTGATACTGGTGCAAATTGGGAGGAATCTGAGCCACTGGCTTTGTGGGATTCCTGTCCCTGCTCCTGCTGGCCCCGGGCACTCCAGGTTAGCAGTGTAGCAGTACAAGAAAGATCTGCAAAACCTCAAAACAGATAAAATCCCAGCATGGTGGTGGAGATGAGTAGGCCAGCTGAGGAACTAATGTGAGTAATAGATTCTACAATAGGGTGTTCTGGCTATCTCCTCTAAGGGTATGACTCTGCATAGATCAAATATACTCCAAGTGCCAGCAAAACTTCCTCTCATTGAATCTCCAAATATGCATTAAATTGGAATTGGAGCATGTCTACTCCCAAGCTGCACCACACCTGCTCTTGGCTTCCTGGTTTCAGGGAAAGAGGTGGTAGACAGCAGACCCTCACACCCAGCCACTCACTCTCTGTGCCCTTGCACAGTAGCGAGTCTCCCCATAATGTATCTTATAAAACTTCCAAATATTTTACTAGATAATTCCTATACAAAAGTAGTATCCTACTAGAAATAATTGGATACAATATAGAATGTCTAGGAATGTTTTGATTTCCTTGATGTATAAACACTGGAGGTAAAGGAAGAAGTGGAAGGCTAATTAATGTTCATGAGTTTTTTGATTTTAGCTAAAATAAGTTGTCTGATTATAATAGTAGCTTTTAAAATGCCATTTTATTTTGATTAAAGTTGAATGAACTGTTTACCTTATAGAGCATGAATGTCAAGAGGACACTGCCAAATTTCACAAATTTCCTTTAGAAAGTTGTATATGAACTGCCTTTGAATAAAACTTAGGGAAATAAATGAATTAACTGTAGAGGAATTTTAATCCAGTAATATGGCTAGTCTAGCAAGAGATCACATACAATGACCTTCTAGGTCTGTGTCATCAGTATGGAATACAAACATACCCTTTGCACACATCTTTTATAGCTCTGGATAGAATAAAGATACACCTATACTCCCTCTGCCTGGAATACAGCCATGCCCTTTGTACAAACAAACTTTTAATCCTAAACAATGAACATAAAGTTAGTTTGTAAAAGAAAGCAAGCCTGTTTGACAGTGGTTTCTAATTCAGGGGCAGACAAGGTGATGAAGAATCAGAGAAAGATTTGCCAGAATGATTCAGAGTTAGGAAATGCCTACCTTTCAGGGAAACATCACAGGAAAAAGAAAAACTTAAGAGACCCGTAAAGAGCGAGAGCAAGAGTGAGAGTGAGAACAAGAGCAAGCAAGAGAGAGAGAGAGAGATACAGAGAGAGAGAGAAAGAAAGAGAGAAAGAGAGAAACAGATAGACAGAGAGAGACAGACAGACAGACAGACAGACAGAGACAAAAAGAGAGAGCAAGAAAGAAAGAGCTAGCAGTTTTACTGAGACAGGTTGCAGGTGAAGAAAAAAGGAGCCTGAAGATTAGGACAAGTGGCCCAAGTTAGTTTGAGGCAAGCAAAACAACTCAGGAAGAAGCCAAAAAAATCCTGATTGAATCAGTCAGCTTGGAGAGGTCAAGTTGAACCATACAGGTAGTTCAGAGAGAGATATAAAGGGTAAATTTTCAGCAATAAGCCTCCAACATGACAATTATATCTGGTGAAAAAAAAGTTACATTTAAATTAATGAATATAATAGTACATAAAGAAACTTTCTTATATTTGTACATAACTATTGTGGTAATTTAGCTTTAATGCATTACTGTTTATACTTAAATGTTTTAATATATACATTGAAACATATAAATCATATACAGAAATATGTTTTGTAGTTTAGAGAATATTTGTAATCAAAAACTCTGACTCAGAATTGTTCCTGTCTGAAAGAACTGCAGGTATAAAAATGGAGAAGAGAGTGAGGAAAAAGAGGTTCAGTGACAGGCCCAAATTGAGATTCAGCTCAATGGGATGCCCCAAGACCTGACACTATTACTGATGCTATGGTGTGCTTACAAAGAGAAGCCTAGCATGACTATCCTCTGAGAGGCCCACCAAGCAGCTGAAAGAGTCAGATGCAGATACATACACCCAACCAATGGACTGAAGCCAGGGGATCCTGTGGTTGAATTAGGGAAAGGCTGGAAAAAGCTGAGGAGGAGGGCAACCTCATAGGAAGAACAGCAGTCTCAACTTACCTGGACTCTTGTGATCTTAAAGACACCGAACCGCCAACCAGGCGCATACAGCAGCTGATATGAGGCCCTCAAAACATATACAGCAGAGGGCTGCCTGGTCTGACATCAGTGAAAGAAGATGCACCTACTCTTCAATAGACTGGAGGCCACAGGGAGTGGGGTAGTCTGGTGGAATATTTGTAATCTTTATGTGCTTTTATTTATTTCATAACTACAAATTTATTAATATTTTCCAAAATATGCAATATATATACAATTACAAAGTAATATCATCAGCACTTCTTTAGTACCATTTACTAAAAGTTTTATAATATTTGAATAAATTATCAAAGTGAACTTTCAAATGTTAAGTTATGGGTAGACAATGAATAAAATGAAATGTAGTATTTGACATACTCATAACATTTTAAACCAAATGGTGAATGACAATTTTATCTTTAATAATTTATTCATTTTTTTAGTAAACAGAAAACCTCAAACTTATAGGGAGAAAGTAATAAGAATAAATGCAGTTACACCAAGTTCTGTATTATTTCATTAAATTAGATATAGAAAGATTTTTAAACACCATGATCTGAGAATTGAGTTAATAATCATTAAAGTACCAGTTACCTGCAGTTATTTTACATAATAAAGCTTCTTTTTACGCATAAAAGTTGTCATTTTACATTATATTTTTGTATCTTTGCTAACATTCCCTATATTCTCTAAAGCTTTGAGTCAATTAACTTAATTAACTGAACTTTAACTTTACAACTCTACACATTCTTCGTAGCAGAAATGATAAAAAAATATTGATGTTATTCTTACATTTACTCTTACTAAAATTCACTTAATTCTTTTAAAAAATACATTTTATCACCCTTTATTAGATGTACATTCTTCTTTTGTTTAAATGTTTGGCATGTGGTAATGAGTTATCACAATTTGAAAGGGCTCTTCATATGTTATTATAATATGTCATGAATCTCAGATTAGTCACAGGCCATCTAGTAAAGAACAATTCTGTTCAACTGATTGAAACATACACTAAAATTTTTTAAATTGTAATGTAAATCTGATTTTCGCAGATTTTATTTCACATAAATATTTGATTATGAACCACAGATCATAATTTTTCAAATCTTTCAAATATTTGAAATGACACTAGTCTTAGGCAGACTAAATGTGTCTCATATATTAAATAAAATTTTATAAACATTAATAACTTTATATGTAGTTCATAAAAATAATATACTACCATTTAAAATTTTATTGATCTAAATTAATTTAGTGCTCTCTATCCTCAGTAAGATTTGTTATTTTGACCTGGAATTTCATTTATTTATTTACTTATTTATTTATTTACCTATTTATTTATTTATTTTTACTTAAGCAGTCTTTCATGAAGCTGTGTATGAGTTATCTCTACCCTTGCATCTTTTAGATTGTTTCTTCCTTTTATTTGCCCTGCATCTTTTCTAGTTGTTGGGACTTAGTTTTGCTCTCCAGGATCTTCTTGCAGTCCTTGTCAAGCTTTAGCATGGTGATAACCACCTTACTGGGGTGGCTTAGCCTTCTCTCACTGGAATACTTCAATGTAGATGACATATTTCTTCCTGTACACTTGGAACACCTTGCCAACCTGCTGGCCTTTGTAGTATTCTCAAACAACCTGAACTTCATCATTCTTTTGAATGGGCATAGACTGAACATTATACTTCTATTTCAGCTCTTTCGAAAGAGGGGAAGATGTGATGATCTTCCTCTGAATGTGAGATGGTGCTTTGAAATGTTGTTTGCGGTTCTGCTTAGGTCAGAAGTCACACAGGAATTGAACTTCATTTTGGTGGCTTTGATCCACCAATGGCCACATAAGGAAAGAACAGAATTTTTTTTTAAGTCACAAAAGAATGCTTTCTTAAGTATTCTATTGCTGTGAAGAAACATGATGGCAAGAGCAACTCATATCAAGGAAAACGTTTAAATGGGTTGGCTTACAGTTTCTGAGTTTAGTCTATTATCATGGTAGGAAACATGGTGGTATGCAGGAAAACATGGTGCTAGAGAAAGACCTGAGGGTTCTACATTAGAATATCTGCAGCAGATGTAAATGCCTCACTAGCCAGAGCTTGAGCATCTCAGACCTCAAAACTCATCCCCAGAATGACACACTTCCCCAAACCAGGCCAAACCTACTCCAACAATGCCACATTTCCAAGTAGTGTCACCCCCTATGTGCCAAGCACTCAAATATTTAAGTCTATGGGAGTCATTCTAAATCAAACCACCACAGATACGTTCACATAGCAGTCAGTGTTGGATGAACTCTGAAAATTTGTTGAGTTTTATTAAACAATAGAGCTCAGATACCACATGCTACTTCTCCACTCAGAATCAGGTCCTCTATAGCTCTCCTTTGGGTCTAGCCCAGTGGATTTGCCTAATTCTCCTTTTGACACAACCTTTCCAAAATGTCTAGATCTAATGTGGGTCCTCTATCTAGTTATCTGTTCCTGTCTGTGTACTCCTGTTTACACCTAAACCAATATCTAGTTTCCTGCCTTCAGCCAACCCACAAGTCCTTCTTATGCCATATTTAATCTCTCCACCCAACCAGACTTGGCATTTCCTTCTGCTACATCTGAAATATATGGTTGGTGTGATCACTGGGAGTTGCAGTTGTTTAGTTAAATGGACATTCTATGTCCAACCAATTACCTTAAAATTAATTATGATTATGGTAATAGAATAGTTCTGATTTTCATTTTGTTTTCAGAGTTTAATGGTGAACTCAGAATCATAAGTAGTCTGCTAATGTCTAGTCATAAAAGAGACATCTATATCAACCCCTGTTGGCAAATGGACCATCACAGAAGGAAATGGAGGAAGACAGGTTAGAACAAGCACCATATAGGAAATGGTTATGAACATGTTAAATCAGACTATCTATGACCAATGAGTGTACCAATCCTCTGTCGTTTAAGGGGGAGAGAGTTATGAGGTCCTACATGTTTCTGAAGATTTTGGTGCAGAGAAATTTGGCCAGACTGAGGAGATATTTTATTTATTGCTTTAACTCCTGATATGGTAGGCATACTTCTGTAAGCAAACTCTTACTCATGTCCATATTAACTAGAACAACAAGACTCATTGTATATCACAGAGGTGGAGGAGGAAAAGTAAACAGACATGAAAGGTGATAGAGATAGAATGGAGACTACTGGGCAAGGATAAGGGATTCACAGGAGTGAGGGGGACAACAAAGGTCAGCAAGGTGAACCTGAATAAAAGATATAATAACATATATAAAAACATCATAATGAAACCGATTAATGTGTAAAATGAACATATGCTAAAAAGCAAATGCAAATATGTCAAACAAATATAATAACAAAAATAAAATGAATTTATCTCTGAAGAGAAATAATTAAAGAAATGTGACATTTTAATTATAATGTGAAAGTTAGCTAAACACATTAATATAATTTGGTTATTAAAATTCTTTCCAACTTCTGGCTATTATAAATAAGGCTGCTATGAACAAAGTGAAGCATGTGTCCTTGTTATATGTTAGAGAATCTTTTGGGTCTTTGCCCAGGAGTGATATAGCTAGGCCCTCAAGTAGTACTATGTTCAATTATCTGAGGAATTGCCAGACTGATTTCCAGAGTGGTTGTACCAGCTTTCAATCCCATCAACAATGGAGTAGTGTTCCTCTTTCTCCACATCCTTGCAAGCATCTGCTGTCACCTGAGTTTTTGATCTTAGCCATTCTGACTGGTGTGAGGTGGAATCTCAGAGTTGTTTTGACTTGCATTTTTTCCTGATGACTAAAGATGTTGAACATTTCTTTAGGTGATTCTCAGCCATTATGTATTCCTCAGTTGAGAATATTTTGTTTATCTCTGTACCATGTTTTTAATAGGGTTATTTGGTTCTCTGGCGTCTAACTTCTTGATTTCTTTGTATATATTAGATATTAGCCCTCTATAAGATATAGCATTGGTAAAGATCTTTTTCCAATCTGTTGTTTGCTGTTTTGTCCTATTAACAGTGTCCTTTGCATAACAGAAGCTTTGCAATTTTATGAGGTTCCAGTTATCTATTGTTGATCTTAAAACACAAGCCATTAGTGTTCTCTTCAGCAATTTTAGCCCATGTTTTTAGGTTCTTCCCTGCCTTCTCTTCTATTATTTACAGTGTATATGGTTTTATGTGGAGGTCCTTGATCCACTTCGACATGAGCTTTGTACAAGAAGATAAGAATGGCTCCATTTTCATTCTTCTACATGCTGACCTCTTGTTGAACCAGCATCATTTGTTGAAAATGCTGTCTTTTATTCCAAGGGATGATTTTTAGATGTTCGTTTCTGGGTTTTCAACTCTATTTCATTGATCTACCTGCTTGTCTCTGTGCCAATACCGCACAATTTTTAATCACTACTGCTCTGTAATACAGCTTGAGGTCAGGGATGGTGATTCCCCAGAAGTTCCTATATTGTTTAGAAGACTTTGCACTATCCTGGATTTTTGTTATTCCAAATGAATTTTCAAATTGCTCATTCTAACTCTATGAAGAACTGAGTCAGAATTTTGATGGGGATTGCATTGAATCTGTAGATTCCTATTGGCAAGGTGGCCATTTTTATGATATTAATCCTGCCAATCCATGAGCATGGGAGATCTTTCCATTTCCTGAGATCTTTGATTTCTTTCTTCAGAGACTTGAAGTTCTTCTAATAGAGATCTTTCTCTTGCATTTTTAGAGTCACACAAAGGTATTTTATATTATTTGTGACTATTGTGAAGGGTATTATTTCCATAATTTCTTTCTCAGCCTGTTTATCCTTTGAATAGTGGAAGGCTACTGATTTGTTTGAGTTAATTTTATATCTGGCCACTTTGCTGAAGTTGTTTATCAGGGTTAGAAAGTTTCTGGTGGAATGTTTAGGGTCACTTAAGTATACTATCATATCATCTGCATATAGTGATATTTTGACTTCTGCCTTTTCAATTTAAATACCTTTAAACTCCTTTTCTTGTCTGATTGCTCTAGCTAGAGCCTCAAGTGCTCTATTGAACAGGTAGGGAGAGATTGGTCAGCCTTGCCTAGCCTATGACTTTAGTGAGATTGCTTCAATTTTCTCCTTATTTATTTTGATATTGGCTACTGGTTTGCTGTATAATGCTTTTACTATGTTCAGGTATGGGCCTTGACTTCCTGATATTTCCAAGACTTTTAACATGAAGGAGTGTTGAATTTTGTCAAATGCTTTCTCAACATCTAATGAGAAGATTATGTGGGGTTTTTTTGTGTGTTTGTTTATAGAGCAAACTATGTTGATGGATTTTCACATATTGAACCATCCTTGCATTCCTGGGTAGAAGCCTACTTAGTTATGATGGATGATCTTTTTAAAAATTATAATAATAATAATAATAATAATTATTATTATTATTATTATTATTATTATTATTATTATTATCATACATTTTAAAATTTACATTTCAAATGTTATTCCCTTTCCTGGTCTCCCTATGCAATCCCCATCTCCTTATCCCCTCTCCCCTCCCCCTGCTCACCAACCCACCCACTCCCACTTCCTGGCCCTGGACCTGGCATTCCCCTATGCTGGGTCATAGAGCCTTCACGGGACCAAGGGCTCTCCTCACATTGATGACCGACTTATTATTTATTTGATTGTTTAACAGAATATGAAATACACAACCTAATGAATAACTTGAGAAATCACACTGAGATTTTTAACTTTTTATAATTTATTTATTTTATGTACATTAGTATTTTGCCTACAATTGTCTGTTTGAGGGTATAGAGCCCTGGAACTAAAGTTACAGACATTTATGAGCTACCAAATGGGTTCTGGAAGTGCTCTTAACCATGTAGCCTTCTCTCCAGCCTCTAGTGACTTTTAACTTCTAGAAACTGATTTTAAAACCTTTGTCAATGACTAATATTGGGCACCAAATATTCATAGTAGATGTGCATGATTAAATAGTAACAATAAATAAAATTTCAGTAGCAACATTGTAGTAATGGATTTTTATTTATTTTAATGGAAGAAGAGAGTAAAAATGCATCTGTGGTAGAATCACTTAGAACCATCCTATATTTATGCTTTATTTATTTAGCGGAAATGATATAGGAGCCATGCAATCATTGGTAAACAATTTCAATGATTTTATTCATACTTTGTTATATTCTAAATGGGAACATTGTGCTGAATTAACTGAAAGGCCTTAAATAATATTAAATGTAGACAGCAAAAGATTCCTGGAAATAAGTAGGGAAAATATTATATCTTATTTTAATAAGAATATTTCCATCAGTGAGTTTTTCATTATCTCTACTCTATCTCACAAATCTGAATTATAGTTTCAAATGGCACCTCTTATTGTATTTATATTATTTTTTTTAGATTTTAAAAATTGATATTTAGGAAGACTCTGTCAAAATGTTTCATAAAAATAAGTATAGTATATTAATTTATACATGCAAATTGCCTTAATATTTAAACTGTAATCAGTGGTTGAATTTTCAGAATATATAGTAAACAAATATTCCTGACATTGTTATAATTAATAAAAAGATGCAGATTTCATGAAATTAACATTATTACATCACAATGTGCCTTGATATTATTCAATATTTCTTATTCCTTTCTTCCTTCTTTTCCTAAGAGTCTCCTTTTAAATACAATTGTCATGTCCTAGTAAATACCAGATCCTATCAAAAAAAAAAAAAAAAAAGATCCTGTTGTATTTGCCTTTGAGACTGGCTTATTTCACTTAAAATTATGACAGTCGAGAGGTATGTATTGGTCTGAAGGTATGTATTGGTCTGAATGAAAATGGAACACAGGGCCCCCAATGGAGTTGTTAGAGAAAGTACCCTAGGAGCTAAAGGGGTCTTCAGCCTGATAGGTGGAACAACAATATGAACTAATCAGTACCCCCAGAGCGCATGTCTCTAGCTGCATATACAGCAGAAGATGGCCTAGTTGGCCATCATTGGGAAGAGAGGCCCCTTGGTCTTGCAAACTTTATATGCCTCAGTACAGGGGAATGCCAGGACCAAGAAGTGAGGGGGGGGGGAGGCGGGGAGGGTATGGGAAACTTTTGGGATAGCATTTGAAATATAAATGAAGAAAATACCTAATTTAAAAAAACAAACTGCCCCAAGTTGGGTCTGAAAAAAAAAAAAAAAAGAAAAAAAAGAAAGAAAGAAAATGTTCCCCATAGACTCCATAGTGATTGAAAATATGAGGAGCTATGACTTTGAGAAGATGTGATCTTGTTTGAAGAAGTATGTTGTCACGGATTATCAGGATTTCAGAAGCGCAATCCATACCTGATGGCTCCTAGTCTCTTGTTGCTTCCTGTGGATTCAAATGTAGAACTCTGAATTACCAGTTTAGCACTATACGTGCCAGCAAGCCACAGTGCTTCTTCCCACAATGACAATAATGGACATAAACTCTGAACTGCAAGGTAGTCCCAATCACTGTTCTCCTTTGTATTGCCATGGTCCCAGTTTCTCTTCAGTAAAACCCCAATGAAGACAGAATGCCATGGCTAGATAATTTGGTAATCTTAGAGTTGTATTCAAATATTCAAGATTTAGAGTTTGGAGGATACTCTATCCTGAATTCCATGATGGTGACATTAATTACATTTGTTCAAATGAGCATTTCCTGTATCCTGGCTATCATTATGTCTTGCTTTTTGCTCATTCTGAGAAATTAGATGTACCCTTAATTCTGCTCATAACTAACATGCATTTAGCGGTAATTTCTTTTTCTTTATTTAGAAAACACCTGTTCAATTCATTTGCATGTTTGTTGATTTTGAAAATTAAAGCTTTGAGAGATACCTATAATATGGATCTTTAAACCTGTAACCTATAAGTGAAATTTTTAATATTAAGTTTATAACTGATTATTAAATGAGTAGTTTTTTGGCATTCATAAAGCATATTGGGAGACAAAATATTGTATCGGAGACAAATAAATATTTTTATCAGCTATGACAGAAACAGCAACAGAATATAAATATTCACTACCTTTGACAAAGCTTTGAAAGAGCAATACTCTCCATATTGTGAACTAATATATATATACACACACACACACACACACATATATATATATATATATATGTATACATACATACATACATATATATTGCTTTTAATTCATGACTTTCATATTATACAATCTTTTTTTTTAAGATATTATTTTTATTTCTTTCTCTTTTTGCCATTTGTGCATAACAGGCCTAGTTTTTTATTTTATTTTTAATTTATTTTTTATACTCTATATTCCATTACCCGCCCCCGATCCACCCTCCAACTGTGCCACATCTCACACCTCCTCCCAACCCCACCCCTGACACCACCTGACCTCTAAACTCCCTGGGGCCTCCAGTCTCTTGAGGGTTAGGTACATCATCTCTGAATGAATACAAACCTAGCAATCCTCTACTCTATGTGTGTTGGGAGCCTCATATCAGCTGCTGTATGCTGTCTGTTTGTTGCTTCAGTGTATGGAACCAGTAGAAATCTCATGGTCCAGATTAATGAGACTGTTGGTCCTCCTATAGGATCACCCTTCTCCTCATCTTCTTTCAGCCTTACCTAACTCAACAACAGTGGTCAGCTGCTTCTGTCCATTGGTTGGGTGCAAATATCTGCTTCTGACTCTTTCAGCTGTTTGTTGGTCTTTCAGAGGACAGTGATGATAGGGCCCTTTTTGTGAGCACTCCATAGCCTCAGTAATAGTGTCAGTCCTTGGGACCTCCCCTTGAGCTGTATCCCATTTTGGGTATGTCCCTGGACCTTGTTTTTCTCAGACTCCTCTCCTTTTCCAACCCTGCAATTCTTTCAGATAGGAACAATTATGGGTCAGATGTGATATGGGGTGGCAACCCCATCCCTCACTTGATGTCCTGTCTTCCCGCAGGAGATGTGCTCTATAAGTTCCCTCTCTCTAGTCTCTGGCATTTCATCTATGGTCGCGGTCCCTCCCTTTGAGCCCTGAGAGTCTCTCACCTCCCAGGTCTCTGGAGCTTTCTTGAGGGTTCCCCAAATTCCTATTTCCTGAAGTTACCTGTTTCCATTCTTTCTGCTGACCCTCAGGTCTTCAGTCCTTTTCCTTCACCCAATACCAGATCAGGATTTAGTCTCCCCCCTCTCAACTCCCCCACCAATCCATCCACTTTCCCTCCCAGGTCCTTATGCCAGAATTTTGTCAAAACTATGTTCATGTATCTATTGCAAATTCTGGAAGTTATAAAGTGAAAAGAGCTAGTTTTATGTCAGTTGTTTATTCAAACAAAGTTATTTTCAATATTAACTATTAACCGCCATAGTGGTATGCCTGTACTTTAATATGATGCTGAATGATACAGAAGAAAATGTTAGAATATGCTGTGATCCTTTTAAACAAGTTTAAAAAAAACCAAATTGAATTATTACTAACACTAAATACATATCCTCGAGGTGCAAAATGTACAATAAAAAGATTTGGAAATCAATCCTGTTATTACTAACATGATAAAGTAAATTTGAATGATAGTCACAGTTTTGAAAGATTTTGGAAACGGTCAAAAATTTACTGAAAGCAGGAAAAATAATCAAGAAAAGACAACTAGCATGCTGTTTTGTCATTGATATTTTTTTACAGTTTTATAAATTGTGGGCTTGATCTATTGATATAAATGTCACTAGACTATTTTGATTACTGCCTATACTGGCTAGCTTTATGTCAACTTGACACAGCTAGAGTTATCACAGAGAAAGTAGCTTCAGTTGAGGAAATGCCTCCATGAGATCCAACTGTAAGGCATTTTCTCAATTACTGATCAAGGACGAAGGGCCCCTTATGGGTGGGATCATCCCTGGACTGGTAGTCTGGGGTTCTATAAGAGAGCAGGCTGAGCAAGCCAGGGGAGGCAAGCCAGTAAAGAACATCCCTCATGCTTTTTGACCTACTTGAGTTCCAGTCCCGACTTCCTTTAGTGATGAACAGCAATGTGGAAGTGTAAGCTGAATAAACCCTTTCCTCCCTAACTGCTTCTTGGTCCTGATGTTTGTGCAGGAATAGAAACCTGACTAAGACACTGCCACTGTCAGATCTCTTTGAAGTCCAACTCATTTTAAACTTCTGCCTTTAAGCCTACAAGTACCTTTTTTTCTGAATTATGTCCTTTTGTTTTATGAGCTATTTTAATTTATTCAGGGCCAATTGTGTGATTAAGGGTGTGATGCTATTCAACATAGCATGGTGGGCCATCTCTAATGTCTCTGAAATTTAGGATCATTCAGTAGCCAACATTACAGCAAGGAACAGTGGGGATCAATGAAGACTGATCAGTGACTGATATTTAAAATGCATATTGAAGATAGACACAACTCCTGATAGATCATTATTGCAATTTTATTTCATGCCCAGAAGACAGTTCTTCATAGACATCATCCTATATCTTAATATTATATTTATATTAACTTCTTTGTCAGAATTATTTTTTTCCTGGGGCATAGAGATATGTTGGATGTCCTGCTTATGGCTGAATACACAAATTGTCCCCTATTCTAAGCATCTATGCATCTTGGTATTCCCTCCAACTTCTTCCAAACTACTCTGACCAAAGCTATAAATAAAATGTGTCTTTGAGTATAAGTCTGGATATTTAGAAGGAAGTGACAATGTGACTAAACAACAATCATAAGGCCTAAGGCCTATATATACATCATGACTAGGTTTTATCCCCAGGAAATATTTTTCTCCTGCAGAACATGAGAAAACAAACATGTCAACTAATTCACACATAAGCTCATGTTGCTCTCATATGCACATTATAGTTTCTAGGTTTCATAGATAGGTAGGAATATTGACACCTTTCCTCTGAAGTAATCTAAATATTCTATGAAATCTAAGCAAACAGTGAGGAAGCCTCCAGCACAGTTCCAGATTTAATTGGCTCATCTACCAATAAAAGTGTATGAATACTTTAGCAATAGGATCTTAACTATTTTCAGTAGATATCCAAGGAAAATGAAAGTCCTCTGGGGCGACACTGACAAATAACTCATAAGAAGGTTACCTTTAATCTCATTCTAGCACATATAAAATATATTCATGACATTTAAGTAATATTATTTAAGTAATATTATGCATGATAGATATACCCCCTCCTTCCTTCTCTCCCTTTCCCTACTCTCTCTCTCTCTCTCTCTCTCTCTCTCTCTCTCTCTCTCTCTCTGGTATTTTCAACTAAGATTGGTATAGGGTAACCCTAATTTTGCCCTATACAGGAATCATTTGCTCACTTGAAACTTCAACCTTTGACCCAGAGGAACCAAAAAAGCAACTGTTAACAAACTGGTCATCTATTTAAAAAAAGGACATCATGAATTTTGCAGGCAAATGGATGGAACTAGAAAATATCATTCTGAGTGAAGTAACTCAGATCCAAAATGACATATATGATATATACTCAGTGATAAGTGGATATTAGCCAAACTATACAGTACAGAATACACATGATATTCCCAAAGAACAAAGAATTTAAACAAGATGAAAAGTCCAATTGAGGATGCTTGAATCCCACTTAGAGGGAGGGAACAAAATATTCATGGGGGCCAGATGGAGGGAGGGACCTGTGTAAGAGAGGGGAGAGAAAAGGGAATAGATGTGCAGGGTCAAGGTGTGAGGAAAGACATGAAAGAGGCCCAGAATGAAACTATGCAGCTGCCAGGGTTGGAGGATGGAGGGAAATCTCTAGGAATTCCTAGAGATCTGGGATGGCTTCCATGGCTTCCAAGACCCAATGTGGGTAACTTTAGCCAAAATGCCCAACAGTGGAGATATGGATCCTGAAGAGACCACTTCCAGTAGACAAGCAGGAACCCTATTAGAGAGATCAGGACACCAACCCACCTATAAAACATGTACCCATAATTGGTCCTGTCTAAAAGAAATGCAGGGACAACAATGGAGCAGAAACTGAAAGAATAGCTGATCATCACATGGACAGGCACCAATGCCTGACACTGTTAGTGATGATGTGTTTTGCCTACATACAGGATCCTAGCATGACTGTCCCATAAGAGGCTGTATACAGTAACTTCTTGAAACAGGTGCAGATACCCACACCCAAACATCCGAGGGAGGTCAGAGACTCCTATGAAATAGTTATGGGGAGGATTGAAAGCCCTAAAGGGAATAGAAACCCTACAAGAAGACCAAATATGTTAACTAAACTGGACACCGAGATGCCAACCGAGACTAAGTCACCAACCCAATAGCATACACAGGCTGGTCTGAGGTCCTGAGCACATATGTAGTAGAAGGCTGCCTTGTCTGGCTTCAGTGGGAATAATGCACCTAATCCTGCAGAAACATAATGCACCAGGGTGGGGAATAACAAAAGGGGCACCATCTACAAATCAAAGAGGATTGGGTATGGGAGGAGGAAAAGGATGCAGATGAGGAAGAGGGGGAAGAGGAGGAGGAGGAGAAATAGAAGCAACAGCTGCTTCTCTTGACTTGCTCAGTGCCTGGAATTCCATTAAGGCATTTAATCAAGTATACAGGGAATTCCAAGAGGTAATAACTTAGAGAAATAGGAAAATAGAGGGTCTAGACCTCATATCCTGAAAGCAGGATCACAAAGGGAAATAGGATGAGCTTTAGGAAATCCTGAGGGGGACTGCAGGCTATTAGCAAAACTTTATCATAGTCAAGTCACTATCAGGCAAGAGTAGGCACTTGCAAGTCTTCCTGCCCTTGCCTTAGTGTTGTGGGAAGGCTGAGGGCAGGAAGTTTGGGAGTTCTGAGGCTAGAAAACCAAGAAGTAAAGAGCAAGATCATGTGTGTCTACCAGAACATATGTGGTAGCTAGGCAATACAGGAGGATAATAGGTGAAGGTGATGCCTTTATGAGTAATGCAGGTGAGGATAGTCCAGTAGGAACAAAGACAACCATTATGCTTCCTCCTGTTTTAGTTGGGGTGTTTTGGGAGAGCACCCACAAGGCTCCCTTCTATTATAGATGAAGTGTTATTGAAGGTACCAAGTAAGGTTCCTTCTGTACCACCTGGGGTGTTATGGGAGGGTATCTGCAAGGGTTCTTTCTGCAGTAGCTGGAGTGTTAAAGGAGAGTACCCAGTATACTTTTTTTCCATTGCAGCTGGGGCATTATGGGTAACAGCACTGGAGTCTAGGAGAGAGCTGGAAGGAGCTTGTATAACAGCAGCAACGTGACAAAAAACAAGAAGTAAGGCTATGGGAACACTCTTGGCAGAAGAGACAAAGTGAGTGTGGAACTTACTGAAGAGCTTTCTGCCATTGGAAACTCATTCTTGCTTGGGTCTACGGTTAGTTGTTGTTAATTTCTTTGTTTTGCTTTTGGTTCACTCAACCTGGGCCTCAAAGCTTTTGTTACTGCAGCTCACAGGCTAAGTCAGATGTGTCAGTAGATGCGATGGTTACAAAGGAAACAGAATGTACCTTATACAAAAATAAATGCGATATATTTTTAACTTTGGTCATTGGGGTGAGGGATGCTCAGAACCCTGCTGCAAGAGGTTCACATTTTTTTTTTATCCTCCCTTTGAATATGTTCAGGTGTAAAAAACAAACAAATGCTGTTTTAAAGTAATGTTAAGTAAGACTCATAGTTTATTATATTAGAACAAATGTTATAGCACACAAGTATGATGAAACATCTATATGCACTTAGTATTTTGTTGAATATTTAATTATTGTTTTGCATTTAAATGTACTCTTTAAAATTCAAATGGAAGTATAATGTTCTTTAGCAGCTTACTTTACTTTATATTAAATTAGCCAAATTCTTCTCTATGGATGTTTTGATTCTTAGAGTTATCTTAAACATTTGACATTTCTCAATAATTTCTAATATGAAGAAAAAAGTTTTATTTCTGAAACCAGTCCAGGACATGAAACTGAATTAGCTGTGGCTTGTATATTTCCAAAAATATTTTTTAATCTTACAAATAAACTATAAGTGATATCAGTGAGTGAAGGGAAGTGGATAAAAGCAACTTAACTATAGATTCCAATGTTAAAAAATAAAGACAAAGAAATTACTGCTTGTATCTGGTGTTAAATTTGGCACATGACACTGATCTTACATTATACACTTATCATTTATTTACTCTCAATGTAAAATAACAAGCTTCATACTTGTCAATAGTCACCAAAGAACTCTGCATGAAGTATGATATATTTTTAGATTATACCAACTAATGGACAAGAATACCTACAGAGATTCTTCTAACCAACTTTCTCTAAGGTATTTCCAATTTTCACTAAACACTATTAAACACACACACACACACACACACACACACACACACACACACACACACACACACAGAAGTTTTTCCTAATGAAGTTGTCTCTAACACGATTTATGCAATAATAATCAATAAATATTCTCAAGAGAAAGTTTCAAATAAATGTTAAATAATACTCTCTTGAAAACAAACTAACCAAATACACTTCCATAAACCTAGCAACAAGGTATGAATACAATGTTACTTTTGTGTTTTAATACTTTTATATATAATTATAGAGTCTGTGAATTATTTTTATACAATTCATTGTATAAAATTTGTATAGTTATAAAATTCAAACAGAAAACAATTGTGTAGTCTACATTTCCCATTTTTCCCTCTGAATTTTTCTTATTTTCCTGTTGTTTGATTTAAAAGATTTTTTTGAAATAACCTTGGGAAAGAGGAATGTGTTTCTTTTTAGCTGAGACTCCTTTAAGAACTTGGTACAAGAGTATCCTTCTTTTGTCAATGAATTGCAAGGTTCCTATATGCTATTATGTCTTTCTTCCTGAAAACAATTTTCTATCATATCCAATCCACAGTCCATAGCCTATTTTTCATAGCTGCCCATATGTGTACCAAGGAAGACTGTTTGGACAAGAATATTACATATTATAGGTGATGTTCAATATATAAGGAGAAGTTCAATTTGAGTCTTGATTACCTCTTTTATCCAACACATCATATATGTATATATGTATGTGTGTGTGTGTATTTGAGTCTGTGTGTGTGTTTGAGTCTTGATTTGAGAGTGTTTAGTTCAATTGTCTTCTGTGAGTTACTAAGGGATGAATTGCTTAAAATAATTTTCTTACATTTCTTGTTAACTCTCATGCTGTTTGCAGAGTTAGGGGGGAGTTGGTACATGTATTCAAATAAGCATTCGCAATCAAGTACAAGTCTTGCCGTGACAAGATACATTTCTATCTCATTTCAAACTGCTAAGGCTATCAACAGATTTTATTTTTGTCAGAAATAAAATTTTAGGCAGCAATTAGGATCACTGGCTTTATCTACGAAAATTTAGATAATTTCTTCTTATATGCCCATTTCATCTCTCTACAGTTTTTTTTTTCTAAACTGTTACTACAATAAAGCAATACAAAGAATGAAATACCTAGTATCCATTTCAAATATTTTATTTTGAACTCATATTTATTGCTGTGTGCTAAAAAGAAACAGAGATTTAATCTAATACTACAGCTATAAGTTAGACAAAATTCAGTAGAGCTTCAACAGAGAAGAAACTTAGAAAGGAACCAAGCAAGTTGTGGAAAGAAAAGAAAAATTCAGAATAATCAACTCATAAATTTCTTTGAGTTTCCTTTCTGTTGATAAATTTAACCTCACCTTTTAACCCTTGTTATGTGGGAAGTGTATTGATTGAACTTTATTTGAACAATTAGACATATTATTAACATATGGTTGTGATTGTCAAATGATACTTCATTATGAACAAGATTGTTGCTTTATTGAAGGAAGACCAACTTATTAGATAAATACAACAACCTAATAAAAGGAAAATATCATCACCTTTACATAACAATGTCAAAGTAGCTAATATTTAGTTTTACTGATATGAGTTACAATTTAAAATAATGCATATTTTTAAAAGTTTATTGTGTACATGTAAATGAACTGCTTTAGCTATTTATTGAATATTTCAGTATTAATCATTGAATGAGTTTTAAATTTTAGAAAAATAAATACACACACACATATGTATATATTTTTTTCCTGGTGTAATAATGAACTATTCTAAGTGTCTTATTGAACAGTGAGCAGTGAGCTTATAGCAGTTAAATGAATACAAATGATGAACACTTAGATTTTTTATGGAAAACTGGACAATTTGTATAAATATCCATATTATGCAACTGACTCTTTTGTAGTATTTGAAGAAGCTTGTCAGTTAGTGTTTTATAGCATATCATCCTGGTAAGTTGATAATTCTGTCTTGTATACTTTTCCTTAATGTTAAATTTTAGCAAATTAAGTGTGTATTTATTAGAACTACGCATCAGATGTGCCTTTATCCTTTTATGCAAATGTGAAATATGAAGTAGCATAATCTTAAATTCTTTAGATATTTAAAGCTAATACATTGCCACTGTGAATATGAAATGACAGTGTTTCTTTATTTTAATATTGTTCTTGTTCTCTCTCTTTCTCTTCAACAATATAATATCCATAAACTGTTCTGTGATTATAATCAGATATTAGGCAAGACTTCCTCAAGCCAATAATTTTAACTATGTGAAGAGATTCAGGCAAGCTCATGTGCCATGGAACTAAGGAATCAGTACTGAAAATAGCTTTTAAATATGATTTGTGGTGTTTGTACTTCTTACATACTGACTTAAAATTTCATTGGTTGTTAAAAAACCCCATGGCAGTATTCCAAAGAGGGCCCAGAGGCAGAAGAAGGGAAAGTACCTTGGAAGATGTAACAAAATCTCACAATAAAGCTCTGGACAGAGACTAAGTCACAGGCAGTCCTCTTTGTCCATGTACTAAGTCCTCTTTGGCCTTGTTTTTAGGTCTATGGGAAGGCCTGCTAAGCAAGGAGAGAAGTTGCCAGGTTGCTATATATTCAAGGGCATTATTCAGCTGGTATGGCTAATTTCTTTATTTATTCCTTAACTCTTAGGAGACCTAACACCAGAACTCATGATAGGACCAGTGAAGTCCAGTTAGGACTACTTTAAAACTCTGCTGTCAGAAACACACATGATAGGCTTTATCATGTGTCTGTTTCACTCCATGCATGTAGACTACCTCTTCATACATTTTATGGTCTTAAAATCTCCAACATTCTTGGTCTACAGTTTTAATCAGTGGCTTTTTGTGATCTCTTAGCAGGGATTCTTATTTGTCTCATCGTCTGGCCTCAGCAGCACTTTAATACTATAGTGGAAGAATCTATTATCCACTTCACATTTCATACCTTTGAAACAATTACCGTCAGGTTAATACAAGTTCTACTGTTAGTTTGTCATGAAGCTTGATATCTTCAGACCACATTTGCATCAATTCCTGACTCCCAAACCTAGGGAAATACTTTAGTAGGTAGCTGCTCTTAAGGACCAGGAAATACTACACAGTAGTGTAGATCCTTTTATTCATAACCAATCACTCCTAGAATATCTTTCCTTACATCTACTTACAAAATATCAGGCTTTTGTTTTGTTTTGTTTTTGTTTTTGTTTTTTTTATTAATTGTGCTGTGTTCTTTAAAGTTAAAAATGATTTCAAGCCTGCCTTGACTGTGATTTTAAACTTGCCCACACTGTTTTCCTTACCAAACTGCAAAGTTTTAAACTTTCTGCCTCACTTTTACTGTCCCACTATAGACCAAATGGCAGCAGTTAACAATAGCCATGCCACAATCTGAGTGCAATCCTCTCTTGAAATTTCTTCTGCCAAAGAAACTAGCTCATTGCCTTTAAATTCAATATCAATTAAGTTTGCAGGTGTTTAGCAAAATGCAGACATTTTCTTTGTTAAAGCATCACTTATGACTCCCACTTCTCTTCCTGTCAGAAAATTTTCCTTCTTGACTCCTATGAATCATGAACTGATTTTCCAATATTCATTCATGTCTTGGTATTCATATTCTTGGTGTGTGTGTGTGTGTGTGTGTGTGTGTGTGTGTGTGTGTGTGTGTGTGTGTGCGTGTGTGTGTACGTATATGTATATATGTGTATGTGTGTGTGTGTATGTGTATATAGATATAGATATAGTTTCCAGACTCATTGTGGCCTTAACTGACTTTATGGGCCTTAATTCAAATTCTTATATTTTCTCCACAAACTGGATCCAAATAAAAAATTATGATGATAGGTTTATCATACATTTTTCTGCGTTCTGGATCGCCATATATTTTTTAGATTTTTTTTCTTATTGCTACTTAGATACCTTGTAACTGGAGGAAGAAGGGGTTTACTTTTGGGTTATACTTTGAGGTGGTACTCTGGAGTTGGAGATAGCTGTATAAGTTGATACTGGTGGTTTTGTCAATGTTTATCTTACATTTATGTGTAACCAATACTTGCTCTTTTATTTAAGATCAATTTTCATTAATTACATTATAACATTTCCAATAAAAATCTTTATAGAAAGAACACATATATAAGGTAACAACCCCATTTAAAATTTTATAGAATACACATATATAAGTTGATCTTGTTTAAGTCAAGAAGTGGAAGTTCATTAATGCAGCCTGGGAGCCAAAACAAAAACAAAGAAACAAACAAACAAACAAAAAAAAATGACAATACTGACACCAAACGTCTTGAGTGGTTTTTCCATTTTAATGAACCTGAAAAGTAATTTATTTTCCATATGTAGGGAGAAGCAAATAAAGTCTAGATAGTCCTTCATGGTCATGCCTAGTGCTGATGTTTGGGATAGAGTTTGTACCTGCCATTATTATATTGTACACACCCAGTTTGGTATTTGGTTTAATAGCTGGTGAGTATCATTGCTGGAAATATGACTATGAGTGTAACTCTTTACAATAAGCAGATATTTTTTATTACTTTCTCAAAGTGGAACATGTTAGTAGTTTTTGAGATGCCGTTTTTCTCAAACATCTATCAAATATGTAGCTTTACATTTTACAGTGTGGCTGGTATGAGACTACTTTTCTCCTCTTCAGAGGGAAAAGTAATGTCTATTGAGTTCAACAATCATTTTCCCTTATCTGAGCTATGTCCCAAATTAGTAGTGTTCATAGAGTATAGAGAAATTTTAATCCAGCAACATGGTTGCTCTGGCTGGAATAAAGACAAGGCCTTAATACACACCTTTAATCCCAAACATGTAGGTAAAATTAGTTGGTAGTAGAAAACAGACATGTTGGATAGTGATGCCTTCTTGAGGGGCAGGCAAATCAGAGAAAATTTTGACAGAATGAGTCAGAGTTTGGGTACACCCAACACTCCTGAGAACAGCACAGACAAGAGAAGCAAATTGAGAGTAGTGCAGGAAGAGAGGTTAGTGAATTCCACTGAGTACAGATAAGTACAGAATCAGTATAGTCAGCTGAGTCCACTCAGTCTAGTTTGAGGTAGTTTGTCAGCTAGCTAGGAGTCAGTAAGAAGCAGTGGAGTAAAGGGGAGTGTGTAGGCATTCAGTTAGTGCCAGTAGTTTATGGAGATGGGAGGCAGTTTTACAGGGACAATTTTACAGACACAGGTTGCAAGTGAGGACAGAATGGGCCAGAGATTGAGAAGGAACCAGAAGATTAGATTACATTGCCAGAGTTAGTTTGAGGCCAAGCAGAACAAATCAGCCTGAAGTACAAAGAAGCCAGACTGAATCAGTTAGGTTGAAGAGGCATTTGAGCCAGAATAACCAGCCATGTAGTGTTCAGAGAAAACTGGATATGGTGATTTTTTTTTTTTTTTAACAACAGAAAATCTCTGAGATGACAATTATATCAGGAGAATAGTTTGACAATATAGAATAAATAATATCGCTGTTACTATTCTATTACTGTTAAAAAAGGCATAATTTAATTGACTGTATAAACATTAAATGTCAGAAATCATGGCATCAAGCATACAGACATGGGTTTTTACCATAGCTGAAAACTTACTTCTGATCTCTAGCCATGAGTCAGAAACAGAGGAAGAGTAAAAGATAGATAGATGATAGATAGATAGAGAGACAGACAGACAGATAAATAGGAGACATAGAGCAAACCAACTAGGAATGGCTTGAACTTCTGAAACAGCAAAGCCCACTCAAAGTAGCACACTTTCTCTAACAAGGCCACACCTCCTAATCCTTCCCAAAAGGTTCTTCCAAAGGCAAAACAAACCTTCCTTGTTGGAACCATTCACTTACATTTCATCATAAGCAAATAATAATTTGTTAATTTCTGAGTTCTACATTTCTTCCTGAGAGAATATTTCTGTATCAGTGCTTGGGGCAGTCAATAAAGAGATGGTAAAGAAAACTAGACCATCTCTCACTGTCTGCTCTATTTTGTATACAGATGGTAGCCTGCCAGACGGCAGCCCCAGAATTCAAATATGTCCTAGTAGAAGAAATGAGGAACAAGTAGAGGGGAGTACTGATGAATGAGTCATAGACCATAGCTGAGAGAACCTTGTGTCTCTGACTGACTAGCAACCAGGTTGTTTATTTATACAGATTCCACAAAAGTGGCAAATTTATGATCTCAAAAGGAAAACAGATCATATTATTTTGTCTCTGGACAAGTGTTACAAGTACAAAGAGAATAGGTGTTTTCAGTCTCATATCATTTTAGACTATGTAAGTATTTATGACATATGACACTCTATTTTTCAAAAAACTGAAACATTAAACAGAAAAATGTTTGAGACAGTGAAGACACATTTTCAAACCTTGAATAATATATAGTGGTTGAAGTGTGACTTGTGAGTTAACCTAGTTTAAAAGTTTGAAAGCAATCCCACCAGCAATGGAGGAGTGTTCCTTTTTCTTCACATCCTTGCCAGTATCTGCTGTCACCTGAATTTTTTTATCTTAGTCATTCTGACTGGTGTGAGGTGGAATCTCAGAGTTGTTTTGATTTGCATTTCCCTGATGATTAAGGATGTTGAACATTTTTTTAGGTGCTTCTCAGGCATTTTGCATTGCTCAGAGGAGAACTCTTTATTTAGCTTTGTACCTCATTTTTTAATAGGGTTGTTTGGTTGTCTGGAGTCTAACTTCTTGATACACACACACACACACACACACACACACACACACACACACACACACACACACACACAGGGATATTAGCCCCTTAACAGATTTAGAATTGTTAAAGATCATTTCTTAATCTGTTGGTTGCCTTTTTTCTTATTGACAGTGTCTTTTGCCTTACAGAAGTTTTGCAATTTTATGAGGTCCCATGTGTCGATTCTTTATCTTACAGCACAAGCCATTGGTGTTCTGTTCAGGAATATTTTTCCCTGTGCCCATATCTTCGAAGCTCTTCCCCACTTTCTCCTCTATAAGTTTCAGTGTCTCTGGTTTTATGTGGAGTTCCTTGATCCACTTAGACTTGAGCTTTACAAGGACATAAGAATGTATCAATTCACATTCTTCTACATGCTAACCACCAGTTGAGCCAGTACCATTTGTTGAAATTGCTCTTTTTTTCCCCCCACTGGAGTTTTAACTCCTTTGTCAAAGATCAAGTCACCTTAGATGTGTGTTCATTTCTGGATCTTCAATTCTACTATTTGACCTATCTGTCTGTCACTGTACCAGGACCATATAGTTACCATAAACAACCAGCAAATCCAGGCACTATTGCTGATGCCAACAACAGCTTGCTGACAGTAGCTTGATATAGCTATCTCCTGAGGGGCTCTGCCAGTGCCTAGCAAATACAAAAGTGGATCTCACAGACATCTATTAGACAGAGCACTATGTCCCCAATGAAGGAGCTAGAGAAAGTATCCAAGGAGCTGAAGGGGTTTGCAGCCCTATAGTAGGAACAACAATATGAGCTAACCAGTACCCCCAGAGCACCCTGGGACTAAACCACAAATCAAAGAAAATACATGGTGAGACTTGTGGCTCTAGCTGCATATGTAGCTGAGAATGGCCTAGTCAGTCATCAAGGGCAGGAGACATTATTGGTTCTATAAAGGTTCTATGTCCCAGTATAGAATAATGCCAGGGCCAGGAAGTGGGAGTGGGTGGTTTGGGGAGCAGGGGGAAGGGGTAGGGAATAGGGGATTTTCAGAGATGAAACTAGGAAAGGGGATAACATTTGAAATTTAAATAAAGAAAATATCTAAGAAAAAAGGGTAAAAAAAAGTTTGAAAGCTCTCCAAGGATGCAGGCTGACTTTTCTATTCATTTTCTAGTAGGAAAACCTCATTTATGTGAGCCAGTCTATTTAAGATTGGAAACTTCTTATATTTCTTTCATATTTATTTTAAATGTTATACATATATATCATTTTTAATTATATAATTTTAATTTATATATATATATATATATATATATATATATATATATATATATATGAAGGTTTGTTTTAGGTAAACTAACTTTGTTATTAACTTTTTATTTCCTGAGGGCATTGTCTTATGCACAACATATAGGTGGAAGCCTTTAATCTAATCTGTTGCCACTTCTGTTGTTTCTGAGTTTGCTTAAAAGGTGGTGTGCCAAGAGAACTCTGGAGTGTTCCAAATTTCTTTTTGTTTTGTTTTGTTTGTTTGTATTTGGGAAGACAAGGTTACTTCTTTAAGAGAAGAAACACTTTTCTTTGGAAAAGACATAAATGAATCATAATTTAAAATGGCCCCAACAAATACAACATGTAATGGTCAGAAATCCAATGTAAAAGACAGCAAAATGGTGAAAATAAAGTTTGACTCAGCTTTGCTGGACTGTATCAAATAGTTGGCTTTGTGGCTCTCTCTCTATAATTCACTAGTCATGGCCTTACTAATAGCCCATAAATGGAGGATCAGAGGTCATGATGTAATCATAGACTAGTAGACACTGAATTGGAATAGAGCTTCTGCAATCCTAAACTGAAGAAGATTCTAAGTGATGGCAGAGTCCTTTCTTCTTAGATATACTTCAATTCCAACCTGGTAGCTAGGGAAGAAGTCACACCCCTTTCACTGCAACTGTTTAACATATCTATCTTGGTTAAATGAAGGGCAGAGGTATTTTGTGCTACAGACTCACAGTTTTTGTAATAATTTAAAATATTTTATTCAATAAATATTTTATTATTTTTAACATTTGTAAGAACATTTTTGTAAAATTATTTTCATTTTGAAATAGCTACTTCTGCTGACACTGGATGAGAGTCTTAGAGACCCCCATGTTCCTATCCTCAAAGAATGCATCCTAATATATATATATATATATATATATATATATATATACATACATTCATTTACCTATTCTTTTCTCCTTTCTATACTGTTGGGTAGGTTTCCATTTTGCTGGCATGTGTTTGATTGTAAACATTTGCAAATGTATAACTTCATTGTAATTTTAGAAATAAACTTTCTCTTTATATTTAATTTCTCATTCAAAAGTCTATTCACAATTTTCTTTGTTATAGCTTTTCCCTGAAACAAATTGCATTTTGTGTCCATAATGGTATTATTCTATAATACTCTTTAGAATAAAGCAATTAGAGTGCCCTACATCCCTCTCTCTTTTGACTCATGAATTATTTGCTAATTTAGCAGGCAAACAAAGGTTTGAAGAAGGTGTTTGAGTTTATAGTAGACAACTTGACATAAAATCAAGGACGTTAATACCCAGGACTCCCAAAAACTCTGTGTACTAAGGAGCTAAGAGGCAAGTATCCATTATCTTAAATTTGGCTGTGTGCTCTTTCACTTTTTCTTGTTGAAACATAAGCTGTAAATGCATGCA
Source organism: Mus musculus (assembly GCF_000001635.26). Lineage (NCBI taxonomy): Eukaryota > Metazoa > Chordata > Mammalia > Rodentia > Muridae > Mus > Mus musculus. The sequence goes on from NC_000067.6 coordinate 27,358,712, forward strand.
TATACATTCAGGATCAAGTAAATATTAGGTATGTGAAGGCTAAATTAGCAATAAATGTTTAATAAGTTTTCAGCTGCAGAGGCGCTGGTGTTGCCACTAAAGACCTGAGAACAAACCTGCCACATCTGTACACTGGCTGTAAGAGCTGTGGTATAAAAGAGAAAGTAGACAAACTGGAGTTTAAAAAAAGATTCAATTTTTATATTTTTGTGTGACAGTGAATGTCCACATGTGTTTCTATACAATATGTGTGTCAAGTGCCCACAGAGGATAGCAAAGCAGAAGAACGTTCTGAAGCAGGAGATAATTGTGAGCATGGAAGTGGGTACTGGGAACTGAAGAGTTTTGTTGATCTTTTGGTTTTGGTGTTTCAAGAGCAAGAAATGCTCTGAAACACCAAACCACATATCCTCTCCCCTAGAGACGTTTTTATTTATCATTTTATGATATGCTATGAGGGATCTTACAGCTCTTGTAGAGGTCCCAGGTTCAGTTTAGTATCTACAAAATTGCTCATTGTATGTGACTCCACTTCCAGGGATCCAAGGTCCTCTGTCCTGGCCTTGGGAGCACCAAATATCAGGTGTTGCACAGAAAAATTAGCAGCCAAACAAAAATCCAACTACTACCATATATAAGTATACACACATCATAGAAATAAAGTACATAAATCATAAAAAGTATGTCTCCAATACTAAATATAGTATATTATACATGAGTATCAGAATGAACAATTAAAAGATCCAAATTTTATAAATAAGGCTGTTATGAACTTAGTGGAGCATGTGTTCTAATTACCAGTTGGGACATCTTCTGGGTATATGTCTAGGAGAGCTATTGCTGGATCTTCCAGTAGTACTATGTCCTATTTTCTGAGGAACTGACAGACTAATTTACAGTGTGGTTGTGCAAACTTGCAATCCCACCAGCAATGGAGTAGTATTCCTCTTTCTCAACATCCTTGCCACCATCTGCTGTCACCTGAATTTTTGATCTTAGGCATTCTAACTGGTGTGAGGTGGAATCTCAGGGTTGTTTTGATTTGCATTTCTCTGAGATTAAGGATGTTGAACATTTTTTCAGGTGCTTCTCAGGCATTCGGTATTCCTCAGTTGATAGCTGTCTCTTGTGAGGCTATGCCAGTGCCTGACAAATACAGAAGTGGATGCTCACAGTCATCTATTGGATGGAACACAGGGTCCCCAATGGAGGAGCTAGAGAAAGTACCGAAAGGAGCTGAAGGGGTCTGCAACCCTATAGGAGGAACAACAATATGAACTAACCAGTACCCCTAGAGTTCATATCTCTAGCTGCATATGTAGCAGGGTGGCCTAGTAGGCCATCATTGGGAAGAAAGCTCCCTTGGTCTTGCAAACTTTATATGCCCCAGTACAGGGGAATGCCAGGGTCAAGAAGAAGGAGTGGGTGGGTTAGGAAGCAGGGTTGGGGGAGGGTATAGGGACCTTTTGGGATAGCATTTGAAATATAAATAGAGAAAATATCTAATTTTTTTTAAAAAAATCCAAGTAGTAATCTATTAGTAACTCAAAATTCAGTATTTTATTTAAAAAAAATCTATGTAAAAGGTTTGAAAAATGTCATACGCCAGAATGCAGGTGGAAGAGTTTAGAAGAATGTAATCTTAAAAGTACAAAAACTCTTTCAGAACAGAAATTTACTAAGAAAACAAGCTGAAATATGTGCAAATATAAATATGTTCTTGATTTGTAAAATAAACAGACAATTCTTTTAAGGATAATCATGTACTTAACTGAAAAACACTAAATATTTTATTAACCTGATTTTATGACACATGTCACTAAGGAAAAGATATTACAGAGATTGGTAACTGTTCGTCATAAATAAGACCCCCAAAGTGTTTGTATTGCTTGTTACCAGGACAGGATGTTTCATGTCTATTTTTGCTTACTTTGCTGTATTCTCCCTTTCTACTAAGCATACATACATACATACATGCATACATACATACATACATACATACTTTTATAAATAAAATATGTACAAATAAAAGGTAAATAAAAATATGTATTCTACAGTGATGTCAGTATGCTCTGTTTATGCAACTTCTGCTGCAAATAGTAAATATTTATTCATGAAACTTGTGTCATAGTTATCTCCTTTAGAAGATGGTGGATACCAGTAGTGGTTCACAACAGTGCTAGTTACAAAAGTAAAAAAATGATTATAGCTTATACACACACACACACACACACACACACACACACATATATATATATATATATATATATATATACACACACACATATATAATTACATATATATAAAGTATGTAGTAATCTCTTATATATATGTGTGTGTATGTATGTATAAACAAAGAAATTACTATATATTTTATATACATGTAATAACTGGAAAACTTAAAGTTGTATCAAAATGTACCTAATAATAGTATAATTAATGATATGTACATTCATGGCACAAAACAAAAAAATAGACTGTATGTATGTACACTTAAATATGTATGCAAAATATTCTGTTAGGCTTAAATGAGATCTGTAAAGGATTTTGTTATAGTACATGCTACTTTTCATGATGTATATTTCAACCAAGTATGAGTTGTTGTAGGATATTTGATCATATTGTGACCTTCTGTGATTCTGTTATATACTGAAAACACGTTTGTAGTTGTGGTGTGGCTCTCCCTTAGTACAAACCTTTCATTCCTTTTACAGGAAAGCAAACACACCCTTAGTAAACACTTTAATCCCAAACAAGGAAGGTTAAGTTAGTTTGTAGAAGGTAGCAGTCCTGTTTGAAAGTGATGTCTAATTGGGTGGCAGACAAAGTGACAAATCAGAGAAAGGTCTAACCAAATAGGATATGTCCAACTCTCACAAAAAATAGAGAGAAAAGGGAAGCTACTTAAGAGATAGCAGTGTTGAACGAGAGGAGGAGGGGGGGAGGAAGGAAAGAAGAAAGGGTGTAAGGAAGTGAGGGAGGGAGGCTATTTTACTGGGAGAGTTTTACAGAGCCTAGTTGAAGAAAGAACAAGCTAGACACAGGTGAAGACAGAACAAGTTAGAGAATAGGAAACCAGAAGATTAGAACAGATTGTCAAAGTTAGAATGAGGCCAAGCAGAACAAATGTAGTCAGTAACTGAGAGAAGCCAGATTGAACCAGTCAGCTTGAAGAGCCAGACCAGCTGAGTAAAACCAGCCAACATAGCTCAATGCACTAGAAAGGGTGAGCTTATTTAGCAGTAATTCTCAGATGCTGAAAATATCCTAGGCCAAGAGAAGATTGTATGGAGCCCAGAAGTTTCCAGAAGTATGCCTACGTTAGTAGACAGAGGTAGTAAGTCTCAGAGACAACAATTAATACAGGAGAATAAAAATACTTATAGAATAAGTATATGAAACTAAGTCATCACAGATATACAACCAAAGAATGGGACAGAAGTCTTTTATTGACTCCAAAAAATTTCATTCTGCATGGAAGAGTCTGAACTCCAAAGCTTTAAGTTTTCAAATTCTCACTGTTTTATTTCCACATCTTTACAGCTATTGTTTCAACCTTTCATCTTCTTAATTTATGTCTAATTTGTTAAAGACACTGTAATCACTGCATTCCTGAACATATTAATCACTTCTTTACCACCATACTCTGAATGTGCTGTGTAATACTTTTTTTCTAATTTCACACATAACCAGTAATTAATTTGCCTATTCCTCTCTCTGCTTTTCTTTGACTAAAAAAATCCAATTATAGCTCTACTCTTTTCCATCTTATTAGATAAGTTTGTTATATCATCTGGGAAATAATATACTACTCATAACTACCACAGGGAGAATGTATATATTAAAGTCTTTTTAAAATTCTTCTTTGAATTAGGGCTTCTTTTGGTAATAGATCTCAATAATGTAACTGTTTAAATGAAACCACAGTGTAAACACTGATTACTAGTAACCATGTTCAGAAATGAAGAAAAATAAAACAAAACTGATATAGAAACATAACATGGGCTTGTACTCAGAATTTTTAAAGTCTAATGAAATTATTTAGTGTCTGACAAAAAAGGAAGAGAGTTTAACTTTCCAAAAAATGTTGAACAACTTGGTTTTTTTCAATAGCCAACTTTAGTGACTTCTCTTGTTTAATCCCAGAGAAGTTCTACTTATTACTAAAAATGTCTTATTGCTACAAAATGGCAAACCCTAAAAGTCTTATGAGTTGCTGAGTTTTTGTCTTTTATTGCTTATTGTAATGCTAAGAGCTGGCTTCCAAGATTTGTAGTCTACATGTAGCCTCTGGGATCCTGCCTGCAAGTTAATTTTGATTGGTGTATAAAGATACTGATAGCCAATATCTGGTTAGACGAGAGATACCTTGATGGGGAGTAAGTAGCAGAAACCATCTTGAGGTAGAAGAACATGAAAGGGAAAAGAAAGAGATCTGTCATAGGTTAACTGAGTCATAAAAACATGACCATGTGGGCCAGCCAGTTAGAACTAATAGCAGCTCAGATGAATCATAGTAATAATGGGGCTGCCAACAGGAGGAAGATTCTAATAGCATGGAGGATAGACAGTTGCCCAGATGTGCTGTTTAAGGCATATTTAAAATATAAAGGCTGTGTGTATACACATCTTTCAGTCAGGAATATAAATGTTCTAGAGGAAGAAACACTATATATAGCATTTATATGACTTAGCATAGCATTTCATTTAGTGTTAAAATTCAAACATTATTGTATAATTGTGCACATTTCTAATATAAATATGTGGTATCTAATACAAGACTCAAATGTCCCTCCTATGTTGAAAGTTTCTATTGTTACATGTTAAAGTAATATGTACCTAATTTCCTAGTTTGAGATGATGAAATGAGGAATAATTTGTTTTTTAATATGATATTTTCCTAAAAAAAAAAACAACAATAGTTTATAATATCTTGAAAAAATCCTTATGATATAATTACATATGGAATTGCAATACAGCAAAACTGTAGGCAAGTGTTCCATGGGTCTTGTCTGGGTCCTTAAACCAATATGTTTGAATTCATACTCCCTATATCATCAAATATTCAATATTTTTATAAGCAAAAGAGAAAAGTCAAAGAAGGCCATTTTCTCCTGCTTCTCTTACTAGAATTATGTCTCTGTATTCAACTTCTTTAATTATTCTAGATTTTATAATTTTAACTAAACTTAATTTTTGCTCTCTGGTAATGGAAGTTCAAAATAATTTTTCATCTGTTTTAATTTATACTGAACGATTCATATTAAAATATATAAAAATGAAGACCAAGATATTCACAATATTTGTCATCATTTCCTTTTGTTATATATGATCATATGTTTATAGGATCTTAAATTACCAAGTTGACATTTTTGTGAATGAAATATTGCCTGTCATCTTACTTTAATCAACAGGAATGTCATGTCCTGAATCCTGAACGCATTCTTATATGCATTCTCACCATTCTCTAGCCCAAGGATCAATAAATTTGGTTCATGTAATTATCCACTTTACAAATCCAATGGTTCTATGATTGTCATATTCACTAAGCCTTGTATGTATAATGTTTTTTTTTATTTCAGATATGTACATACTTCTAAATTCTTAGTGACCAGCAGTAAATGAAATAGACTATATTTTCAGAATATGTTTTGCAAATGGACTTCTTATATTTCATACAGAAAAATCACTTGAAGAAAATTAGAGATCAGAGAAATGGCAAAATAAAATCTCATATTTTTGGCTATTATGCTATAATTTGAGTTATTTTAATGTAACATTTTATTAATTATTTAAAAGTTTTATATAGCATCAATATATGTTTTTATATAATCACTCCTTATTGCTCCCTCTGAAAAGCAGGTGAGAGGATTGATCAGTAGGACCAGCAAGACTTGGTTATAGAACTGCAGGGAACTTCTGCAGAGGAGCCTGTGAGTTGACAGTGTGGGATTCCTTGTTCCACACCAGCTCCATCAGCAACATATTGAGTGACAGGATGTGGATGAGTGTGGGATAACACTATGTTCTGTTGCTTACTGGGCTTGTTTATCAAAGCAGCTTATGGAGAAGGCTAACATTTTGAACCTCAGTAGATATTATTCTTCTGTCCATACTCAGACTTTTTCAGTGCAAAAGTGTGTATACTGAAAGAAAATGACATGTAAAACGTTGAAATTCACCCAAGGGTAAAACAAGATAACTACAAAGTTTTCATGTTATTTCTTATCTTTTTTTAGTTAGAAGAAAATGCAGTTGAACTTTAGATAACATTTGATAGTCTGGCTACAAAGTTACAGGGTAATTTGAACTTATCTTCACCAGGATAAGGAAATCAAGAAGTGATCTCAGAGTATTTGAATAGATGCATTTCATAAAACAACAACAACAACAAAAACAAAAACAACAAAACAAAAAGAGAAATTCCTTATCAGCTTTTTAAAAAAGTATTGTAAATTAAAAGAGTTAATGGATAATTTTAGCAATTCAACAAATTCTTTAGTGGAAGGGATTGCTTTATTCTACTGGGAAAAATTTCTTAGTTTACTGAGATGTGAATTGGTTCTTGTAGAACGAAATGTTAGTAAAATCAATAATATAAACATTGAAAATGATCATGCTAAAGAAATACAAAGTGTATCTCTACATATATTTGAGTCTAGAAGTATTTTATCTACATATGTAATTAAAATACACTTGTCTCTGTCCTCTTAGGAGATGTTGTTGAATAGGTGTTCATATGTGGTTAGGGCTGAATATTGCAATCCAATCTAAGAAAACAATAAATGCCCTTATCATCTGACCATCTAAGTTATACACATGCCATCAAGATAGAGAAGTAACACATATTGTTATTCTCATCCAGGGTATGCAGTGCTATATTCTTAGAATGGCTTGAATGTGTAGTCACCACATTTCCCACAAAGCCCATGGAATCCTTCTTGATTTCCAGATGACACCTTTTTTTGCTGGAGTACTGAACATTTCAAGGCTGATATCTTTAGGCATTCTATGTCCATCACACACCCTGGAAGTATTTTCTGTACAGTTATTTGCATCCCTAATATTTTCTAGCCATTGCATGATAGTATTGGGGTACAAACATTGGGAAAGGAAGAAGAGATGAGGTAAAATGACATGTGAGATGGACAACACTGCTAACTTCATCAGTACTGTGCAGCAAACAACCAGTAAGGAGAACAGTTATAGTAATAGAAGAACCTGCATAATCTATGTCTGGTTTGCTTACCTAAGCACCCACAATAGATAGTAACTACATCCACCCTGGGTCAGTGGAGCACCTAGCTGATGGACCAGACAAGAGTGGCCAAGGTAAGGTAAAGTGCTTCTAAAGAGAATTACCAAGATCCTGATCATGAAGTCTGCTTTGCAAAAGAGCTTTGACACTGACATGTACTCTGAAAGGAAACAGTGTATGTGCAAGTCCATCATTCTCCTGAAGTAAAAAAAAAAAAAAAAAAAAAAACTTTGAAAACAGTTCTCAGCCTTGTCCCTGTTCTTCTGAGTACATTGTCTTTATGTTTACTTCTAAAAAATTCTCAGGCAAAGAGTCTATTAACTAATGTAAGCATATCCAGCAAAGCCATAATGGGTTCCTCAATGATGGATTCAGCAACATAAAATTCTATGGAGAAGATAAATACTGTTGGCAAGATGAGTAATTTTCCTTTGACATAAAGTGATAACTCTATACATCAAATAAGTTCTTGTTTTTTCTCAATAAAGGTATACAGGTCATATAAATGTATGCCTAGAACTTTTTAAATGTATGTTGATTTGTGACTCAATAAATCAACTTCCTTATGAAAAATGAAGAGTAAGGGGACATTGGGAGAGCAGTGAGAGTGAACTATCATATGAAAAGGGAAATGTTTAATTGTACAAAATAATCACAATGCTTTATTTGTGCTTTTTTCTTTGTTCTTTTTATTTGGAGAATTATAGTATAATTACATTTTGCCCTTCCCTTTCCTCCCTTCATATTTACCCAACGTGCCATCTAAATTCAGTCTTTATAATGTTACCTATACATTTTCAGGGTTGACCATTTGGCACTGGACAACCACTTGAGGAAGATCGCTTCTCCTATATCTAACCTTCTCTGTTCACAGTCATTCTTTATATAGTGTTGGGGGACCATGGGTTTTTCCTTATACATTTTGACACATTCAGTGGTGATGTTGAGTATTTCTGAGTGTATGATCCAGCATAATTAAAAGACAAATTTCACAACAAACGTTCTGATTATCTGGTTCTTCCGGCCAGGAAGAACGCAGCAAACCGGAATCTTCTGCGGCAAAAGCTTTATTGCTTACATCTTCAGGAGCCAGAGAGCAAGAGAGCAAGAGCTCTAATGCTTACATCTTTAGGAGCCAGAGCGCAAGAGCGCAAGAGCTCTATTGCTTACATCTTTAGGAGCAAGAAGCAAGAGCCAGAGCAAGAGAGAGCCAGAGGAAGAGAGAGAAATGGCGAAACCCCGTCCCTTTTTAAGGAGAATTATTCTCCGCCTAGGACGTATTACTCCCTGATTGGCTGCAGCCCATCGGCCGAGTTGTCACGGGGAAGGCAGAGCACATGTAGTGGAAAACTACCCTTGGCACATGTGCAGATTATTTGTTTACCACTTAGAACACAGGATGTCAGCGCCATCTTTTAACGGCGAATGTGAGGGCGGCTCCCCACAGTTCTTAAAATCTTTCTACCTCCTCTTTTATATTTTCCCTAGGCCGTGGGTATGGGAAGGTTTTATGTATGTATCCACTATGATTGTGCTTCACAGTTCTACAGTTTGATTTGGTATGGTTTTCTGTAGAAGTCTTCATCTGTTAAAAAGAGAATTTTCCATGATGAGGGGTGAAGACTCTACTTATGAGGAAAAACGCTTGCAGATTATAGGTGGGGCTATGCTGGCTTAGTAATTTTGTGGTTGTAAAATTTCCTGTAATAAATAAAACTTTACTAGGAATTTGTACTGAGATAAGCTTCCAGGCCCAAACATGGTTTCCTTCTTACTGAATAGGTCCTATTACAGTGAGAGAGCTGTTGGTTATCACCAATGTATGGGTGCCACTAGAATACCCTTAAGGTTATTCTGCCATCCATGCTAGTCCTTGATGTTGTTCATAGGCATTATTCATAGGCTAGATAAGACTTTTGCTTGCCTCTCACCTTTGAAAGTTTGCATACTTCCTTCTGTTTATATTTCATTTTATATTAGTAAACTCCTTTTTGTATCCCTTGACAAAATGGACATTTTATGCTCATTTTTGTTTCTGGAAACAGTTTGTGTCTCTTAGTTATAAGGAGGTATTTTATCATATCATTACTGTTGCTTTGAGAATTTTAATCTTTTGTATATAAGTGGCAGAATATACAGAGAATACATTTATTTGTGAAATAACCTTGTCATATGAAATTCAATATATCATAATGCATATTATCATAAAGAAAAATGCTTTTGTTAGAGTTCAAGTTGTTAGAAAAATCCTGCTCTTTAAATTTTCAATATTCAATAATTACTATAAAATGATGAGCCTAGTGATTGCTCACAATTTTCATATTAACTATAATATATTTGTTAGTATTTATTCCAAAACCGTAAAACCACTCCAGAGAAAAATGATCGAACATTGTGTGGAAAGCCTTTTGGGGTACTGCTTGGCAGGAGTCTGACATTGGCTAAGGACAAAGAAGTGGGCTTCAGATAGGAGTCTGGCATTGGCCATGGCAAGGAAGGAAGCTCAGGCAGGAATCTGACATTAGGGCATAATAAGAAAGTAAGTTACAGCAAGAATCTAATGTTAGGCTGAAATAGAGAAGTAGGGTAAGGCAGGAATTTTAGTCTTAAGGTGGAACTAGGCTTCAGGCAAGATTTTGGGTTTGGACTAGGACTTGGGCTCAAGCATTTCAGTCATTTTGACAAAGCCCTTTTTAAACAACTGTCATGGGAGTTATTTCAGGACTTCGCTTGCTGCTTTGTTAGTTCCTTATTGTATTGTTTGCCTAAAATACTTGCATGTAATTAATATGGTATAAAAAGTGGGTTGGAAAATAAAAATTCCCCTTCAGTCTCAGAATTGACTGAGGTCACTCTGCAGCATCGTCTAATTGTCACCTTTCTTTTCAGTCCTTGTTCCTGCGCTGGAGAACCTGTTGACTGACTGAGCGGACTTGGTCACACTGAAATTCAGCTGTTCTGCACAAATTAAACGGGGCTAGTTTTTAATCACTATTCTGCCCTCATAGGATTTGCTGTTACATAAAATACATTTTACTTGACTTTTTCTTCTACCCTGGACCTGAACCTATGAAGTCTTTTTTCTGAGAATTATTTTGTTTAAAATTAAAAGTCTGTGTGAGGGTATGTGCACATGAGTGCAGATGCCTGCAGAGGCTAAGGGTATTAGCTCTGGAAATATGAACAGTTGTGAACCACCCAACATGGTTGCTTACTGAATGCCAGCCCAGTTTCTCCAGCCCAACCTATGAAGCCTTTACTTTGTATTTTAAAGCAGTAGTTGTGATTCAGTACACAAACATAGGTCACAAAAATATAAGTTACATGTCTCATAGATGTATGTGTCTTCCCACAAAATGGAGTATGAAAGGACCAAAAGGGTTATTTGATGCTGTAGGTCTTCCTGTGGTTTTGCCATCTTTCCTGAGGGCCTTCAGTCCTTCCCCTAACTCTTCCTGAGCCACTAACCAAAGAGCAGATACAGGCTGATCCAAGACCCCCAGCACATATGTCACAGAGGGCTGCCTTATTTGGCTCAGTGGGAGAGGATGTATATAATCCTGCAGAGACTTGACATATCAGGGTCAGAGGATACCAGGGAGTGGGATGTCATCTCAGAGTAGATGGGGAGAGGGGATAAAAAAAGAGGAACAGGGAGGGGGCAGCATTTGGGGTATAAATAAATAAATAAATGAAAGAAGACCGAGAGATTAAAAACTATTGTTTTCTGAAAAACTCATTAAAATTTTTGAACAATAAAAATAAAAAGAAAAGAAATGAAATGAAACTGAAGAAGAATGAAGATGAAAGTGTGGACACTTTGCTCCTTCTTAGAATTAGAAACAATCACACATGGAAGGAGTTACAGAGACAAAGTTTGGAGCTGAAACAAAAGGATGGACCATCTAGAGACTGCCATATCCAGGGATCCATCCCATAATTAGCCTCCAAACGATGACACCATTGCATATACTAGCAAGCCTTTGTTGCAAGGACCATGATATAGCTGTCCCTTGTGAGACTAGGTCGGGGCCTAGCAAACACAGAAGTGGATGCTCACAGTCAACTATTGGATGGATCACGGGGCCCCCAATGGAGGAGCTAGAGAAAGTATCCAAGGAGCTAAAGAGATCTGCAACCCTATCGGTGGAACAACATTATGAACTAACCAGTACCCCAGAGCTCTTGACTCTAGCTGCATATGTATCAAAAGATGGCCTAGTCGGCCATCACTGGAAAGAGAGGCCCATTGGTAAGGCAAACTTTATATGCCCCAGTACAGGGGAACGCCAGGGCCAAAATATGGGAATGGGTGAGTAGGGGAGTTGGGGAGGAGGGTGTGGGGGACTTTTGGGATAGCATTGGAAATGTAATTGAGGAAAATATGTAATAAAAAAAAAAGAAAATTACTAGCAATAACTTCCCTCACAATCTTCTACTCTAAATTGCATGTGGGCTTTTATTTTGCATGTTTCTGTTAATGTATGTAGTTTAGTAATTTCATATCTATATCTACAGTCTAAAATTACATATATACATATGTATCTGTATATATATATATATATACACATATATATATATATACATATACATATATATACAGAAATAGAGATAGATTGAGAGATATAGAAATAGAGATCATACACACACATACACACACACACACACACATATATATAAAGAGAGAGAGAGAGATAGATGTAGATTTAGACTTAGATATAGATATTGATAAAGAGGATACAAAGATATAGATTGAGATAGGGGTAGATAAAATTTCTGTGCATCATTTTGATATTTGCTCAGTTTTCCCTAATTTGTGCAAATGTTAAATGTCAGTGCTACAAAACTCACTTTTCCCAATTTTTTTCATTTCATCTCCCCATAACTCTATTTTATCTTTTCAATCATAAAATTTTCCACATATCCCTCTGCAGTCTGGACCTGTCATGGCCCCTGTGTAATTTCTTGCTTGAATATTGACATCATTCCAACTATCTTTTTCATTCTGATACTTAATGGATATATCTAGATAATATTAAAATTACTTATAGTTGTTAAGCTTTGGTTATGAGTAGCAATTAAGCTGCGTTTTTCATTCTTTGTTTTGATGCATCATTCATTAATTTTGCATTTTAAAATTTTGTTTTTGAATTTCTTACATGAATACTGCATTTATATCATTTTTACCTCTTTCTCCTTTCAAATATTCCAATATTTCCTTCATTCCTTCATAAGTCTAGGAAGTCTTTTCCTTGTTGTTACATAGGAATGTGTGTGTGTGTAAATATAATCTGCTGGTTTAGTGATGGCAGCTGGTATTGTATAATAACACAATAGAAACTGGTTCTTTTTCTCTTAACAGCTATCATTTTCCTGCTGCAATTCATTTAGTTAGGGCTGTACAATACTCCCTCCACCCATTTTGGCAAATCAACTGGGGTTGTCATTTTTCTGACATTACTCAGGAAATTGTATTATTGTGATTTCAAAGCTGCAAATTTGCTGTCATATGTATAAGATGCTGTCTTGCAGCAATTTTCATAGTGAGTAAAAATTAATGCTATATCATTTTTCTGGAAAAATATAGTCTTGGATTCTATGAAGAGTGCAGGAAAGGACAAAATGTCATGTTCCTCTTTTTTTATTACCATTTTGTTGGCATTTTGTCTAATATTTTATCTTTATGTTTTTATTTTATATTGATTTAAATGACTAAAACAACAAGTTCATGACTCTTACTAATGTTCTTGTACGTTATACTGTAAAATATTAATTAGAATGAATAATTGTTAGAAAAGAGCAAGCTAAAATATTTGAGATTTTACAAATATTTGGAAAAGGAAGAGACAAATCAAAAATATATAAGAGACATAATATGTAAATGTGTATAAGAGAAAGTCAATTTTCCTCAAGAAAACAAATATCCATGCCCTTGCATTCAATATAAATTGTGTTTTAAATTATTCAATTCATCTTTATTTATTATTACAAATTCATAGATTACACATATCTTAAATATTTTTTAACATTTTCCTCTTAGTCAGTGCTGGGCGCTTTGAATTATAATTTTGATCCTTCATCATAACACTTATAATTTTCATTAATGTTTACTTTGGTACAAATACTTGCTTATGACAATAGTAAAACAAACCAGTATAAATTAGTAATATATTTTTTACTTTCTAAATCTTTGAAGAGAAAAAATTAGAATGAGAGGTCATACAAGCTCTGTAGAAAGGATATTATGAAGATACACGCTGACTGGATTTTCATTTTAAATAAAAAATCTTAACTAAAATGACAGAGCAACATTTTTATGAGAAAACAAATCTCTATTATCTTTAATATTGTTATTACCTATGACATTCTTATTCTCTATGTCACAATGGACCATTTAGCTTTGGTATTACAATATATTTGGATAACTTCTCATATTCTGAATTACCAATGTCTTATTGTCTACCTAGTACCTTTCCATCAAAGAGTAAAACCTTTCTTCTTGCAGGGAAACTCAAGGTACCCAGTGTTTCCAGGAAGGTGAGACAACAGGATGTGCTAAGGGCAAGTGCAACATTTCATAACATGGAAGTTGCTTCAATTTGAGAACTAAACAATTCAATGGCTTCTGAACTCCTGAAACTGTGCAGTTTCACTAAACTCCCTTCATCCCCAAGTAAATGTAAGCTGCAAGGAATTCGGAGACACACTCATAAAAACACTACTGCCCATTGCAAACTCAATATGAGCCATATAGAAAAGACACTCTCCAAACTATAGGATGCTTATGTTTTATATTCAGTGCACTCTATGTTTCCAGCTTTCTTAGTTAGTGATTTACTGCTGTGAACAGACACCATGACCAAGGCAAGTCTTATAAAGGACAACATTTAATTGGGGCTGGCTTACAGGTTCATAGGCTCAGTCCATTATCATCAAGGCAAGAGCATGGCAGCACCCAGGCAAGGAGGAGACAAGAATTATACATCTTCATCTGAAGGCTGCTAGAAAACTATAACTACCTTTTACAGTCAATTAAGATTGGGGCCTTAAAGCCACAGCCACAGTGACACACCTAATCCAACAAAGCCACACCTACTCCAACAGGATCCCACCTTCCAGTAGTGCCATTCCCTGGGCTGAGCATATACAAAACATCACACCAGTTTTCATGAGCTGTCACTTATGCTGAGGTGGGCTTAGGTAATGCAACTGACTTTGATTCTTTTCTGTTGCTGTAAGTAATCCTTCACTTATATGATGTTCTTAACTCCCCCCAAAACGTCAATGGTTTACCTCCTTGAAATTTTGTATTTTTCCTTAATTTGGTCTTTCATAGGTCTGAGGAATAATGTCATACAGAATTCTATATAGTTACTGCCACCAAAACAATTCAAATGTATACTATGTTTTATGATCATTAGATTTTTCCATGTCAAAGAACACAGATACATTCTGGATGGTTTTCTGTTAGGCAATTCAAAGCACTGGACATGTGACCTAGCTTATGATACAGGCTTGGCTTCTAAAGTCATTGATTAAATTCAGAATTTTGTTTCTGACAGAGATAACAGATTTTCTAAGCTTTTAAATAACGTTGGCCTTTCTATGCTTCATGAACTACCAACACCAATGACATAATTTTCAAACAAATAAGTTTTGCTGCTGCATTGAGGGATTATTATTATTATTATTATTATTATTGTTATTATTTAATCTTTTTATGGTCCAGATGTTATGCCCCTTCTGTCTGTCCTCCAACAGTTCATTATGCCATTCCTCCTCTTTCCTGTCTCCAAAAGAATGTCCCCACGCCAACCCACCCCACTCCTGGGTCCTCAGGTTTCCCCAGGGCTAGGTGTTTCTTTTCTCACTGAGGCCAGACCAGGTAATATTCGGCTATATATGTGTCCGGGGTCTCAGACCAGCTTCTCTATGCTGCCTGATTGATGGTTTAGTGTCTGAGAGATCTCAGGCGTCCAAGTTAGATGAGACTGTTGGTTTTCCTATGGAGTCACTCTTCTCAACTTCTTTCAGCTTTTCCCTAATTCAACCACTTGGGTCACAAACTTCAGTCCACTGGTTGTGTCTAAATATCTGCATCTGTCACTGTCAGCTGCTTGTTGGACTTCTCAGAGGACAGCCATGTTGGACATCTGTCTGTAAGCACATCATAACACTAGTAATAGAGCCTACCCTTGACATGGGTCCCAATTTGGGTTTGTCACTAGTAGACTTTCTTTTCCTCAGGCCTTTCTCCATTTTTGTCCCTTCAGTTCTTTTAGACAGGAACAATTCTGGGTCAGAGTTTTTGACTGTGGGATCGCAACTGCATCCCTCCAATTGATGCCATGCCTTTTTACCAGAGGTAGACTCTACAAGACCCCTCTTCCCACTGTTGAGCATTTCACCTAAGATTCCCTCCTTTGAATCCTGAGAATCTCTCACCACCCAGGTCTCTGGTACATTCTGGAGGGTCCCACCACCTCCCACTTCCCGAGCATACCTGTTTCCATTCTTTCTTCTGGGCTTCAGGCCTTTGCTCCTGCCCCTACCCCCAGCAATGCTTGATCATTTCCCCTTTTCTCCTCCCCCTCCCCTCTCCCACCCACCCAGGTGCCCCCTCCCTCTGTTCTCCAACCCACATGGTTGCTTTCTTCTGACTTCTAAAATTGGTCTCAAATATTTCTACCCAGAATAATTTTAATTTGGATTAAATTAAGTAATTAGGAAAATCAATTAATCCGATTACTCTTGAAGTATGGAAGTAAAATTCAAACACATGTTCATTCCCTCTTACATAGGATGACCGTATTACATAGGCTCTTAGTGAGTCAATAGTTATTTTAGGAGATATCCTGTGAAGGTAGCTCACTGGGCCAAAGACTTCCTTCACAGTTTTGAAGAAGTTTGTTTAGATCCCCAGAATTTACTTAAAATAAGACTGGTTTGTGAATATCATTAATCACTGAACTGCTACCACTCTATGGGAGAAAGAGACAGAAGAATTTTTGTGAGTTCAATGGTTTGATATATGAAGGAGTTAAAAAGCTATAAAATAAAGTAGAAGATCAAGAAGGTCATATAAAATTGCCTTCTGATTCCCACATGCTCACTGAGATATATATGTGCACAAAAACACACACACACATACACACACACCATGCTAGAAACACACAAACTCTCTTTCTCTCTCTCTCTCTCTCTCTCTCTCTCTCTCTCTCTCTCTCTCTCTCTCTCTCTCACACACACACACACACACAATATATATAATACTAAACAATTTGTTATTCAATATATATTTTTCTCTTATATTTATGTCTGTAGGGCATTTTCCTTGTCATTATGCCAGCTAAATGGAATTGAGTTTAGGAAAATTAATCATCTCACACTTATGAGAAACCATCTTTCTGAGGAACCAAAAGCCCTGCCAAGTCATTTCATGACAAATAAATGAAGTATTCAAAAGTAATTTTCACTGTAACAAATAAAAGTTTTAGATTTGGTAATCTGATAGCATAGAAAGTTAAAACACTAGTTAATGAACACATTCATTCTTGATGTGTATATTAAATCAGTATCTGGAAACAGTTTCTCAAATAGAAGGGTGAGGGAAGCATGGAGTTGGTGAAAATTATCATCTGTGAAATAACAAAAACATAAACCCTTACTACTTGTATGTATGTATGTATGTATGTATATTAGAAGACAGAATCCCTATATAGAGAGAACATGATGTGACATTTGTATTTTTGTGTCTAGACAACCTCTGTCTATATAGTCATCTTCAAATAATCATTTTTACCAATTTTTTTACCCAAATAAAATTCTTTTTTGTTTATTCACCATATTTTCATTATTGACTTATCTGTTTGTAAATATTTAGGCAATCTCTATTTTCTTGCTATTATAAGTAGATCATCACTAACAATAAAAATACAAGTAGTTCCTCAGTTAAGGGTTTGGTTTTGTGCCTAACACCCTTTCTTCATTAAAGAAATTTGTCCTGCTTGAATTTGCATAAGTCCTTTGCATGTTGTCACAAGTCCTGTGAGTTTGTAAGTGCAACTATGACACTTTCAGAAACAAACAAACAAACAAACAAACAAAAGTCTCTTTGATGTAATCTACTCCTTCTGGCTATTACAATCTTTCTGCCACTTCTTTTGCAAAATTTCCTGAGGCATGAGTAAAGGATTTAATTTGTGTGTCTCATTTGAATTTGAACACTCTATGTTTTCTATGCATGTTGGCCAGTTGTTGATTTCTGATTTAACTGTTATGTTTGATAAGAACCTTTACAGAAGAGGACTGAGAGACACACTGATCTATAACAATAAGTCATTAGTAGACATGTAAAGAAAGATTAATTTGTTCTTTATAAACTACTGCTAATAATTTTTAGAATTTCTAAGAATCCTGATGGTCTCAACTGCATATACTTTAAATTAGAATGAGAGGGTTTTTTTTTTTCATGATTTACAGAGAATCTCAAACACTTAAAAAATTTAAAAATGTATTGTTTTAGTAGTCCAAATACCATAATTTATGCTCTTCATTACTTCAAATGTTTCAGAGTTGACTAAAATTGGATATTATCCACAAGATGTTCCATCCTACCATAAGAATATTTAGTCAACTATGTTCGTAGAGGCTCTATTCATAATAGCCAGAAACTGGAAACAAACTAGATATCCCTCAAAGACAGAATAAAGAAAATGTGATTTACACAATGGAGCTTTTATTGAAGTGTTACAAAAAATGACATCATGAAATATTCAACAAAAGAATGGAACTAGAAAAATCATCCTGAGTATGGTAACACAGATCCACAAAGACAAACATCACTTATAAGTGGCTATTAACTGTAAAGTAAGGATAACTATTCTATGTCCACAAACCCAGAGAAGGTAAGTAACAAGGAAAACTTAAGTGGGAATGTGTGAATCTTTCTGGGAAGAAGAAATAGAATCTATATTTCAGGGTGATAAAGTAAGGTGGGAACAAGAGGAGTAGGAGATTAGGTGGAGCAAAGATGTATAAAGATACAACTGGTACTGGGTCATCTCAGGGATAAGCTAGAAACCAAATGCAATGAATACTCCCAAGAATCTATAAAGGTGATCCTACGGCAATTAGTAATGGAAATATGGAGCCTGAAATGCCATCTTCTGTGTTCATGCAAGACTCCAAGTGGAGGGATTGAAACTCTAACTCAGCCCCTAAACCTTCAACCTACAACTTGTCCTATCTACAGCATATACTGTGGTACAGGTGGTACAGAAATTGTGGGAGTGGCTAACTAATAACTGGTTCAATTAGAAACCCATGTCACAAAAGGGGTCCCATCCTTGACATTGCCATGAGGGCCAAGACCCAGATGATGGAAAAGCCGGAGACTTAGGATAGAATCAAATAAGACAAAAGGAAAGTCACTAAAATTATTTCTAATGATATCGTGTTATACTCATCGTTGATGCTTAGTCCAGTTATCATCAGAGAGGGTTCATCCAACAACTGACAGAAACTGATTCAGAGAACTATTTCCAAACATTAGGGAGTCAGGAAGTCATGAGGAGGAGGTGAGGAAGGACAGTAGGGGCCAGGGAGATTAGGAACATCATAGGACAAAACACAAAAGCAGTTATCCTAGTCTCAGAGAGGATCACAGAGACGGAATGGACAAACAGGGATCCTGCATCGGTCTGACCTAGGACCTCTGCATGTATATTACAGATGTGTAGCATGGGTTTCTTGTGGGACTGCTCACAGTGGGAGCAGGGGCAATCTCTGTTTCTTTTCTCTGCTTACTACTACTGAGATGCCTCTTCCAGCTTTAATATGAAGGAGGTGCCTAGTCCCATTACAGCTTGCTACGCCCTATTTGGTTTATATCCATAGGAAGCCTGTCCATTTCTGAAGATAAAAGGAGGATTAGATAGGGAAAGGAGATAAGGTAAAGGTTCTAGGAGAGGAAGAAGAAGAGAAAACTGTGATGGGAATTGAATGTCTGAAAGAAGAATTTAAAAATTAAATATATAAATATATAGATACATATATATATAAAACAATGAAATTATTCATAATAATTATGTAAATAAATTTGAATTTTACAGTAATCAAACAAATTGAAATTGTGCTAGATGGCCATAATAAAATTTTGTTCTTATATTTAATTTCAGAAGATAAATTGAGTTTTAAACAGGGTAAAATTACTTAAATCTATAGTGTTTATCAATTAAAGTTTCTGTGATATACTTAAATACATTATGAACATTTTGTTATCTTTCCTCTTTTATATCACCAGCAATGAATAAGAAAATATCAAAAATAAAATTCTGAATATTCTCAAAGCAATTACAAATCAGCTAGAAATTAATTATTTGTAACCTGGAAAAACAGATACACAATTAATCCTCTGATAATCCAGATAATTATGAAACTCTGATAGCCTTCCAAAAAATAAATCATCTAAACATTGACATTCTGTGAATCAAAGACCATATTATTTCCCAAATTAACAAGGCAATCTCTTAGAAACTAAATATTAATATTAATAATGTTGGATATTTACCTGTGATATCTGTGTGTTCACTTTCTAGAGTTGCTTTGTTTTTAAGAGATTAGGTCTTTACATTCAAGCCATGGTTTATCCTGAAAACACGGTGGTCTTTCTATGTTAGCGTCTTAGAAGCTGATATCATGCATATGTATGAATTCCTAAGCTCCCATTTGATTTTTAAAATGGCGTTCTAGAACAACACCTTCTACATCTCTTTTATCAAAGTCACTATCTTCTATCAAGTCTAACAAATGACATAAAATACATTCATCAAATACAGCTAAGTATTATTTACCTGAACATCTAAATTTTAAGATGTTTTAAATCCATTTGTGTCTTATAGAATACTAAATAATTAGTTGCTTTCATTAAAAACAGTTCAGAACTTAGGGACTGTGATTCTGTGAAGCATCTCATCTAGTAAAGAAATCACTTGATGTCCAGTGGGGAAGACTGGAATTCAAATGGCCAGAACTAAGCCAGGAAAGGCAAGGTGTATGTCCATTGTTCCGAGAGGCAGAGACAGCAGATCTCTGGAGAAAACTGGCAAACCAGAGTAGCCGAATCTCTCAATTCTACCTTAGTGACTACCTCACTAGGTAAAGTAGATAGATAGATAGATAGATAGATAGATAGATAGATAGATAGATAGATAGATAGCGCGTGCGCGCGCGCGCGCGAGAGAGAGAGAGAGAGAGAAAGAGAGAGAGAGAGAGAGAGAGAGAGAGAGACTGACAAGCCCTTAAGGAAGGCAGGCGATGTTCTATCCTCAACACATATAACATGAACACACATCATCATGGCACCACATACAGAAATATAGTCAAGCAAAAACAAAACTCCACAAAATTTGAGGAAATTAATAATTAATTTTGGAACACCATACAATTTGGAAAAGAAAACAGTCATTTACATATCATTTGTTGCAACATTGCTAATCATTGAGATGTAGAATCAACAGTTCAGTCTCTTCACATTATATGTATTGTCTTTAGCAATAAGTCATTGCTGGCAGTTTATGAAAAGCAAGAAACTGACTTGGCAATAGCCATCAACTCCATTCTATATAACCATATCCTGGTACTGGAAGCCTCATTTGGTGACAGGATGGAGCTATGTCTCCCCCATTATTTGAGAATTTTAGTTAGTTTGCCTTCATACTGTATATATTTTAAGAAACTTCTACTATATTTAGTTTTGATCCTACAACTCAAATCATTCTGTCTCTCACATATTCCCTTTGTTCCTTCAGCTTCCCCAACTATCCATACCTATTCAGTCTATATTCAATTCCAATGAGTTCTATCTATCTACCATCATCCCTTAGTCTAAGTATCCTCTCTGGTACTAGATTATAGCTTACTCATCATCGAATTAACTTATATCTGTATATAAAGGAAACAAACCATATTTGGCTTCCAGGGTATGGAATACCTCACTTAGGATTTATTTTATCTGAGAATGTAATGATTTCCTTTGTTAACAGCTGAGTAATCATTGTATAAATGTACTGCATTTTTATTATTCATTTTTGTTGTTGTTGTTGTTGAGAGACATCTAGGTTATTTGCAATTTCTGGGCACTGTGAATAGATCAGTTACTCCTGACCCTGAGGCAGCTAGGGTACCTATCCTCACATCTTTCTTAACTTCTCCAAGTCCAAACCCAGTCTCTTCCCCAGCTCCTGCTACAGCCTCACTTTCCTCTCTACCCACGTCTTCACTGACTTCACTGACTCAGATTTTCCAATCAAAACTTCCCCTGACCCACATATTGCTTTATTCAGACCTCCAAGTTGAACAGGTATTCTTCGAAAAACCTTTAGACCATTTCAGCCAACAAAGCAGATATGCTAACTGCAAATCTATTCTCCTTGCTTTCCACCAAGTCTAATCTCACATTCTTATCCCTTGTCTTACTGCAGCTTAAAATGTCAAAGCTGGTTGATGTGTATGGAACATCAGACCTTTTCTGAGACAAATGTACAGAAGGGTTAGTGGGGAGAAAGGAGGTGAAGATGAGAGGGACTGGAAGGAAAGGTGAGAGGGGAATCTGAAATCTGGATATAAGGTAAATTAATAACTTAACAATGCTAAAACCCTATGAACATACAAACAGTGGAAGAAAAGGAGTAAGACAATTGAATTCCTCAAAGCAGAAATAGAGTCAACAACAACAAAAAAGTCCTGACCTGAGGACAAATCAGGAAATGAAAAATATTGCAGCTTGAACAAGAACCTCAAAGAGAAGCTTCACCAACAGATAAGAGATAGAAGAGAGGATTCCAAACATTGAAAACATGATAGAAATAGTGAGTAGCTCAGTCTCAGAATTGTTAAATCTAAGAAATATCCAGCAACTACGGGGCATGAAGAAAAGGACCAAATATGTGGATAGGAATAGAGTAAGGAAAAGAAACCCATGTCAAAGACAATGGAAAATATTCCCAACAAAATCACAGAGAAAAATAATTTCTGTAAACTAATGAAAGACAAGCCTGTCAAGATACAAGAAACATAAAGAACAGCAGGTAAGGGAGATCACAAAAGGAAGTAACCCAGGTCCTTACTCTTATGTGTGTTTGTGTTTGCATGTTTGTATGTGTGTCTGTATGTGTATATGAATAACAAAACACCTGAGGCTGAGATGCTTCTAAATGTCCCCTTTGCAGTCTAAGAAATGGTTTTACAATTGCACATATGTAAGTTAGCAGGAAAAGTTGCATTTTGGCAAAATGGTCAGATATATTAAATCTCATTTTATCACATGTGAG
Organism: Mus musculus; assembly: GCF_000001635.26. Taxonomy (NCBI): domain Eukaryota; kingdom Metazoa; phylum Chordata; class Mammalia; order Rodentia; family Muridae; genus Mus; species Mus musculus. Next base: position 27,381,302 of record NC_000067.6, read on the forward strand.
ACAGGACTGATTCCCTGAAACCAACATTTACCAACTCAGATTTATCAAATTCCAATAATGACAATATTCTACTGTAGCCATCATTAAGGATTCTACCACTTGGTAGTACCATATGGGTAAAAAGCTTCCAGCTAAGTAGTCCACTTAAATAAAATCCAAATCATTACAACCATTTAGAGAATCTGAATATTTTCATACTATTTATAGCAAGGTAATATGAAATGCATATTAAATATTAAAACCTTCAAACTATGAGAGAATGAATATATCTAATGATATATGAATTCAAATTATATCTCTAGTTTTACATTCCAAGGAAATTATGTATTTCTAAACTTATAGACACACAAATGAATTCACACAATTACAACACATGTATGATGTTCAATGACATCTATACAATATATATGCAGCATACTGATATAATTCACTTGAAGTCAGGATTTTATACAATGCTTTCAACTTTTTTGTTTGTTTGGTTTTTTGTTTTTTGTTTTTTGTTTTTTTTTGTTTTTTGTTTTTTTGTTTTTTTGTTTTTTTTTTTTTTTTTTTGAGACAGGGTTTCTCTGTATAGCTCTGGCTGTCCTGGAACTCACTTTCGAGACCAGACTGGCCTTGAACTCAGAAGTCTGCCTGCCTCTGCCTCCTGAGTGCTGGGATTAAAGGCGTGCACCACCACCACCCAGCCTCAACTTTATTTTAGAAAGAAAATAAATGCCAGAATTCTGCTACAATTTTATGACAAAATAAGGGAGAGTTAGCAACAGATAAAAGTGAGAAATAGAAACATGTTGTTTTATCACTTCAAATTTGTTTATATTCTGTTTTATGTAATAACGATAAATTTTTATTCATGTAAAGATAAACTAAAATTTAAAGTACATGACTTATTAAAAAAACTGAAAAACTTATAATAAGTAAAATATAAATGACACAATTAAATAAAAACAGAAATAATTAGTTGTGGGTGAGAATAAGTGACTGTGTGTTCAAAATTACTTAATGTGAATACATGAATAATGAGCTTGTGCTTCATAACTAGAGCTCCATTTCATCAAATCTATTAGCCAAATAAAGGTTTAGAGTTCATAGTAAACAGTGGCTGGCATTTTAAAACAAACAAAAACAAAAGAAAACATAAAATCAAAACAAAACCGAACCAACCCAATAAACAAACAATAAACATGCTTTCCACATTCTCCCTATTTTCACTCACACAGCAAAACTGTATCTGCTCAAATAGGTGTCTCCAGGGTTCAAGGACTTACAAGTTCTCTGTTAATTTAAATTGCCAACAACATATTTGTATGGCCTTAATATTTTCTCTATTTCATAAATACATAAAGGGAACTTCATAGTTTAAGTGGGATCTTTGGTTTTATACCCAGTACTAATTATTTAACTACATTTTTTCGAGATAGAATATACATTTATCCCTTATGTAATTCTTTTAGAGACATCAATTGTCAAGCAAAGAATACAATAGTATTATTCCTTTGAAGGGTATAATATATAGAAAGAATTTAACAGTCATTAAATTTCTTATTACTTCTGTGCGCTCTCTCTCTCTCTCTCTCTCTCTCTCTCTCTCTCTCTCTCTCTCGCTCTTCTTTCTTAACAGTAATAATGCTTGTTGCTAACTTCAGTTATTTTCTGTGGTTTATTAGCTTTGATTCTATGACTTTCGCACAGAACCTAACAAAATTTTGTTTGAGTCTCCATACCTTTAGTGGCATTATAAATTATGAGAAAAGAAATTATTATTTTAATATCTTCTCATTAGTAACAATGCTACTTAATATTTAGCTAAAGAATAATGGGAAATTATTCTTACTAAATAGAAGCACAATGCCCATAATTTATGAATAGTAGCCATCTTTAGAATTTAAATAATTACTGCTATAAACTGCTTTCTTTTCTCTGTTTTGCAATGTACTTATAGTAAAAAGAGTACTAAAGAAAAGTAATCAGCATCCTCCTGTTTCCAATGTTTCCTCCTTCTGCTGCTCCTCCTCCTTATCCTCTTTTTCCTTCTCCCTCTCCTCCTCCCACCCCCTCCTCCCCCTCCTTTTTTTTTTTTTTTTCTAGACGTGGTTTCTTGGTATAATACTATCTGTTCTCTGTAGATCACACTGGCCTCAAACTGAGAGATCTATCTACCTTTGCTTTCAGAGTACTGGAATTAAAGCAATGCACCACCACACCCAATTTAAAGTTTCCTTCCTTTTCTTGGTAATTCTGTCAGTGGTGATGTTGCTTTGTTTTGCTTTGCTTTGCTCTGCTCTGCTCTGCTCTGCTCTGCTCTGCTTTGCTCTGCTTTTCTTTCTTTCTTTCTTTCTTTCTTTCTTTCTTTCTTTCTTTCTTTCTTTCCTTCTTTCTTTCTTACATTGGTTAGGTTTGTTGTTTGAGTTTTCCGTCAAACTCCTTCTCTTGGTAGTCCATTTTAGTAGACTAAAATACACATACCTAACTGAAGATGAATAGGCCACTTCAAAAGAAAGTATAATGGTTTAATTTGAAAAAGATTGTTTTGCTTTATTGATGATCTTGACAAAGAAGAATGAGAGAGCTTCTGCTGGAGGCCTTCGAGTGCTAACTTATCTAATGCCATAAGGGTATTATTAAATGTTAAGTTCTATGCATGAACAGTGGAAAATTGAACACTTTTCAAAAAAAAAAAAAAAACCAAAAACCTAATACCTTTAGATTCCTTCTGGAGGGTAAACTATGAACTTCTCATAAGAATTAGGACATATGATATATTATAAAACAGTTTCCCAAGCTGGGTGTCATAGTCAGGGTTTCTATTCCTGCACAAACATCATGACCAAGAAGCCAGTTGGGGAGGAAAGGGTTTATTCAGCTTATGTTTTTCACATTGCTGTTCATCACCAAAGGAAGTCAGGACTGGGACTCAAGCAGGTCAGAAAACAGGAGCTGATGCAGTGGCCATGGAGGGATGTTCCTTACTGGCTTGCTTTTCCTGGCTTGCTCAGCCTGCTCTCTTATTGAACCAAGATTACCAGCCCAGAGATGGTCCCACCCACAAGGGGCCTTTCCCCCTTGATCACTAATTGAGAAAATGCCTTACAGCTGGATCTCATGGAGGCATTTCCTCAACTGAAGCTCCTTTCTCTGTGATAACTCCAGCTGTGTCAAGCTGACACAAAACTAGCCAGTACACTGGGCATGGTGGCACACACCTTTAATCCCAGCACTTGGGAGGCAGAAGCAGGCAGATTTTTGAGTTCGAGACCAGCCTCCTCTACAAAGTGAGTTCCAGGACAGCTAGGACTATACCGAGACGCCCTGTCTCAAAAAACCTGCCTCCCAAAATTAATAGATAAATAAAAGAATTTCCTTTATATTCATTACTTTATGTAATTGAATATATAACTTTTAGTCTGTTGTTTTGTTTTATATATTTTTTATTAAAATATAATTATATCAGCTTCCTCCTTCTCTGTCTTCCTTTCAGCCCTTCTCTGGTAACCTCCTTCCAATTCATGGCATATCCCATTCTTTATGCTCAAAATACTGTTAAGGTCTTCCTTTCTAATTATTACTGTACCAAACACATGCTCATATAGATATATTAGATGTAGTTTTTATTTTTTTTTATTTTTGTATTTATGGTTTTACAGCTTACCACACTGCATTGGACAACCAATTATGTAGCTCATCCCTGAGACTATCTCAATACTTCTAAGTTGCCTGTATTTCTTTGTTCATAGGTTTCATCCCTTGATGTTTTCTATCTTCCATGTTACCACATCCATTGGCATTGGCATTGGCATTTCTCAGATCTTGTAGGAAGATATGTCTACAAGGTTCCATTTCACAGCAAACTTTCTGTGTTCTGGGTTTTGTAATATTTCCACCCTTTCTATGGTGCTCCCAAATCATAGGTGCCAAGAGTGGTGTTTGAGATCTTGATCTTGCAGTGTTCACTTATGATTTTCTGTGATGGTCTCTACTTGCTCTAAACAGAAGTTCCTATAAGGAAGTGTGGTATCTATGCATATTCGTGGGCTTAAGAATAAAACTCAGAAAATACTTAAGAGCTATGCTGATCTCACAGAGTAGCAGGAGTAAATTATCCTCTAATATCCATGACTTTACTTAACCATATATAGTTTAAAATGGATATATGATGTTCTGCAAGCCACAAATACAGCTAGAAATTTACTTTTTAATAACATCAAGAGTCAGTGAGTTGGTTCAGCAGCAGGTAAGTGCTTGGAATAGGAGTCTGACAACATTTGAGTTTGATGCATAGGACTTACCACAGACAATCCCTAAAACTAACCTCCACACGTCTACCACCCATCCCCCAACAACTAGTTAAATAATTCAAAAAGTTCTAGCTAGTAGCTTGTAATCCCTAATTTAGCTTTTCTAGAATCTCAAATTGTCTGTCAATACACTTAATACCCATGGCAGAGAGAGAGAAAGAGGGCCAGAGACAAACACAGAATGAGAGAAGGAGAGATTGAGAGACAGAGAAAGAGACAGACACACAGAGACAGAGACAGTGATCCTATAAATAAAGTAAAATCTGAAGAATGGACAGCTAAATCCTGTCATTGATTTTACAGAATCTAGAGGGATTATTAATACAAATCAAAATGATCACTCCTTTAAATTTCATTACATTTGAGATCTTATTTGAAGAAAATAATAAGTGTGCACATGCGTTGGTTTTTCAATGTTTCCTTTGGTCTTAATACATAATTTTCTGCTCATCAATTTATATTTTTTTACTCATGGGATGATAGTGGATGTGGGTAGGTTCCACAGTTCAGCAGATGCTGTGTGATTTATTTTATGGAAGTGGCTGTGGCAACAGGAAAAATTTCACAAATAGCAAGAATTATGTGTCTTGTAAGAAGGTTTTGCCATTCTAATCAATATCAGACAAACACAAGAATAAAGTTTGTTTCATATTAAATGTGAATGTCTCAATGACTGCCTCATGAGCTATGCAAACTAACAATATTATTCCTTTTAAGAGGTAAACCAAGAAATAAAATAACTGTATATGGAGGCACTGCTTCTCAAGACTTCTCAGAGTTTTCCAGATAGGTTTTCTGACATGTTTTCATTCTTCCCACTATCCAAGTTGTTCCGTAAATTTCTGCAACAATATCTCAGGTGATCTGCCCTGCATCTCTATGCTCTCTGGGTCACTGCTATTCTGAAACAGTGATCATATGCCTATGTGAACTTTATAAAAATATAATATTGAGTCAAATTGCATAGCTGGAAATCTCCAACAGAACTGAAAACCATCTTTTAACATTCTTGTCTTGAATGTTTTTCACAGTACCATGAAAAGTTGAGAAATGACAATAGTGCTGTGGTAGACATTATCTCTGAGTTGTCTAAAGAAGAACGCTAAGCAAGTCATGATGATAAAATACTAAGAAATGTTCCTCAATGGCTTCTGCTCAATGGTTCCTGCTTCCCTGCCCCTATTTTGAAATCAATGGAATATGGTATTGAGCACAGAAGCTGAAATTAATCACTTCCTTCCTAGGCTGCTTTTGGTCATGGTGATTTTTGGTAACAGTAAGATCATGAGGTAAGATAGAAATTGGTACCACATCAAGGTGCATTGTAGTGACTTCCTGACGATAGATTTAGGGAGGACCGAGGAAGGATTGAGAATTCAGAGATGGAAGAGCTAAAAGTGTAAAGGTTGTGTAGAGCAACTTTGCAGAGCTATTTTGGTAATGTGGAAGGTAACGTTGAGAGTAGTGCAAACAGTGTAGGCCTGGTTTGTGAAATTTTACAGAGAAGTAAAGATTCTATTGGGGCTCTTTGTGTGATATTTTTTTGTTAAGAATCTGTGGTGTCTGTCTCGTTAATGGAAGCTGAACTTTTAGCAGTGATTTAAAAAAGATCAACAAGATTGAAATAAAAACTTTTTATGAGAAAAAGTGATGTTCATCATCAGTAAATGAAAGGATTCCAATTCCAATTATGATTAAGATGAAACTAGCATCATATAGGTGAAAATCTGGGGAAAAAATCCCTTGGTATCAGAACACTGAACTGTGGGCCAGAAGTAGCCAAGGCTGTAACTTGTCCCAGCAGCAGAGCTTTGTAAAGCATATGTGTTTCCCAAGAAGCACCAGTTTTGAAGCAGGAAAAATTGTGGAGAGCAAATGAGGTATGGCAAAGTGAGAGGCCAAGAAGAGCCAATAGTAAAGATGAAACCTCAGTTAAGACAGAAGAGCCAGGATCTAACAGTCAAGGAGAAAAGCTGAGGTTTGGTATTATACGGAAGGTTCAGAGCTGCAGAAATGAACCCTGGAAAAAATATGTGTGAAGGTTACATGCTAATGCAGCAGCTTCCCAAAAATTCTGGATATACCAAAACCATGGAATGACCGCAAAAAAACAATAGCATCTGTGAAGTGAGGCTGGTCTGAGTGTTGGAGACAACTTGCATGTACCATTGAAGCCTATCAGGCCGCAGAATATCCTGTGTGAATGCCAGATGCCCAAGACTGATCTTCTTATATCGTTGGATTTCCATTTTGTAATGATTTGAATACTGTGCTCCAAGTATTCCTCTTTACAAAAGTATAAAACTTATTTGGGACTTTACACAAGCCCATAGTTAGGAGTTTTTGGTATTGTATTGACACAGATAATTTACAGAAGGTTTTGGATATACTAGTAAGACTTTTGGTATTTTAGAGAAACTCCAAACTTCAAGAGTCTATTCATGCTTTATAGACAAGGCACTTTTAAAGTTTTTGAATTTTTAAAACTCAGACATTTAAAATTTACAAAGTGTTTGATATAGATATTAACATGAGGTCTGCAGAAAAATGAGAAAAGAATACTTGTAAGTTTGGACTATGATATATATATTTGTGTGTGACAAGACAACAATAGCTCTATAGGTCTAGGCTAATGTATTTATTTATTTATTTATTTTATTTTTTTCTTGTCAACTTGACATAAACTAAAGTCATTTGGGATGAGAGAACCTCAATTGAGAAAATGCCTCCAAAACTGTCCTGTGGGCAATCTTATCAGGCATCTTCTTGATTAATGATTGATGTGTCAGGGCCTACCCCACTGTTGGCGGTATCATCCCCTATGTAAGGGAACCTGCCTTTCATAAGAAACAATATTGAATAAGTCATGAAGTGCAAGCTAGTAAGTATTATTCTATTATAATTCCTACTTTAATTTATGGAACCCCAGGTTCCGGCCCTAACTTTTTCTGATGATGGGTTATGATGTACAAATGTCAAGTAAAATAAATCCTTTCTTCTCCAAGTTGCCTTTAGTTATGTTGTTAATTAAGCAACAGAAATCAAACTAGGACACCTAGAAAGTAAGATTCAAGACCACAGGAAGGAATTGGAAAGACTAATTTTAGATTTCTGATTTCCATAATTGAAGGATGAATTATGTTGTTTCAATTCAGAATAATTGCTGCATGCTATAAAAATCAATTGATATGGTTGACCATTATAGAAAAGCCAACAGAAGGAAATAAATCTAAAGTGTGAGGAAAGACAAGAGATGTGAGAAACCATCATGGAGAAGTTGCAGACACACAAGAAATACAAGTCTCCTAAGCAAATGTATAAACATCTCATATACATGCACAGAAGAAAATTAAGGTGTCTTCATTATAAGCCATAGGAAATTTAAATCTCATGTCAAGAACAGTTTTCAATAATATTTAGTATCAGGAGATTTTTAGACACCTAAGATTTAAAATTATAATAATTGGAAAGAAGTATTAGAATACTAGTGTTTGACTGGATTAAAAACATATAGAAAACCAACCATGTATGAGGACACCTGATTTTAAAGGGATCATGGTTATAATTCAAACTAGATTCTGATTCTGAAAAGCTGATGATTCCACACCATGTCATATCATACTCAATGATCAATCCCCAAAATATGATAATTGAAACCACTTCTCTTTAATTTGAAGAAAAAAACAAGTACAATGATAGGATAATCATGACTGAGGATTTGAAAAGGGAGAATCAGTTTAGAAAGGATACAATAGTCTTACATATTGAGGACTTAGTTGATATGTGGAATAGGATAATTAAGTGTTCCTCACAAACTGCATGGAGTTGTGATAATTTCGGATGGAATTACTATACATTCTACTCTTATTACTTTCATTTATAAATATAGGCTAACCTTAATGTCACTATGCATACAAGTATAACCTTGAACTTTTGTTCTTTCTGCTTTCCATACTATCATCTTGAATTTAGAAGCCGGAAATCCTATGTTCTATTGGCTTCTGAGGATCAAACTATCACTCTGTATAAGCTATTCAAATCTCAACCATCTAATCTACAGCCAAAGCACTGAGTATATTTTTCTTCTGAGTCTTATTGGGTGCTCTCAAAGGGTTTACATCATTCTTCTATCATGGAACATATCACTGTTGTTTTGATTTTATCACTGCATAGTCACCAGTCACTTGGAACACAGTTTGTCCATTCTTGTCAACAGACAAATGAGTTATTATATATATTATTATGGAAAGGACTGTTTATCAAACTTTCTTTGTCATTATTTTTATTTGTTAATGTAATTGTTTAGAGTCCTCATGTGTTAATACCTAGGAGGGTAATTACTGTGTCACACACTAGATGCATGTTTTATTTTATAAAAACCTGTCAGATTGCCAAAGTGAATGTTCTATTGCCTGACTCATTAGCAATCTGTGACTACTATGACACTGCTTACAATTGCTGTTAGTCTTATTTTAGTCATTTTGGTGCTTATGCGATGTTATTTTAATTGCCATTTCACCTTAGGTTAATGAGAAGAGGACATTTCCTTGTTCTCATTAGCCATTGTTATGTTGTTCTGACATGTTTGTGATTCATTTCATTGGTTTGGCTGCTTTGATTATTAAATGATTAAATGATATAAATTAATTCATCATATGTTTCAATCAGTATTATATTTTATGCAGTCTGTAGCATATTCATTCATATTCTCTGTCACTAAATAAACTAAAATATTTAATTATAACAAAAGACAATTTGCATTTTTTCTTATTTCAATTAATAATCTTGTGTTGGGTTCATAAAGTAACCCTTTCTCTTGGATTATTTGTGTATTAACTGTCCCCTAGAAGAGAGGCAGAGTGGCTAAAGCGTTTGTGTTTATTTTAAAGAGCTAATGGATAGTGAAGAGAACTTTGAGGTTGGATCAATGGTAAGGTCTTTTGCTCATTGATGAGATATGGAGGGTACCATTCTGCATGAGCCACCATATGTGACCAATGGAATGCATTAGGCTGCCTTAATGCAGTACAAAAATAATAGACAATAAGTAGTTATTGTAAACTACCAACCAGAGGTAAATATATATTTTCTATTTTTGCAATAAGAAACTAATACATCTGAAAGTTGTAAAGTAATATTATTTCCTTTATAAATGATTTAATTTTTTTCAATTGAGATAGGGGCTCAAATAAATACACAGTGATTTTTATCACAATTTAGTGTCATCTAATTAAATTTAGAATCTGGTTGAAAACAAACTATGTATACATGTCCCTAATTCTCCATAATACACTGTGTGTCCCTATCAACCTGTTAGAATGCCTTCCTGTTGTATTTCAGAGAAGGAATATTCCACCATATTGATTAGAATACAATATTTCACAGACGACCAAAGATCTTCCTCATGAAAGAATTTTGATTCTACTTTGATCTCTAATATCATATCCCATCACGATCCAATACCTAATCAATACTAATAGGTTTCTCTTACCTACCATTAATTTTCAACTATTGGTGGAGGTAATTTTATGTTCAGTACTAGCAATTATTAATTCAGATTTTGATTTACTGAGAACGTCTGTTATAAGGATTCAGTTCTATCACTGTAGCTTAAAAACAGGTGTTACAGTCTAGAATTACTATTTCCTTGGTGTCTGCCCATACTTAGAATACATATAACTCAGCATTTGATTCCCTGCATCATATTAAGTGAACATTATAAAACACAATGCCACTTTCAGAAATCCATCCATAGATATAAAGTTAGTTTAAAGACACCTTTGGCTTAATGAGACTCTGTTTTTAAAAAGATAAATAAAAATGAACAAAATATAACAAAAACTTCAGAAGAGGAAATAAATATGATATGGGTAATAACAAAATGGATGACTAGAATATATATATATATATATATATATATATATATATATATATATATATATATATATACCAGTGACTGTAAGAACTAGGAACAATAATTGGCAGATGAATCTGAATAATTTTACTTATTTCTATAGGTCTTTTGTCTCCATGTGAGTTTGTCTGTAACATTGTTCTGGTGATGGTAGAGGACAAAAGTAACTGTCAGATCTACCAACACTGAAGCTATAGATGTTGTAAGCTGTCATGTGGGTGCCAACAATCAAATCTAGGTTCTATGGAAGAAGAATAAATGCTCAACATCACTGTGCAATCTCTCCAGAACTATAACAAATAGTGTTGCTAGCATAAATCTATGTTGCCTGTGCTCTGAACTACTTTCTGCCTGACCCTACTTGTATGTGGGGGTAGGTGAGGTGGCACCAGAAACTGGGAGCAGGAGAGAAACACCACAGCAAGCTCATCTGAAAACTGCTGCAAGCTCTTTTAATACCCTCCATCTGCACCCCATTAGTCCCAAGAAAGAGTCTCTTCTAAACAGCAGTTCCTGATGTGTTGCCATTTTCTGTGTCACCAATTCTTTGTCTCTCAGGCAATATTCAATTAGGTCCTCCTGCAGAAGTTGCCTTTGGGGCTGTGTGGCCATTGGCATTTACATTGAGGTGGCCACCATGGTTGTTTCTTTTACCAACCTAAGCCTATGAAGTAGATTGTTGTTGCTATATTCCTTTATGACTCAAACACTGGTTTTCCAAGAATGCACTTTCAGTTTTGCCTAAATACTAGGGAAATGCCAGCTTAATTGTGGTATAATGCCTGTCTGCAGCAATTTATACTGGGAGGCCTAAGAAGAGTATTAAGAAAGGGTCAAAGGATATAGAAAAATAGCTAAAGTTTCATGTCTTCATTGTGCCTTACTAGCAAATTGGTCTTACATAATTATTATAGTATTCCTAAGAGGGTTTAGAGGATATCCTCTTATTAAAACAATTAAGAAAACACCAGAGAGAATGATACCAACATATCTGGTACCCTTGTAGATTAACTCTCAGAGTCCAAAAAGAGCTAATAGGGTGAGCGTATTCAGCAGTAAGTCTCAGAGGCTTACCTTCTAGGTGTAGGTTAGCAATGGATGCTGGATGATTGTATGGAATCTATAAGCTTTCAGTCCTATGTCAAAGAATAGTTAGAACAGAGAGTCATACACTCTGAGTTCAGCCCAAGCCAAGTATTCATAAAGCTTAGATGTAGCTCTCATCTCATCCCATCCACTGAGGAAATAAAAATGACATTTACATTTACAAATTAAAGCAATGTGTTTTCTATAAAGTCATGCTTTTTGTCTGCATTTTAGAATTAATTCTCAGCTGTACCTTTCTATCATCATATATCATGTATATTTCTATTTATGCTTATCCATAAGGGAGTTGATAGTGACTAACATGTGATAGATATAAATAACCTTAAATATGAACCAACAGAGATAAACCACTACTAGTATTATGAGTGCTGACAGTCCTTATATCTGTAGATAATGTATCACAAAATCTCATGAAGTATTTTATAGTTAATTAGGATAAATTCAAATCAGCTTATGTATCAATGAATGAAGGAACTTCTTACTTTCTTATTTCAATTAGAATGACGTTCTGTGAGATGATTTAGTTATATAAACCATGGTGTCCAGAATGAGTTCCCAGGAGCCATATGGTCAAAGTTGGTAACTATCTAATATAAGTTGCATTATGACATCCATCATGGGAAACATGGGACCTCCAATTCCCACATTTACACCTAACTGTATATATATATATATATACACACACAAACACACACACATTAGGTTGAATTATAAATAAGTCAATGTTCATTCCTATTATGACAAAAGCAAGGCAAAGTGTAAAATGTACTTGAAACTACTGATAATTTCAGACAAGGTTTCTCTAGGGAGATACAGTTTACAGAGTGCATGAAAATAAAAAAAAAATAATAGTTATCTGCAAGCACACATATTTCAGTCACAGAGACGAGCAAGTGTAATGCCCTTGCACATTGTTGAAAGAAAATAAGCAAAACACTAAAGGAAGAAGACTCTAAAAGATGAGCTACTGAGGTAGGAATTAATTAGCAGCCAGAGCATATTTTAGATAAAGGATTACATGTAGATGGTGAAGTGATTTTTTTTAAAGTGCTCTCTTCAGATATGTTGCATGACTTTTGGTGAGGTCACACTGATAAATGGGCAATCACAATTACTTGAAGGAAATACAAATTAAGACAGGCTTAGTTTCCATGTGCATTGCATAAAAGCTCACCTCATATGACAGAGTCATCATTGTCATGGCTTGGAATTTTTAACACAATTTGCATACAGCTCTTCATTTCCAAGGTTCTTTTGTTTCTTTTCTTTTGTTCTATGTGCCTTATATTAACTTCAAGAATAATCTTATGAGTTGTGACTTTCTGACATCTCCAATTCCAGTAATATACATAAGAATTTTTCTTATAAATTATCTTCTATTGGATGGAACACAGGGTTCCCAATGGAGGAGCTAGAGAAAGTACCCAAGGAGCTGAAGGGATCTGCAACAAAATACATGAACAAAATACATAAACAAAAATATGAACTAACTAGTACCCCCAGAGCTTGTATCGCTAGCTGCATATGTAGCCGAAGATGGCCTAGTCAGCCATCAATGGGAAGAGGGGCCCCTTGGTCTTGCAAACTTTATATGTCCCAGTACAGAGGATTGCCAGGGCCAAGAAGTGGGAATGGGTGGGTAGGGGATCAGGGTGGGGGAGGGTATAGGGGACTTTTTGGGTACCATTTGAAATGTAAATGAAGAAAATATCTAATAAAAATTGAAAAAAATATTTCTTTACTTCAATTCATAGAAAATTTCTACACAAAACACCACCTCTTCTTTTGGCTCCTATAATCTTTTTTTCTTCTTCTTCTGCATTGTTTCCTATTTATTTCTTGAAGGGGTATTGTGATTTTCTTTCTTCTACTGTATGGCTGAGATTGGATACTCTTTCCCACAGTAGAAGCAAATTCTTCTCTATAAATTGACGCTTTTTAAATCTTTCCAGAAATCAATGCCCATATTAATAAAATCTCTCTATGCTAAAACAGTTCCTTATTTAATGCTCTTTGTGAACTTTTGCTCAGTGTTTATAGCCTTTCAAAGCCTCATGAATGCAGGAGGCTTTTATTTCTCTCTTATAGTGATTTGAATAGGTATGGCCTCCATAGATGCTTGTGTTTGAATGCTCAGCCATAAGGCATTGTAGTATTAGGAGGTGTGACCTTATTGGAGCAGGTATGGCCTGGGTGGAGGAAGGGGATCACTTTGTCGGTGGGCTTTAAGTCTCCCTATGATTAAGCTCTACCCATGTGGAGTTACAGTCTCCTCCTACCTGAAAGCAGAAGACAGTCTTGTTCTGGCTGCCTTTAGATTAAGATGTAAGACCCCTCAGCTCCTTGTAGCACCGTGTCTGCTGCAGGCTGTCATGCTTCTGTGATAATGATAATGGACTGAGGCCCTGAAACTATAAGCCATCTTCAATTAAATGTCTTTTGTTTGTATGTTTGTTTGGTTTTAAAAAAGATTTTCATGGTCATGATGTATCTTCACAGCAATAAAAACCAAACTAAGACATCTCCTTTTTTATTATTTTTTCTTTAAATTTGTGGTTCAAATGAATTTTTGCCCAATTTTCAAGAAAACATCCTGATCATTTGAATGAATTTCTTGTTACCCACTTTTGAATAATATAGCACCATACATATCCTACTTATAACTTTGTCTACATTGTATAGATTCACTAGAGCCTCTCCTACATCCTTAACCTAACCACATCCCAATGGAGCCCAGCTATGACAGCCACCTCCCATTCTAGTCTGGCCAACGTAGATGACAATCTCTTTCTTAGATTTTTATTTGAATATAGCCCTAACATTTCTATGAGCAAGATATCAAACACTCTCTTACCTTACTATGTTTCTTCTTCCTCTAGTGTATTGACTTTTTTGTTTTGTTTGATTTTTTTAGGTATTTTCTTCATTTACATTTTCAATGCTATCCCAAAAGTACCCCCATACCCTCCACCCCAATTGCCTCCCCTCCCCACTCCCACTTCTTGGCCCTGGCATTCCCCTATATTGAGGCATATAAAGTTTGCAAGACCAATAGGCCTCTCTTTCCAATGATGGCATACTAGGCCATCTTCTGATACATATGCAGCTAGAAATATGAGCTCTGGGGGAGGGGGGTACTGGTTAGTTCATATTGTTGTTCCACCTATAGGGTTGCAGACCCCTTTAGCTCCTTGGGTACTTTCTCTAGGTCCTCCTGTGATCCATCCAATAGCTCCTCCCTGTGATCCATCCAATAGCTGACAGTGAGTATCCATTTCTGTGTCTACTAGGCCCCGGCATAGCCTCACAAGAGACAGTTATATCTGGGTCCTTTCAGCAAAATCTTGCTAGTGTATGCAATGGTGTCAGCAGCTGGAGGTTGATTATGGGATGGATCTCCGGGTATGGCAGTCTCTAGATGGTATATCCTTTTGTCTCAGCTCCAAACTTTGTCTCTGTAACTCCTTCCATGGATGTTTAGTTCCTAATTCAAAGAATGGGCAAAGTGTCCACATTTTGGTCTTCGTTCTTCTTGAGTTTCATGTGTTTTACAGATTGTATCTTGTATCTTGAGTATTCTAAGTTTCAGGGCTAATATCCACTTATCAGTGAGTACATATCATGTGAGATCTTTTGTGATTGGGTTACCTCACTCAAGATGATGCCCTCTAGGTCCATCCATTTGCCTAGGAATTTCATAAATTCATTCTTTTTAATAGCTGAGTAGTACTCCATTGTGTAAATGTAGCATATTTTCTGTATACAATCCTCTGTTGAGGGACATGTGAGTTATTTCCAGCTTCTGGCTATTATAAACAAGGCTACTAGGGACGTAGTGAAGCATGTGTCCTTCTTACCGAATGGAACATCTTCTGGATATATGCCCAGGAGAGGTATTGCAGGATCCTTCAGTAGTACTATGTCCAATTTTCTGAGGAACTGCCAGACTGATTTCCAGAGTGGTTGTACAAGGTTGCAATCCCACCAACAATGGAGGAGTGTTAATCTTTCTCCATATCCTTGCCAGCATCTGCTGTCACCTGAATTTTTGATATTAGCCATTCTGACTGCTGTGAGGTGGAATCTCAAGGTTCCTATGATTTGCATTTCCCTGATGATTAAGGATGCTGAACATTTTTTCAGGTGCTTCTCAGCCATTCAGTAATCCTCAGGTGAGAATTCTTTGTTTAGCTCTGAGCCCTATTTTTTAATGGGGTTATTTGATTTTCTGGGGTCCAGCTTCTTGAGCTCTTTGTATATATTGGATATTATATCTGATTTAGGATAGGTAAAGATTATTTCCCAATCTATTGGTGGCCTTTTTGTCTTATTGACAGTGCCTTTTGCCTTACAGAAGCTTTGCAATTTTATGAGGTCCCATTTGTCTATTCTCAATCTTACAGCACAAGCCATTGCTTGTTCTATTAAGGAATTTTCCCCTTGTGCCCATATCTTCGAGGCTTTTCCCCACTTTCTCCACCAAACAAGGAGCTGGTTCTTTGAGAAAATCAAAAAGATAGATAAACCCTTAGCCAGACTCACTAGAGGGCACAGGGACTCTTAAGCGCTTTCGCAACCGGCCAGGAAAGAAGCAACAAGCCAGAATCTTCTGCAGCAAAGCTTTATTTCTTACTCAGGAGCAAGAGAGGAAGAGCTAGGCAGAGAGAGGCAGAGAGGAAGAGAGAGAGAGAGACACAGAGAGAGAGGCAGAGAGAGAGGGGCAGAGAGGGAGAGAGGCAGAGAGAGAGGAAGAGAGCAGAGGAAAAGACGAAGAGAAAGAGATGAAGAGGCGAAGAGAGGGAGTGCCAGAACCCCTTCCCTTTTAAGGAGAATTATCCTCCGCCTAGGACGTGTCACTCCCTGATTGGCTGCAGCCCATAGGCCCAGTTGTCATCATGAGAAAGGCAGAGCACATGGCGGGAAAACTGCCCCTGCACATGTGGAGATTATTTACTACTTAGAACACAGCTGTCAGCGCCATCTTGTAATGACAAATGTGAGTGCGGCTCCCCACAAGGGACAGCATCCATATTAATAAAATCAGAAATGAAAACAGAGACATAACAACAGATCCTGAATAAATCTAAAACTCCATCAGATCCTTCTGCAAAAGACTATACTCAAGAAAACTGGAAAATCCTGATGAAATGGACAAATTTTAGACAGATACCAGATACCAAAGTTAAATAGGAATCAGTTTAATGATCTAAACAGTCCTATATCTCCTAAAGAAATAGAAGCAATCATTAATAGTCTCCCAACCAAAAAAATCCCAGGACCAGATGGGTTTAATGCAGAGTTCTATCAGACCTTCAAAGAAGACCTAATTCCAGTTCTTCAAAAACTATTCCACAAAATAGAAGCAGAAGATATTTTACCCAATTAATTCTATGAAGCCACAATTACTCTGATACCTAAAGCACAGAAAGACCCAACAAAGATAGAGGACTTCAGACCAATTTCCCTTATGAATATTGATGCAAAAATCCTCAATAAAATTCTCACTAACCGAATCCAAGAACACATTAAAACAATCATCCATCCTGACCAAGTAGGTTTCATTCCAGGGATGCAGGGATGGTTTAATATAAGGAAATCCATCAACGTAATCCATTCTATAAACAAACTCAAAGACAAAAATCACATGATCATCTCTTTAGATGCTGAGAAAACATTTGACAAAATCCAACACCTATTCATGATAAATGTCTTGGAAAAATCAGGAATTCAAGGCCCATACCTAAACATGATAAAAAACAATCTACAGCAAACCACTAGCCAACATCAAAGTAAATGGTGAGAAGCTGGAAGCAATCCCACTAAAATCAGGGAGTAGACAAGGCTGACCATGTTCTCCCTACCTATTCAACATTGTACTTGAAGTCCTATCCAGAGCAATTCGACAACAAAAGGAGATCAAGGGGATACAAATATGAAAGGAAGAAGTCAAAATATTACTTTTTGCAGATGATATGATAGTATATATAAATGACCCTAAAAATTCCACCAGAGAACTCTTAAACCTAATAAACAGTTTCAGGGAAGTAGCTGGATATAAAATTAACTCAAACAAGTCAATGGCCTTTCTCTACACAAAGGATAAACAGGCTAAGAAAGAAATTAGGGAAACAACACCTTCACAATAATCACAAATAATATAAAATACCTTGACATGACTCTAACTAAGGAAGTGAAAGATCTGTATGATAAGAACTTCAATCTCTGAAGAAAGAAATTAAAGAAAATCTCAGAAGATGTAAAGATCTCCCATGCTCATGGATTGGCAGGATCAATATAGTAAAAATGGCTATCTTGCCAAAAGCAATCTACTGATTCAATGCAATCCCTATCAAAATTCCAACTCAATCCTTCACCAAATTGGAAAGGGCAATCTGCAAATTCATCTGAAATATCAAAAAACGTAGCATAGCAAAAACTCTTCTCAAGGATAAAAAAACCTCTGGGGGAATCACCATGCCCGATCTAAAGCTGTACTACAGAGCAATTGTGATAAAAACTGCATGGTACTGATATAGCAACAGACAAGTAGACCAATGGAATGGAATTGAAGATCCAGAAATGAACTCACACACCTATGGTCACCTGATCTTTGACAAGGGAGCTAAAACCATCCAGTGGAAAAAAGACAGCATTTTCAACAAATGGTGCTGGCACAACTGGAGATTATTATGTAGAAGAATGCAAATTGATCGATTTCTATCTCCTTGTACTAAGGTCAAATCTAAGTGGATCAAGGAAGTCCACATAAAACCAGTGACAGTGAAACATATAGAGGAGAAAGTAGGGAAATTCCTCTACTATATTGTAATGCCTGGAATCTATGCAGACCTCGACTGGTCATATCTATAAATCTTTGGTGGATTATATAAGCCAGTCACCTGAGAATTACCTTTCACTCCTCAGACAATGAAACTTTTTTCTCAAGAAAAGATGAATGAATATATTGCTAAGATTCAACACTTCAGCCTCACTTGAAATGGTTATATTCTTCTCCATGTTTCATAGCAGTAAAGTAAGTAATATGTTAATGACTTGTTTGGGAATCTTTAATTGAAGTAGATTGTATGGACATTATTTTCATTGCTTCTAATACTAGATTATTATTAAGGCAAATACTTGCATACTAAATCATGGTCTATCATATCATCTAGGTTAAAGTTTATACCAGAAGGTTATCACTATCATCTGTCACTTCTAACTTATTCTTCTCCGCATCGATGATTCTATCTTAGGTTTGAATGTTTTGGGAACCCAGGTGAGAAAGGCCTTTTTGTTAAAATACAAAGCACATATTTGATTTGTATTCTCTTTCTCTTTCACTTACATTTTGCAACCAATAATAGGTAGTCACCTATATATTTATATTTTTCTTTCCTGCCAATTTGAAGATTAAACTGAAGGATCATTCTAGGAAGAGTACTTAGCCACAGTTGAATATGTTATCACTCAATGGTAAGTGCAATCTTATGCCCCACAGTTATTTGCTTTCAGAATCTGCTACTTTAATGTAATACAGCATACAGTCCACCAGTCAGCTGGTAAATATACTCACACTCACACATCAGGCTTCATTCATCAAGGAGGCATGCCATCCCATGTGATATAGAGGATTGCTGCCCTTTAATTTCTTTCAGTGATGTTTTATCTTCAAATGTGTCAGCCTTGCTTATATTTCTTATCACACATAGACAGGTAACTGTCACCTGCTAACATTTGGTTTCTTTGCTGTTTTATTTATGGTATTAAAATTTTATGTTAGGAATGTTATGGTATTTCCACTGTGAAACACTGCCCAGGTTTTGATTTTATAATCTTCATCAAGTTTCACACTTAAAAGGTTATACCATATGTCCATTCTAGAGAGCTCAGGAGAGGATACTATCAAGTAATTATAGTGAGAAGTATTTGCATTTAATAAGCTAAGTAAATCTTGTCTTCAGTTGTAAGCTGACAACTTTCAACTTTGGTACATTTAAGTCTTGACATTCTATTTCCTAGGCTCTTGCTCAAAGGAGTAGATTATATCAGGAGAGACTTGGTTTAAGAATAGCAAAACAACACTTGAATCGATACTAAATTACAATTTGCTAATAGTTGTGTTTAAGTTCCTGACCAGCAAAGTATTTACAGGGAAACAACATTATCTAAAACATGTTCAGTGCTGTCAAAGGAAGAAAGAAATGTTTCATTTGTAAGACTAGGGCTTGCTTTCTTACAATCAAGATGAATTGTATGTTTTCTTTCAAGCTTCTGACAAAAGCTTTCATGTTGTCAAAGAAAGCAAAATGTTTGACAAGTCTGGGTCTTACTCATGAATTCTTTAAAAAGACAAGTATATTTTCTAAGATATGTCCAATAACAATCCAGAAAATTATGGTTTTTTTTTCTAAAAAAGATATTAAAGTTATATACAATACTCTTTATAAGGACATAAATCATATATTTTCAGGTTCTATCACTATTTCACTTGAATTAATCTGACAAGATATTTTAAAGGAAAGAAGAGTTCAGAATGAAAATTCAAGGACAGATTTCCATAGAGACTATAAGCTTCTAGATTAGCATAAATAGCAACCACCCATTGGAGAGCATAGAAGAATCAAGACTGTTGATAAACTAAATTCTATGAACCCTTCTAAAGAGTCACAAAGTTCACAAAGAACTGAAACTAAATGGAAAATAACGTAGAAGGCATAGAAACCCAATGTAATCTCTCCATAAAAATGTTAGAACAAGCTTGCCTGAAAGGAGTTTTGAAATATTTTTAATTAGTAAAATCACTTAAGACAGCTGTGCCTGTCCAAAGGAAAGACAGGGACAAGAAATGGAACAGAGATTGAAGGAAATGTCATCCAGAGACCACCCCACCTAGGGATCCATTCCATCTCCAGACAACAAACCCCCACACTATTGCTGTTACCAAGAAGTCTTTGCTGACAGGCTGTTTCCTAAGAGGTTCTACCAGCACCTGACTAATACAGATGGAGATACTCACAGACTGAGCCTGGGGATCCCAATGGAAGAGCTAGGGGAAGGACTGAAGGAGCTGAAGGGGATTGCAAGCCCATTAGAAGAAAAATATCAACTAACTGGATCAGCTACGATGTCCCAGGGACTGAAACATCAACAAAAGAACATACATGGAGGAAGCCAGTACTCCAGATATATATGTAGCAGAGGATGGCCTTATCTGACATCAACAAGAGGAGAGGAGATTTTGATGCTCCAGCATAGGTGGATGCTAGAGGAGTGAGGCAGGAGTGGATGAGGAGATGGGGAAGCACCCTCATAAGGCCAAAGGGGAGGGAAGATCAGATGGGAGGGTTGAGGATGGGTAACCAGGAAGGGGAATATCGTTTGAAATGTAAGTGAATAAAGTAATTAAAAATAAAAATGACAGCTGGGGCATATGTCAGATCCTTAGTTCAAAATACATAATACCTTCATGACAAAATGAATGCAGAGACATTTCCTCAAAGCATTTTTTTATATTTTATAGATATTAAAATAACTATAATCTAAGTGCTGATATTTTATGCTAATAAAAACTTTCCAAGACCCAAGGACACCGTGCTAATGTATTCATTTCTGTATGATAATACTCAATAAATAAGTCTTTTAATGGTTATACTGCTAACACATGAAGATGTTCCACAACAGAATAATGGATACAGGACATGTAGTTCATTTGCACAATGGAGTACTACTTACCCATTGAGAATGAGGCCATCCTGAGTTTTGCAGGTAAATGGATGGAACTAGAAAACATCATCCTGAGTGAGGTAACTCAGACACAAAGGACACATATAGTGTGTACTCCCAGCACTTCTTTCAAGTGATTGAATCTCTCTTCCTTTGCTCTTTTGGAAAACTTTTCCCAGCCACACTGCAGAGGCTTTCAAGAGCCAATCATCATAATCTCCTGAAGACCTCAACCTTTGGTGAACTTTCCATAGACTGTCCACATCACAGTGCAGGCCAGCTCCTTTCTCATGGTTGATTCTCAGGGATACTAAGAGTGGCCATATCTTAACATCTGCCTTGCTGAGGGTATCCTGAATTCAATGAATAGATTACCAAATATAAGACCTAACTTCTTAATTTTTCTGTCCCAGACTTGCAGGGAATGAATTGGTTTCTTTTTCACGTCCATTCTATGTATTTGAGAAGTAAATTTATCTTATTTGCTTCTAATTTGATCATAAAGTTCGCATCTGTTTCCAACAAGGTTCACATTAGGTAATTTTCCTGTTGCTGTGATCAATACCCTGGGCAAAAGCTAGTTTGGGAAAATGGGTTAACTTTAGATTACAGCTCTTCAGGGGATAAATTCCACAGTAGTAGGGAAGACCACACAGTAGTAGCATAAGGCTAGCTGAACAGCCAGGAAGCAGACCAATTCCATTGTATTCATGCACAGGAAATAGAGGCCAAGAAAGGGGGCCACAGTATAAATCTCAAAGCTATGCATATTGACATAATTCTTCCAGGAAACTTTTATCTTACAAACAGTGCTGGCTCTTGGGGACCAAGTGTTCAAATACCTAGGCCTACAATTGGAACCTCTTGTTTAAACAACAGCAAGATAGGTAAAGACAAAGGATACTTCAGGAAAATAAAGATATAAAAAACTCATTAATTCTTTTTGAAAATAAAATTTAGACTTTTTTTAAATCCAGAATGATAATATTCTTTTTTTTTAAGTTTATTATGTATTTTCCTCAATTACATTTCCAATGCTATCCCAAAAGTCCCCCATACCCCCCCCCACTTCCCTCCCCACCCATTCCCAATTTTTTGGCCCTGGCATTCCCCTGTACTGGGGCATATAAAGTTTGTGTGTCCAATGGGCCTCTCTTGCCAGTGATGGCCGACCAGACATCTTTTGATACATATGTAGCTAGAGTCAAGAGCTCCGAGGTACTGGTTAGTTCATAATGTTGTTCCACCTATAGGGTTGCAGATCCCTTTAGCTCCTTGGGTACTTTCTCTAGTTCCTCCATTGGGGACCTTGTGATTCATCCAGTAGCTGACTGTGAGCATCCACTTATGTGTTTGCTAGGCCCCGGCATAGTCTCACAAGAGACAGCTATATCTGGGTCCTTTCAGCAAAATCTTGCTAGTGTATGCAATGGTGTCAGAGTTTGGAAGCTGATTATGGGGTGGATCTTTAGATATGGCAGTCTCTAGATGGTCCATCCTTTTGTCACAACTCCAAACTTTGTCTCTGTAACTCCTTCCATGGGTGTTTTGTTCCCAATTCTAAGAAGGGGCACAGTGTCCACACTTTGGTCTTCATTCTTCTAGAGTTTCATGCACTTGGCAAATTGTATCTTTTATCTTGGGTATCCTAAGTTTTGGGCTAATATCCACTTATCAGTGAGTACATATTGTGTGAGTTCCTTTGGGATTGGGTTACCTCACTCAGGATGATGCCCTCCAGGTCCATCCATTTGGCTAGGAATTTCATAAATTCATTCTTTTTAATAGCTGAGTAGTACTCCATTGTGTAAATGTACCACATTTTCTGTATCCATTCCTCTGTTAAGGGGCATCTGGGTTCTTTCCAGCTTCTGGCTATTATAAATAAGGCTGCTATGAAGATAGTGGAGCATGGGTCCTTCATACCGGTTGGGACATCTTCTGGATATATGCCCAGAAGAGGTATTGCTGGATCCTCCGGTAGTACTATGTCCAATTTTCTAAGGAACCGCCAGACTGATTTCCAGAGGGGTTGTACAAGCTTGCAATCCCACAAACAATGGAGGAGTGTTCCTCTTTATCCACATCTTTGCCAGCATCTGCTGTCACCTGAATTTTTGATTGTATCCATTCTGACTGGTGTGAGGTGGAATCTCAGGGTTGTTTTGATTTGCATTTCCCTGATAATTAAGGATGCTGAACATTTTTTCAGGTGTTTCTCAGCCATTCGGTATTCCTCAGGAGAGAATTCTTTGTTTAGCTCTGAGCCCCATTTTTTAATGGGGTTATTTGATTTTCTGGTGTCAGCCCTCTTCAGTTCTTTATATATATTGAATATTAGTCCCCTATCTGATTTAGGATAGGTAAAGATCCTTTCCCAATCTCTTGGTGGTCTTTTTGTCTTATTGACAGTATCTTTTGCCTTACAGAAGCTTTGCAGTTAAATGAGGTCCCATTCATTAATCCTCGATCTTACAGCACAAGCCATTGCTGTTCTATTCAGGAATTTTTCCCCTGTGCCCATATCTTCGAGTCTTTTCCCCACTTTCTACTCTATAAGTTTCAGTGTCTCTCTGGTTTTATGTGAAGTTCCTTGATCCACTTAGATTTGACCTTAGTACAAGGAGATAGGAATGGAATGATTTGTATTCATCTACATGGTAACAATCAGTTGTGCCAGCACCATTTGTTGAAAATGCTGTCTTTTTTCCACTGGATGGTTTTAGCTCCCTTGTCAAAGATCAAGTGACCATAGGTGTGTGGGTTCATTTCTGGGTCATCAATTCTATTCCATTGGTCCACTTGTCTGTCACTATACCAGTACCATGCAGTTTTTATCACAATTGCTCTGTAGTAAAGCTTTAGGTCAGGGATGGTGATTCCACCAGAGGTTCTTTTATCCTTGAGAAGAGTTTTTGCTATCCTAGGTTTTTTTGTTATTCCAGATGAATTTGCAGATTGCTCTTTCTAATTCATTGAAGAATTGAGTTGGAAATTCGATGGGGATTGCATTGAATCTGTAGATTGCTTTTGGCAAGATAGCCATTTTTAAAATGTTGATCCTGACAATCCATGAGCATGGGAGTTCTTTCCATCTTCTGAGATCTTCTTTAATTTCTTTCTTCAGAGACTTGAAGTTCTTATCATACAGATCTTTAACTTCCTTAGAGTCATGCCCAGGTATTTTATATTATTTGTGATTATTGCGAAGGGTGTTGTTTCCCTAATTTCTTTCTCAGCCAGTTTATTCTTTGTGTAGAGAAAGGCCATTGACTTGTTTGAGTTAATTTTATATCCTGCTACTTCACCAAAGCTGTTTATCAGTTTTAGGAGTTCTCTGGTGGAATTTTTTAGGTTCACTTATATATACTATCATATTGTTTGCAAAAAATGATATTTTGACTTCTTCCTTTCCAATTTGTATCCCCTTGATCTCCTTTTGTTGTATAATTGCTCTGGCTAGGACTTCAAGTACAATGTTGAATAGATATGGGGAGAGTAGACAGCCTTGTCTAGTCCCTGATTTTAGTAGGATTGCTTCCAGCTTCTCACCATTTAGTTTGATGTTGGCTACTGGTTTGCTGTAGATTGCTTTTATCATGGTTAGGTATGGGCCTTGAATTCCTGATCTTTCCAAGACTTTTATCATGAATGGGTGTTGTATCTTGTTGAATGATTTTCCGCATCTAAGAAGATGATCATGTGGTTTTTGTCTTTGAGTTTATATAATGGATTACATTGATGGATTTCCGTATATTAAACCATCCCTGCATTCCTGGAATAAAACCTACTTGGTCAGGATGGATGATTGATTTAATGTGTTCTTGGATTCGGTTAGTGAGAATTTTATTGAGGATTTTTGCATCTATATTCATAAGGGAAATTGGTCTGAAGTTCTCTATCTTTGTTGGATCTTTCTGTGGTTTAGGTATCAGAGTAATTGTGGCTTCATAGAATGAGTTGGGTAGAGTTCCTTCTACTTATATTTTGGGGAATAGTTTGTGCAGAACTGGAATTAGATCTTCTTTGAAGGTCTGGTAGAACTCTGCACTAAACAAATCTGGTCCTGGGCTTTTTTTGGCTGGGAGACTATTAATGACTGCTTCTATTTCTTTAGGGGATATGGGACTGTTTAGATCGTTAATTTGATCCTGATTTAACTTTGTTACCTGTATCTGTCTATAAATTTGTCCATTTCGTCCAGGTTTTCCAGTTTTGTTGAGTATAGCCTTTTGTAGAAGGATCTGTTGGTGTTTTGGATTTCTTCAGGATCTGTTGTTATGTATCCCTTTTCATTTCTGATTTTGTTAATTAGGATATTGTCCCTGTGCTCTCTAGTGAGTCTAGCTAAGGGTTTATCTATCTTGTTGATTTTCTCAAAGAACCAACTCCTCATTTGATTAATTCTTTGAATAGTTCTTCTTGTTTCCACTTGGTTGTTTTCACCCCGGAGTTTGATTATTTCCTGCCTTCTACTCCTCTTGGGTGAATTTTCTCCCTTTTTTTCTAGAGCTTTTAGATGTGTTGTCAAGCTGCTAGTGTGTGCTCTTTCCAGTTTATTTTTGGAGGCACACAGAGCTATGAGTTTCACTCTTAGAAATGCTTTCATTGTGTCCCATAGGTTTGGGTATGTTGTTTCTTCATTTTCATTAAACTCTTAAAAAGTCCTTAATTTCTTTCTTTATTCCTTCCTTGACCAAGGTGTCATTGAGAATAGTGTTGTTCAGTTTCCATGTGAATGTTGGCTTTCCATTCTTTATGTTGTTATTGAAGATAGCCCTAGTCCATGGTGGTCTGATAGGATGCATGGGACGATTTCAATATTTTTGTATCTGTTGAGGCCTGTTTTGTGATCAATTATATGGTAATTTTGGAAAAGGTCCCGTGAGGAGCTGAGAAGAAGGTAAATCCTTTTGTTTTGGATAAAATGTTCTGTAGATATCTTTTAAGTCCATTTGTTTCATAACTTCTGTTAGATTCACTGTGTCCCTGTTTAGTTTCTGTTTCCACGATCTGTCCATTGATGAAAGTGGTGTGTTGACGTCTCCCACTATTAATGTGTGCTTTGAGCTTTACTAATGTGTCTTTAATGAATGTGGCTACCCTTGCATTTGGAGCGTAGATATTCAGGATTGAGAGTTCCTCTTGGAGGATTTTACCTTTGATGAGAATGAAGTGCCCCTCCTTGTCTTTTTTGATGACTTTGGGTTGGAAGTCGATTTTATTCGATATTAGAATGGCTACTCCAGCTTGTTTCTTCAGACCGTTTGCTTGGAAAATTGTTTTCCAGTCTTTCACTCTGAGGTAGTATCTGTCTTTTTCCCTCAGATGGGTTTCCTGTAAGCAGCAGAATGTTGGGTCCTGTTTGTGTAGCAAGTCTGTTAATCTATGTCTTTGTATTGTGAATTGAGTCCATTGATATTAAGAGATATTAAGGAAAAGTGAATGTTGCTTCTTTTATTTTTGTTGTTAGATTTGGCATTCTGTTCTTGTGGCTGTCTTCTTTTAGGTTTGTTGAGGGATTACCTTCTTGTTTATTCTAGGACGTGGTTCCCTTCCTTGTGGGAAGAAGTGACAGTTTAGTTGTATATTTCCCTTGGTAGTTTGCAAAGTATTTTCACTGAAGCCAGAACACAGTGAAACACTTTCAGATCCTATGCAGCTTGATTCAACTGAATATCTTCTACAAATTGTGCAGTGTGTTAAGCAACCATGAGCTACATTGGTAGTCTACATTGTTTCACACTAAAATGTTGTAAAATAATTTATGACGTTGCTACTTTGTCCAGTATAAACCAGTGCTAAATATATATTTATTTCACTACCTTAACTTGCCTATAGTGTAGAGCTATGTACCATGAAATACCTTTTTCCATAGGGAATTTTGATGTGCTTGAGTGAGTGTAGATGATCAGAAAGGTATCATATTGGCTACCAAGATTGCTGGCCCACTTAGACCTATTTCATAATTAATTTGAGATCCTCAAGGTACAACAGAAACTTTATAAAACTCAATGTATTTTATGTTAAGGTTACCTATTGTGATCTTTTCTAAAATGTGAAACTGAATGAATATTTCATTAGACATTTTAAAAGAATCTCCGAGTAGCAGGCTATGTGGCATATGCTATTTCCAAAGAAACAGTAATATAGGTGACATTGAGACTCTGATGTTGTAAAATATTCATGACAGTGTAAGTATCTATTAAGAAGTGAGGATCATAAAACTTCTTGCAGTAGAAATGCATCCTCCTTTCTCACTTACACTATGCTCTCAATGGAATGCTTACAGCACTGCTTTCATTCTCTTCTGGACGGCTCCTTGAAACACAGATAAAATTCTAAATATTTGTAAATGCATTTTCATATAAGACTCTGACACAGTGTGTATATTTAGAAGTAATACTCTGATCAAAAAAAATATTTTCAACCTCAAATATCCCTTGAAACTTTCTGCATCTCTCTCTCTCTCTCTCTTTCTCTCTCTCTCTCTCTCTCTCTCTCACACACACACAAACACACACACACACACACACACTTCTTTTTATTCTATTAATTCCAGATAATTTAAATATCTTAAAATTTCTCTCTCTTCTATCATCTCTTGTTGGAATGTGCTATTATTTCATGAATCTGACCAAGCAACATCATGCAGTGATAACTGTGAATGAAAAATGCAATTCTACAAAATGTTCAGTTTCTTTTTTTTTCTTCTAATATTTATTTATTTATTTATTTATTTATTTATTTATTTTCATTAGATATCTTCTTTATGTACATATCAAATGCTATCTTGAAAATTCCCTGTACCCTCCCCCCGCTCAGCTAGCCTACCCACCCACTCCCACTTCTTGGCCCTGGCATTCCCCTGTACTGGGGCATATAAAGTTTGCAAGACTAAGGGGCCTCTTTTCCCGATGATGGCCGATTAGTCCATCTTCTGCTACATATGCAGCTAGAGAAACGAGCTCTGGGGGTACTGGTTAGTTCATATTGTTGTTCCACGCATAAGTTTGCAGACCCCCTTCAGATCCTTGGGTACTTTCTCTAGCTCCTCCATTGAGGATCCTGTGTTCAATCCAATAGATGACTGTGAGCATCCACTTTTGTATTTGCCAGACCCTGGCATAGCCTCATATGAGACAGCTATATCAGGGTTGCTTCAGTTAGCTATATCAGGATCCTTTCAGCTAAATCTTGCTGGCATATGCAATAGTATCTGGGTTTGGTTTCTAAGTGTCATTTCATACAAAGATTTCAGATGTTAAAATCATATCTATGTCATAGGTTTTTTTTTTTAATTCTTTTTAAATATTAACAGAGTCTATTGTATATGTCAGAGTATTTTGATATAAATATACCCAGATTATGGATAGATGAATCCAGATAACAAATATGCTACTGTACAGTGTCCAATTTTATTTGCATGTGATTAGAAATTCCACGCTGTTTGTATGTTTCAAGCAAATCATGAATTAACAAGATTTATAGTCATCACGATATACAAACAATATTTTTGAAGCTTACTCATTTACTCTAATTAATTATGTACCTTCTGCTCCCCATGTCATCATTTCTATACAGTCTCCAACCCCTTGCATCCACCATGTTTTCCTTCTGTGTATCCAACTTTTTGTTATCACGGTATATATTTTACCTCATTAGAACATAAAATGTGCTTCATTGTCTTATCAATTTTACAAATGAAAAAATTAAAGATTATTAACCTAGCATTCTCTAATTATTCCCATAAAACACTGACTCTATTTTGATGTATATTTTTTTGTGAACCACTGAGCTTAATTATTGTTGCCTTAAACGTATGAGTGAGTATATATTTACCTAAAGTTTAGCACTTATTAGTGTCTATAACAATGATATCAGGACAGTCAAGTGTTGCCTTTTCTTTGTCCTATAATTTGTTCTTATCTACCTGGAGACAGAAACATAAGCCACAATATGGTTATGCTTCCCCGCATTGACTTTGATCATGCTATTTTATCAGAGTAACAGAAAATTGATGAATAGATGCCTGCAAATACATATGTACATATAGTCAAACAACACAGACTTCAATCAAGAATGAAAACTACATTTTTATATGTCTTAGAATTGAAATTTTCTAGAGTATTCCTAGGCAATATAAGCTAGATAAGAATGAAAATGTCATATCTTGTGTAGGATAATTTATGTATGTATAATGGCTTTAGATACTGTCATCTGAAAATTAAGTTCTATTAAATAAATATATGAATTTCAAGACCCAGTCTCTTAGTACAGATCTAGAGAGGAGTAATTTAGCCTGACTGTAAACTCCCTTTGAAAAGATGACAGGAGTTCTGCATCCTATTTAAGGAAGCCTGATAGCTGAGACAAAGTTGAAAAAATAAACTTTTGAGTCATAATTCAAATATGGTAAATGATAGAATAAATGATGAATAAATAAATGATATATATCAAAAAGTAAGCTACTATGCTATGTCTTTGTGGAAATAGTAGAAGCCATTTATTCTATTTATTTTTCAATTGCACTTTCTGAAATTCTCCTTCTTAATGAAATAATTACATATCAGGCTTTTCTTTGGAGATACTTTGCTAGCATACCAACAACAAATCAAGTTTGAGAAAGAGGAGGATCTGGAAATAAAACTTGTTTGAGGGATTGGAAAAGCAAATTTCTTCCTTTTCCATGGCAAAAAGTTGATAAACTGTGTTTGTGGATGTTATAAACAACTCAGATATGTATTGTCATAACCTATAACAAGAATCACCACGAACGAAAACCCACAGATTACACAAACCATTTACAGCAAAAACACCTGACTGTAGGCATAATTAGAGAATAGGAATATGCAAAATAAAAGTGCTAAGGTCAAGACAACTTACAATTAAGAAGCAATAATAATATTGTGAACAGTTGACAAACATTGGTTTTATGTAACTTGTAAACATATTTTAAATATGATGCATTATAAATGGCTTGGTCAAACTAACTGACAAACCCATCTTCTCACACTTTTTTTTTTTTTTGTAGTTGTAAGAACACTTAAAATCAACAATTTTATTGACTTTCCAAAAAGTCCTTAGAAGAGATAGTAATGGTTAAGTTAGGGTGATGAAATCTCACAAATAAAAGTGATCACAGATTTCAAAGAAGGATGTCTATAATTTAATGATCCAACATACCTGAAATAATCCTTTTGTTTTTGATGGTTCAGCGTTTAGTAACAGAAAAGGGATGTTTTCACATTACAAATTAAAAAGCCAAAAAAATGTCTAGCATTGTATGGCAAGTTTATTTATTAAAGGCAAGAATATTTTAAGTATGAAGACTGTGATGCTTACCAACCAATTCTTGAGTTTCAACATGTGAAAATCATTTGGGTAATTAGTCAAACAGCCTCTAGTTACATTTTTAATCAAATAATTTTATACAATTTGGTTCAATAGCAATGGAATATTAATAATCAGATGGTCAAGTACTTTACCAATAATCTAGATCTGTTCTGCATACATTGTCCTTCAGCAAATTACATTTAAAGCATATCCTTACAATCAAGGAAATAACAAAATTCATCCCTAAAATTTAAATGCTGAATACAACAAATTAAAATTTTATTCCAATGTTTGATAATCTTGCTATATTTCCCAAACTGTAAAAAGAAACAGTTACATATCTTATATATTTGGATACTTTTATAGTTTGAACCATCAAAAAATTGAAGAAGCTGGGCGTGGGGGCACAGGCCTTTAATCCCAGCACTCGGGAGGCAGAGGCAGGTGAATTTCTGAGTTCGAAGCCAGCCTGGTCTACAAAGTGAGTTCTAGGACAGCCAGGGCTATATAGAGAAACCCTGTCTCAAAAAACCTAGATAGATA
This sequence comes from Mus musculus, assembly GCF_000001635.26. NCBI lineage: Eukaryota > Metazoa > Chordata > Mammalia > Rodentia > Muridae > Mus > Mus musculus. The sequence continues at coordinate 27,412,220 of NC_000067.6, forward strand.
GATAGATAGATAGATAGATAGATAGATAGATAGATAGATAAAATGAAGAAACGTTTATTAGTACAATGCCAATTCATTCAAAATGATAATGACAATAATTCAAAAATGTTCAAATTTACCTTGGGAATGATTTGAAAATTAGAACTCATGAACTGTAAATAAGGAAATTGAATAATATTGGGGAAGACTGTCTATGAAATAGAAAGATTATCTGGCCCTGTTCATTTCTATTGAGACCATATATAGAACTAATGAAAGAACGAGTGCCATTAAGAAGGAGCTAAGTGTGAGCCAGAGGGCCTCTTTGGTAGCTCATGAAAAGGTCATTATCTCCTACAGTAGATGAGTGGATATAGTTAATAGTAGATTTAAAGTTTGATGACATCTCAAATTCTAAATGCATTTGAATATTCATCTGAAACAGATCTGAGATGCTTGAGAGCCCTTAGTGATAAAAGCTAGGACTCTTAGTCATGCAATGCAGCATTTTTGTAGAGAACTGTGAGCATATTGGCTCTGCTGATGACTCTGGACACAACTATATAAGATGGCCTTTGGCCTGGACTTAGGGATAGAAATGTGGTGAAAACTCACAGAAATCTTTATCTTTTTGTAAAACAGCACATTCCACTGCATAATCTTGGATCCTAAAATAAAATGTCATAAGAGAGAAGAATTATCTAGCTGGCAATATGCAAGGTCTGCTTGAGGAAAAGGGAGATTACAGTGCAAATGAGCCGCAGTAATGAATCTGTGTGTGTGAGTAAAACAGAATAGAAATGAAAGGATTACAGTGAGTGTTTTTGATGAAGAGGGACAGATCTAAAATTGGTCTGACTTAGAGGCGCATCTCAAGTCAGAAGATTTGTTGCATTAATAGATGTCAAGGAAAATTATTCCAAGAGATAAAATAGGTGGGCAATCAGCAAGAATGCTGTTTGTCATATACAATAGAAAGTATATGGAAAAAAAAAAAGGAGAGTGCTTTTTATAGCATAGTGGGATGGGTCAAAATTAGAGTCACCATTTCTTTTTACTTAAGTGCAAACAAATGCATGAGTGTACACACATTGATGTAAGGGAAGATTTCATTTATATTCAATTTTGTTTAACCCTTTCTGAATGTATAATGTAAACATGTTCACAGGAGTAATATTTTGCATGGATATCAAGGGAGTTGTGATAGGTATCTGGTTGGACAAGGCCTGATGAACAGTAAAGAAGTCACTATTGATAATGCAGACATGAAAATAAACCTGATAATGTGAATGGTAGAGAGCCTACTACTATTATTTTTCAAAGGGGCATAGTATTACATTTCCTTCTAAATATTTACCTTTATAGCCATAGACCCTTGGTATTCTCAGTCTTCACCAGAGAACCTTCTCTATGTTGTGAATTTTGGCTTGTGTAGAGAATAACAAATAGTCACAATGCATTGCACATGACCGTGAATTTCTCAAACCAATGTTATATACAAGACGTCCCACTACTAGCTAAATAGTCATTGGCAGTCCATAGCACCACAGAGGGAGAACCAGGTTACCATATGCCTTCTAGGTGATGGTAGGCTCCAGTGGATATCATACTATATTCCTCCATACACAACTGATACATATTCCACTGATAGATTAAAAAGCAAGAACATTAAATGTTTGACATAAAGTTGGGAGAAAAATGTAAGAAAATGGTTCTAATAGAGTAGATAGCAGGCATGAATATGAACTAAATATATTTGTATTCACTAAATACTACATTAAAACATTTAAGTAATTCACCCTTAAAGTTTCTTATAATTCTTCTGGCAGAAGGCATAGATTGGATGTGACTTCCTGAGAAGTCACTTGGTTGATATTAAATATCAAAACATACTTTTATAAAATGCTATATTTAAAAAACATGCCAAATGTTATTTGCATTTATTTATTTATTTATTTATTTATTTGTTTGTTTGTTTATTATTTTTACTCTCCAGATTTTATTCCTCTCCTGGTCCACCCTCTGAGTGTTTCACATCCCATACCTCTCTCCCCCAACCTCCCCATTTCTGTGAGGATATTCCCTGAAGGGATGAAATCAGACAGGAATCTGAGGAAAAGAAAGTCCAGCAACAGGCCCAAAGTGGGGTGCAGTTCAAGGGGAGGTCCCAAGGCCTGACACTACTACTGAGGTTATGGATCACTCACAAAAAAAGGGACCTAGCATGACTCCCTTCCAAAGGTCCCAAAAAGCAGCTGAAAGTGTCAGATGCAGATATTTGTACCCAAGCAATGGACAGAAGCTGCTGACCCCTGTGATTGAATTAGGGAAAAGTTGGAAGAAGCTGAGGAGAAGGGAGACCCTATAGGAGGACCAGCAGACTCAATTAACCTGGACCCACTAGATCCCTCAAACACTGGAACACCAAGCAGGCAGCATACAGAAGCTAATATGAAGCCCCCATACAGCAGAGGACTGCCAGGTCTGAGTTCAGTCAGAGATACACATAACGCTCAAGTGACTGGAGACCCCAGGGAGTTTAGAGGTCAGGTGGGGTGGAGATATCTTTGTGTTATTTGCATTTTAAAGTCAGTTAGGTACACATTACCTTTAAGATGTGAACCTAACATCACAAGTCTAACACATGTGGCTCTTAAAGAAACTACTGCCAATTAAGCTAAATGAAGGTTTGTGTTATACCTAAAATCATGTCAAATTACAAAGCAAATGGCTGCCTTAACCCTAGAAATTGCAGTATATAATTTAGAATAAAATCACAAATAGATGAACTTCAGCTCTTTAAAATTCAATTAAGAATATCAGTCAAAGTCCATAACCTTGTGTATGATCAGCAGTTTCCTATCCTTTTTGAAATCAAGAAAAGGAAAACATCTTGATAGAGTTATGATTTCTTATGAATATCAAGTTCCAGGATCCATCCCACACCAACATCAATTTGCCAGTGCTGATTCTAGAAATAGACTGCAATGGATCATTTAGTAGTCATTGCTCAAATCATTCCTCATTGTTCCATTACAAACAAGAACACATTTAACCATGAAACTGAATGCAATTGGTGCTCACACTATATTATGCTATCCAAAATTATTATTTCAGTGCTAATGGGTTGCTCATGTATAGAAGGTTCTGAGTGCATTTAAAAACCAAATGTCTTAGTACATTTAATTCCCTTTTCTGCCACTTAATTTTCGTTTCAAGCCAGTCATTCTCCTCTTTGGATTATTAACCCTGTCACACAACTTGGATCCTCTGTCACTTTAAAAGCATTCTCTGTTATGCTGCCTCCTGTGTTGACACTATCCAATACTGTTTGACCCTTTGTAGAGAAATTTTAATCAAGGAACATGGCTGCTCTGGCAAGAGATTATATCCAAAAATGTGATCCAGCTGGAATGCAGAAACTTCCTTAGTACACAACTTTGATATGAAACAATGGTGTCTAATTGAGGGGCAAACAAAGTGACAAATCAGAGAAAGACTAAACAGAATGAATTAGAGATTCATTACAATATACCCAACTCTTACCAAAACAAGCAGGAAGGAGACTATATAAATAGCAGTGAGGAGCAGAAAATTGTGTTTTATTCAATTCAGTTGTGCTTACTTCAGTCCAGAGCAGTTCAGTCTGGTGCAGTTCAGTTGTATTGAGTTCAGGTTCCCTGCAGTTCTGAGCAGTTCAGCTCCTAGAGTACAGAGCAGAGCAATCCAATTAGAAGCCAAGGGATGGCAATTTGAATCAGTCAGCTTGGTGAGGAGTTTGAGTCAAAACAGCTGAGTTGATCCTGCCATCCAGAGTTCAGAAAGAGCTAGAAAGGGTGAGTTTAGTGAGCAGTTTCAGAGGCTGAAACATTCTAGGCAAACATTAGCAGACACAGGCTGGAAGCTAAAGCCTTCAAGTTCTGGGCTTATAAAAGATTATATTGTATTGAAGCTAGAAGCTTTTAGACCTGTGCCTAGGAATTATGGCTCTTAATTTATTCCTTCATTCGAGGAAATAAAAGCAACATTTATAAACCTTGGGTTAATTTTCTTTTTCTTTCATTGGCATGTGTATACAGTTTTTCTCCTCTCCAATTGCTATGAACACAGTTGATACAATGATTAAAAGCCTTAGCATAAGGACACATTCTGTTCACTCATGTAGCAATGGTCATTTACCACATATTGCACATTTGGGTACTTGGCAGAAATCAGCATACACAGATTTATTTGAATCTTGCATTTTCTTTATTCTTACAAAATATTCTTATTATGGTTATTCATTTATATATTAACTTTTGTTTAGCTTTGGTCAAAATATATAGCTATTTTTCTAATTTAAAGATATTGTTTTAAATATTTTCTAGATGAAAATATTTTACAACAATATGCATTATAATAAAAAGGTTGACATACACTCTTTTGAGTTTTTCTGAAGACATTGATACTTCACAGCAGAATAATTCAGAGCAGGGTCAAAGGATACTTGTAAGTCCAGTATCATCTCTTTTTTGTGCCCTACCCCAGATAGAAATGACAGTGTTTGAATCTAGAGTATATAAACAGAAAAGGTTAACTGAAAAGGAGATTCTGAAGTGAAAGTTTCTGGAAATGTCAGGTGGTACAGACTTGTGCCATGTTTTGTTTATACAGACTCAAGTGGTGAGGCTGCTCTTTACTCACATGTTTTGCTGAAGCAAGACACATTGGGGAACACATGATGCTTGGCATACACAGGATTCATCTGACAGTGACTGTGCACTTGCATAGGAAGCTTTTCATTTGTTTTGCTTCTTCATCTTTGCTGATCTTCACTTCATTGAGAGGAGTGTAGCAGAGAACTTCTCCTGGCTTCCTGGCTAGACCTGGTCTCTCCTGTTGACTCAGGCCAATTTGGGGGGTAACCAGAAGTTTCTGCAAGATGGTGTCACCAATCTTGCAAATTGCTGATTTGAGTTTGGTATGCTGACACTACTAAACTGGACTGTTGACATACTGACAGAGATTGGAATTGCCCCAAGGGACTACTTCTAAAGAGGTCCACATCGCCTTGTCCTATTTACCATCTTTTCTCCCTTACCATTGGACTGTGGGCTAGAAGTGTGTTGAGGGGGAGGGGAGGGTGAGTGTGAAGTATTTGAGAACCCTTATTAAAAGTAGAGTTTAAAAAATATCTAACCTACAAGATTTCATGGTGCAGCCAGCATGAGCACATCATCTATTATTGGGTGGGACTTTGTGGTGATTTAGCTATTGTAGGAATTGCCCAGATTTCTATAAGCACATCAAGCTCTATATACTCAGTGTCCATGTTGTACTTCTGATGTCCGGACTGTCATCTGTGCCCTTTTCAGGATGAATGAGTATTTGTTCATGTCTCTTTAAGACAAGTTAAGGCAACAAACAGGAGTCAGAAAAGTTAACACGGTTGACCTGAAATCCATCATGTACAACCCAGTGGGAGGTTGGAATTGAGTTCCAGAAAGTGTTTTACCGTTTACTTCCATCTTCAGTTGGGTTTTATTGCTTTGAAGAGAAACTGTGACCAAGACAACTCATATAGGACACTGTTCTTATGGTGGCACATTTCCACAAACATACCTAGTCTAACAATTACATCCTTCCTTGTGTCATTTAATACATTTACAGAGGTTCAATCCATTATCATCATGCTAAGGAGCATGGCAGCATCCAGACTGACATGGTGCTGGAAATGGAGTTGAGAGTTTTGCATCTTGATCTGAATGAAAGCAAGAGAAATTGTTTTCTAGGCAGCTAGGATGAAGGTCTCAAATTCTGCTCTTATGGTGGCACACTTCCTCAAACATACCTAGTCTAACAATTACATCCCTCCTTGTGTCATTTCCTAGGCTAAGCCTATTCAAACCACTTCATTTTCTAATAGTAGATATATAAACACACACATACACAATCAATCAATTCATTGTGAGGAATTGAAAGTGGGTAAGAAAATGTGTAAACTAATCTTACATCATTCTTTTTTTAAAAAAGATTTATTTTTATTTATTTATTTATTTTTATTGGATATTTTCTTTATTTACATTTCAAATTTTATCACCTTTCCCAGTTTCCCTCCCTCCTGGAAACACCCTATCATATCCTCCCTCACCCTGCTTCTATGGGGGTGTTCCTCTACCCACCTACCCACTCCTACCTCCCCACCCTTAATTTCCTTATACTAGGGCATCTATCGAGCTTTCATAGGGTCAAGGACCTCTCCTTCCATTGACACATGATGAGGCTATCCTCTGCTACATACATGTTTCAATAGCACATTTCAAAGAATGAAATTGCAGTGGAGAAAAAACAAAATCAAACAAAATCTGATCATTCCCACCACCTTTATATCCCATCAGAAATGTTTTATAATTGAATTTCAAAACAAAATAATTAATTTCTATAAAATAATTTGTCTTCTTTATTGAAGATTTAGTTTGTAAAAGTGAGAAATAATAATTCTATCATATCATTAGGTGAAGCCAGGCCACAGTCACAACCCTACCTGATAAAAAATTATACCATAGATTGGTGTGGTTGGTAGTACTGACTTATACAGTGTAAATTCTGTACATTAGTAGCCTTTGTGCTCTTAATAAGTTGTGATAGGGCTTTATACTTCTTGTTTCTTCTTGTTGTGTGAAACAATGGTTTTAAAGATTGGCTTTTCCAACAGACTTTATTTTCCAATTATGTTTGACTCTAGCTTAAGGAATAAAGATGGATTTGCACATGGATGAACAGAAGGCAACATACAATGGCACCCACAGATCATAGGCTCATACATGGCTTACTTGGGAAGAAAAAGGGTGCCATCCTAAAAGTACATGGTGACTTTTATCAATAAGTTCATTGGAGGATATTAAAGTTAATCCAAATTTTGGGACCAATAAGTTATCAAACACACCAGACCAAGGACAGGGAGGAAGTCACTCATCTAGACCCAATAAAAACATTGGAATAGTGATGGCATCCACAAACACGTCATTTGAGTACCAGATGTGTGTAGGGTGTGTGTGTGTGTGTGTGTGTGTGTGTGTGTGTGTGTGTGTGTGAGAGAGAGAGAGAGACTGAGAAGCATTGAACTCTCATGTCACATGGTTCCCTGTTGTTAACATGGTATTTTTAGTTGTCAACTGCCCATCCTCCTTGTCACTTGTCTGGATATAAAATTCATCCACCTGCCTATTTATTTGTTCAGACCCATTCCATTCCTCCATTATCTCCACAGCTGTTTTTACCTCTGCAGCTGTACAATACCTGTAGCAACAATATTATATATATATATATATATGACCTCCAAGTGGACAGGTACAGAACAGTTTTTCCATCCTTCATTTCTTTATCATTATTTTTACATTTAAAATTAACTATATTGTGTCTTCTCTGCATATGTGATCATTTGCAATGGTCAATTCCTTTTAGTAGGTTTGATGACCTGCTTTACATCCCAAAGATAGACTTGCATATCGTGGGATGATAATTCAGGTGTCCATTGTTCCATTGTAAGTGCCAATGCTGACAGATATACCTTATATTTTGCAAACATGCTGCTCAATTATGTTCATAGGAGCTTTATCTGTAACAACTGAAAACTGAAAACAACCACTTTCCTTTTTAATCAGGTATGTGTTAAGCTAAAATACATTACAAATGCATATATAGCATATAATATGTATATTAAATATGCATTTATTTATTTATGTTTGTTTGTTTGATATCTTTCAACAACTTGGAAAAGACATCCATATTTACAAGGCCCTTGGTCTTGCAAAGATTATATGCTCCAGTACAGGGGAATGCCAGGGCCAGGAAGCAGGAGAGAGCAGGTTGAGGAGCAGGGCTAGGGGAGGGTATAGGGAACTTTCAGGATAGCATTTGAATTGTAAATGAAGAAAATATGTAATTAAAAACTATTTAAATAAAAATAAAAGATGTCACAATAAGTTAAAACTATATATATACTGAAACAGACTGATATCAATGCAGCCTTTCCTTTGACTAGATCTGACTGGGATTTTAACACTCCTGAAGTTAAGGAGAGACTCTGGGTCTACTGCCAGAGTCTGATACTATACCTCAAAGAAGCCAGAAGAAGGCCGATAAATTTATCTAAGGTGATCCAGATGACACAGGGAAAGAATGAGAGCCCCAGGAAATATCTTTAAAGACTTTTTGATGTTGGCTACTGGTTTGCTCTATATTGCTTTTATTATTTATAGGTATGGGCTTTGAATTCCTGATCTTCCCAAGACTTTTAACATGAAGGGATGTTGAATTCTGTCAAAAGCTTTTTCAGCATCTAATGAAAAATGATCATGCGTGTGTTTTTTTTTTCCTTTGAGTTTGTTTACGTAGTAGATTGCATTGATGAATTTCTGTATAATGAAACATCCCCACAGCCCTGGGATGCAGCCTACTTGATCATTGTAAATGATCATTTTGATGTGTTCTTGGATTCGGTTGGCAAAAATTTTATTGAGTATTTTTTGCATTGATATTCATAAAGGAAATTGGTCTGAAGTTCTTTTTCTTTGGTCTTTGTGTTGTTTTGGAATCAGCGTAACCTTGGCTTCATAGAACAAATCAGGTTGTGTTCCTCTGTTTCTATTGCTTGGAATAGTATGAAGAGTATTGGTATTGGGTCTTCATTGAAGGTCTGATAGAATTCTGCACTAAACCCATCTGTATGTTTGATGTCCCAGTATAGGGAGTGCAAGGGTGGAAAGATGGGAAAGGGTGGGTGGAGGAGCACCCTCAGAGAGGCAGGGGGATGGTGGATGGGATAAGGGGTTTCTGAAGGGGAGATGTTGAAAGAGGAAAACATTGTATATAAAGAGGAAAAAAATGTATATAAAGAAAATATCTCCCACATCCTCAAAAAAGAAAGATTTTTGAAGCCTGTAGGACCAACTCCTTTGACCCAAAAGCCAGAGGGCATTGGTCAGCTGTGAACATGGCTATTGTTAACCAAGCTGCCCCTGACATCCATTGGAAGCTTCAGCCACTGAATATTTTGGCTTGCCTCTGGCACTCAAAGCCAGCCTCTATTTGCCTTTGAATGGCAAGACATGGAAAGAGGCTTCAAGGGACAAATGACTTGGACTCATCTGTTTCAAGTATTCAAGAACTCACCCACCACCATTGAGGAAGAACTGCATGAGGACTTCAGTAAATACCAGTGGGACCACCCTGAAATAACTGCTCCAGTGTGTATTGCAGACATAACTTAGAGACATGCCAGACCTGTTACAGGAATTGACTCAACTTGGCTGCAGAGTGTTTGCTAAGAAAACCCAGCTTTATCAGCTTGAGGTCATGTATCTGGGGTACAATTTTGAGGTAGAGGGTGACCTATGCATGCTATTGGACCTCTGGAAGGAAACCATTCTTAGCATCTCAGTTCTATCAACCTGAAGGTAAGCACCAGAATTCCTTTTTCTTTTTTATTAATCCCATTTATTATTGGATATTTTATTTGTTTACATTTCAAATGTTATTCCCTTTACCAGTTTCCCCTCTGGAAATCATCTATCCCATCTCTCCTTCCCCTGCTTCTATGAGGGTGCTCCGCCACCCACCCACCCACCCACCCACCCTCTCCTTCCTCCCTGACCTGGCATTCCCCTACACTGGGGCATTGAGCCTTCACAGGACAAAGGTCTCTTCTCCTCTTGATGCCATACAAGGCCATCCTCTGCTACATATGCAGCTGGAAGCAAGAGTCCCTCTATTTGTACTCTTTGGTTGGTGGTTTATTCCCTGGGAGCTCTGGGGGGTCTGGTTAGTTGATATTGTTGTTCTTCCTCTTGGATCTGCTGGGTTTTGTAGAATTTGAATGCGAGGATTCACTGAGATAGACAAGCCATTATATGAGGCAATCAGGGGTCAAGAAGACAAAATAGAATGGACCCCTGAGATGGACATGGCTTTTACAACTCTAATAGGAGCCTTTGTGGAGGTGTTGGCATTGGCCTTCCTGAACGTTCACAAACCTTTCCACCTGTATATGATGGAGAGAAAGAAGATAGCAAATGGGGTGCTTACTGAAACTTTGTGACCATGGAAAAGATCTGTGGTTTATTTATCAAGAAGCTGGACTGAGTGGCCCAAAGACAGACAGCCTGCCCCTGGATCACAGCTGTCACTGCACTGTGATCTGAACTGACTGACATACTCTGGCCAAATACAGAATACATCTACTTCATGGATGGGAGCAGCTTCATCCAGAATGGAATCATGTATGCAGGGGTAGAGGTAATGTACTTGGACTGCGTTATTGGGGCAACTGCTTGCTGCTGGGAACTTTAGCCCAGAAAGCCGAACTAACGGCTCTAACCCAGGCTTTAAAACTAGCGAAAAGGGCCATAGCTAATATTTACACTGACAGCAGATGGGATTATTGATTGATGAATGGAAATCCATCAAAAATAAGGAAGAAATACTTGCTTTTTGGGTGACATTATGGCTTCCTCTAAAAGTGGCCATAATTTATTGCCCTGGGCATCAGAAAAGGACATCAGAAATAGCCTGAGAGGATGGGCTAGCTGATAAAGCCAAAAGAAAGACTGCCCAAGCTTCCACTGCCAACGTCCTGATAGCTTTGAAACCCCCTGTGCTCCCAACCATGCCTGAATATACTGATGAAGACAAAGGACATCAGGCAAAACGCCAAGTAGATTACAGAAGAGATTGAAGGCTGCTGACCTCTGAAGGCTGCACCATCCTACCTAAGGTGTATGCTGGGTAATTCATCCATCAGATTCCTCAAACTTTATATCAAGTCACCTAAAACTGAAGGAATTTCTGTGAGGGGCAAGGTACAAAATATTTGACTTAAGACATTTGTTTAGTCAAATAATCGCAGATGGTGCCACCTGCCAGGCTGTGACCTCATCGGGCCCCAGTCAAGGAGCCACTCCAGGAACCAGAATCAGGAGTAAATGTCCAGGGGTGAATTAGGAAATTGATTTTACAGAATGAAAACCAGGAAGATATGGATGTAAAATCCTTAGAAGCCCTCCATAGGGTCCAGAAGAAACTCTGGCCTGCCATCCACAAGGTTTATGAGTCTGCTCTTCCTCCTGACCACCCATTGCTTTGTGACAAAGTCTTGATTAAGAAACATAACTACAGGACTCTGGAACCTTGTTGGAAAGGACCTCACACCCTGATCCTGACCACTCTTATGGCTGTAAAGGTGAAAAGTATCAGGGCATGGATACCATTCTCTCATTAAGTCTTCCAGGAAACAGAGAATCCAGCAGTTGATGTCCTAGGGGATGACATTTCCAGGCAAACCACCACAGGAACTCTGGAAGGTCAATCCACACCCTATTTTTCCACTGAAACTGCTACTCCAACAATCCTGAATCTTTCTTGCTGCTGGCTTGCTACACCAGCCAATATCCTCCTCCCAATCTGGATACCCCCATGTGGTAATACAACAACCTTGTCACCAAGTCCATGGTGGCTGGCCAGAAGGAAGACTGGATTATCTGGTGGCTGGAAACAATGGAAGGCCTTCCCATGGGAGATTATACTCAGCTCTTTAGGGGAAGGCCTATTCCATTGTTCCAGCATGGTGAGTATAGATGAAAGGAGGCAGTCCATGGTTTTAGAGCTTTATGTAGAAAAGCAGAGAGAGTGAGAAGAGTAAAGAAGTAGAGGGTGACTGTGACCACATGGAGAGAGGGGAGAAGGGAGGAGGTGAGAGGGGGCAAGAGGTGAGAGTAAGAGAACAAGAGCTTAAGAGAGAGAGGAGGGGTCAAGCAGCCCCTTTTTATAGTGGACTGGGCTACCTTGCTATTGCAACCTAACTGTGAGAGGAGCATAACTGGCTGTGGCCTAAGTGACTGATAGCCACGGAATTATGACGCTTGGGGATCCTGTTAGCCGACTATGTCTGGGTGCATGGCAAATGGGCCTTCTGTCCCTTGCAGATTAATCTGTTGCATCTCTGGGGTTTAAATCTAGCTCAAGCAGAAAACGGGCTGCCTTTCACTGTCTTACATAGGAGACTAGGCCTAAAAACTGCAAGTCCAGGCAAATCCAAGTAAGTCAGTTAACAGAAAAAAAAAATCCAGGCTTCAGGCAGCTAATCAGAAACTATCCTGGCATCAGAAGCTGCCCAGCCACCTGGCCTGAAGCAAGGACAATGAATCAGCAACAATATACAGACCTCTACTACCATCCCAGCAACAATTTCCAGTCCACAGCCCTAGTAAGGAAATGTCCCTAGAGATGGAGCAAGAAAAATGGTCACCTACCCAGCAATCCCCTAATAATCTTTAAATCAGGCCTGGAAGTTCACTTGTTTGGCTCTCTATCTTGGTAATGAAAGTACACTGCATGCTAGAATTGTGCAGATTAAAACATTTTATGCATTTACATATTATTTGGTATCATTCTTCCACAAATCTTGGACCCATACAATTCAAAGCATGAAAAATAGAAATCAAGTGTATAACAGTACTTCTTTTGTTGTTGTCCAAACAAATTTTATCAGATACTTACTTAATTTATATTTATAATGTTATTCCCTTTCCTGGTTTCCCTTCTGAAAACCCCCTATAGCCTCCCCCTCACCCTGCTCACCAACTCAACCCCACCCACTTCCTCACTCTGGCATTTCCCTATACTGGGGCATAGAACCATTACAGGACCAAAGGCCTCTCCTCCCATTGATTGCTGACTAGGCCATCCTTTGCTACATATGCAGCTGGAGCCATGAGTCCCACCATGTGTTTTCTTGGGTTGGTGGTTTAGTCCAGAGAGCTCTGGGGATTCTGGTTAGTTCATATTTTTGTTCCTCCTATGGTGCTACAGATCCCTTCAGCTCCTTGGGTTCTTTCTCTAACTTCTTCATTGGGGCCTCTTTGCTCAGTCCACCAGATGGCTGTGAGCATCCACTTCTGTATTTGTCAGGCATTGGCAGAGCTACTCAGGAGACAGGTATATCAGGCTCCTGTCAGCAAGCTCTTATTGGCATCCACAATAGTGTCTGGATTTGATGGTTATATATGGGATGGATCCCCAAGTGCGGCAGTCTCTGGATGGTCATTCTTTTGTGATTGGGTTGCCTCACTCTGGATATTCTCCAGATCCATTTATAGCCTAAGAGTTTCATAAATTCATTGTTTCTAATAACTACATAGTACTCTGTTGTGTAAATGTACCACATTTTTTGTATTCATTCCTCTTTTGAGGGACATCTGGGTTCTTTAGAGTTTCTGGATGTTATAAATACAGCTGCTATGAACATAGTGAAGCATGTGTACTTATTACAAGTTGGAGGATCATCTTCTGTGTATTATCCTTTGAAGGGCTGGATTCATGGAAAGATATTGCATGAATTTGGTTTTGTCATGGAATACTTTGGTTTCTCCATCTATGGTAATTGAGAGTTTTGCTAGGTACAGTAGCCTGGGCTGGCATTTGTGTTCTTTTAGGGTCTATATAACATCTGTCCAGGATCTTCTGGCTTTCATAGTCTCTGGTGAGAAATCTGGTGTAATTTTAATAGGTCTTCGTTGATACATTACCTGACCTTTTCTCCTTACTGCTTTTAATATTCTAATTTTATTTAGTGCATTTGTTATTCTGATTATTATGTGTCAGGAGGAATTTCTTTTCTGGTTCAGGCTATTTGGAGTTCTGTAGGCTTCTTGTATGTTCATGAGCATCTCTTTCTTTCGGTTAGGGAAGTTTTCTTTTTAAATTTTGTTGAAGATATTTACTGGCCCTTTAATTTGAAAATCTTCATTCCAGGAGTGGGTCGGCTGGGGAGCAAAAGGAGGGGGGAGGGAAAGGGGATTTTTGGAGAGGAAACTAGGAAAGAGGATAGCAATTGAAATGTAAATAAAGAAAATATCTAACAAAAATGGGAAGCGATGATACAGATACACTATTCAAAACTATAAAATAAAAGGGCTGGGTCTAATAAAAAAAGAATGACCAATATGTTTGCATAATTGCTCAATATGTTTGCATAATTGTTCATTAGGGATAAGTGCATCTTCAGAGAAATTAAGAGTTATGTCCTTGTTCAGGTAGGTGTGGTTTTGCTGGTGGAAGTGTGTCACTGGGCTTTTCTGAGATTTCAAAAGCCCAACCCAAGTCTAGTGGGACTTTCTTCCTGCTGCCTTTACATCTACCTTTCGAGCCAGCTACCATGTCTGGCTGCATGTCTTCGTCATGTTCCCTGCCATGAGGATAATGAACTAAACTTCTGAAACTGTAAGCCAGCCTCAAGTTAATGCTTTTTTTTTTCCAATAGTGGCTGTGATTATACTGTTTCTTCACACCAATAGAACACCAACTAAGACAGTCTTAATGAACTCATTCATTCATTATATAAAGGTTACTCTCTTTTAAAGTAAATTCATATTCTTGGCATTGGAAACCTACCATATTTCCAAGTGCTAGTGAGGTTATTAGTCTTTTTTTTAAATTTGAAAATTTTAATACATTTATTTTTTTTATTATTGGGTATTTATTTCATTTACATTTCCAATGCTATCCCAAAAGTCCCCCACACACCCCCACACCCACTCCCCCCACCCACCCACTCCCACCTCTTGGCCCTGGCGTTCCCCTGTACTGAGGTATATAAAGATTGCAAGACCAATGGGCCTCTCTTTCCAATGATGGCCAACCAGGCCATCTTCTGATACATATGCAGCTAGAGACCTGAGCTCTGGGGGAATACTGGTTAGTTCATATTGTTGTTCCACCTATAGGGTTGCAGATCCCCTGATCTCCCTGGGTACTTTCTCCAGCTCCTCCATTGAGGGACCTGTGATCCATCCAATACCTGACTGTGAGCATCTACTTCTGTGTTTGCTAGGCCCAGCATTGTCTTACAAGAGACAGCTATATCAGGGTCCTTTCAGTAAAATCTTGCTAGTGTATGCAATGGTGTCAGTGTTTGGAGGCTGATTATGGGATGGATCCCCGGGTATGGCAGTCTCTAGATGGTCCATCCTTTCGTCTCAGCTCCAAATTCTGTCTTAAAGGCAACCTGATGCCACATTTATTAAAACAATATGATTATTAATTGTATTTTCATCATTTACCCACAAAAAAGCGTAGATTAGAGTCTTCATCAAAGAAGCTTGCATTTATAATAGAAATCCGTACAGAAACTGAGTCGAACTTCAGGATACTTACTGATCATGAGGTTCTTTACTCCAATGGATATGTCTACAAAAAAGTGTCCTTCACATAAGGATTGGGGATCGTCATTGAAAAAGGAGCGGGCAGGTAATAAGAGACAGGGTCATGGAACATCAGTAAGCTGATAGAAATGATAGAGAAGCTTCTCATAAGCTGACTCAACAATATGGCTTCTAGTATAACACTAATAGGTATCTTAACATGAAGATAAACATAAACATGGGGCCTGTACCTAAATAATAACAACAAGGAACTAAGAGAGCTTCAGAGGAGGAGATTTAGTCTTTTATCTGAATGAGAGTCCTAATTAGGATTTCAATACTGGACAGTTAGTTTTGACATCATATATGTACAAGAACATTAAACAGAAAGAGAAAGGTGGGCTTATAGGCTTTGTGTTTATATATGTAACACTTAGAGAAGGAGAGGTAGTGAATTTGTGAGGAATCAAAGATGATATATATATATATATATATATATATATATATGTAATTTTCAATATATACATATATATACATATTAAGTTAACATCATATATATATATATATATATATATATATATATATATATAAAACAGGAAAAATAAAATATTGTGTATGAAATTTTGTTTCTGGCATTGTCTCTTATATTAAAAATGACCCTACATATTCTACATGGATAGTCTATGCATACAAACATATAACACATGCATATATATATGAGAAATATTAGTATGTTGTTATATGTTAATATATTTCAATGAGTTTTATATTATTTTCAATTAGTAGTACAGTGAGGACAGAATTTAAAATTGATGCATATAGGTTGATTTGATTTTATCAAAGTAATACTTAATATAAAGTATCCTTGCTTTTTCATGTTCTAGAATATTTATTCAGACATAGATGCACACTCTTGGAGAAAACTGTTAATTTACTACATATCTGTAGAAAATTGTCAATGAAATTAATATTAACTTTTGAAGCTATATGATACTCAGGTATCTGGGAATTTTGTCAGTGTCTTATTAGGAAATAAGAAATAATAAGAAGTAAAATTTCTATGTCATTATATTTCTCATTTCAGAAGAGATAGTAAAAAGAATAAATGTTTTCCAAGTTTAATATTAGCAAAATGATATTAATGAGTTTACTTGAATACTAAAAAATATGTTTTGGTTTCTAAATAAACCAAACTGAGGACTTTCCATATGTAATGAACAAATATTAGAAACTTTGAAAGATATTGATTCATCCATTTGTTCTTACTATTATATTTACCCCCCCCACACACACAGAAACACACACACATGCCTTCCTCTGAGTAGTATATTGGCAACATTTCCAACATGGGATGGAACATATTATATAGTTAGGACCATAGAGACATATAAGATACTCAACAAATACAGATTAATTTTCTTTGTTTTGTTGAAAATATCAGTATAACAGCTATTTATAACACATTTACAGTAATTTATGTATTGTTTCTATGAAAATACTATTCCACTTATGTAAATGACTTGATCACCATTTTATCTTTGTGTGGAAAACATCATAGATTCAATGTCCAATATTCACGTATTTTCAATATACATAATTATAAGCATATTTAGAAATTAAAATATATATGTGTGTATGTATATATATACATATGTATATATATGTGTGTGTGTGTGTGTATGTATGACATATATTTACATACATGTATTTAATAAGACACAAATTACAATCTTTGGTTTTGGTACTGTATGACATACACATTTATCCATGTTGATATAGATATGCAATTTATATCCCTCAATGAAGGCAAATACCTAAATTATTTTCATTGGCAAAACCTTCATAATTCATTAATATGATACTGCATATATGTATGTCTCAGGAATCTTATGTAACACTCTGGAAATAAAAAAATATATTGAACTGAGATTTTTGGTTCAGTATTGCAGACTAAGTTATTACCAGGAAAAGTAAAATATCCTGTATTAATTTTTGTTTCTGGTATTGTTGCTTACATTAAAAATGGCCCTACAATTCAGCACAGACAATCCCTACATACAAACATACACAAGCACACACACACACACACACACACACACACACACACACACACACACACGTGTTCATGCATATTTACACATACACAGTTATTTTCAAAAGGACTAAGTTGCAGTGCTCTTTTGGAGTACACTTCAATAGATTTATTGTCTATGTAATGCCACTGTCCAAAGGGCTCCTTATAAAACAACTGTACATTCATAAGATGCATCAGATTGTATGTGCAAATATAAAGAGGGTGGAACCTTAACACGGAAATTGCTTTCATAGTCACAACCTTGTTGTCTCCCCGTGAACTGCTGCTGACTTTGCTTAACATTCTCTGATATTTAATTCCCCCAGGCCCTGTGCAGGGCTTGCAATACATTTCTTAGTTTAGCTTGAGAGTGGATTCTACCTATGTGTCAAAAAGGATTTCTGAAGCCCTTTTTGGCAAAACATTATTTTTCAACTTCTACCCAGGCTTGTTTTTCTTTATGTACGTAACTTTGTGGTTTATCTATCCTTAAACAATAATGAGCCAAAAACCTAGAAAAAAATGGAAACGAGTATAGTAGACATGAACAATAAGGTAGAGAGTCTTTAAAATTAATGATAATAATTTATAGTAAAATTAAAAATGTGATGTATATTACTTGTTCATGCCTTAAACAACACCTGAAAGAAGGCAAGATGACTTTTATGTTGTCCTGAAAATATACTAGTAATACTTGCATAAGACTGTGCTCTAGGATATATGCTGAATATTTTTAATAATTTAATTACAAACTTGAGGATCCAAGGTTGTGAATCAGATAGTTCAGTTCCTGTCTCTTCTCATACAAAAAATTATCAGTTATTTACATAAAAACCAAAATTTATGGTATTTAGGAAGACAGATGAGAGTCCATAATACCAGGTTTTATATAACAACATGATTCTCATACACACACACACACACACACACACACACACACACACACACACACATACACACATATATGTTATGATGCTTAGGGTAGGCAGATGGAGGCAAATAAGGAGTTAAGTAACAGAAGTGAGAAGTACATATAAATATAAATATATTTTATTGTAAACATGTATGAAGTTTTCAAGAATTCAAATAAATGATAATGTAGAAAGAAAACACACATGCATTTATGTACCTAGTACTTTTTCCAAAGACATCCTGTACTGCTTTACTGCTATGATGTTTGGAGAGTGGCTAAATGACTCCCTACAGCACTGCTCTCCCAACAATAAGAAGCTAGATCCTTATTTGCAGGAAGGAAAGATCTGTGAGCTGCACTTGGATTCCATTTGGTACATAGTGCTGAGACCAGGACACTGAAACGCAAGACCAAAGGGAAACCAAAGGTTTCGTTACCCAAGAAGCTCACATGGAACTTTGAGATCTGGTCTGATATTATGGAGAAATCTATGCTTTGGTAACATAGGCTCCAGTTTTGACTTGTACCATTGAAATGTCGGAGGTGGCCTGCAACACACAATCATTTAATCACAAGATTTGTGTATGTCCATGCTTACATGAGACACAGGTGCTCCCTAGTTAAATGCCAATTGTAGTGTTTAAATGCCTATCTTTATTTAAACCATGGTAGCACTTGTCAGATGGTCGGGCAGTATATATAGATTTTTACCTTTGTCCTCTGTGACAGGTTAATAAAATCTGAAATGGAACAGATTATGAAGATTCTCATTTCTAGGACATGGTCAATTAGTAGAGTATACACTATGGCTTCAATGTCAGTAGAGAAACATGACTCCAGTATATCAGTATCCCATGCTGCAAGGCACCACCTGAGCTGATTACAGTGGTTCAGGCATGAGTTCACCTTAATAAAGGATATATGAAAGATATTCAATTGTTGAAACCACCCCAGTATTGTGCTCAACTTGAGAGATCATTGTTTATGACATGATAAGATTTTTGCTTTTAAGGTCACAATTACAGCATAGGTCACTGTGACTGTACCCTTTAGGATGATTTTATCCAATAGGAGGTAGACTGATTAAATATGACTATAAATCGCTGAATGTGAATGTGGCTTTTGGGCTAAACCTAGATTCACAGTGAGTTTGAGAGAAGAAGCTAGCACACACACACACACACACACACACACACACAAAACCACACATGTATGCATGTAGGCACTCACACAACCACACACATACACACATGCATACACATACACACATACACAATACACACACATACCCCATACAGACAATATATCATACTAAATTTCAAATCGGCATGTGCTGGGATTGATCTCTAGTGTTCAAACAATTACAATACAACAAAAAGTTATAAATTCTGGACATAGGGCAGCATCTCAGAAATGGAAGAAGACTGCTTAGAACTTCTGGATAGTTATGCACAAAAAATAATAATGTTATGAAGACAAAAATACATTTCTAACTTTATAATATGTAAGTGATATTGCATAAAAATAAAATTAAAGAGATATCAGCAAACATGGAATAATTGCAAAAGACGAACTTCTGGGTAGGCATGCAGGCCTATGTCTATACTTCCATTTTCTCATAATCTTATTTAAGTGCATCGTATGAGTCCAAGAATCTAAATCAACTCAGGCAACACAGTGAGAGACTCTGTCACAAAATCAAAATTAAAGACAAAAATTTCAATAGAACATACTGCAAAACACATACTAAGAATAACTACAGTAGCCAGGCGGTGGTGCACCCCTTTAATACCAACACTCAGAAGGCAGATTTCTGAGTTCGAGGCCAGCCTGGTCTACAAAAGTGAGTTCCAGGACAGCCAGGGCTACACAGAGAAACCCTGTCTCAAACCCCCTCCCGCCAAAAAAAAAAAGAATAACTACAGCAAAAACAGCAATAGCAAACAAAACAAAGACAAGAATATACACTCCAAAACAAAATAATGTACAGAAATATTCACTATGGATAAACTGATGAATTAACGTAAAAACGACTTAAAGAAAACTCAATAATCATCAAATGAGAAAAACTATTTAGTACTTAAAATACTAATTATAGAAAAATAAAAACAAATTTGAAAATTCTAATAAAAATCTTTAAGTTGACATCTATAAGTACATAGATTATATCACCTCCTCTAAGTCTCAAAGAACATCGTTAAAGGGTAAAGAGGAATAAATTATGAACCAGCAACTATGCTATAACAATTTCAAATACTATCTCCTGGGCATGGCCAATGGAATACCATTGTTTCCATTGAGATAATACAAGATGAAGCCTGTGGTTATTTAACTATAAATGTGGATTGGCTTCCTTCCTTCCTTCCTTCCTTCCTTCCTTCCTTCCTTCCTTCCTTCCTTCCTTCCTTCCTTCCTTCGTTCCTTCCTTCCTTCCTTCCTTCCTTCCTTCCTTCCTTCTTTCTTTCTTTCTTTCTTTCTTTCTTTCTTTCTTTCTTTCTTTCTTTCTTTTTTTGTTGAGACATGGGTTCTCTGTATAGCTCTGGCTGTTCTGGAACTCACTCTGTAAACCAGGCTAGCCTCAAACTCAGAAATCCACCTGCCTCTGCCTCCTGGGATTAAAGGTGTGCGCCACCACTGGCCAGGTTTTTTTTTTTGTTGTTGTTGTTGTTGTTTGTTTGTTTTTGTTTTGTTTTGTTTTGTTTTGTGGCTGGACTTTAATAATCCTTAACTACTTTCACCTCATAGCCAAAATTTAGTCCAGTAGCTGGCAATGGACATTTTCAAGCTTGTGGCCATATAGTGGAGCTTGGTTATACTTGGTCACAGAAACACATTCATGGTGGGAAATAGACTCATGGGAATTAGGGGTAAAGAAAGGGGTAGGAGGGATATGATACAGCATGGGGTGTAAAAGTTAACAGAATACAATATACACATGTATCAAACAATCAAAAACAGTAAAACTTATCATAGAAGTCCTTGTTAAAAACAATACACAATGAGAAACTAACATGCCATCAGACAGGTATAATAGAAGAATGAATTTGAGATCCCTGGATAGTTGAACATGGAAAAAATGAAGAGAATTACAAGAATTTGGGGAAATGTTAAAGATACACACATTCTATTTTGTTTTGTTTTGTTTTTAATTAGGTATTTATTTCATTTACATATCCAGTGCTATCCCAAAAGTCCCCCAAACACTCCCATACCCACTCCCCCACCCATCCACTCCCACTTCTTGGCCCTGGCGTTCCCCAGGACTGAGGCATATAAAGTTTGCTAGACCAAGGAGCCTCTCTTTCCACTGATGGCCTACTAGGCCATCTTCTGATTCATATGCAGCTAGAGACACGAGCTCCAGGGTGTACTGGTTAGTTCATATTGTTGTTCCACCTATAGGGTTGCAGATCCCGCCAGTTCCTTGGGTACTTTCTGTAGCTTCTCCATTGGGGGCCCTGTGATAGCTGACTGTGAGCATCCACTTCTGTGTTTGCTAGGCCCCTGCATAGTCTCATAAGAGACAACTATATTTGGTTCCTTACACAAAATCTTGCTAGTGTATGCCATGGTATCAGTGTTTGGAAGCTGATTATGGGATGAATTCCCGGATATGGCAATCTCTAGATGGAACATCCTTTCATCTTAACTCCAAACTTTGTCTCTATAATTCCTTCCATGGGTGTTTTGTTCCCAATTCTAAGAAGGGACAAAGTGTCCACATTTTGGTCTTCGTTCTTCTTCAGTTACATGTGTTTTGCAAATTGTATCTTATATCTTGGGTATTCTAAGTTTCTGGGCTAATATCCATTTATCAGTGAGTACATATTGTGAGAGTTCTTTTGTGATTGGTTTACCTCACTCAGGATGATGCCCTCCAGGTCCATCCATTTGCCTAAGAATTTCATAAATTCATTCTTTTTAATAGCTGAGTAGTACTCCATTGTATAAATGTACCACATTTTTTGTATCCATTCCTCTGTTGAGGGGCATCTGGGTTCTTTCCAGCTTCTGGCTATTATAAATAAGGCTGCTATGAACATAGTGGAGCATGTATCCTTCTTACCGGTTGGAACATCTTCTGGATATATACCCAGGAGAGGTATTGCGGGATCCTCCGGTAGTATTATGTCCAATTTTCTGAGGAACCACCAGACTGATTTCCAGAGTGGTTGTACAAGCTTGCAATCCCACAAACAATGGAGGAGTGTTCCTCTTTCTCCACATCCTCACCAGCATCTGCTGTCACCTGAAATTTTGATCTTAGTCATTCTGACTAGTGTGAGGTGGAATCTCAGGGTTGTTTTGATTTGCATTTCCCTGATGATTAAGGATGCTGAACATTTTTTTTTTCACGTGCTTCTCAGCCATTCTGTATTCCTCAGGTGAGAATTCTTTGTTTAGCTCTGAGCCCCATTTTTAATGGAGTTATTTGATTTTCTGGAGTGCACATTCTTGAGTTCTTTATATATATTGGATATTATTTTTATTATTCCTATTATTTTTGTTGTTAAAGTTGGCATTCTCTTCTTGTGGCTGTCTTCTTTTGGTTTTGTTGAAGGATTACTTTCTTGCTTTTTCTAGGATGTGGTTTCTGTCTTTGTATTTTTTTTTCTGTTATTATCCTTTGAAAGGCTGGATTCATGGAAAGACATTGTATGAATTTGGGTTTGTCATGGAATACTTTGGTTTCTCCATCTATGGTAATTGAAAATTTGACTGGTTATAGTAGCCTGGGCTGGCCTTTGTGTTCTCTTTGTGTCTGTATAACTTTTGTCCAGGATCTTCTGGCTTTCATAGTCTCTTGTGAAAAGTCTGATATAATTCTGATAGGCCTGCCTTTATATGTTACTTGATCTTTTTTCCCTTACTGCTTTTAATATTCTATCTTTATTTAGTGCATTTGTTGCTCTGATTATTATGTGTCGGGGGGAATTTCTTTTCTGGCCCTGTCTATTTGGTGGTCTGTAAGCTTCTTGTATGTTCATGGGCATCTCTTTCTTTAGGTTTGGGAAGTTTTCTTCTATAATTTTTTGAAGGTATTTGCTGTTTGGTTGTGTTTTCCTGTTTTTCTTTAAGGACTTGTAAATCTTTAGCAGTGTTCTCCTGTATTTCTTTAAGTGAGTTATTAAAGTCCTTCTTGATGGCCTCTGCCATCATCATGAGATATGCCTTCAAATCTGGGTCTAGCTTTTCAGGTGTGTTGAGGTGCCCAGGACTGACTGAGGTGGGAGTGCTGGATTCTGATGATGGTGAGTAGTCTTAGTTTCTGTTAGTAAGATTCTGTTTTGTTATGTTATGTTATGTTATGTTATGTTATGTTATGTTTTGTTTGTTTGTTTATTTGTTTTTTCGAGACAGGGTTTCTCTGTATGTACCTGGCTGTCCTGAAACTCAGTTTGTAGACCAGGTTGGCCTCGAACTCAGAAATCCACCTGCCTCTGCCTCCTCCGGAGTGCTGGGATTAAAGGCGTGGGCCACCACACCTGGCTGTTAGTACGATTCTTAAGTCTGTCTTTCGTCATCTGGTAATCTCTGGAGTCAGTCGTTATAGTTGTCTCTGCTTAGAGCTTGTTCCTCATGTAATTCTGTTATTCTCTACCATCAGGCTTGGGAGAGTAGCTCTCTCCTGAGTTTCAGTGGTCAGAGCACTCTGCAGGCAAGGTCTCCTCTTTCAGGGGAGGTGCACAAATATCTGGCATTCGGACTTGCCTCCTGGTAGAAGAAGAAGGCCTGAAATAGGGCCTGTCCCAGAAGCTGTTAGCTTCAGTAGTGCATACTCTCATCTGTGCAGACTAGTCTTGGTGGAATCCGAGAACCAAAATGTCTCCTGCAGTTGCTTTGGCAACTCCCTCCTGGGCGGAGCTGACACCTCTCCTCTGGCAGTGAAGGTGCCCAGATGTCTGGAGCCTGAAAAGGGGTCTGCCTCAGAAGCTCTGTGGCTCCCACCTGTCCCAGAAGCTGTTAGCTTCTGTAGTCCACACTCTCACCTTCGCAGAGTAGTTTCGGTGGAATCCGGGAACTAAACCAAGATGTCTCACGCAGGTGCTCTGGCAACTTCTCTATTTTGTTTTTGAGAAATACTTTGAAATACTAGAGAGGTAGAAACCCTTTTCCTATTAATAATAACAAAGTTTTCAATGTGCAGAAGATAGAAATATCTAAAACAGCAATAGGGGAAAACACAAGTCACACATATTGTCTCTGAGTTTACTTTAAACATCTTTTCATTTCCATTTCTATTTGATTCATTTCCATTTGATAGGCTTCCAGAGGCCAGGCAAAATAAAATGGTACCGCCTTTTCCACTTCATTACTATTTGCTAGCTTTCATAGTATTGTGCATGCTAGTAGAGGAATAAAGTAAACATTCTTATTCTACTATGAACTGTGAGCTACAACAATGACTGACCTAGCAAGACATGACTCACATCCAATAGTGACAGAAATATCATGGAAGTATCTAATTGTTTTCTGATTGGATTTAAGACCCACTTCACAAGTTAAAACTCATGCCTAACACATTCATTTTGGCCAAAATCTAACTAGAGAGTTTACATGTCCTAGAGGAGCATATTAGTCTGTTAAATGGTAATGCTACTAGACTCTTAATCATTCAGATATATACACAGATTAGCTAATCTCCCAACCTTCATCAAGGAGCAGCAGATAACAACAAAAACACAAATCTACAACTGGCCAAGATGCAGAGACAGAGAACTTAGAATGCTGAACCTTAAAATGTAAATCTATATTATAACCCTGTGCCTAAGTCTCAGGGAACACTGGAAGAGAGAGGGCATATTTTAAAAGTTAGATGAGGTAAATGACTACAAAAAGGAGTATTTTCTGGACTTAGTATAGGAGTTACACATAGAAACTCACGGAAATTGAAATACCATGTAAAGGACTTCCACAAACTCAAGCAATTCCCAGGATGGAGAAGGGAACTAGGAATGATAGCTGAGAAAATGGACAGAAAATTGCTTTAAGGTTTGACCCCTGTTTAGTTGACATTAAAGTGGAGAGCCACACTCAGGTGGATTGTTACACATTTACACACACTTATGTAAATGGATAATATGATTTAGACTTTATGGATTTGAGGAAAAAAAAGAAAAGGAGAAAAACAGGAAACAAACTTAGGCAATAGTAAAGAGGGAGATTTGAGAGGATATGGAGAAGAGATGATTATGATCAAAACATATTGCAACAAACTGCTCAAATAATTCATTAAAAATGAAGAAAATCTCAAGAATCACTCAAATGTGAAGGATAAAATTTCAAAGGCTACGATAAAATTATGTTATGTTGACACGTAGCACATAAGGTCCAATATGACTTACAGACTACTTTTCATCATGAACTTATAGGCTCACTGAGAGTATGATTATATTTTTGCAGTTCAAATAGAAAAGAACAAAACAATATATCTGAATAAGATTATTCTACCTGAAAAAGATACCCAATACAATAGATAGATAAAAGCTTTCACAATAATAAAAATCTAAGAGGTTACAGCTTCACCAACTTTCTTCCACAGGGAACCCTAATAGCAAAGACACTGAAACAATAGTCACTGATAAGTAGAATAAGTAGAAAGGAAAAATATGGTAATAAGCTTGACTGATAAAGTAGCCGGTCTTAGTGTCAGACTTCAATGTCTCTCAAGCCAGACACAATAAGGTCATTTCTTAGCCTTTCACTAGTTAGAAAGAACAGACTTTTTGAAAGGTTGAGTTTAATGGGTTTATGTGATTCTTCTGTTAGTTACAGTGGGTGTGTAGTGGGAGGTCCATGCTTCCCTATCAGTTTTGCTTCCCTATCATGAGTCTATTATCCAGTCTATTGGCCTTGGCAAAATGCTCTGACATGGGCCCTCATCCCAAAGATGTCCAATAACAAAACCCTCTGAAAAAAAATGTGTGACAAAATATAAATATTCATTTTTACAGTTTTATTATCCTAGTAGTTGCTATTATGATGGGATGATAATGTGTGAAATTTGAAATAGAGAATTCTGTGACTTTTACTTGTATAAATGAAGTTGGGACTGGCAACGACATGTTACACCATGACAGAAAGAAACAAATAAGACAGTGTGGCCATATCCTTAATGAGTGGGTCAGGTTGTCTAAAGATGATGGATTATTTTCTCTGAATACAATGGAAACATCATTCAACTTCCAAGCAGCCACAGGATTAGACAGCTGTTGATGGATTCAGGCATATTCAGAACAGTTGACAGTAAAATATCACTTTGGAAACATTTCAAAGCTTTCACATATTGATAAAATGGAACAAGTTTGTAAGAAGAATAAGGATAGTGAAGGTCTATGAATATTATCAATAATGAAATTTAGCAAAATATTGCCTTAGGAGGAAAAAAGCCACCTGAAGGGATGCAATACTTCAGTTTTCAGTGTCTCAAATGCATAGCATGAAAATTTGTTTCACAAAATTTCCAGGGTATTATGCAAGGAAAGAGCCTTGGGTTACACTCTTACTTCACAGAACTGCTTAAGAATGTGTTCCTAATGTGACATTAAGCTGCCACTGAGACCTCAACAAGGGAGAATTGAAGTGGAGGAACTATAAGAATGCCTCTTGAGAGAACTTGAGGGACAACACAAATCTTCTCCAAGAAGAGATCATCTTGGCTTACTGCTAACAAAGATGGAAGGGCTAGACTACTCAAGATCTTGGCAGCCTATACCTACCACTATTTGGTGCAGAGGCCGGACATGGAAATAGGATTTTGTTTCCCTAATTCAATTCTGGTGTTGACTTAATTCTGTACCTGTACCTCTATTTTTTCCTTTTGAGCAAGTAATATTATAGTGTATTAAATGATTGCTGCTCATCTCAATGCTACTGTATAATGCAAAAATCTCTGGATATGTTGGACCCCTTGTTGGGGATCTGTTTTCTGTGCTCAGCCTGTGAAGAGAACTGTGGGGCCCTAGTGTATTGTTTGCTCCTTTGCTCCTCTCTGGTGAGTTAAAATGGCTTTGTTCTTCTGTCAACTTTCCAAGAGAACATTCTGTTCATGTATTATCCAAAAATATTATAGTAAAAATGAAGGGTTGAAATCTCCAAAGTTTTAGGCTATAGTAAGACTCTTATCCTTATAATGTGATCATTTCATGTATTTATTTCATTAGTGGAAAATATATAGAAGAATTCAACTGTATATAGAAATTCACAATACTGTGGGCTAGGGAAAAATCTTGGTGGTATGAGGTTCCAAAAGCTATATAAACATGGGGCCTGATAGCCTGAATTGTAACTTTACTGCTATGCAAAGATAGAGCAGAGATAGCCAGATTCATCGGGTATATTGACATGTCAGTCCAAAAAAAAAAAAAAAAAAAAAAAAAAGAAGATATCCAAGTTTCCTGAGAGTCCCCATATCTAGAAATAATGTGGAGAATGGTAGAGAGATCCACTGTGTACCTGTGACCTCTGTATCTTCATGCATGGAAGAGTGCACTTGAACAGACATGTGATCACATACAAGTTCATACACAAACACACACCAGAAAAAACTCAGAAAACTCTAATATTACAAATATGGTATATAACCCAATGTTATCTTTATAAGTAAGGTAAAATCAAAATGAAACAGTAACTGTTACTACATTACAAGAAAAAAATTCATATAATAAATTGGATGTCAAAACCTCAAAGTATGAATAAAACCATTAAATACTGAGCTTTTATTTTCTATTTATTAAATAAATTATTTACACTCTTCAAGCTTCATTTAAAATAAATGCCAAAATTATTGAAATAAACGATTACACTACAACCTTATTGCCTTTAAAGCACATATAAAGATCTTACATCTTACAGTGCCATGAAAAAAAAATAAAAGGTGAAAGTGACACATTCATGAAACAAATTATCCTATAAAATTCCATTATTATATGTCCGTATGTTGAAGGTGTATAGATCAGATACTCATATCAATGCATTCATGATAATAATGTGCATAGAGTCACTTTTCTGTTGGCTTTGCTACTTATTTTAGGAGTGAGGTGATCAAATGTCAGGGATGTTCACTATTAATATTTTTCCCTGGGTACTGTACCCTACTTCCTAGTGAATTTTGTCAACATAAGTGTTATTAAGAGATATAGGGAACACAGGACCCCCAATGGAGGAACTAGAGAAAGTACCCAAGGAGCTAAAGGGGTCTGCAACCCTATAGGTGGAACAACAATATGAACTAACCAGTACCCCCCGGAACTCGTGTCTCTAGCTGCATATGTATCAGAAGATGGCCTAGTCGGCCATAAGTGGAAAGAGAGGCCCATTGGTCTTGCAAACTTTATATGCCTCAGTACAGGAGAACGGCAGGGCCAAGAAGTGGGAGTTGGTTGGTAGAGGGGTGGGGGAGAGAGGGTATGGGGAACTTTTGGGATAGCATTGGAAATGTAAATGAAGAAAATAACTAATTTAAAAAAAGAAAAAAAGAGATATAGGGGTCAAAGAGGATAATACATGTTATTTTTATATAATATGGTGAGCTCTAAATGTGATGTCTGACAAATGCTCAGAGATATTTTTCCTGAATATTTAAGATAATTGTACCATTTCTCCCATCCATTACTTTTCTCCAAACTCTACCAAGCATCTATCCTGTTCTCTTTCAAATTTATGAACGATCTCCATTAATTTCTGTTACATCCATATATGTGTATTTACACTGGCTGCTTTTGTATATCAACTGGACACAACCTGAGTCTTCAGAGAAAGGAACCTCAGTTGAGGAAATGCCTAGATGAGATCCAGCTGTGAGGCATTCTCTCAATTGGTGATCAGTTTGAGAGGGGTCCATCACATTGTGGGCATTATAAATCCTGGACTGGTACCCTGAGTTCTATAAGAAAGTAGGAAGAATAAGCCATTAGAAAGAGAGTGTTAATGAGCACTCTTCTATATTCTTTGCATCAGCTTCTGTCTCCTGCTTCCAGTCTTGCTAGAGTTCCTGTGCTGACTTTCTCCAATGATGGGCTATGATATGGAAGTATAAGCCAAATAAGCACTTTTCAGTCCAACCTGCTTTTTGGTCATGGTGTTTCATTGCAGCAATAGAAAACCTAAGAAAAATTGGTACTAGTAATGTTGTATTATGACAGACAGGACTGTATTTTGAGGATAGTGGAAGAACTTTGGAACTTTGGGATAGAAGAGACACTAAGTGTTAAGGACTCAGTGGGATGTGGGAATTTAGAAGATATATGGATGGAATTTGAGAATATCATCCTGAGTGAGGAAACTCAGTCACACATGATATGCACTCACTAATTAAGGGAATTTTAGCCCAAAAGTTCAGAATACCCAAGATTCAATTCACAAGACCATATGGAGCTCAAGAAGAAGGAAGATCAAAGTGTGGATGCTTCAGTTCTTCTTAGGAGGAGGAACAAAATACTCACAAGAGAAAATATGGAGACAAAGTGTGGAGCAGAGACTGTAAGGCCATCCAGAGACTGCCCCACCTGGGGATCCATCCCATATACAGACACCAATACCAGATACTATTGTGGATGCCAGGAAGTACTTGCTGACAGGGCCCCGATATGGTTGTCTTCTAAGAGGATCTTCCAGAGAACCTGACACATACAGAGGTAGATGCTAGCATCCAACCATTGGACTGAGCACTAGGTCCCTGATGGAGGACGTGGAGGGTTTCTAGACCAATGGAGGGAGCAACAGTGTCAACAGACTAGAGCCCCTGAAGCTCCTGGGAACTAGACCACCAACCAAAGAGTACACATGGAGGGACCCATGGCTCCAGCGGCATAAGTGGCAGAGGATGGCCTTGTGGGACAACAGCGGGAGGAGCAGCCCTTGGATCTGAAGTTGTCCGATGTCCCAGTGTAGGGAAATGCCAGGGCAGGAAGACTAGAATGGGTGGGTGGGTGGGGGGAGCACTCTCATAGAGGCAGGCAGATGGGGGATGGGATGGGGGTTTCAGAAGAGGAGACCTGGAAAGGTGAAAATACTTGAAATGTAAATAAAATATCCAAGTAAAAATGGAAAAAAAAAATACTGAGATCAGGGCAGATGGTGGAGGCCTAGCTTACGAAATTCAGAGGGAAGATTAAAGATGCTGTCAGAGACATTTGCTCTTTTATTTAAGATTCTAGGGATTTGGTTATGGTCTGAAGAATCATCTATGCTTGACAAGATAATAGAACTTCCAAAGTTACACCTCTAGCATACTAGGGCAATTGATGCCCCTTAATTATAGGTAAGAAATTGGTGATAATTAAGAAGAGACCAGGATCACTGAGATAAAATCTTCTGGAAAGTATTTCCTGATAGCAGAGAAATAATTCCAGAGGCAGCCAAAGTTGTACCTCATGCTGTTAGCTAGCTTGGTAATGTGTAAGAATCACCCATGTGGTACTGGTTATGATTACATGAAGGGGAGCCCTGGAGGGGACCTGACTCTTGACACTGTGAGACGTCAGATGAAGCCATTGGTAAAGGTATAGCCTCGTTGGCAGTTGAGTGCCCAGGACTAAAGTAGTGATGCAAAAAATTTAGCTTTGGCAGCTTAAAGAGAGCCAATGAATGGTTATTGGTGCGTTCGCCTGACCGGCAAGAAAGACACAACAAACCAGAATCTTCCATGGCAAGAGCTTTATTGCTTGCTTCTCAGGAAGATCCCAAACAGGGAAAATGGCGCTGCTTTTATAACCCGCAGCGTGACGTTTCAGCACCTGATATGGCGTGACAGCTCCCGATTCATTGCTTGCCCATCACCCCACTATTACACCCTGAGAATGGGAGTGACTAGGAGTGAATTCAGTCTCGCACCTGCGTACAAGGCTTGTTTACTAGTTTGGCACAGCGGAGGCCCGCGCCATCTTATAATGGCGATTGCTCGTGGCACACACGGCTCTCCTCAGAGATTACTGGCAGCACGCACGAGATTGCTCGCAGCACGTACAGGCTCTCCACATATTGGTGACAGTGAAGCCTGCTTTTAGAAAGGGATCCCAGCAGTTTTATCTATGACAACATGGTGAGTTGATCTTCAAGAACAGCAGCAGCAATGGGGTGGAGCCAGCCAGAGCATAGAAAACAAGTTGTATGTACTACAAAGGGCAGAGCTGGTAAAGTAACCCACCTTTAGAGGAACCCAGAAAATCTTGACTGGATCCCAGACATTGTCCTATAGGAGTTTGATTTAACTTGATTGTGACTGTGCCCAAATTATTTCCTCTTATAAAAAGTATTTTAGTAGAGCCCACAGTTGAAAAATATTGAACTTTAGAAGCCTTTGGGTTTTAAAAGGATTGAACGTTTAAATGGAATAAAGCTTTAATGTTTTTGAATTTGTAAAGATTGTGGGACATAAGTGTTCTTTTTTTTCCAATTTTTACTATTTTATTTAGATTCTAGTGTTTTTTTTTCTTGAATTTTTATTATTTTATTTATTTAGATTCTAGTTGTTGCCCTCCTCTCAGTTCCCCCTCCAACAATTCCTCATCCCACTTCTCTATTCCTTACCTTCAAGAGGATGTTTCCCCTGTACCAGGCCTCTCCCTTCACTGGATCCTCAAATCTCTGGAGGATTAGGCCCACCGTCTCCCACTAAGGCCTGACCAGGTAGACCTCTCCTATATTTGTGCCAGGGGACTCAGACTACCCTGTGTATGCTCCTGTTTGGTGACTCAGTCTCTAGGATCTCCCTGGGGTCTGGGTAAGTTGAGACTGATGGTCTTCCTGTAAGGTTGCTCTTTCTTAGGAATGCATAAGAAATGAAGGGTATAGTTTAATAGTGATGTGTTGTATGTCAAGTTGGCAAGGGGTCAGTTTTACTGGATGGTTTCCTCTGTCAATTTGACACAAATTAGAATCATCAGAGAAAGGAGACTCAATTGAGGAAATGCCTCCATGAGATCAATATGCCAGGCCTTTCTCAATTAGTGACAAATGGGGAAGGGCCCAGCTTATTGTGTCTGACACCAACCATGGACTAGTGGCTCTGGCTCTGTAAAAAAGCATGCTGAGGAATCCAGCAGGCAGTACCCATGGAGGAACTCTGGATCAGCTCCTGCCTCCTGGTTTCAGCCCTGCTTGAATTGCTGACCTGAGTTTTTCCAATCATGGACTATGCTATGCCAGTGTAAGCCAAATAAAACCTTTCCTCCCTAACTTGCTTTTTGATCACAGTGTTGCATCACAGCAACAGAAACACGAAGACAATATTCATATATATTGCTAAATACAACCTGCTTGCAAACAGCTTAATACAGTCTGTATAATATTACATGTATGTCTCTTTTAAGGACTGATCCTTCTGTATTGGACAACCTATTGGAATAACTTTTCTCTCAAGAAGTCTATTACTTCCACTTTCAGCATTCCCATCATTCTTTATAAATGATTCAGTTCTTATTGTCTTATACTCATCCTCTTTGGCATACTTTTGTTGCTGCCTTTCTCAGCATTCTAGTGAGAAACTGTGGGTGTAGTTTTTTTTATGTCTAAGAGACATTCTCCTTGGAAATTCCCTGGTCTGCCAGTTCTTACAATCATTCTTCCTCATCTTCAACTATGTGTCCAGAGCCTCAGATACAGGCCTTGTTGTGTTGCATCATCCATTGATACTGGGATCTGAATTTTTATGGGCCATGGTATTCTGTAATTATCCATTATTGATAGTGCTCTTAGGGATTATGTTGGTTAAATAAAGTAGTAATTTTAGGTGATCCTCTAAAATCTATTACTTCACTACCCCTGGCTAGATTTTGAGTATCATTTAAGATCTTCCTGTTGCTCAGTGGCTATTATGTCCTTGGAAACCACCAAGGTATATTATGTCTCACTATTCAGAGATTATAATTCATTTGTCATTTGGATCATTGATGGGGATAAGTCAAGGAAGGGACTGCATGGAGAATCCCTAGGCTAGATTCTGGAGATGTCAGTTTTTAAAATGAGCATAATTCATTTCAAATATTTTAGCTTCTTTTCCTTTCTTTGTGAACTTGAAATTTGGTTTCATTTCAAAACATCAAAAGATAAAATTTTAAGTCTCTCAGTTAACATAGAGTAAAAGTCTATATGAAATGAACCAAGTATACAGAGAGAGACAGACAAAGAGAGACAAAAAATCGAGAGGCTGAGACAAAGTGACAGAACACCAACACCATAAATCTAGAAAACAGTCGACACCAGAGAGCATTCCCAATCATTGACCCCCAAC
Organism: Mus musculus; assembly: GCF_000001635.26. Lineage (NCBI taxonomy): Eukaryota > Metazoa > Chordata > Mammalia > Rodentia > Muridae > Mus > Mus musculus. The sequence continues at coordinate 27,445,594 of NC_000067.6, forward strand.
TCTAGTTGACCTTTAGAGGTTAGAGGTTACATTCAGTCCTGAGAAGCCTTTGGAAGTCAAAGGTCCAGTCCTTGCTCTTTCAACCGCAGGTAAAAAGCCAGCAGAAAAATGCCTCCACATATCAAAGCTATCTAGCAGGCATCAATAAAAAAAGTCCATCTAAACCGTATAGACTGTATGCTATTCTCACCAATCTTTCAAACTTTAGGAAGTCACAATTCACAAATAACAAGTTTGAAAGTAATTACATGTAATCTAAGTACTCTACCTGAGCCATAGCAAAGATAAATTAACGAATGGTGAAGGTAATTTAAAAATTAATATAATAAGGTCAAAATATTCCTAGAATCGGATGAAAATGAGACCACAAAACCTCCCAGGATCAATATTGATAACTAGTGGTTTTTAGGGAAAAGGGTGTCAATTTGATTGGTTGCCTTTGATCTAATAATAACTTTACATCCATGTTCATAGTCTTTCTCATTGCATTTGGCTATATATTAAAAAGAAGACATCAAAGTAGTGATTGGGGTGGTGGGATATGGAAACAAATTAAAAAAACCATTACACTACATATATATGAACAGCCAAATACTGAATAACTTGTAGAAAAACAGCTGCAGTATGTCTGCACCAAGACATTACATTTAATTAGTTGTTTTGAACACTGTTTGAAACAGTATTGAGTTTAGAGAGCATACCCAAACATTGGCCCCACCTCTAGTTTGCATTTAAAGGTCAGAGGACACATGGATTGATATTACAAATAAGCAGCATAAAATGAAAGAAGGGTTAGCAATTATATATTGCTTACAAGGTCAATTTATTTCTAAGAGAAAAATAGACTCAAAGTGATGGTATTATCCTGTTCCATGAAAGTGAATCCAAATATAAGTGAAAGTAGCTGAATATATAAACAATAGAGAAATAAAAACATCTCAAATATAAGGGTAGTTATTATAAAATGATTGCATTATTAGTGATAATACTGAACCATATAGCAAGTTAAACAAAAAAGAAAATATGCAAAATACTGATCTATCCTAAACAAAATTAATCAGATAATGGGTAACATAAATAACATGCCAAAGTGCACCATAAAATATTCATCTTAATAGATGTAGACATATCCTCTGACAATATTCAATATCTTTTTCTAAAGGAAAAAAAAGATACAAAGCACTACAAGTAAACAAAAAAAGACAGAAAGAATATAGCATGTTATCACTGCTTATATTTCTATACAATTGAGAATACTGTCATGTTTTCTGTATTATTATTCTAAATTCTAAGAAATGTAAATGTTGTACATAAACTAAAAATTGAATACAGAAAATGTGGTACACATATGAGATGTGTATTTGTGTGTGTGTGTGTGTGTGTGTGTTACATTTTACAAACCATGTGTTATAATTTTAAGTATAGTAATTAATTATAGCAAGGTACTTGGAAAATAGCAAATTATTTACTGCTAAAGTTATGTTCTTCACCTCATTATATATCAATGATAAAGACTTCATTCTATTTTCCTCTTGGTCTTGACCTTGCTAAGATAAACAAAAAGGTTCATCATTTGCTATTTAATGAATCTAAAAGTCAGGTAACCAATATACTTAACTTCTTTCGCGAATGTCAATCTATAATACATTTGGAGAGTATTGCTTTATTATATCTGGTTGTATTTTCAGTTTTCGATGCCAAAAAAACATAAAAAAACCTGTTTGCTACTGTCTTATTTGCTGTTCATTATTATCTACAATTTTCCTAAGGTTTACCCACCTAGTTTGTCAATATCTATTTGAGTGACATATTATTTCTATTTATTTTGTTTCTATGGTTTATGCAGTACACTCTTTGAACAAGAGAAAATTTGTGTCAACAACATATATTGAATTCTACCACAATTATAATTTCAAAAATCTTGTACAAACAAGTGGTAAGGAAACAGGTGCTTAATAGAATTAATATTCTTGTACATTTTATTATTCATGTTATCTCAGAAATAAGAGAATACAAATCTAACTGAAATAGATCTCATCACACATGGGAACCTCTTCTTAACACCTGGGTGAACCACGCACATGAGTTTAGATTAATTCCTCATTGCTTTGAATCTCTTCAATTAAATCCATCTCAAAAAGGTCTTAGACTCTTATTTCCTTAGAATAGAATTTACTTTACAAACCAATCCTAAGAATTGAAACTTTTGCTTTATTGAAAAAATGTTATAACAATTATTCCAACATTTTAACATAGTTTTTTTTTCTTTTGTCGTTTCATTTTTTCCAATTTTTATTAGGTATTTTCTTCATTTACATTTCAAATGCTATCATTAAAGTCCACTATACCCTCCCCCACCCCTGCTCCCCTTCACACCCACTCCCACTACTTGGCCCTGGTTTTCCCCTGAACTGGGGCATATAAAGTTTGCAAGACCAAGGGGCCTCTCTTCCCAATGACGGATGACTAGGCCATCTTCTGATACATATGCAGCTAGAGACACGAGATCCCGGGGGTACTGGTTAGTTCATATTGTTGTTCCACCTATAGGGTTGCAGACCCCTTCAGCTCCTTGGGTAGTTTCTCTAGCTCCTCCATTGGGGGCCCTGCGTTAGATCCAATAGCTGACTGTGAGCATCCACTTCTGTGTTTGTCAGGCCCCAGCATAGGCTCACAAGAGACAGCTATACCAGGGTCCTTTCAGCAAAATCTTGCTGGTGTATGCAATGGTGTCAACTTTTGGAGGCTGATTATGGGATGGATCCCCGGGTATGGCAGTCTCTAGATGGTCCATCCTTTCGTCTCAGCTTCAAACTTTGTCTCTGTAACTCTTTTCACAGGTGCTTTGTTCCCAATTCTAAGAAGGGGCAAAGTGTCCACACTTTGGTCTTCGTTCTTAAGTTTCATGTGTTTTGCAAATTGTATCTTGGGTATTCTAAGTTTCTGGGCTAATACTCACTTATCAGTGAGTGCAAGAACTCAAGAAGATGGACTCCAGAAAATCAAATAACCCCATTAAAAATGGGGCTCAGAGCTAAACAAAGGATTCTCACCTGAGGAATACCGAATGGCTGAGAAGCACCTGAAAAAATGTTCAACATCCTTAATCATCAGGGAAATGCAAATCAAAACAACCCTGAGATTCCACCTCACACCAATCAGAATGGCTAAGACCAAAAGTTCAGGTGACAGTAGATGCTGGAGAGGATGTGGAGAAAGAGCAACACTCCTCCATTGTTAGTGGGATTGCAACCTTGTACAACCACTCTGGAAATCATTCTGGCGGTTCCTCAGAAAGCTGGACATAGTAATACTGGAGGATACAGCAGTACCTCTACTGGGTATACATATCCAGAAGATGTTCCAACTGTTAGTAAGAACACACGCTCCACTATGTTCTTAGCAGCCTTAATTATAATAGCCAGAAGTTGGAAAGAACCTATATGTCTCACAACAGAGGAATGGATACAGAAAATGTGGTACATTTACACAATGGAGTACTACTCAGCTATTAAAAACAATGAACTTATGAAATCCCTAGGCAAATGGATGGATCTGCAGGGCATCATCCTGAGTGAGGTAACCCAATTAACATAGGTTTTAATGACTGCACAAGTAGATTAAATAGTATACAGTATTGAGAACTGGGGGAATATATCGGTAATATAATTTGTTGTGTTGAACTATGTTTCATAAAAGTACATTAGCTCTCATAGTTAGCAATGAAGAAAACAGTTTTTTATGATAAATTGTAGAAACGATTAAGACCCAGCAGAAATGTATTAACAATTCTGATGAACAAATAACAGAAAAGACTGGCATACAGTATGAGAATTCAAATAGAGCAGAGAAGAGTCCAAGAAAGATATTTAACTTAAACTGAATACATGGTTTTATAGGAAAAAATCATAAAATTTATTCTGAAAATTATTTTCTTCTGTCTCAATGCATCCCAGATTCTCTCCTCTCTACCTCTATAACCCCATGTCCTTCCCCCTCATTCTTATTAAAAATAAATAAGCGAACATGAAAAAAGACAAACAAGCAAATAAAGAAGAAAGACATGCATACTAGAAAGCACAAAACCAGAAACCATAATATACAAGCAAAAGACCATTAATAGCAGCAGCAATAACAACAAAAAGTGCAGAAAGAAATATGAGGAAAATATCTAGAAAAATACTAGTGGATTCATTTTGTATTAGCCCTCTATTTTTGGACCTGGGGCTTACAATGATCTGTAATACACCCAACTTCACTCCATTGCAGAAAACCAATTTTTTTTCCTGTGAAAGTGGGTATTTGTTACAAATACCCCATTGCTTAGGAGTTGGAGCCTGTGATTACTTCTTTTGCACAGCTCTGTGGACTTCTCTGGATCATATCTGTGCAGATCCTTCCCATGATGCTACAGTCTGTAGGAGGTCATATGTGCATTCGTCATGTTGAAGCTAGAGAACAGGAATTACTGGGAATTGTCCATCAATTACTTCTTAGAAAGATTTTTTTCCTCTTTTGCATATCTCCCTGAACAGTGAGGAGAGGGATGTGAGGAAGACATTGAATTTAGTACTGAATTATTCCAAAATCTCTCACTCTCAACAAATTATCAGGTCGTGTATCTCTGTGTTAGTTCCCATCTATTGCTTGAGAAAATGACAATGGTCATGGGTGAGGGAGAAACTAATCATCGAAGGGTTTTGAAAAATAAGCAATGTCATTAAGATCATTTGATGGTTATGTTCCTTTGCTTTTCCCAGGGCTTATGATCTATCAATTTACAAGTTCTTGGCAACCCGGCCATTGTTCATTTCATCGAGTGGACCTTATTTCCAACCAGAGAGCTATGGGTTGCTCCCACACCTTTGAGCCACTACTGAACCAGCATACCTTGCAGGCATATCACCATTGTAGATTTTAAGGTTTATAGCTCAGATGATAGTGCTTTTACTTTGTATTATGAAGAGTATACCTTAGCATACAGTAAACTCTAGTCAGTAGGGCTCAAGACTCTCCTTAGGTTCCAGCTCAAATTCTTCCTGATATATCAGAAATATGGCTGAATGTACCTGATAAGTCTTCCAAACTATACATGCTATCTTCAGAAGAGGGTTTTATGATAATTTTGTGGAAAGCAACAAATAGCTTTGGCAATAACTTAGGATGTTGAGTGGTTTCTAAGGTCTCCTTTGACTAATGAGTCAACTAAAATTAACCCATTTTTACCATTGTGCATTTCGTTTGTTGGGGAACGATGTCAAGATGGACTGTTGTCTTAACCATTTTCATATGTGTGTGTGCTTGTGTGTGTGTGTGTGTATCTCTTTTTGGGAGATCTTTCACTTCTCCCATTCACTTACATGATGCCTAAACTCTGTGATTATAAGGATTATATTATGACTATCAAAGACTTAAAAGCTAACATCCACATAGAGAAAACACACAATATTTGTCTTTTGATGTCTTCACTATCTTACTGATGATGCTTTTTCTATATCTCCATCCATTTACGTGATTTTTCATAATTTTATTAACAGCTTGAATAGTGATCGATTGGATAAATGCACCATAGTTTCTGTATCCATCTATCCATTGATGAACACAGGTTCTTTTCAATTACTGGCTATTAAGAATAGAACAGTCATGGGAAACAAGACAAGTAGCATTCCTCCATGGTCCCTGCATCAGTTTCTCCTCATATTTGAATTTGTCATAATTGACTTACTTCATTACATTTGATGATGGGCTGTTTTATTGAACTGTGCGTGAAATAAATCCCTTCTTTCTCAAATTGTTTTTGGTCACAATGTTTCATCAGATCATTAGAAACACTAACTGAGAATAGTGTTATAGCCAGGTCTTGAGGTTGATCTATTTCCAGCTCCCTGGAAACTCAACATTGATTTTCATAGTTTTGTACAAATTTTTACTCCAAAAGCAATGACCATGTCTTCATATTTTTCCCACACTCTTGAAAGCATACATTATTATTTGTTTTGTTGATCTTAGCCATTATAATTTGTGCTAGATGAAAATCAAAGTAATTTTATTTTGCATTTCTCTGATGACTAAGCATGGTGAACATTTTAAAATGTTTCTCAGTCATTTGGGTTTCATTTTTGAGATCTCTCTGCACCCCATTTTAAATTGTTTCAGTTTCTGTCTCAATATCCATTTTGTTTTCATTCTTTAGATATTTTAGATATTAATCTCACATAACACTATTTTCCAGTTCCTTGGTCTGCCTGCTGCTTTGCTTAAGTGATGGTGTACTTTGTCATGAAGGTTTTTGATCTTATGATTTTTTTTAATTTCATACGTTTTCTGTATTCTATAATTTAGATAATTTTGTGCTGTACAATTTGTATTATATGATTTTTAATAAATTCCCATTTATTTGTTGTTAGTGTTATCTCAATTGCTATTTGTGCCCCATTTATAAAGACTTTTCCTGTGCCAATGAGTTTGAGATTATTCCCCAGTTTGTCTTATGTCAGATTCAGTATATGTGGTCTGATGTTGAGGTCCTTAATCCATTTAAAGTTCAGTTTTGTTCTGATATTCAGTCCTGTTGTGTCTGAGAAACCGCTTCCTTGGTGTCTGGTGTTGTCTATCCTCTTTAAGTCTTACAATCCTTCTGCCTCATCTTCTTCATGCTCTCTTGGTCATGTGAATCCTGTGTTTTGAATGAATCTTTTCATAATTCATAAGATAGTTAAGAAGACTAGTGAGTAAGTCAAATTGAAGACAGTAATATAAAATTCTAGGCATGTAAAGCATAATTAACAGACAAGAGTACCTAAGCAGAGCCAAAGTCATTTGAGCAAATATATGAAGATTGAGAAAATGAAGTAAAGCAACAGGAATGAAACACAAAGAATGAAACATTTACACCCAAATCAAGCTTAATCTCTCTCTCTCTCTCTTATTTTAACACTCAAGAACTGCACCAGTAACCAGCATAATTTTAAAGGTCAACTTATTATTGTTAGAATGTGGAAAGTGAACTATACTTAAAAACAATTCATGTATTCTTCCTTACATATACACAAAATGATTTACTAATATAATGATGGGTGCTATATAATATACATGTGTATACAATTATAGCAGTATTAAGTTTTCTCTTCTTAAAATTGTTTAATTGTTTTTAAATGTTAACTTTATTTTATGCTATATGCACAAGCATTTTCAAACCAACCTTGGAAGTGAAATACTTGTATAATAAAATATTAGGTCATGGAAGAAAGAAGTTGAAAATAGGAACATCTCTAATGAATATGGAACAATGAGATTAATATAGTGTCATTTCAACATTACCAAATGTAACAGATTAAAAATTATTCCTATTATATTTTTGACAAAATTCAAAGAAATTGAAAGGATAATTTTCATCCTTATATGGAAGCACACACACACAAACAATGAAACACAGAAACAAACATTCAAGAGCAAAACAGAGTAGCTAAAATATTCTGAATAATAAAGGAACTGACAAAGGTATCACAACCTCCAACCTCAAGTTGTACTACAGTATGGCATTGGTATAAAATCGTTCAATGGAAATAAAGATCCAATCATATTACAAATCTAGAGAAACCTGATTTTTTTTAAGCCAGAAATACATATTGGAAAAAGAAAGCACCTTCAACAAATAGTGCTGGTCATACTGGATACCTGTGGAAGAATGCAAATAGTACTAACCCTAGCTGGCAATTCCTAGAAACTCCCTGGCTTTGACCAAAGAACCAGGGTGGAGATTTTCACTGTCCTTCTTGTCCTCCAATACCAAACTCTCAGACCTATTCTCAGATCTCTATCAGACCACCTGCTATGGCCTCCCCTTCTTGTTTATCACCATTTCATCTACTATTCATCAGTGTTATTTGATATGATTCATATTAAATTCTATTTATTGTTAAACCTGTTTCATATTTATGAAGCTGGAACTAAATTCTTTAATCTTTTAATGAGCCATAATTTGATAATTTTCTGCCCAGGGGGATGGAAGAAAAAGCAGAATTAAAAAGCAAATTTCTCTCTAAGAAATTTCAAAACAATTGAAAGAAATTCAGATTGTAATCTAATAGGAGTCCCTTCACGTATATTTTGTGAAATTTGTCTCAAGTCTTTTAAAAAATATGATTACAAGTTAGTTTTTTAAGTAAAAAAGCAAATGACTCAGATCAAAATAAATATCAATATGAGATTCACCAGTAATTTCAGCATGTTTTTGAAAGTATTTATGAGTTGGAAAAATGCTAAGTGAACAAAATTAGAAAGACAATTTTATTTGACTTTCTCAGTATATTCTCCACATAAGTTGTTATACTCCTCAACAAAATAATTTCTGTGAATATGGGAATTGTTCTGAGTTAATCATTAAATATCTATACAATGTCAAAGCACCTAGAAAAAGTTTACTTGTGGTTTTAACCTAACAAGCTTTTTAATGTTTTCTGAAATATTTCTGCTTTCTATGTCTAATGTCCATTATTTTATAATTTGTATGGTCAAACTGCTTAATGCTAAGGCTATACCTTGGAAAATATAATAAATAATTTTACACATATTTATATGTATACATATTAAATATATTAAAGAATATTAAGCTGTTGCCTAGATTTGGCAATTTATTATAATGTTATAATATAGATAAAGTGCCTTGATGATAGTGTGTATAAATACCTTGCATGTACTTATTGGCAAGAAATTATATTATTCTGCCTCAAGAAGGTACTTCGTACCATCTTTTGACTATGTCTTTCAGATTTATTGACTTTGAAGACTGACCACAAGATAATCTATAGCATTTCTTCAGCCATACATTGAAAATGTTTGCCTATATAAGTTGCCTGTGTCCCAGGAGATGGCCAAATATATATTTTCAAGAGGAAAGAAGTAATTAGACTGTAGGGATTATGGAAGCACCAGGAAGTGGCAAGAAAAATAGCTGATGAATATGATCAATAAACAATAAAAAATGTTAGTTTCAAAAGTTCTTATAATCTTTACCATTGATATTTCTCTGAATATTATTACTTGATAATTATAAGTTCTAAGTATTCCCAACCTCTAAACTAAGAGCAACTTATGCTATAGACAAATAAAATAAAATGTCACATCAATGTTTACAATCAAGTGTAAAGATACATATGCATTAAACTGGGAAGAAATGAATATATTATTACATAATTGTTATAATAATTATGAAAATATTTTAGAATTTTGAGTTGAATTTAAAATTTTAAAAATGTCTCTATTTTTCCTTCCCACAACACATGAAAATGTTTCCTAGGTTCAACCCAGTACCATGTAAGTTTTTAAATATTAAGACCATAATGAAGTCATGATACTATGTTCAAGAACCTTCATTTGTAGACCAATAAGTTGTCAGGGTTTACTTATCAAGGGAGCTTGACCTTATTCTTCAGAAAACAAATATTTTGCTCTTTTGCTTATAATTCTATGAAGGTCAGAATTTAATTTCCTGATTAAAATCATTACATAGTAGTGTCCCAAAAAATGCAGGGCATTGAGAAAATGTCTTAACCATGACAGTAAAAGAACTTTTCATGAATTAATAAAATAGAAAAAGAAAGTATTAATATTTCATACTTTAAATTAACACTGATAATCTCATGTTATGTTTACATAAACACATCTAGTAGATATAAAATACTCATATGCGTATACCTTTCTATATGCATGGTATGTTAATTTGTCTTAGTTAAGGTTTTTATAGTTGTGATAAAATACCATTACAAACTTGGGGATGAGATGGTTTATTTAATCTTTCATATCCAGACAACAGACCATCAGAAAAGATGTCAGATCATGAACTCAAGACAGAAACATGGAAGTAGGAACTAAAATAAAGATAGCAAAAATGTTCCTTATTAATTTACTTTTCCAAGATTGCACAGTTCACTTTCTTATATACTCAAGGAACATGTACCCTGAAACATAAAAGTTGGATACAAAAAACGAGGTGGAACTTTGTACATTAATCAAGAAAATACCCCATGGGCTCAATTCCAGAGCTGTCTGATGGAGACATTTCCTCAAATGAGGTTCCCTCCTCTCAGATGATGGTAGTTTGTGTCAACTTGTTAAAGCACTAGCCAGTACATAGGGCATTACTTTCTCACATGATCAAGTAGTTTATCTTCCCCTAAGTGAGATTTCTATGTTCATTTTTGTCTTCAGTAACAAATAGATGCACATGTAATCGGATGAATAAAAACACTAATTGAGGATCCTATAGTATTAGTGCCTACTAATTTGTATGTGTTTGTGTGTGTGTGTGTGTGTGTGTGTGTGTGAGTGTGTGTGTGAGCAAGAGAGAGAGAGAGAGAGAGAGAGAGAGAGAGAGAGAGAGAGAGAGAGAGGAGTCTTTGTGTGTATATGTGTGTGAATACACATGATTCATTTATTGTCTTATAATTAAGGAGAGAAGCTATGACAGGAAAGGATTTTATTTCCATATTTTTTAAATAACTAAAAGCAACTTGAGAAGCAATGGGTTTGTTCATCTTACACTTCCACATCACCACCATCATTAAAATCATAACTGCCATCCACAGAACAAAGACATTGTCTTCTATGTCCACTTCACAGTCTCACAGTGCTGCCATCTCAAAACTTCTGGTGTATCTTCTACAACTGGGCTGTACCTTCACAAATAACCTCTTCCCTGATCTTTCAATGACTTTGACCTTGACTGCATGGTGCCAAGTCTCAACTTCTACGTGTGAAGCTTTCAGCACTAGAGTGTCTTTTGAAACTGAGATGGAACCTTCCCAATTCTGGCCTTTTCTTTTCCCAGGTCTCAGCTGTTCTCAATGACACCTTAAAATCTTCAAAATTAGAAGCATATGGCAGAGATTTATACATTGCCAATTTTACCTACCAACATGACATTGTCTTGGCCTCCTTAAGACTGCAGATTCTCTGAGCATGCTGACCCAAAAACATTTAGGTTTATCAATCCCGGTGTTCATTTTAATGCCACCTGATTCATATGCCAAGTATCAACTGATTAAGTAAAGCAAAAGCTTCACTTTATTGGATCTTAGTTCAAAATATCAGATAGTCCTGGTAGAGGCTTTAAAAAAGTCATATTTTTTCTGAGATTTTACAAATCAGGCTTCCAACATCTCTCATTCTCTCAACAATATCTTCTATGTTCTCACCAAATTTCATTAAGTCTACAACACTTGGCTTTATAACCAAGAGCCTGAAAAATCCTTCTATAATTTCCTGAAGATCTCACATGACAAGGCCTGTCACAGCAATAAACCACAACCCTGTCCCAATTTCTGGCTTAGTTAGGATTTTTATTGCTGTAATAACAGACTATGACCAAGAAGAATTTAGGAAAAACAGCTTTATCTTATAATTTCACATCATACTCCATTATAGAAGGCAGACCCATATGCAGAGGCCACGGAGAAATGCTGCTTAGTGGCTTACTCATAGGTTGTTCAGGCTGCTGTTATATATACTTTAGAAGTATTTGGCCAAGAATATCAGTACCCACAACAGGCTATGTCAACACTTGAGAAGTTGACCTATGGTAGTTGACCTATATGGTAGTTTGTGTCAACTTGTAAGAGCACTAGCCAGTACATAGGACATTACTTATACACATGAATTGTAAATTATTTCTATATTAAATCTGTCATGCAAGTAGTTTATCTTCCCTTAAGTGAGATTTCCATGTTCATTTTTGTCTTCAGTAACAAATAGATGCACATGTAATAGATGAATAGTTAATAAACACACTATTTAAGGAATCTGTAGAATAGTGTCTAATAATTTGTGTGTATGATGGGTGTGTGTGTGACAGAAAGAGGAAGAGAGAGAGTGAGAGGGAGAAAAGGGAGAGGGAGAGGGAAGAGAGGGAGAGGGAGAGGGAGAAGGAGAGAGGGAGAGAGGGAGTGTGTGTGTGTTTTTTATATAGGTGTTTTCTCAATTGTACTTCACTATTCTTAGAAGATTCCAGCTTACAACAACGTGACAAAACAAACGTTGTGATTGAAAATATGTGTTTTCAATTTTAATACTTAAGAATGTATTGAAAGAGGCAGGGGTCAAAGTGTGTGAATGATGTTAAGTGGTTAATATAGCTAGCAGTAACTTTCTCTAAGACTTTAATAAAGCACATTCAAGGAATTGGAGAGAGCAAATGGGAGGTAACCTTAATACTATTTAAATTATTATCTTAGTTAGGGTTTTACTCCTGTGAACAGACACTATGACCAAGGGAAGTCTTATAAAAACAACATTTAATTGGGGCTGGCTTACAGGTTCAGAGGTTCAGTCCATTATCATCAACGTGGGAGTATGGCAGTATACAGGCAGGCATGGCACATGCAGAGCTGAGGGTTCTATATCTTCATCCAAAGACTGCTGGTGGAAAACTGACTTCCAGGCAACTAGGGTGAGGATCTTATGCCCCCACTCATAGTGACACACCTATTCCAACAAGGCCACACCTCCAAATGGTGCCACTCCCTGGCCCAAGAATATACAAACCATCACAATTACCTTATACCTTTAGCTTATCTAGTTGAAATAATTTATTTTAAAACTGAAGATGTTCATGCACATGGGAGATATTTCCTTATTCTGAGGTCTTCTGCAATTTTGTTTTTCAGTTACTTTAAGTTCTTGTCATACAGGTCTTTCACTTCCTTGGTTAGAATTACACCAAGCTATTTTATATTATCCATGGATATTGTAAAGGGTCTTATTTGTCTAATTTCATTTTTGACACATTTATCATTTGGATAGAGGTGGGTTATTGATTCTTTTTAGTTAATTTTGTATTCAGCCACTTTTTTGAAGGTGTTTATCAACTGTCAGAGTTCTCTGGCAGAATTTTCAGTTTATATTATGTATACTATCATATTATCCACAAATAGCAATACTTTAAGACTCCCTCCTTTCCAATTTGTACTCCCTTGATCTCCTTTAATTGTCTTATTACACTGATTAAAACATCAAGTTTTATATTGAATAGATAAGGAGAAATTAGGCAGCCTTTTCTTGTTTCTGATCTTAGTGGAATTGTTTTTATTCTCTCTACATTTAGTTTGATGCTGGCTATCAGCTTGCTGTATATTGCTTTTATTACACTAACTACAAGAAAATACCCCAAATTGGTTTCTATTCCATTAGTAGAAGAAGGAAGTAATAAATAAAAATATTCAAATATAACAATGTAAAATTTGAAAGAATATTATGATCTTAAGACAGACTCTGAATGAGACAAAGAAATAGATAATAATTGAAGAAAGCTATCATGCTAAAGTAGAAGTTTCAAGTAATAGCATGTAACTTAGAAAAGCTATACCTCTACAATGGAATATGTTTTACTATATAGTATGGAAAAATACTACTATTATAGATTACAATTTAATACATATGTGCAAGCTTAAGTAGGCTTAAAACTACTACTGGAATAATATCACTAAAACATTTTTAATGTGTTAAAGTAGTTTCAATGTGATTAATTAATACAGATCCAATTATACACAATGTGTGATGATAGATTTATTAAATACTATATTATAGATTGTTTCAATCTGTATGGATATCCCCACACATAAGGATGTCTGTAATAATCACTTCTATCAAAATGACAAAAAGTTAGATATCTAACCTATTGCATACTTACTAACTTGTTGGAACATTCCCTCTAGGAGAGGCTTAGGAAGCCCGTAAGAATTGGGAAGGTAGTAAATCTTACCTGACTCAAAAAGTGCAAAACCTAAAAATTTTCTCAAAGCCTTTCCTTACAAGTATAAATCAGTTAACACAAAATCCTTCAACAGATGCTTCAATCTTGTTAAAGATAGAACACCAAGAATATAGTCTTTGTTCTCTTTCTTCATAAAAAATAAATTTTGAATGTTCAGTTTCTATTATCAGCTCTGTCAGTCATAGTTTTTGAATATATTTTGAGACACACACATTTTTATACAGTGTGTCTGTTAAATACTTGGGAGTTGAGTCTTCACCACTCCCCCAGGAATCTGGTTCTCTAACTGAGAATCTCGATTTGTCTGTTATCTCCACAGAAAAATTTAGAAATTGGTCCCAGTTTGATATATGGTGTTATCATCATTGCCCACTTCAGTTGTCAAGAAGAGCTTCAATACCAAAGTCTCCCACTGTTGCGCTAAATCTCCAACCCGAATAAGCCTGGGAAATGAAATTACAACTCAATTAATATGAATATGTGTTGTGTGCTGGACCGGGCAGATCTACCACTACACTACCATCTTCCCCATAGAAGAGACCATATAACTTGTGGTTTTTCCTGGCCAGGTGCTTCTGCTCCACTTTTCTTCTTCTTCCTCCTCCATTGTCCTCTCTCTTTTTCTCCCATAACCTTCAACTCCACCTACCTTTCTTTCCCTGCCCAATCACTGGCTCTAGCCTTTATTTATAAATTAAGGTGGGAAGAAAGTTTACAGGAAATCACCTGAGTGCTGACTCATTCCTTGATTGCAGCCCCTCACAGGAAAACAGAATTAACATCTGTACTGGCTAGTTTTGTGTCAACTTGATACAGCTGGAGTTACCACAGAGAAAGGAGCTTCAGTTGAGGAAATGCCTCCATGAGATCCAACTGTAAGTAATTTCCTCAATTAGTGATCAAGGGGGAAAGGCTCCTTGTGGGTGGGACCATTTCTGGGCTAGTAGTCTTGGGTTCCCTTCACTATGTTCATAGCAGCCTTATTTATAATAGCCAGAAGCTGGAAAGAACCCAGACGCCCCTCAACAGAGGAATGGATACCAAAATTGTGGTACATTTACACAATGGAGTACTATTCAGCTATTAAAAAGAATGAATTTATGAAATTCCTAGGCAAATGGTTGGACTTGGAGGGCATCATCCTGAGTGAGGTAACACAATCACAAAAGAACCCAAATGATATGTACTCACTGATAAGTAGATATTAGCCCAGAAACTTAGTATACCCGAGATATAAGATACAATTTGCAAAACACATGAAACTGAAGAAGACTGAAGACCAAAGTGTGGACACTTTGCCCCTTCTTAGAATTGGGAACAAAACACCCATGGAAGGAGTTACAGAGACAAAGTTTGGAGCTGAGACAAAAGGATGGACCATCTAGAGACTGCCGTATCCAGGGATCCATCCCATAATCAGCCTCAAAACGATGACACCATTGCATATACTAGCAAGACTTTGCTGAAAGGACCCTGATGTAGCTGTCTCTTGTGAGACTATGCTGGGGCCTAGCAAACATATAAGTGGATGTGCTCACAGTCAGCTATTGGATCGATCACAGGGCCCCCAATGGAGGAGCTAGAGAATGTATCCAAGGAGCTAAAGGGTTCTGCAACTCTATAGGTGGAACAACATTATGAACTAACCAGTACCCCGGAGCTCTTGACTCTAGCTGCATATGTATCAAAAGATGGCCTAGTCGGCCATCACTTGAAAGAGAGGCCCATTGGACATGCAAACTTTATATGCCCCAGTACAGGGGAACGCCAGGGCCAAAAAGTGGGAGTGGGTGGGTAGGGGAGTAGGGGGGAGGTTATGGGGGACTTTTGGGATAGCATTGGAAATGTAATTGAGGAAAATACCTAATAAAAAATATTAAATAAAAAAAAGAGAGAAAAAAAAAAGAGAGAGAGAGAGAGCAGGCTGAGCAAGCCAAAGCCAGGAGAAGCAAGCCAGTAAAAAAACATTCCTCCATGGCCTCTGCATCAGCTCCTGCTTCCTGACCTTCTTGAGTTCCAGTCCTGACTTCCTTTGGTGATGAACAGCAGTATGGAAGTGTATGCTGAATAAACCCTTTCCTCCTCAACTTGCTTCTTGGTCATGATGTTTGTGCAGGAATAGAAACCCTGACTAAGACAACATCAAATACAATTATCCCCAGGGCTATCCACAACTTCCCACAGATATCATTTCACTTTTATCCTTTACTGTAAGTCATAATCTAAATATGGGTACTGATGACAGACTTTTATAAATAATAGACTTTAAAATTTTGTTTATGCCAGACAATTAAAAGACAGATAGTACTGTACCACTTCACAATTAAAACAAAAAACAAACAACAAAAAGCATTGGCTCAGTTATTTAAATTTAGGCAAACACATACTCTTAATGTATTATTTCTGCTACAGTTAGATAACTGTAATTATCTATGTAATTATATATGATTGATACTAATACTCCCTTACTTCTCTAAATCATTGAATCCAGCATTCCAGCATAACTCAGTGTCACAATCTGGTGGGGCAATGACTGGTCCTGGCAAAGCTATGGAGGTCCTTTAGCTAGGGGTAGAGAGTTTGGGCAGGACCAAGTGTATCACTAAATCTAATGGTTTTATCTTCTCCTGAGGAAGATTTACTGGAGACCCAGGCAGTGACCACAAATGACTCAAAACAAAGGATATACCCCATAAAAGTTGCTTAGTGTGTATAGTATATATACTTAGTGTATATAAATATATATATATTAGTAATTTGGAATTTTCCATGAAGTCCTACACCATTTTATTGGTTTATATATTTAGGGATTGTGGCCTGGATACTACATTATACACTTTGGACCCTATGTATGATTATAGTGTGTGTGTGTGTGTGTGTGTTCATGTAATGGTTAAAAGGAAAATGGTCCCAATGGGCTTATAAGGAGTGACAATATTTGAAAGCATTAGGATACGTGGCATTGATGAAATGAGGGTAGCTTTAATGTAGGAAATGTACCACTTTCAGGGAGGGCTTTGAAGCTTCATAAATTCATGGCATGCCCAGAAGGTCACTCTTTCCTGCTGCCTACCAATCGAGATGTAGGAATCTCGAATACTTCAGCACCATGTCCACCTGCATTAAATCTATGCTTCTAGCATGAGGATAGTGGACTAAGTCTCTAAACCTGTAAGCCAGCCCCAAATAAATGTTTACTTTTACAAGTGTTTACATGGTATACTTAAATACAATGATAAAATTAACGTGGAAAAAATGCATATGTTGATGATTATAGCGAAACTCAAATTTAAGGAAATTTATTTGTTGTTATACATTTCAAAAATAAGACTGGATATTTGTTTTTTGCTTGGAAAGCAGCCTTTAGATAAGAACAATCACTTATATCCACTTATGCCCATTTTAATATATTACAAGCACCTTATTAAAACCCATTTTTCTTTTAAATTAAGATATTATATATAACAGATACAAGAAATGTTGAATTTCAATGCTCACTAAATATTTTATACATTTCAAAACAGTTTTAAGATTTTCAATAAACTAAAATCTTCAATCTGATGGGGAAAAAATAATGTCAAAGGTACTTAAGCTCCGTTTAGATCATACTCTCTCCTTGCCAAGTGAAAACTCCCAAAATTCTAAGTGGAGAACTTGGTAGGTATCTGGAACTAGAAAAGTTCCAAGTAAATTCTAGGCAAGACAAAAGTGCTAGTTGAAATACATTTAATATATTCAGAAGAAGACACAGATGGAAAAAAAAAAACCAATGTGTTGGTAAATGAGAAAAAAATTTCAGCTGAAAAATTTGAAAATAATATTTTAATAAGGGAAAACTACAATTTTAAAGGTATTAATGATTTGAACATATTTAATATTCCTTGGAAATATTTATTCTGTTGTTATTTTCAATTTGGTTTGTTCATTTGTACATTCATTTGGGTTTATGTAAGACACAAGCTAGAATCCTCAAAGAGAAAGGACTCTCAGTTGAGGAAATGCCTCCATGATATCCACCTATAAGGCATGTTCTCAGTTAATCATCAAAATGATAGAACCCAGTCCATTTTAGATGCTTCCATCATTGACCTGGTGATCCTGGTTTCTCTCAGAACTCAGTCTGGGCATGCTATGTTATGCAAACCAGTAAGTAGCGTTCCTCCATGTCCTCTGCTTTCGCGTCTAGGTTCTTGCACTGTTTTATTCCCCATGCTGATTTCCACTGGTAATGAACAATGATGTGAAAGTATAAGGAGATTAAATCCTTTTTATCCAGTTGATTTTTGGTCATGGTGTTTCTTTGCACCAATAGAAACTCAAACTAAGATAGTGTGTCTGATTAAATCATGTTAAGGAAAAAAGGAAAGATGCTGGGTTATGGCTGAGAAGGTGCAGGAAACAATGGATGGGTAGAAAGACATGGTGCCAACAACTTCCCTGTTGTTTACTTACAAATACATGAAAAGGGAAGTAGACAGAGAGCTTGGACTCTACAAAACATAAGACCTGTCTTCCACTGATGCACTTTCACTATCTAGAGATCCTTCACTTTAACCCCAACATCTTATTAGCCATGGATCACAAATTCATGAGCACCATTACATATTCATATAATTTTTTTGCCCTTGAACGACTTTGACTCTTCTCCATTTAATAATGTAAAATTAATTGAGTTCTCCTCCAAAATATTTAAGGCTTTAGAGCTCCACCACTGTTCAAAAGTCCAAAGTTCAGAGTCTTCTTTTAAGTCAAGGTAATCTCCTAACTGTGAATATTTTTTTATTCTTACATATTTTACTTTAGACAGACATAATATATCCCATCATTGATAGAGGAAGATAGTAAAGGTTCATATAAACAAGGATAGTCAAAAGTAAAGATTTTTTCAAATTTTTGTTAAATATTTTCTTCCTTTACATTTCAAATGCTACCCTGAAAGTCCCCTATACCCTCCCCCTGCCCTGCTCCCCTACCCACCCACTCCCACTTCTTGGCCTGGCATTCCTCTGTACTGGGCCATATAAAGTTTGGAAGAACAAGAGGCCTCTTGTCCCAGTGATGGCTGACTAGGCCATCTTCTACTACATATGCAATTAGAGACGAGCTCTGGGGGTCCTGGTTAGTTCATATGTTTGTTCCACCTATAGGATTGCAGACCCCTTCAGCTCCTTGGGTACTTTCTCTTGCTCCTCCGGTGGGGGCCCTGTGTTCCATCCAACAGATAACTGTGAGCATCCACTTCTGTATTTGCCAGGCACTGGCATAGCCTCACAAGAGACAGCTATATCAGGGTCCTTTCAGCAAACAGAAGTTATTTAAAGTAAAGAATTTGACTTTACCCTTGACGTCTGGAAAATGTGTCATATCTGGTAATCTTGGCTTTGGTGCAGACTTTGGGCAATATGGTATTAGTCACATATAGGCTGAGATCAATCATAGGTAATCAGTCCATCACTACTAAAACTCTGAACACCAAAGCTTGGTTGAACTCTCCTGGATGACAGTGCTCCCATGCAGTGCCACATATTGAAGTTGGGCTGACATGTCCTGCTTCCACAGGAAGCACAATGGGATCTCTCCATCTGGAAACATCTGCACACTTAGACTCTGCCTTAGGCATCTCTTCCTTTGGTGGACTTTATACCTTTGTTTAATAATGTATGGTACAACTGCCAGTGGAAAAGAAAGGGAAATATTTGCAACACACAATGGGATAGAATAAATCAATTTCCAAATCAGGGGCTGAAAATCACCCAAGAAAACAACAAACTTATCAAGACTGAAACCCACCATGACAAACAACAGCCCTGTACTCTTCCTTGGGCATTTCAACTTCAAGGTGGCATCATCTACACATGTCTGTATTTTGCTGTTCCTCCCGTACATCTTTGCCAACTCTAGCCGTGTGGCTTCTCTCTTCAATGCCATTCATTCTCCAAAACAAATACTTCATGAATTAAAGAACCACGTATGTTCCAATGGTACATCCAGATGGAGCCAACTCTGATCCTCAAGTACCCCAGTAGCTCAACAACAAAAACACAATATTTTCCTAGGTAGCTATTTTCCTGGAGGAAACAACTCTGATGGCAATCTCTTCAAGTGAGGTCATTTCAAAGAAATGTGTGAGTGAGTTCCTGTTCCCAAAAAAAATTTGTCTAAGTGAAAAGTTTATGGTTTATGCAAATTATACTGGTTAACAGTTTTCTTCTTGTTATTTGTATTGACTCTGCCTCTTCTGCAATATTCATACCATTCAGTGTTTTTCTTCCTAAAAAAGCACACATTTTACACTTTTTGTTCTTTTTATTTTTAATACAATAAACATGGAAAAGGGTATTCATCAACAATCACCTAAAAGCCCATCATGCAATTCCGATCGACTGCCTGTGGACTGTATGTGCCTTCTTGCAGCTGTGGATAAATTTTAATGTAGCCCACTATACATTTATTGTAAGCATGACACTTAGGTAAATACTTTGTGTTTGACTGCAGTTCTTTAGCATGAACTTCACAGAGAATATGTTGTTTTGTAGTATCAAAATATTGTGCATACCTTCGGGTACTAATTTTTTTTTTCAAGTTCTCCTTTGTCAGTGAATGAGTTGACAAAGTTGAAAGTCAACTTCCATCAAAATTTCAGGACATCTGAGGATTACACAATGATGTTATGCCAAAGAATAAGGAGAATAATTTCTGATTAAATTGTAAAAAATCTGAAATTTTTGTATCCTTGTGAGTTTATCCATCCTTCTATCTATCTATCTATCTATCTATCTATCTATCTATCTATCTATCTATCTATCTATCTATCTATCTATCTGTGAATTCTGATCTTCTACAGTTTCACCAGATTCAAGCATGGAGCATTCCTTTCAGTATCCTTTGGCTCTGAGGCTCCAAGCATGTTCAGACATAGCCAATGAAATAATGCCACAGGTACCAATACCTCAGGCTCAGGGTTAGCACAGGGATGATCTCACTTTGGGGAAAGAACACTTCCCCCCGATAGGGGCAGGGAAATGTAGGAGATTAGGAGATGGCTAATACGACCTTATGTTTTGAGAAATACAGTACACTAAGAACAGGATCTTAGTAGCCTATGAAGTAGGGAGTGTGAGTGAGAAGCTAAGAGACAGAGTGACTGACAGAGAGAGATAAAGAGGGGATATAGAGAACAACATAGAGGAGACAGAAAGAGAGAAAACTTGTATTAAAACCCATAAGACACACACACCTGTGACCTGCTTCTCCCCTCTATGACACAAGATTTTTCACTGTCTCCAAATTACAACAGTTGTTCATGTCTTCAAACACATGAGGTTCTGGAGGTCATTGCACAATAAAACCATAATTCTTAATTTGGACATTAGGAAGTACTATAGAAAGTTACTAATTTTATAATAAATAAAATTATTAGGGCAAGTATGAAAGTACTGAAACACAACACATGTACATAAAACCCCCAAATGATGTTATATCAAATAATGAATATTTAGATTAATTAGAAAAAATATTCAAAAAGAAAAGGATGAAATAAACGAAAGGAAAAAAAAGTAACACATCATTCTTATAATCATGGAGAACTCAGTTTAAGATACATTAAATCCCATGGGTTTTATCTAAAAGTTCTGAGTTTATCTCTGGTAGGCTTAGCCATTAATCTCCGTAGTAATGAAGCTACATCAAATATACAAGAAAATAATCAGAAATAACATAAAATGGCATGGAAATAGGACAATTTATAGTATTGTGAGTGTAAAAGCACAGAGCTTATTTTTAAGCATTCATGAGAAGGTTTTGTTTTATTGTTTTAGTTGCATCTGGAAAGAGTAAGGGAAACTGATGTTTTAGTTATGTGTAATTGGTTACTTTGGAAAAAAATATATATGTAGAGAGAGAGAGAGAGAATAGTTAATAAAAGTCTATTCTGTACTTATAAACTGCTGAGAGTAGATCATGAATAGTCTAGCCATACAAAAAAGAAGAGATAATTATGCAAAAAAGATAAGCTAATTTGATTGATTATGGTAATCTCATAATGCATACTTATATCAAATATATGTTGAGCATAGTTATGTATAAATGTACTTGTCAATTATATTTTAGAATTGAGAAATAATGTTAAAAGAATATATTGTATCTAACTCTAAACATTTTTTTTCTTTTGACAGTCTGATCAGAAAGTAGAAAAGAGAGAGTCATATGAATCCACAGAGACTGAACCATGCAGACCACTTCTGCTCTAGTAAAAATGTATTCTAACATTACACACACACACAGACACACACACACACACACACACACACACACACACACACACACATATATATATATATATATATATATATATATATATATATATATATATATGAAGTTAAGTTCTACAATTTATAGTTTAAAAATTATTGAAGGAAATAATAGGTAAATGGCAGATTACATTAAAGGCTTAATTTTCTATGAATTATATGACTAGATTTTAATTTAACACTGTAACCTAGAAATGAAAATATGTAGTTATTAAAATACCTACTTGAAAACTCATAATCATAAATCTGACTGCTTGAATATTAATATGGTATCCCCCTTTTTGCATAGTAACTCCCTTAAAGTATAGATTCCTTTCCCTTTTCATAGTTCATTCTATAGTAATATTTTAAGAAAGTTCACCTAAAATTACTTCAAACTGTTTTGATTTCAAGTATCCCTTTCTTTAGAAACGTACTGTTTTCCTTTGATCCTTTGTGGCATTTCTCTGAAAGAGAAAATCAGAGAGTGTTATTGTAAAGCTCCGCAGTAAGTTTATAAAGGACAGCATTATGAAACAGCAAGGACAGGCTTTCTCTGAAAAGGCCTTGATCGCCTTGCAGAGATGGATCATTTCAGGGCTTCACATGAGACTCTGCTCTGGGAACAGGCCAACAGGCCAAAGGAACTTGATCTGCACTCTACTTATAAAAACAGATTTTAAACTATTTATTTTATGTCAACCAGTTTCAAGGCAAAGATGCCTTGAAAAAAGTGGGGTAAAAAATAAGATTGAGTAGAAGAAACCTCTGTTCTCCCTTTCAAAAGACACACTTGCAAATTTGTCTTTCAAACAATGTTTAAACTCAATATTAACCCAAAGTAAAAGCTAACAGACATTATGATGTGGTTTGAATTAAAATAATTGCTTATGATTTTTGTAAGATTTGAACTTATATAATAAATCATTTATGGAACAACAAACTTGTAAACATCTTTTAAAATGTTAAAATCAAAATATAGAAAGTTTTAGAAGTGTGAAATAAAATGAAATATCTCAATTACAAAATCAGGCTGCTTCTAACATTACCCAAGGGTAACATCATTAGTATGTAGGTCATGGAAAACAAGTGAGTGCCTGTACAAAAACTATGCTTACTAATGACTTCCTATCATGCATAAATGGATTTTAGCATTTAAACAGGCCCACATTTCACTACTTATCAATAACCAGGTTGGTCTGTCATTAGACTTTTCACTGGCGGCATTGTCAGGATAAAAGGTAGATGACCTAGAACCCTGAAGCAGTACTGTCTTTGAAAATAATAATTCTAAAGTTTTATATTGTCTGTCACTGATAATATTCACACTGCACAGCTAATGTAACAACATAATCTACCATTTATGAGATAGGATCACATTATTAGCATCTTTTATTTCTTCATATTTGGTTATTACCTAGTATGTTTATTGTTTTTAATTTTTAATGCATGTTTATGTTAGAATTCTTGCTGGTCAGTTTTCTGTCGTCCAGATACAAGGTATAATAATTTTTGAAGGGGTAAATTATATTGGGAAAATTCCCTTACCAGAGTGATCTACAGCGTTCATTTATTTTCTTCATGATGGGTGTGAGAGGGTACAGTTCACTGTGAGCAGTGGTACCCTGAGCAGGAAGCTATTGATTGTATAAGAAAAGAGGATCAGTAAGCCATGATGAACATCCCAATAAGCAGTATTTATCCACGGTCACAGCATCAAATTCTTCCTCAAGGTTACAGCAGAAGACCCAACTAAGACTTCATTCAATGATGGACTGTGTCTTGGATATAAGAGTGACATAAACCCATTTTCTCCAAGTCTTTTGGTCATGATATTTTATCAATGTAATGAAAATCTAAGGCACAACATTGTGATGAATTTTATTACAGCATTTAAGCACATACATGTTTTTATTCTTTCTTCATTTTTCCTTCCTCCACTCTCCTTCCATGACCCTCCCTCTCTCCTGTTGCTTGTCCCTTTGTCTTTCTACATCACCATCTGTCTTTCTGCTTTCATGACACATGTATTCTAGGAATAATTTAATTTTTATAAATTTCATTTAAAATATAATTACATCATATTCCTCCCCTCTTTCTTCCATCCACTTCGAAGACCCCAGCCTACCACTCATTCCTGGTCCCAACCACTCTCAAATATATAAACCTTTCTTCCTAATATATATATGCACAATTATCAAATAAATACTATAACCAGCTGCATCTTTAATTCTTGTTTATGTGTGTGTAGATTTACATTTTACCACTTTGAGCTAGTCTAACTTTTCTTTAAAACAGTCATCAGTTGTGTTTAGATCCCTGGCAATTCACATGATCCCAGGAGATGTTCTTCTTTTTCACTTAGCCTGACTTTAATAATTTTACAATAGTGAATAGGAATAGTGTTATAATTTGGAATCTCACAATCTTTACACCATCATGTCAATGTTACCTGACTCATAAAGATAAAGGAGATATGATGTAGATGTATCCATTTTTTGCTGTTCTCTCCCCTCAAAATCTCTTGAATTCATCAGTGCATCCCAGATGTATTTTCCAGTGATGGTTTTCTCCATTTGCTGTAAAAAGAAGCATCTTCGATAGAGAATGGCAGATACATTTATCTGTGATTATGAGGGTATCATTCATAATGTAGTTTGGAATATCAACATGGTGGTTTCAAATGTTCTTTAAATATGCATGACCTTACCTACTCAGGGAATTTAATTAGAATTACAGTACCAGACAGGGGGTTTCCTTCCAGTTGAATAGTCTTTACATACACTCAGACAACTGTTTGTTACCACCAAGTACATTTCACTTTTTGTACCTTTAGGGATATCTGGCCATGTTGGTAATTGCTGTAGTCTACAGGTGACAAAGCCAGGAAGAACTGTTAATTGCTCCCCTTTCTTGTCAGATTGCATAGTATTTTCTGGAGCCATGGAAGCTAGACCACAGTAAGAAGGCTTCCAGGTAAGATTAAGCTCAAGATTAAGTCTTATGTTTTGAGTACATGCCTTCTGCAATAGGAATTTACCTTCAACACCTGAGGGGCATCCAAAGGTAACAGCCATGATCTATACTGTTGGAGAATCCCCTGGATTATTCTAACCAACCTTTATAAAGGAGACATAACAGGCTCAGATAATGTGGTTCTCCTTAGTAACTGGTTCTTGTGGAGAACCTTGTTAAGGATTGTAATTGTAACCTCCCCCAGCCTGAAGCTGGCTGAGCTAGACCTTGACCTTTCTGCCACTAAGGAGATTACCTAGGATGGAGCCTTCCTAGATCACTCTGTTGTTCAGCCACTGCTGCTGTTCCCCTTCAAGATACTGTTACCTGCTGGGAGGCCTCTGAGCTATTCTGGAGACTACACCCTATCCTGCATGTCACCTGCAGCTGGACTCCAAGAATGAATTGGTGGGAATGCTCCCCCCCACCCCCTTTATAAGCTCATTTGCAATTAAACATTTGAGCTTTGATCAGGAACCTTGATTTAGCTCCATTTTTCTCTCGACCTCCTAGTTCCCCTCTCTTTCAGCCCCGACCTGCCACTCAGGTGTATCCTGTCCATGTAAGCCATGGGCCTGCTCGCAAAAGATTGCAAAGTAGCACTCTATTTTTCTAGGAACTGAGATTAACAATAAACAAGTGAGAACTCACAAAACTAAAACCCTTCTGTAGAGCAAAGGAAACAATCAATATAAGAACCCACAAAATGGGAAATAAACTTTGTCTTTAAAATATTTGACAAAGTAATAATACCCAGATAAACAAGATCTAACAGAATAAACCAAAGCAAACAAAACAAAACAAAACAAAAACATGCCAAAGAATCAAATAGTGCCCTGAATAATGAGCTAAGGACATGGAGAAAATTCTTTAGAAGAAATAAAACTGACAAAAAAAAAAAAACCCATAAAAAGTGTTCGCATTCTTAGTTATTTCATAAATCCAAATTATATCAGCTTCATGATTCCTCTTAATTCAATCAGAAAGCAAACAGTAAAACAATCAAACAGACAAACCTGACGACAAATGTAGCAAGTTTGTGAGTGAAGGGGGATTTGCTGTCACTAAGAGTACAAATTGGCACAGCCACTCTAGAAGTTGGTATAAGATGCCCCCTCAAAACAACCTTAAAAATTAATCTACCATATGATCCAGCTATGCTCCTCCTTGACATATGCTCCAAAAACTTGACATTCTACTTTATTGATACTTGCATAGTTGGCTTCACAGCTACCATAGTCACCAGAGCTAAGAAACCGAAACAACTTAAATATCCTTCCATAGAGAAATAATGAAAATATGGTACACATATACAATGGCATATTACTCAGCTCCAAAGGAAAAAATAATATTTTTTGCTAGTAAATGTATGGGCATAGAATAGTAAGCAACAACCCATATCTAGAAAAAATAAATACTACATTTTTTTTCATGTCTGTAGTTCCTAGATACCCATCCTCACATGTGGTCATAAAATAATGTGTAACACAGAAAACAGAAATGTACAAAAAGATGATGGAGAGATTCTTGATAAAGGAGCAGTATAATAAAGGTGGAATGAAACAGAAAATAAAGATATGTGCAAAAGAATATATAATTTGGATCTCAAATGTGAGGCAGGATCTCAAATGAATTGCCAATGCTGATATCAAACGTCGACCTCTGCCAGAAGCTCCTTTGCTGCTATGATTATAAGTATCTGCTGTTCCTATCTCTTGTGTATATTTTTTGTGTGAAAAGAGAATTTTAATTTAAAAAGAGGCTAAGATATTTTAAAGGAGTTGGAGTCAGAATTAAATACTCCCTTGTAAGAGTATTTACTTCAAATTACAATTTGTCTTTCAGGAAAAAAAAGAGTTATAAAACAGCTTTGATTTATATATTGCCCACTGAAATATCATTCCAGTCTCTGCCTTTATGCACTATATATATATATGCACATATATATGTGTGTGTGTGTGTGTGTGTACATATTATAATATTTAGATACTATACTTCAGGCAAATTTTCATATTGCTGTTTTCCAAACAGTATGGTAATATCTGAATATAAAATGTATTAATATACATATATTTAATTCACATGAATGAAGTCAAAGAGGTTAAATACATCTCCACAGGTTTAAATATTATTAAGTGGCAAAGCCTGACCTTGAACTCAAGCATTCATATATCAAACACTGTGTACTTTCCAATATTTCAAACTGCCTGGTTATGAAGTCAATTGGGTTTAACCTTCAATTTAGAAATAATTAAAGTTAGTAATACTTAAAGGAACTGAATACTCTAAGTATTCTAAATTGTTTGTGGGAGTTGATTAAGTGAGGAGAAATGATGATTTACATAAAATATTCTTTTCTAATGAATCATTTTATTACATTTTAAGGGTTGTAGAAAGCCCTGAAACTTTTCCATTGACACTAATTTACATATTAAAGTCAGCAGTACATATTTTCTGCTCTGGGGAGCTGTCTGGTTCATGTGTCCAAGGATCTAAGGTTTTAATTGTTTTATTTCATTTTTATTGTTATTTTAATTAAAATTATTTTAAAACCTACTAACTTGCAATTGTTTATTTATTTTCATCTAGATTTGTAAACATAAATATAAGGATAAACTAAAATTAAACTTATAGATGGAGTGAATACATGTTTTTGATGCTTCATTTTATATATAAATGATGCTTGGAAAATATTAAATGTGGCATATTCATATAACTTAATATTAAATGTTCTTAATTTTTTTCATAAGTGACACTGTGAAGTATCTTGGAAAATTATTTTAATTTAGAGATAAAAGTATGCCTTAAATTTTAATTTTCTTGACAAGAAATATTAAATCTACTTTAGACAGCATGTAGTATTTGCACAGAGAATTCCACATAATAAATGCTTTCTTAAAAACATTAGATGACAGCTGCATCGAAAAAAAAATGTAATTGCATACTTACTTATACAAGAGCATTATTGACCTAACATGATGTTTTCTATGTTTTTCTGAATGGATTAATGTTCTCAATCCCATAGTATTTTGAAATTATTGTTCTCTCACGAAAGATTAATTAACCTGAAAAATGTAGTAATACACACAAATGAAAGAAAAACTCCATTATTTTGTGTAACTTCAAACCCCATGAAGGAAAGAGTTCACAAAATTATAATTAAACATAGACTACTGTTAGCAAGGTGAAATTTACTGAGTGTTTCATGTAAAGAGGAGAAAGAGTTATATTCATGTAAGCTCTAGTTGTGAAGAGGAGTTCAGTAGTAATTAAAGATAAGTAAACAAAGTCAAGTTTATGAACAATATACCAGACAATGGTTAAAAATTCAAAACTAACAATTCTGATTTAAGACAAATTTTAGGAAAAGTGAATACATTTTGGACCTGCTCCAAAAACTACTTTGTAAATATCCCAGGGATGGTTTCTTTTTGAAGAAAAAAAATAGTCCTAGATAAAATACACATTATACAGAAAGAGGTGGAGAATGTCTCACCTGTCAAACATGCTTGAGGCAGGGGTATCACTCCATCCCAAGAATCCACATCAGGCTGCTCATAAACACCTGTAACTCCAACTACATGGATTTCAAAACATTTACTGGCCCTTGACACCACCCACATTTGCCATACACAGAAATAGAAGACACAGAAACACACCCTACTCTCATTCCCCCTACATATATAATAAATGGTATTATAATATAATATGTAATATAATATAATATATAGTATAATAAATCATATCCTATATATATGTATATATACTTATATATATTTCTTAAAAAATTAAAAGTAATTAGAAACATGGGGAGGTAAACAGAGGAATTCAGTTGGAACAGAAAATTGAGAATTATTTGATAAGTACATTCCGTTAATCTTGCTGATTTATGGTTATGATCAGTGGACACTGTCTTAGCCATCCATGTTTCTGCAGTTTGTAGCTTCAAAGACCTTTAACAACTTACATGTACCTATCCCAGAGGGATGTGGCAGGAAAGGTTCTCTAGTGGAGTAAGTTTGCTGCTGATGAGCTAAGTTTGCTTCTGATGAGTTTATGTCAAATCTTGTTTAGCACACTAGAACATATGATCATAGTAAAATTAGAATTAAGAACTGGATTTGGAAGAATGAACAAGAAATACATATTTTAGGTTGTTGCACTAATCAAAAGAGAGCAGTTGTATCTATATAATGAATACTTCCTTTAATCTGAGGAAGTAATTGTTTTATATGTGCTAAGAACATGAGCTAGGACACAGTGGAGATCAGTAAAGATAGTTTCATGTCACAGTTAAATCTAAATTTAGAAGAAAACCATGGAAAAGAATATTTTACAGTAGCCATTTAAAAATAAGTAAGGAGACTGATTAGAGGATAATAGCTAATGCGTACATTTTTATGCCTATAATAGGTGATATGAAGACTTTGATTACTGGACACATCTCATGGGAAAACTGGGGAGCCATGAAGATACCTGCACAATGAGGGTTTCTAATAGTGTTCCATTCAGGCTTTCTGCACCTCTGCTCTGGCATCCACCTGAGCACAGACTGATCTCTTACTATTGTATTGATCCTAGCTTGAGAACCTTCTGTAGTGAGTCATACATGGATGCCATATGTACAATGTGGAGACAGCATAGAGGCTCAGTGCTCTGGAAGGTTTTCCTCTTAACCACACTGGTTCAGGTGTGTGGAGAGGGAGGAGCCTTTCCTTATAGGGAACCAATGCAGACAAATGACTGCACAGTTCGAACAGTAGACAGTGATATCCTAGGAGAAAATGGCATGTTGGAGGTGACAATACTTTCTGCTTTGGCTCTGGGCTTACACTGTGGTAGTTAAGCTTTTAAAGGGTACTTGGCATTTGGCTTGAATTTTCAATTCCTCAGCTTAGAGCATGGGAATCTGATAATCCTCAGACCTGCTCTGTGAGAAAAGGACATAAGAGCCGAAGATTGAAATAGCTATGTGATTCTCAGTGCTTGGCAGACTTGATGTTTCCTGATCTCAAGGCTGTGCCTTTGGAAGAATTCCCTTGATGAATGTACACCCCACGTCTACAAAGTCACTGAGGGAGAATTTTAAATACAAAAGCCAATAGTTTTTATCACAGCCAAAATTTGTTAGCTGAAAATAATATTTTCCATTTCACCAGAAGAGGAGTTTTTTTTTTTTTTTATCATTTGGAAAAAATTGAACTAGAATGTTCTTATTAGGTTTATAAGACAAGTGTAAATTTGATTATATACATTTTAACCAAGCAAATATCACAAATGTGAATAGTGTTAGTTTACATCAAGAATTAAAAGTTGGAGTTAATGTCATACTTCTTGCTGTTATTGTTGATAATGGGCAATTCCTTTAACACAAAGATACACAAAGAGATTTATTTGTTGATTTCAATTCAGGGATAATGTATTCACCATGTGCCTCTCTTGTGAGGAATGGAAGCAGTTTGTGAATGAATACACATCTAAAGAGCTACACATTACCATTGTACTTTCACTCAATCTGTAAGAGATCTCTTTGTCTTACATTTATTTATGTATTTATTTATTTATCTATTTATTTATTTAAATTTTTCCTACTTAATTACATTCCAAACGCTGCTACCCCTGTCCTTCCTCTTAATCCTTATCTCTGCTTCCCTTCTTCTCTGAGAAGGTGGGGTCCGCTAGGTATTTCCCTACCCTGATACATCAAGTCTCTGCCAGATTAGGCACATCTCCAGCTGAGGCCAGGCAATTCATCCTTGGGAACCTCATATCTATTAAAATGGCTAAGATCCAAAAATCAAGTGACAGCACATGCTGACAATGATGTGAAGGGGAACACTCCTCCGTTGCTGGTGGGATTTGAAACTTGTACAACCACTCTTAAAATCAGGTGTCTCAGAAAACTGGAAAGAGTTCTACCTGAAGACCCAGGTAGACCACTCCTGGACATATAACCAAGGTGCTCCATTCTGTTCATAGCTTTTTTACTGATAATAGTTAGAAACCAAAAACAACTCAGATGTTCCTTAACTGAAGAGTGGATACAGAAAATGTGGTTCATTTACACAATGGGATATTTTTGAGCTGCTAAAAACACTGACATCATGAATTTTGTAGGCAAATGAATGGAACTAGAAAATATCATCCTCATTGAAGTATCCCAGAACCAAAAGCACATCCATGGGAGGAGCTTAGCATAACTCTCCTCTGAGAAGCTCTACCCAGCATCGGACTGAACAGATGCTGATAGTTGCAGCCAAACAAGGAATGGAGGTCTGAGATTCTTTTAAAAAATATATTAGACATTTTCTTCATTGCATTTCAAATGCTATACCAAAAGTCCCCTGTATCCTCCCCCAACCCTGCTCCCTTACCCAATCACTCCCATTCTTGGCCCTGGCATTCCCCTCTACTGGGATATAAAATTTGCAAGACCAAGGGGCACCTCTTCCCAATGATGACCAACTAGGCTATCTTCTGCTACATATGCAGCTAGAGACACAAGCTCTGGGGGTTCTGATTATTTCATATTTTTGTTCCACTTATATGGTTTCAGACCCCCTCTGTTCCTTGGGTACTTTCTTCTAGCTCCTCCATTAGGGGTCCTGTGTAACATCTTATAGATGACTGTGAGCATCCACTTCTGTACTTAATAGGAACTGGTATAGCGCCACAAGAGACAGAATAAAGAATTCACATTGTGAATGAGGAAATACAATCTGCTGTGAAAAACAGTAAGTATAACTGCTGTAGAAAATCTTTGTGATGAAGTATAAAATAATGTGGGAAATTTCCATGGTTTTGCAACACAAAGATTTTAACTGAACGAATAGAGATAGAACAGAAAGGCACATGATGTAGAGATTACTAGGTCCTTAGCTTTCCATGACCCTGAACTTCCTGTAAACCACAGGCTTCAGGATAAATTATTTTGTAGTCTCTATTTAATGAAGGTGAAAAGTTATCCCAAATTTTTTATGGTACAATATCTAAGTAGAAGCTATTTTTATGTGGACAATAAGGCCACTCTTTAATATTAATTTTATTCTCTAATATATATCATCTTTACTAATTAGCTATCATTAACAGGATATTTCATATTTGTCTGAAGAGAAATAGGTTCAAGGGCAGAGAGTTGCTTATTTATCTCTGCTTCCTGGTAGCTCACTCATTCTCTGACATTCAAGAGTGATTAGTATATTAAAGTGGAATGAAACCTTTTGTGGTATGTCTTTCACAAGGCATTAATAATATCACTCTCTACATTAATAGAATTATGTGCTGATATGATTGATATTAGAGATCACAGATCACTTTTCTAAGGACAGCTAACATTTTTAGATGCTTTAACTCCCACATTGTACGAGTTCTGAAAGTCCCAGATGCAGAGAAAAAGAGATGCTGCATTCCTCCTTCTGCATCATTCAACTTTCTGTTCTACAGAAAAATCCTTCCTATGCAGTGATGCTTTTTTCTCTCTCAAACACACACACACACACACACACACACACACACACACTGTTAAGTTACATTTCCATTGAATTAAATAATGTGAAGCCAAATAAATGAAGATGCTGGTATCTGCTATGGTTTCAATATGCTTGACTTTGAGAGTGGCACTATTAGGAGATATGGCCTTGTCGGATTAGGTGTGTGACTGTGGGCATGGACTTTAAGACCCGCATTCTAGCTGGCTGGGTGTGAGACTTCTCCTAGTTGCCTTCAGAACTAGAGGTGGGCATCTGAGCTCCTCCAGCCCTCATGTTTGCCTGAATGATGCCATGCTCCCACCTTGATAGTAATGAACTGAAACTCTGAACCTGTAAGCCAGCTTAAATTAAATGTTGTCCTTTATAAGCCTTGCTTTAGTCATGGTGTCTGTTCACAGCAACAAAACCCTAAGACAGTACCACTTAATACAATTTGTCAAACAGGAAAAAATGCACACTAAGGGTTATCTTCATTGTATATATAATACTATGTGCACACAGATTGTTACTATATTACAGGGTTGAAAAATAATAAAGTATAGAACTATGAGTATTTTGCATGTTTTCTATATTGGATGTGTTTCAATAGTTTTTAAGTTAACATCTTTGTATTGTTAGTTTATGAGAAAGATATTCTCTACCGGAAAAAAAAAAAAAAAAACACCTAGAATTTAAGCAGACTTTTATATATGCACTATGGAACAAATTTGTACTTCACGTCTTAAACAACTAAAGCTTATGCCAGAAAACTTATTCCCACTCATAAATGCAATGCAGCAGAAAAACACATTTTAGATAATAATCTCAACATGGGCCTGAATTTAATTGTTCTTCATTCATTCCCAATCCATTTATACATTTGAAATGATAAATAAAATAGAAACAGATAGAGATTCTAAAATTGATTTAAAATTGCAGGGGTGGGTTATCTGTCAAAACTCTTATTTTCTATGTAAAGTGTAAGGATATATCTTAAAATAAAAAAGGCTCTGTGACTCACTTTCTATTTGGCAAGCATGCTAGGCCAGATCCCAGCTGAATGTCTTTTGTGCTTAATAAGATGAACCATGAGGCAACTGAGAGTAGATTTTTCCACCTTGGCAATGATATGGAAGAAGCATTCTTCTTTCTTTAAGCCAAACTGAGGACGCTACAATTGGCAAGATTTTTTTCTTGGCTTTGACCTGTAGCGTTCTTGGAACAAAAGGCTCTGGCAAGCAAATCCAAAGTGATGGCACAGTTGGATCTTAAGGCAGGCAGACATTTGAGGTAAGCACAGGGACCCTAAGATGATGAATACTGGCTGCTATATGGAATGAGAAGATACTTAGAAGACAGCATCTCAGTCTCAGTGGGCTGTGCTACTCTGTCCAATGCTTTGTTCTTGATTTTCCTCTGTACTGAATGTGGATTTAAAAAATCTCTAAAGTATATCACAAGATTTACTATGGTCTCAGAAATTTTGTCTTAGTCAAATACTAACTTCTCACAAAATAACGTACTAAAATTTTCTATCAATTTTCAATGATGATATGTGAAACAAATAGTATTTCTATGAATAAATATTATATTTAACCATAAGAGTAAAAGTTAGAATTAAACTTCAACTTTGAGAGAGTAGCTGTTCTTTACTTTCTTTACTTTTAAAACCTAAAAATGAACTAACACAAACAAAGATTTACAGAGTGAAATAGAAACTAAAATATGCTAGCAAGACCTATATGACTTGTGGGGGAAAATGTATGATAATGATAATAATAATAGTAATAATAATAATAATAATAATAATAAACTATATGGCCATTGGAGAATGCTTAAATAATGAAATAGAAGTAAATACAGGTAATTTCTGCAACCTTTGCATTCAATGAATGTCACCAAACAGATAAACTAAAATTAAGTATATAAAAAAAAAATAAATAAATGGAATAGAAAAGATTTTTAAAACTTATTATGTATGTACCCACAGATGAGAGAGTGGGAAAAAAAAACCCTGAGTTTAAATTTTGAATGATGCAATATATTCTAATATTTAATAATTAGATTTAGTTTGATAAATAAATTACATTAGTTTCTAGTAAACATGTAAGAAGGTCTATAACAAAAATTCTGTCATTATAAAATCTATAAAATAATAATCTGTACCAATGTGTACAATAGAATACAAATAAAATAAATACTTACCAAATGCTTTCTTCTACAAAATGCACAGATTTATATATACTACAATGCAAAGAACATTGAAATTGAGTGTATTTTCTGTATTCAAATTGTCATGCAATGTTTTAAGGATTAATGGAATTTTGAAGTAGGATACCCTTTTAAGCACTATTGCCCCCCATGGAACTAAAAGCTGTTATAATTAATTTTATAAAATGAGAAAACCCATCCCACTTTGACTTTTTAGATAGAAAATTGACAACTAATTTTTTAATTAAAAACATCATTAGTATGGAAAAGCTAAGAGTACACTGATATTTTTTTGCTTAGTTTTCTTTTAAACAAGTTTATTTTGTTTGCTTAGTTTTCTTTTAAACAAGCAGCCCTTCATGAATATTCATACATACATACAGTTTGATATATTTGTAAAACCAAAATTTGCTAATTAAATGAATACATTTGTTGGGCATCATAAAGCATATGGAAAGAGCAAGAACTCCTATTTATATATTACTTAACAAACTTATTGACATAACGATGCGTGTTTTAATATAACTCCTGGGTATATAGGCTAGAGAAGCTGGCCAGAGACATGGAAGATTATCTGTGTTTCCTATGTCTGCTTCTATGTAACCTCCCCCCTCAGCCTGAAATCGGGCAGATCAGGTTTGACTGTTAGCATAAGGAGAGCATCGGTGGTGGAGCCTGCCACCCTATCATTCTGCCACTCCCACTGCGACTACCTTGCCACCTAGCTGTTTTGGAGCCAGCACGTGGTCACCTGAAACTGGACTCCAAGGATGATTTGGGGGGAATGGGCCCCTTCCCCTTCTTCATAACCCAGTGTCTTGGAAATAGTAAAATTGATCCTTGATCAGACTGATGTCTTGGTTCCACTCTTTCTCTCGCTGCCTAGTTCCCTCTTTTCTTTCAGATTCCAAGATGCCTCCCAGGCTAGAACCCAGACATGTGAGCCGCTGGTCAGACTCAACAGATTGGCGAACCAACTCGGGACTGGGAAATGGCAGAGGACATTTGGAAGAAGCACTGCTGGTTTGGAGCTCCATGGAAGAAGAAAATAAATAAGGAAAATTCGTACTGGAGAAGGTTGGTACAGGTTAAGATGAAACGGAGCTAAACCTTCACGCTAATTTCACTTAGGTTAAGCAGTGAAATTCTCAGGATCTAGGAATAACAGGCAGTTAGCCGCAGCTTGCAGAAGCCGCTTTTTTAGGCGTGAGAAAAGAAAGGGTTTAATAAAAGGGATTTAATAATCAGGCAGATGGCAGCAGTCAGAAACTGCATCAGGCAGCAGGAAAATGTCCCAGAAGCAGAGAGAAATTTCAGGGGTGCCCTGCTTTGTACTCTCTGGGCCTTACAGCAGAAGTTCTCTGCCCTCTTTGTGTTTTGGTCTGAGGTCTTGTCTAATGTCTGTTGCACCAATCTGTTCACATGTTCAATTCATGTATGTTCATGTCCAGTCTGAATGAATGAATTTTCTATGTTTTATGTTGGATAATAAAGATGGCTAAAACTTTATCTGGTGGTTCATCAAAGCTGAGAGTGGCCACATGCTTTAACCAAGAAACAGACACACAGCAGTAGGGCCCCTGCTGGAGAAACTGTTCTTAAAAGAGAGAGAGAGAGAGAGAGAGAGAGAGAGAGAGAGAGAGAGAGAGAGAGAGAGAGAGAGAGAGAGAGAAAGTCTACAGCTTCATGGTATTGGGGCAGAAAAGGCTGATAGATGGTTTGTCATAAGAAAATTCTCTGCATTTGTGATTATTGCGTATAGCTAATGATAAAGTGCATTTTATCTTATAATTATAGCTAGAAATATTGAAATTCTTTGATTGGTCTAAATTCATAAGACTCCTGTAGCCACTTCATTTGTTTTGTTACTGGTCTTGGAGGTGTAATATGCTCTGCATGTCTTCATCGTAGAGAATTGGCTTATAAGTTATTGGGTATGATCAAAAAGGTGTAACACTGGTTACTAGAAAGTTAGCTTTAAGTTGGTAACTCAAGATTGGAGTCTTTCCAACACATGGCATAAGGTAGGCCAAGAGGCTGGGTCTCTAAGGATACTTCTAGTTGAGATAATATTTAATGTGATTCTTATCCTAGAAAGTACAATTAATGATAAGATTTAAAGCAATGTCTCTTTAATAAAGCATTAAAGCTTGCATGTATTCATAGGTATTCATTGGCAGCCAAACTTTGTAACATGATAGTAATGCTTCTAATATTAATTCTATAAGTGATAAATTGTTTTGAAATTGGGTTTTACTTTCTCAAAGTTAATGTTGCAAAATAAACTTAGTAATTCTAATATCTGTCCTCATGGCAAGAACAACTAAGCTCAGAGCAGCTTCTGCTCGGTTTGTGTGACTTTCCTTTGTCTTACAAACAGTGCATAGGGAAGCTCTGGAGATTTGCCTCCAAGAGATATTCTTTTAGCTAAAAGAGCACCTTTACAGATCTAGCCAGATGCTCTCTTACTAAAGTTCAAATTCATAATTTATAAAGGGTCAATCAGACTATAAAATTTATAAAGGCATTACAATCTGGCTTGCCTACCTTTTATATAGTTATTATAGGTCCGAAAGTTTGTTTCTTTTTTTTTTCTCTCTCTCCTTTGCATCTTAACGATTATAAAGGTTTTGCGTCTAGTGAGTTTGTGATAACTGGAATATTTTGCCTCTAGTATGGCTAAATATTGATCTACATTATGTGAGAATTTTTTATCATTTCTGCTTCAATACAAGAAGCCAAGAGTTTGAATCTTCCAGTGTATATTGTTTTCTAAGTAGAAGTATTTTATTAGCTAATGCCTCTCAAGGGAAGTTTACTTTAAATCCTTGCTCTCACCCAAAAGATTCAGAGACAATATCTTTTTATTACTTAGGGTTTTAGTTTACTACAGAAGGCTTTGCAGAAAATAAAGAAAGCTTTTATAATTGTTATCAATTATAATCAATGGTAATTAAATCTTAGCTGCCTATTTTAGTTATTGGTTATTAAATGTGCCCTCAACAATTCTTTGGCAAGAGAAAATATTATTGTAAAGTCATTTTTCTTATTCTCCTAGCCGATCATTGACCCACGTGGAACGAGCTAGCTGCTTGCTACTGTGGGGCAGGGCCTTAGGGCACACAGGACTGCGGAGCTGCCATTTAACATCATGGACACCACCTCCGTTTCAGAGATGCGGGGCTCAGCAGCCCGTTAAAATCCACAGTCCTTTTCAGAGTGACTCCTCATGCCAGGGTGGCAGATGGCCAGGGCCGAGGAGGACTTAAGACATATAGGCCCCTCCAAGGTACCCTGTGGGTGACAAGCCGAAGACCTCAGAACCACAACAAGGCCGAAGGTGGGCTAGGCCTAGGTGGCTTTCACCTCAAAACAGTTTCATCATTCTATTAAAACCACTGTGGTACTAATAAAGAATTGTAAAGTATATTCATGTAGTTTTAGAAAACCTATAACAAAAACTGTGTCTTAAAAACCTGACTATCTATATGTTCCTTGTTCAATACAGCAATTAATTTGGTTAATACAAAATATTAATAATTGACCTATTACATACCATCATTTTAAGTAGATTGACAATCAATATCCCAAAGATAAGCTAAAAATGTTTTTTTTGCATGCTTTTGTATCTTCTATAAATTCATGCATGCATACATACCAATTATTGTGTTTGAGAACAACCCCTCTATGGGAAGTAAGTACATGTGAATTATATCACATGCTTATTCTTTTAAGTTTCCCCCTGTTTCAGCACAGATAATCTAGTTGTGTGCTGTAGATGGTGTTTTAAAATGCTGAACAATCAAACCTTAATTTGTATATTAATAGTCAATGTTATATCTCAGAGCTCACAATTGCTTAAGATTGTTCGTCACTCAGATGCTATTAATTCTCAAATTTGCAGTTGCTTATGCGTATACAACTCATAGAAAAAATGCAGTCCTTTTAAGAAGGTGGTTTTTAGACATTTAATAAATTGTTCTAGATTGCCTGGACATCTTAAAACAATGCCATGCTAGATTTATATCTCAGGCAGTCTATATGTCGTACATATAAGATAGATTGGATATAGAACCTCGTTCTTTATATATTCAGAACAGTTATGGTTTTAGATAATATTTTCATAATCTAAGAAATTGTGCATGTCAATTTCTGCTATTAGCGTTCTCAGTTACTGCTTATTTCCACATAATAGTGTTAATTCTTGAGGACTTTTACTTAATAAATTGCTACAAATAAATACTCTTATTTCTATTTAATAAATAAATAAATACATTATGCACATGTGACTATTAATAACTTTTCAAGCTTTCTAGTTACAAATGCTCCTTAAGAGAAACAATTGAAAGTGCAATTAGTCACTGCCCTTGTTACATGAATACAGTCAAGTATTTGAGATGTTTTGTCAAAAAGTTATTAATTCTAAGGACAAGATATTGTGAAACTTTAACTTCTTAAAAGACAAAGAAGGGGGAAATTATATCCCCATGAATATTATTTAGTGCATTTCCATGCACACTATTTAAATCATACTTTTATTTTAGAATTTTGAAATTTAGATGTCAAAGAATATAATAAATGCTTTATAGTATCTTAAAAGGATCTACTTATTGGCTTATAGTTTGATCCTAAGCAGCTACCTTATTAGGGAAGGGAAAAACATAGGTTCTCTCCACAGAACACTACAGAAGCATGATGGTTAATTCGTGTGTCGAGCTGACTGGTGAGTTGACTCAGTGCCCTGACTGTAGTGACAACGGAAACTAATTGGGTACATGTTTTAGACCTAACCTTGCTTGCCATTTTTCCAGTTTGGACTAGCTTCTAGCCTTTTAACTTTATGGCAAAAGAACATCAGAGACTGTATATTCTGACTTAGTAAGATTAGTCATTTAATAGAGTCAAAATGATTTTTCTCTTTTCTTCAATGTGACCAGTTATTCTAACTCAATTTTGGACTGGTCTAATAATTGGTCCAATATTAGAGATTCCTATTGTAGATAGCTAAAATTCTTAATTACCTAGCACAGTTAATTTAGAACACAGCCTCCACTTCCAGAAAGTCTCTGGCCTTTTAAGACAAAACAGGGGCAGTTATATCCCCCAAAGTCACCAAAGGCACATCTTGCCTTTGCTTTGTTCTAAATTTTTTGCAAACTGATATTAAAGGTCAGCCTGCAGCAGATTGTCACTGGCATCCAGTTACTTATAATCCTTATGCCATGGTATAGTGGAGGGACCCACTAACTAATGATTGGAAGGATCCAGATCTGGTTCTAATCTGGGGAAGGGGTTTGGTCTGTGTTTTTTCACAAAGAAGAAAATAGAGCTAGATGTCCCACTAGGAGGCAGGAGACTGAGCTTGAGCCTGGCTAATTTGCAAGTGAATAAAGTACCTGGACTTCCCCAAAAGAAGCTTTGTAATGTTACTTTTCACTGTCTAAGATTTTTGGTTTTTCAAGCAGGTCAATCAACACCTTCAGCCTGACTGTTGGCGGGTGTGCATCCCTGCCCCCAAGAGTGTGCAGGTGGCAGCTACTAATTTTCATTCTAAAGGCATTCCTGCACATATTGTGGTTTTTGGTCTGATTTGAGATTAAGGTTTGCTATTAGGGCTAGAAAGGCAGAAATTTCAGACATTAGAAGAATATGGTTTTTATTCTGATAAGACTGGCTTAGTCTCTTAGCTGGTCTCCAGTTTTCCACCCTTGCTTCTATTACAAGGTCCCCTTTGTCCCTCAGGCTGTGGAGGTATTAGAGGAGGGTGACCTCCAGCTCCTAATATATCCTAAGAGCCACAAAGTGTGGTGTACAAGTGACATAATTCTTGTAGAGGCCTTGCTGAATCTGAGGTTGACAATTCTCCCTTGGGAGCTGCACGGTACTCAGAACTGTGTATGCTGGTTCATGATAACACAAATACAGTATGGATATCAGTGTGGATACAAGGCTAAGCACTGCAGGAACCATTTCTGAGTTCCCTGAGAGACATACCCAGTTTGGATGTAGGTTGGTATCTAGTTCCAGTTATAACCAAAAATATCTTTCTAAGGCTCTGCCTCCCCTCCCCAAAAGATACCAAGAGCCATGATTGTGGGTCATGACAGCACCCACGGGAGGAATTGAATCAGTGCTCCCCCAGCCATGATTAATGCCCACTCATCCAAGGATGAGAAGATCATTTGATCACCTCAGTTAAGTGTGGCCTTATTAAGTTTAATTCAAAGGCGGGAGAGAAGTTGGAGACCATACCATGAAAAGGGCAAGCCCTTCACAGCCTCCCACCCTAACAAGCCATATGGCCTTGTGCTAAGGAGCCGGTCTTCACCCCCTCCTGTCTGTTACCTGCCTGTCACCCAAGGCTGTTGAGGAGAATCCACGTATTCTCCTTTAGTGTTATCTTACTATAGTGCTTTTTAAAATTGTATCCTGACAGTTAGTCTTTGCCAGTGTTTCAACACCCTAGAAAGACCTTGTAAGCTGACTACTTGGAATTCAGTAGGAATTCAACAAGGAAGTTACCTATTCAGTAACTAATCAGCATAATAAAAGACAGATCCAACAGCTCAGGGCTAGTCTGCAAAATGTTTACTAGGACAGATAGGACAGTCTTATCCAAATAAGGGTTTACCATGAGAAAAGTTAGGGAATTCCACTGAGACAGGTTTCTTCATTAGGCCCTAAGAATTCAGGCATAACTATAGAGCATAAATAAATTTTATGCCTCAGTCCAGCCTTTATTTTTTATATTAACAACAGGGAGGAGATGTAACCCCCCCAGCCTGAAATCTGGCTGATCAGGTTTGACTGTTAGCATTAGGAAAGCATTGGGGGTGGAGCCTGCCACCCTATCATTCTGCCACTCCCACTGCTACTTCCTGCCGCCTAGCTGTTCCGGAGCCAGCATGTGGTCACCTGAAACTGGACTCCTAGGATGATTTGGCGGGAATGGGGAATGGGCCCCTCCCCCTTCTTCATAACCCAGTGTCTTGGAGTAGTAAAATTGAACCTTGATCATAGTGATGTCTTGGTTCCATTCTTTCTCACGCTGCCTAGTTTCCTCTTTTCTTTCAGATTCCAAGATGCCTCCCAGGCTAGAACCCAAACATGTGAGCCCCTGGTTGTACTCAACACTCCTACATTGAGAGTACACTAATGTCTAGCAGAAGGAATAGCTGAGAGCTCACAAAGCACTTCTCTTCCACCCACCTTGGTTATCTCCTTGTTTATCAAAAAGATTTACTTTCTTCTAGATGTTCAACCATCATGGCAACCTTGGGCTCCTGAGACTTCTGTAATACCATTTCTGTGTTCTGAGAATCGAGTAATTATTGCCAGTCAACATAAAAGTTACGTATAAATTTCCCTATCACTTCCCTAGACTTTGTTGGTCTTAACATCCACAGGGACTTTATCCCTCTCTGAATGGAAGTGTTCTATATTCCTTTGAATATGCCACAGCACAACCAAATCAAAATAAATTCCCATTTCTGGAGTAACACCAAACTTAGGTCTCTCAGCTTATACATTAGTAAAAATCATCATTGATCCATTCTATCTCAATGATTTAGTCTGAAAGTTAAAAGTTTATGAATGTGTGAATGTCTTTTTTTCTCCCAAACCAATATCATAGTCAAGTCATAAACATCAAAGCT
The DNA here is from genome assembly GCF_000001635.26 of Mus musculus. NCBI lineage: Eukaryota > Metazoa > Chordata > Mammalia > Rodentia > Muridae > Mus > Mus musculus. Next base: position 27,488,000 of record NC_000067.6, read on the forward strand.
TAATTGGTCTTGCTGCTTTGGAGGCTTCAGTCCATCATCAGTTGTCTCTGTTGTTTATGAGCTGGGAGATAATACAACATCCCAGGAGAGTGGATGGAGCAAACTGCTTACCTTGTAACAACAGAACCTAAGTGCGAATGATGAAGAGGCTAGGGTTTCATACCTCGAGTTCTATGACCACAGTGACATAATAGTCTTCCACTATGCTCCACCTTTTAAAGGCACCATCATTTGAAAGAGTAGCTTTTTGTAGAACAGTCCTCCAACTCATGGGCTTTGGGGGCTTGTAAAATCCAAGAATCGTGAAAACAGGTAATAACAATTTAAAACAACAATGTAGAATTATCATAAATGTTAGAAATTTAATTGTACATTCTCTTCAAACTTTAATTCTGGTCAATCATTTGTCATCCCCTTGGTTCTCATCTTGGATAATTCTTTTCTCATACTCTGTCTGCTGATATATTTTTAGTTATATAATTTCTCATACATACACAAATATGGAAAGAATTAATTACATCCAAAATTAAACACAAATATTCAAGCATCAATTTATTTCAATCAGAAGTTACCCAATAAACAATGAGAACTCAAATAATTGCAAATAAATAATTGATTTATATTTTCTTTTGTTTTCCAATTTTCAATTAGGTATTTTCTTCATTTACATTTCAAATGCTATCCTGAAAATCCCCTATACCCTCAACCCACTCCGCTCCCCTACCCACCCACTCCCACTTCTTGGCCCTGGCGTTCCCCTGTACTGGGGCATATAAAATTTACAAGAGCAATGGGCCTCTCTTCCCAGTGATGACCGACTAGGCAATCCTCTGCTACATTACCTAGGTTTCTAAACATTGACGTAGCTTTAAGTATTGTGTGCTTTCACAAGTAAATTAAAGGTACATGGAATCATCTTAAATACAAAACTAAAGGTTTCAAACTTCAATGAGAGATGCAGAAAATAAATATTTTATCATTAAGTAATATTTGTAATGTTTTAATATATGTGAATTTAATATAGTAAAATATTTATCGGAAATAAATATATTAAATTAAATAATTCTGCTATCATGAAATGAGTAAAAACTTCTGCTATTTATTAAGACTTAAAGAAAGTAGAAAAATAAGTACAACTTATATAATAAGGTTAAAAACAAGATAATAACACACCAATAAGGAACTATATAATAATTAATAATGAAATAAACAAAACAATAAAAATGATACAGATGATCAATCTATAAATTGAAGTATTATATTATTGTAAGATACTGGGTTTCTAAAATTTGGGAAATGAACTAAAGCAAGTATATGAAAGAGAATAGAATTGATAGGAATTATAGAATATTTATGAAGAATGCAATATGTTAAAGTAATAACAAATTGTTCATTTATATTTGACTGAAAACTGAAATGAAGGATACAGTCCACAGAACTCTAGAAGGTTAAAAAGCCGAAAGGCCTCAGTTCTATTTGGGAGGGAGAAGAAAGCAATCACAGGTGCAGGAGGAGGGATGGATCTGATTGGAAGAGAGGACAGGGAGCAAAATGGAGGATACATGATCAGATATTGGGGTGGAAAAAAACAGGACTGAAGCCCCAAGGGCCAGAAAAATGAATGGGGACTGACAGGTGAGCGACTCTCTGGACTCTGAGGGAAGGACTTTAGAAGAAATGCTCTATAGGGGAAAGAGGGAACTTGTGGAGTCCACCTCCAGTAGAAAGACAGAGCATCATGTGGAGGGATGGGGTTGCCATCCCACAGTCAAAAGCTCTGAGCCAGAACTGTCTTTTTCTAAAAGAACTGCAGGGACAAAATTGGAGACGAGCCTGAGAGAAAGGAAGTCCAGTGACTGCCCCAAATGGGATTCGGTGTCAAGGGGAGGCTCCAAAGACTAACACTATTATTAATGCTATGGTATGCTTGCAGACAGGAGCCTAGCATGGCTGCCCTCCAAGAGGCACAAAAGGCAGTTGAATGAGTCAGATGCAGATACGTGCACCCAACCAATGGACAGAAGATAGGAAACCCAGTTGTTGAGCTTGGGAAAGGTTGGAAGAAGCTGAAGAGGAGGGCAACCCCATAGGAAGACAAGCAGTCTCAATTAAACAAGACCCTGAATCTCTCTCACACACTTAGCCACCAACCAGGCAGCATATAGTAGCTGATATGAAGTCCCTGACACACATACAGCAGAGGACTGCCTGGCCTGGACTCAGTTTGAGAAGACGCACCTAATCCTAGAGAGACTTGAGGCCCCAGAAAGTCTGGAGGTCTGGTGGGGTGAGGGGGGCATCTTCTTGGGGATGGAAGAGAAGGTATGGGATGAGAAACAGTCAGAGGACAGACCAGAATGGGGATAAAGACTGGACTGTTAAAAAAAAAAAAAAGATGAAATGTAAGAATAAGAATAAGAAAAGAATAAGAATGAACTATGAAATTATGACATTATCATACACAATTTCTAAATAGAAATTTAACATACTACCTTGAAGAATAAATAAAAGTTGATAGTTTCTAAATTACAGCTATGTTGTTTGAAGATATTTTGTTCCACAAACAGTGTTATACAGAAACAACTGTTCACCAGTTAGTTTAAAATATAGAGAAAAGCAACAATTCAAAGCTCAGATCTTTATTCTACAAAGTAGTATAGGGACTATTGTACAGATATGTGGATATTGACATTAAAGTAAAAGCCCAAATCTTTATTTTAGTAAGTAGTACAGAGACTATCGTACAGGTATGTGGATATTGACATTAAAGTAAGTGTTATATTTGAGTAACACTAACAATATGCCAGCTCATCCCAGATCTCATGAATTGGCACAAAGAAATGTAACACTGGAACAATATTTTCAGTTTTAATTTCTGTGCACTTTTATTATTTCATTAAAGTGATATATTTGTGTAGTTCCAAGTAATTCTAATAATTGGCACAATCCTGCATTAAAATACTCAAATGAGACAAACTGAGTTAAAACATAACTTAGAATTATTGACCTCTGCAAGATAAAGAGAATTAATGGCTATGGATGAAACCTGAAAGTGGCCATTGTTATAAATCTTTTTGCAGTAGCAAAAGGGATTTGATCACCTGAGGAGATGCCTTTAGAAAATGTCATAATAAGCCATAACTTTTTACTATTTTTTAAAGGAAAGGTTAGCATTAGTGCCCAACCTTAATAATTCCACTCATATATCTTCACTAGTGCAGCCTGTTTCATTTCATTTTGTTGTTGGCATTTAAGAAAGTATGATGGAAGCAATTTCAGTGATTATTATTCCAGAATTCTCCATTTCTTATTCATATACTGAATGGCCCATGTATTAAAATTATACTTTATGTCAATCTGCAGTGAGAGACTAGAATACACAATAGCCACAGGATGCTGAATATATGTTCTTATTTTCCTTTGGACCCTAGCCAAGTTCATCAACTCTAAAAAGTTGGAAAGAAACAAAATTATAGATCTACTTTGTGAAGCATGTTCATGTAATATATATCAGTAGGGCAAAAAAAAACCTTAATATTTTAAATATATTCTTACTCTGCCCATAAAAGTACATCATATATACCACTGTCTTTGTCCATTCTATTGAAGTATGCACATCACTTTCTACTTAATATCAGTACCAGTAAAAAAAAAAGAATTTAATATTATTTATTATAGCTATTATGATGATAATTCTAATTTTATTAGCTAAATCTAATTTTATAAAATATTATTTATTAGGTAAATCTAATTCCAAAATCTACTAGCATTATTATTAAGTAAATGAATACAATAATACTTGCAAAGGTGTACTAAATACATTTAATTATAAAAAAATCTTCTCGATATGATACAATACAAAACATCAAATACATTTTGTTATATATTACAATGAATGACAATGTATGACAAGCAATGACTTTAATACAAATTATTTATTAATCTGCTCTGAAAACTTTACATGAGGTGACAAGAAAGCAAGTTTGTATGTTAGTTGAATTACCCTCATCATTCAGTACTTTAATCACTCAGAAATAATAGAAAGAGGCAAACTAATTATGTTCTTCATCCATATGCAAGTTTATTTTATAACATTCTGTGTGAGGTCAAATAATGAGGTAGCCCCTCAGACTGTCACTGATATACACATTTCTGTAACATGCATTTTTCTTGAATGCATGAAAATTATGTAAAGGAGATACCTCACCCAAGGTCAGAGTGCACATTAGTTGAATTTAATTTAGAGAGAGGAGTTCTTGGTGTGATCCGGGAGTAAAATATTCAGGAAGAGACTCGGTCCCTTAAAGAAAATAAATAACGATACTGCAAAAAGACTACGGGGAAGCACAGTTGCTTGGAGAAGATCAGTGTGAATCTTACACACATAACTAGCAGCAGTAATGTATTATAAACTTGGTGGAATGCATTGTAAACAGTGAATGTGACTACAAGAAAACACAAAGCCATATGTGTGTTCCATTACTGATAATCATCTTGAGTGTAATTGCCTAGATTCTATTAGGAATTCGGTTCATGTGTGACTCCTGTGCTTAGGGTTAAAGGAAAAAATAATCTTTTAAATACCTAGAAAATTAATCTGTGGTAATTTTTAACATAGTAATAAAAATAAGTAAGAAAATAATTGAAAACCACAAATAATGAACTGCACAATTCATTGCCACAGACTTTTACAAGAGGAAAAATTCTTGACAGCTTGCAGCAATAAAGCAAGATGAGAAAAAAAAAAGAAAAATAAAAACAGTCAAAAATGCAAGATGAGGTATAAGATTATCACATGCACAGTGAGAGAGATACACACTATCAGAGATTTCAAAGAAAATAATCTTGTTTATTATTATTATTATTATTATTATTATTAATGTTAATAATACTAATAAGAAGAAGCTTATATAAGGTGCTCTCAGGTCAATTCTCAAAATGTTATCCAGTATAGAAAATAAGATAATGAAAATCAGAGAATGGAGTTGACTCTCAGAAACTTAGAAAACTGTAAAAGCTATGCCTGGATCAACCCACTAGTGTATGGTAACCTCATAGGAGACATTCCATTAAAGAAAACCAACTCTGGCTCTCCCAGTAGCCATCAATATTTCATATCATTCACCAAATACATTCTTCCACATGTAGAATAGGAAGATTTTGAGTGACCTGCACCTATAGCAATAGCTTGTAACACAAACATTTGACCAACAACCACACCTTTGTAATACACTTGTTATATTTTCATTTTACTTAAAGTGTTTCTAAAAGTGAAAACCTTGAGTCTTTATATTGGGTACATTTCCTTTAAATTGTGAAACAGCTAGGCTTAGAACAGTTTTTTGGTCAGCTACTTTCCCACTTGACCTTCCTATTTTTTATGGTAGAGAGTCAGTGTTGGGAATTGGTTCTAATGCTTTGTCTTAGTTTGGCTCCCAAAAGCTTCTTGCAGACCTGAGGGTCCCTGCTCCCAGCTGGTTTTGATTGGTAATGAATAATTGCCATACAGCCATTGGTTGGACATAGACCAGGATTGCCCTGGGTTCTAGATTAGTTGATGTTGCCCCAAAAAAAGCAGTCAGCTCACTCTGATGTATCTGCCTCTGTTCATTTGATACTTGTTCCGTATGTAGAGTAGCAGTTAGTTCTGGATAATAATATACAGTGGTGTCTTAGAGGTAAGATACTCTTAGTGAAAATAGATGAGTTTATTAAACACATATCAATTAAAAGGAAAGGGCATATGACAAATAGCAGGTAAGTAATATCATAATACATTTATAACACCTATGAAAATAGCCAAATAAGCTCTCCTGAGAGAAGCTCCAAGAGTAAGCAGCAGTTGGCAAACAACAGAGCAACAAAACCAACACATTATGTGTTTGCAGAATCTATTGACGTGAACAGGCAGGCCTCTGGTTGAGAGATTTCTGGGTACCATGTCCTCTAAATGATTTCGTTCCAGATTATCATTTCCACTAAAGGATTTCTTATATGATGAAATTAATAAGTGCTAACTCTGTGTGGTTGTCCCAGGGAGTGGCACTGCTTGAACATATGGTTTTGTTGGAGTAGGTGTGCCCTTGTTGGAGGAAAGTGTCACTGTGGGCCAGGGTTTTAAGGCCCTCATCCTAGCTGCCTGGAAACCAGTCTTCTTGATGCCTTTGGAACAAGCAGTGGAACTCACTGCTCCTCCAGCCCCACATCTGCCTGGACACTACCATGCTTCCTATCTTGACCCTCAGAACATTTAAGCCAGCCCCAAATAATGTTGTTCTTTTAAAAAGATCTTGTTCATAGCATTGTTTCACAGCAATGAAAATCCTAACTAAGACACTTGGGGGAAAATGGCTTTCCTCCTACCTAGTCACAAGTGCACATTCTATACAACTTACTTCAATGTGTTCTGCTCTCTTTACTCTTGACAGGCAATCAGCCTATCCTAACAAGAAGAGTCTTAGAGAACATCAGAGTCTGAGAAAATGAGGTCCATATTTTTCTCAGATTCTTCCCTCAACAAGTTCAAACAGCTTGACAAAATTCTAATATAATATATATATCACACATTACATACTAATGAACATATTTCCGTTTGAGGAGAAAGGTAGTTGATAGATATAGAATGTTGTATGTCTATTACAAGCAAAGACCTTACATTGTTCCCTCATTATTTAAAAAAAGATAACTTACTTCATTTTATGTTCACGTGTATGTATGTGGGGTAGGCATGCACCTACCGCAAGTAGGCAGCAAAAAGTCACTGGATGCTGGTTTCTTCTCCCACCATATGGAACCCAAGGGAAATATTCACATCATCAAGCCTGTTGTCAGTTACCATTCCCTGATCCTTTTTCCTTCTGTCCTTTTCCCCTCAGTTGTAAATGTGTACAGCCTTAACAAGTGTTTTTGATCTGCTATGTGCATACCTATGGTCCATTCATGGTGATAGAAATCTGTTATTGGAAGCTGTTGCCCTTGATCAACCTAAATAGTTCATTGCCAAAGAAGAAAATGCTACTTATAAAGAAAAAATTAATGAAAACATTCTTTTCTTCTTTCTTATCCTCCTCCTCTCCCTCTTCTTCCTCCTCCATCTTCTTTTTCATATAGCATAACAAGATATCCCAGGCTAGCTCCCATTACTTCAAATATTTACTCGTGTTTGACATATCTGGTTGCCTAAGGTATAAAATATTTTTCTCACTACAGTTAGTCATAGAAATAAATAAGACACTTTCTTCTACCATTAAGTCCTCAGTAACTCCTTGCTGTATGAGTCACATGAGCAAGTCTTCATATATGTCATTGCGGTTCACAAAGAATGATGGTTTTATTTAAGGTAATGGTTATGGAATCACATGTAATAGGCTTCTAGCTTCTTTTCAACTTTTGAAATATCATCAATAATATATTGTTTATAATTATTATATTTTTGCATTGCAAATATATTGTTTATAATTATTTAGTAAATTAATTTATAAAATCTATGTTTAAAAAAGCACAGAGTCAAATATTTATTTATACACATGGACACCAACTACATAAATGGTAAGGGTGTGTGATGACATCTAAGTTTTCTCATTCTCTACCAGGCATTTTGATTGAGATATGCACTGGGACACAGATGTAGCTTTTCTAGGTACTGGTAATATTCTGAGGTATTCTGAAAATTCAAAGAAAAAATAGCATAAACATTGACAATGCATCCCAAATACCCATGGAGATACTAATTTATTCTGTCACCTCTATGTGAGATGCCAGGCAAGTAATGATGCAGCTGTACTCAACAGATCTTTTCTAGAATAGATGGCCCTAATAGTAGTATCATGTTTTCCTGATAAGCAATGAAACCAGAATGAGAATGAGCATGGAAATATGTAGCTGTCTGAACTAAATTCAGGGGTATTAGTAAAGCAAATATTCCTGTTGCCAATGGAGGCCCTGATAGAACTTTTAATAAAAACTGCATCAGAACACTGCAGGGTTCCTGTTTTAAGTAAGGGAGTTCCTACTGTGTTGAGTAAAGATGAATTACTTGTGATGTGTAAGTCAAAGCAAAACAACTTCAAAAAAAGTAAAGTGGTCTGTCAATTGATTATCTTAATAAAGTATTCTCTTTCTTTTTTATGCTTCTTTTCTTCTTAATTTAACTGTTCTTTCTTTCTTTCTTTCTTTTTTTTTTCTTTCTTTCTTTCTTTCTTTCTTTCTTTCTTTCTTTCTTTCTTATTTATTTATTTAAATTTAAACAGGGTGCCAGATAGTCCAAGCTGGCCACAAACTCATTGTGTAGCTGAGACTGGTCTTGAATGCTTACTATTCCTAACATTACATACACAGTGCTAAGATTTCAGTGAGTATAACCATGTCTAAATTTGAAAATTTTAACTGATAATCAGATAGGCATACTTACTCTATTGAATATTATTTCTATCTTTGAACAATAAAATGTGTATCATTTATGAACCCTTATTATTTCTACAAATTGTGCTTTATGATGTTATTATGTAGACACAGCTCCATAACTAAATAAAAATGAGCTATTGATATTAAAATTTTGAGTTTGCACTCCTTGCAAATATTTGAGTACTGAATAAATGAATCATCTTTATTGTGTGCACTTATTTAGGAACTTTTTGATTTTTTGTTTTGTTTTGTTCACTTATGAGTCTCTTATTTTCACTTCATTTACAGCTGTGAAAACTTATTTTTTGACCCACAATCTATTTATTGCTAGACTATATTTTATAGTGACTCAAAGTTATAAGTATCTTGTTAGTGATGGAATAAAGGCATAGCTTGCCTATAGTATATTGCAAAATATGAATGCTGATTTTACATATTTTTAAGAACTGGTTTGTGATCATCCTTGTCTTTTGAGTTAGTATATAATACTGTTGTTTATTAGTGTCTGAGTGTGGATGAACTGTCATTGTCTTACCCACAAGAGCATATGTCTGAGTCAACCCTGCAGACTGCATCTCAGAGCTAATCCTTGCCATCTGTCCTAGCTAGGTTATTTCAACTTGACATAAGAGGCAGACATTTGGAAAGAGGGCAACTCAAATGAAAACTCACCCACCAAATTGGCCAAAGGATAAACCTGGTGTAATTTTTTTTAGTTATTGTTTAATGTGGGAGTGAATAGCTCAGTGTTGGCTGTGCCACCTCTGAACAGGTGGTCCTGAATTCTACAAGAGAGCAAGCTGAATAAATCAATAAGCCATACTTTTTCATGGCCTGTGCATCATCTCTTGTTTCTAGGTTTCTGCTCTGTCTATATTCCTACCTTGACTTTCCTCAGGAGTAGAATGTGATATAGAACTACAAGATGAAATATATATATTCCTAACCAAATTATATATGGTGATGGTGTTTTATCACAACAAAAGAAACCCAAATTATATTTATGAGTGTGTGTGTGTGTGTGTGTGTGTATGGGGGTGTATTCCATTTGATGGTGTGTGTGTAATGTATGAGCAATAAGGACAATGGAAGAATTAAAGAGAAACAAGATTTGATTTTAAGAGAAACAGGCATTCTCTCTAACACATTAAGCATATGGACATAGTGGGGCAGCATGCAGCAACACCACACTAATACAAGGTAAGGCTTTATAAACAAAAGGTCAGTGTGGTATTTTTAGGTGGCACTTACATCATAAAGACACCACACAAAAAGACAAAGAGCAGCACAATAGCAATTAAGTACTTAACATTCTCAATGTGATCTGATAAACCAAGAGCATTCTTGAATCCTTTGTATGCATTAATTAATTTACTATTCACAGAAATATTAGGTATGTGCTGTTGCAACACAAAGATTTCATTAGGACCCTTCCTTCACAGCCCCTCTGCTCTGCACTCGTCACAAGTCACATGCATACTCACAATACGAAATGGCACCAGAAGAATTTCACCTTTGAATTCACCACAAGTTGGGACTGTAAGAGGGAATAGTTAAAAAAAAATGTGTCTTGCACACTGTTTATATACACACACTGCTTTCTTTTGTTCACCTTTTGATGCCTATGATATTGAAATCTAATTTCAACAGAAACAAATTTTTATATGTAGAAACAAATTCCTCACTTCAAACAATGATCAACTTCTTCATACTGAATGTATCACTCTGGGAGATCAGGATTAATGAATAAAGGTATTTAATGTCGTGCCAATTAAGCTGCGTTATATTTCCTGGCCCTACGTTGTTGAAGAAGTGACTCTTTCTACAATGTTACCGCCACTTATGTTCCTTGGCATTGAGGCAGGATATGACGTTTTTGGTGCTTTTCAAATACTACCATCTTAGGCCTTTTAATTCTATTTCTGCGATGCATTTTAAAATAACGTCACAATAGCCAAGCAGGCAACGTTCTGTTCACTTTATTTCATATTCTTTGCCCCTGGTGGCCTGAGCTATGGAGTTTTGGTTGTTGTCAGGTCTGTTTTCTAGCATCTGTAAGGACTAATGAGGGATGAGGTAAGCCTTCATCAAATTATACCCAGGTGGAGGTCATGAGGCATCTGAAACTGTTCTGTCCATTTAAAAACCACCAGGCAAACTTCACCTCCCTCTGCATTTAACTTTAATCTGCAGAATAGTTGTTTATTTGAAATAGTTTTCTTTTATCAATAGATAAAGTGTTTGACATCAATGAAATTTTGAATTATTTTAGGAATTAAACTCTGATGTCCTGAAGTATACAAAAGAAACAACAACAACAACAACAAAACCTCTCGAAATTCTCTACTATGCTACTAAAAAGTAGATTTATTTGCTGTTCGATGCATCTGCTTGGTGACTGAGTGAAGATGTTAAACATAACAGGTTTAATGCTCATGACTCCGCTACATTTCTTCCTTCGGTGTTATTTGTACTCTAGAGTTGATTACCACCACTTGTTCATAGCACCTCCTACAAATATCATTCTATTAACGGAAGTAAATGTATGGCTTTGACTTGGAAAGTAATAAAAAATATTTTAAGAAAATTTTAGAAAATGAAGATGCTTTTTAACAATGTTAACACCGGGGGATGAGGACCAGAATTGATCTCTGAGGACCCACTTGGCAATCAATGTATTCCAAGCAAACATGTAACTCCAACACCAATGTGAGACAGTAGACGCAGAAGTGTACTTAGGGCTTATTGAGGTAACCTAGCCTAAAAATTATAATCTTCAGCTTCTGAGAAAAAACATGCCTCAACAAGAAAGAAGAAGCCACCATTCATACATTTATATGTGTATACACATACAGATATGTGTAGGTATACAACAAGCATACAAACAAAAGTAGCACTATACATTACTAGGCTGTGCTTTGTGGAAATATAAAAACATGTAATGACTTCCACATTTGATACAATCAAGTACTATTGTAAAACACATACACACACATATATACATAGACACATACACAAAAAATCACATGTGTGAAAAATAAAATTTCATTCTAATTTTATATCATGTTGACAAGAGCAATCATAGGACAGTTGTTACATTTTAGAAAAAGAAAAAATATTCAAAGATCTCAATATATATGCTTTCCTGGAAAATAACACAGACAAAATAAATGTTATATTTAGTTTGATTTTTTAATCCAAATGGAAGAATTTCTCAATTTTGCACCCTCAGGGTCTATTACTCCAATGTTCTGAGTTCAAAGAAAAGAATGATTCACAAAATTTTCCTGTCTAATTTATTTATTTTCAAATCATGTAAAATGAAAATAAATACAGTTTCACACATAGATAACACTTTCTTGTTCCCCTTAAAGTTAATGTCTAAGTTTCTGCCCTTGAGGCAAAATAACAGGATGACACTTAGCATCCATAGCGCACTGGTGACCTTAGCTTATGCCACAGAGGAGACAGTATTCCACAAGTTCCCTCAGAGAACCGTTTTCCTGAAAAAATTGATTTGCCTTCTGCCTCTGAACCAAGCTTCTGAAAAATATAGCTACAATGTAATGGGATTTCATGAGCATAATCATAAAATCATATACAGTCATCATTACATAGATAAATTGCATTAGGTAATCGGAAGTACCAGGGAATATAGAACTTGGGGAAGGATTCATTTAACTTCTACAGTTTCCTCATTTTACATGTAAAATTCAGGACATTTACACCCTTAATATAGCCCATAAATTTGGTCATAGGAGTAAGGAGAAGTACTTGATTTAATTACATAGGGTGTTTTACCTTTTGTAATTATTAATGTTTTGCAGCCACAATCTTACCCTTCCCTAAGTCTTGGAGTCTAAGTTGTCATTTGCTCCAGGTCTTTCAGTGCCCTGGCAATGTAAACCCTCTATTCTCCTGCATATATGATTCAAAATATTCTCAATGTAAGTACTGGAGATATATCGATGGGGAGATGATTTGAGAATCCCCTTGTCACGTTTCAGTGTTCTTAAAGCTTCAATGGTGCAGAATATGCATAGAAAGATCTCTGGTAAAAACATAGTGAGGAAATCCCTTCCTGAGAACGCCCCAGGGGGTTGGGAGTATGGGAGAAAAGAATAAGGGAAAGGAATGGAAATAAAGAAGTAAGTCAGGAAGTCTCAATCAGAAATTCAAAACAGAGAAGGATTGACAGGCAAAGAGAAGAAAAAGGACCAGGATGGTAGCCTTTTACCTTGGGCAGCAATCCTCTGCGGTTTTAACTATGCAGTGGGAGAAATGTTTGAGGGTAAGCTTCTCAGGAAAGAAAGGAAAAAAGAAAAAGCCAGAAAATGGATTCTTGTGAGACTATGCCCGGGCCTAGCAAATACAGAAGTGGATGCTCACAGTCAGCTATCAGATGCATCACAAGGCCCCCAATGGAGGATCTGGAGGAAGTACCCAGGGAGCTGGGGGGATCTGCAACCCTATAGGTGGAACAACAATATGAACTAACCAGTAATTCCCCCCCCCCCCCCAAGAGCTCGTGTCTCTAGCTGCATATGTATCAGAAGATGGCCTAGTTGGCCTTCAGTGGAAAGAGAGGCCTATTGGTCATGCAAACTTTATATGCCTCAGTACAGGGGAACACCAGGGCCAAGGGGTGGGAGAGGGTGGTTGGGGGAGTTGGGTGTGGGAGGGTGTGGGGCACTTTTGGGATAGCATTGGAAATGTAAATGAAATAAATACCTAATAATAAAAAATAATATAAAAAATAATAATACAAAATTAAAAAATAATAAAAAAATGGATTCTTACATTCCAGTAAAAGGTGTACCTGGCTCATACACATAAACCTCATTGAATTATAAATAAGTGAGTTGATTTAATAGAACTCAAAGGTTCAAATGCTTAAAAATGTCAGGTTAAGGCAGCTGTTATCATTTGAGTGTTACTTTGGGGAGTTATTGGAAAGTAGAGGTGAGAGGCTATTCCGTGGCCCTAGTCCTCAGTCACTGAACCTGTTGTGTAGCACAGCACTGGTTCCCACATGCAGTCTCTGTGTCCCTAATGAGTCCATTCACACTTTTAAAAGAAGATAAATCTGACTTGGAGATTAGACTGTAATCTTGGATTTTAAAGCACCTTATTGTTGCTCAATGAGATTTATTTAAAAGCACCATCTCACGGAAATATACGAGAAGCCTATTGAGAGAAATCTTATTCATAAGCAGTACACAGAGATTAAAAACAAAGTTGAATAAAGAAAGGTTTGGGTGATTCAGTATGATTGCTCTGGGGTATTCTGAAGCACTTATTAGTGATACATACACGGGATGTCTTGTCAGACAATAGCGGGAATGAGGCAGTGAATTATTTTATGGTTTGACCCCCTCTGTCTATTCTCAACACTTTAATAAAAGATGAAGCTGTACATAGTTTCCTGTCTGTAGTTCCCTTTGAGGAACCACCGAAGTGCTTAAGCCAAGTAACCAGGCAGACACCGTGTCCCTAATTACCTTTCCCAGCAAAAAGGGTTGTTTTATTTTGTGGCCGATTCTCCTCCCTGTCTCAGATTGGTGATTGAAAAAATAACTTATGTTAAGTAACTATCGAAAGGGAGTTGATGTAGAACTATTTAAATGCTAGCAACTGGACTTAATGAGAAATATATAATATGCAAATGTTTCATAATTCAATACTAATTTTGTTAATTTTGTCTAATTGAATTTTAAAAAATGAGGATAGGACTTAGTCTTGTAAGAGCTTGATATTCAAGAAGGAGGATCTAAATTTAAACCCAAGTACCAATGGGTTAGGAACTTCTGGTTCAGTGAAAGATCCTATTTCAAGGGAATGAGACAGAATGAGATAGAGGAAGATATTACATTTTCTCACCTCTTCAGGCATAGCCAGGAGCATAGATACACCTACACAGTCATGGACTTGAACACAAGAATGCAAGCATGCCCACATGTACCCACATACAACACAGACACAATAAAAATGAAATAAAAAATTTTAAAATTTATCATGTTTGCTTTATGTCTTAAAATCATTTTCATGAAGAGTTTCCATGTGATTTATAGTTATTTTTATACTGTTTAAAAAATGTAATCATTTACCTAAGTGGTCTGTTTCATTTCTATATTTTTATATTTTGGCAAAATTCAAATATTATTTGGGTAATAAAGTTTTCATATGTAATTATTCCTTTAAAAAGTGGTAAAAGTTAAGTAGATACTGTTATTAAACCTCATAAATATCATAAATTAAAAATTGCCATTGTAAATATTGTTAACTTCTTAAATGGATACTTTAGTTTTGAATTTTAATTATATTAGTAATTTTATTTGGGCTTGTGTTTTTCTAATTTTATTTAACTGTTAATTGATAGGATGTCAGTGCAATTATTCATTTAAACTCTTCAGCTATGCCTCACCTCCAATTCACATTTCTCTGATTTGTTTTGTGATGTTGATTATTGGAATATGAAATCCACATTTGCATATTGTCTGCCTGCTCTGCAATGACCTTTGTCAACAGGGACCATAGAGGAAAATTATAAGAACTCCAAAATATACCTTATATTATATATGCTAATGGTGTCACATATATATTTATAATTATATATTATATATGTATATAAACATGTAATATTATATGTAATACACATACATACAATTATATATACATATAACTGTATATATTCCAGCAAATAGCAATTTCTATTTTTTTAAAAGTATAGAATAGAGCTTAATTAGGGATTGGGAAGGGGAGTTGAAAAGGGCATAGAGATAGACAGGGAGAGAGAATGAGAAGAAGAAGGAGGAGAAGGAAGAGGAAGAAGAATAGGGAAAGGAGGATTGAGGAGGAAGAGGAGGAGCAGAAGAAGGAAGAGGAGGAGGAACAAGAGGAGGAGGAGGAGGAGGAGCAGGAGGAGGAGCAGGAGGAGGAGGAGGAGGAGGAGGAGCAGGAGGAGGAGGAGGAGCAGGAGGAGGAGGAGGAGGAGGAGGAGGAGCAGGAGCAGGAGCAGGAGGAGGAGGAGGAGGAGGAGGAGAGAATGGCCAGGAACACTTGGAGAGAGAGGGGAAACTAGGAGGGAAGTCTTATGCGAGTGTGCAACCAGCCAGGAAAGAAGCAACAAGCCAGAATCTTCTGTGGCAAAGCTTTATTGCTTACTCAGGAGCAAGGGAGGAAGAGCACGGCAGAGAGAGGCAGAGAGGAAGAGAGAGAGAGAGATGCAGAGAGACGCAGAGAGAGAGGCAGAGAGAGGGGCAGAGAGAGAGAGAGGCAGAGAGCAGAGGAAGAGAGCAGAGGAAAAGACGAAGAGACGAAGAAAGAGAGTGCCAGAACCCCGTCCCTTTTAAGGAGAATTATCCTCCACCTAGGACTTGTCACTCCCTGATTGGCTGCAGCCCATCAGCTCAGTTGTCATCACGAGAAAGGCAGAGCACATGGCAGGAGAACTGCCCCTGCACATGTGCAGATTATTTACTACTTAGAACACAGCTGTCAGTGCCATCTTATAATGGCAAATGTGAGTGTGGCTCCCCACAGGGAAGAGAGGGAGAAATTCGTCAGGGAAAGAAGAGAGTCAGAGAGAGGGGAAGAGAGAGCAAGGAAGGACCAGATACCCCCTTTTATAGCAATCCAGGCCTACTTGGCTGTTGCCAGGTAACTGTTGGGCAGAGCCCAGAAGGAATGCTAATTTTCTCTGTTTAAGTTTAATTTTAAAAAGGAGAAACTAGAGAGAGGAGGTGGTGAAGTAGAAATAGGATCATTGTAATCTTTAGCTACTTTCTGCTCATTTTGAGCCAACATGTCTCTGGGAAACCTAAGAAAGTGGGGAAGAGGATGTTGGTCCTGTCTTAGGAGAGTTGGCTGTTTCCTTGCTGTCCAGGGTCTATGGAACTGTTTGAGGGTAGGAAGGAGCATATCCAATAGAACTGTCTGTGTCTGAGAGTAGATTGGAGCATCTGTGGGTTGCTTCTTTGGACCTGTCCTGGATGTAGATTGTGAGTAAATACCCGGAATTGGCAAGATGCTGAAACAAAGTTGGCTTAGGTGAAAAATCTTTTCCTTAGGTGTACATTTGAAAGCCTTTGGTCTTGGTGGTTGGGTTGTGGGGAGTCCCAATCCCAAGGAACAGAAGAAGCATCCCACCCTCTGGAATAGTTATCAGGCAGAATGTTAGCCTATTGATTGGTAGGTATACTTATGTAGATGGAGTCTGTTTGGCCAATGAGAGGTAAATCATAAAATATACACAATATACATAAAATATGCATAAATTATATATGAATATAAGTATATATATATATATATATATATATATATATATATATATATACCAGCATGTAACAGTTTCTAGATTTTTAAAAATTATTTCTTTTATATGATGATAACAGTGATATAGTTTATGTAGTTCTTTATTATTAAGCTTTTTTGATATATTGTTCACATTATTTAATGTTTTCTTATATAAAGATAATATAAGGATGACAGCATCTACCATGAAGTAATTGAACTCTAAATCAAGATTTTATATGTATCATCTCACTGTAATATACAAAAGCCTGAAAAGCATCAATTCTTCCTTAGTCATTTCAGAGGAACAGGAAACTTCTTTACTCTCTTTCAAATTCATGACTTGTTTTTCATTAAATGCCCACATACATGTATTTTCATATACATATATTTTATTAATGCATATATTACACATATTAATAAACATCACTGTATATGTTTATCACATAATGAAACAGTATACCAGTGATATATATATCACAATCTGTGTACACATATTTGTGTGTATTATATTTAATTTTAGTAGACTTTCAGACATGTTTACTGTCAACTTACCCTTTCCTTTCCTTCTTCTGTATTAATATCTAGATAAAGTTGGGTGGTCAAAGAAAGAGGCTATCAAGAATAAAGTGGAAAATGGGGGCAAAGTGTGAGAGAAGAGGAAAACTGACAGTAAGAAAGTTTGGAAAAAAGCTCTTCTAAACACTAATTCATATGTTCTTAACATATGTGTCTGTAAGCAGTTAGCTAACCTGCCCTACAAGAGAAAAAAATCTGCCTCCAAGAAGCGACTACTGTGAATTCAAATCCCAGTGCTTGTCATGGTTTAACACTCTGAGTTATTGCTTAGTGGAGTCTCAGAAATCAACTCCTTGAACTAAGTTATTGATATGACCCTTTATTTTCACGAGAATTTAATGGTAATGAAAGACCCCTGAAGGGAGACCCTCACTCAAGCACTCAAGCCCCGGGACAGCCGCGGACCCAAGAAGACACTGAGACCGTACTCAAAATGTAGAAGGCAAGATTTAATAGAACAACAGCAAGAAAGCACATGGAACATAGACCAGAGCTCTGGGGTCAAAACTCATGCACCTAGTGGTGTAGAGGAGAATCGACGACCAGCCAAATTTTTCACAGGCTTATATAGTAAAACTCAAGGGGGGAGAGCTGGGCAGGGAAAGTACAAGTTTACATCACTAGGGGGTTCTGCCAAGGGACAAGGGGTTCTGCCAAGGGAATCTACGTAACTAAGGGGTCATGTCCTATCATTTGGCAATGTACCCGGTCATTTTGAGGTTGTTCCAGGAGGCCCTTATCTCAAAAATGTTCTTGGAACAGTTTTTAGTTGGGAGGGTTCGAACTCTAGGGTGAGGAGTTCAGGAATGCATTCTGGGGTGAAGAGTTCAGGAGTGTTCCGGGAACAATCTCCAGATGGGAGGGGTCGGGTTCTGGGGTGAAGAAGAGTTCAGTAAAAATTTTTATTCTTCAGTAAGACTACTGATGAAGTTGTTACACACTGATGATAGAATTAGTCCAGTTTATAATTAGGAGTCATTCTTCTTGTACACTAACTTGCACAGTCTGAGAATTTGGTATACAGGCTTCTGTGAGATAAATTAACTGTCTTACTCAACTGTGAACCTACAAGCTACAATAAAGACTATCAGGCTATGGCAGATATGCTACTGTGTCTAATGGAGGTATAAATATACTGGGGATAACCAACCACTTTGTGATTGGATTTAAGGTCTGCTCTAGAAGGAGGAAACTCATCCCTATACAGCGACTCTTAGCAAGAATTGATGTTTGGGAACTCCAAAGCCCTGGAGAAAATAGGTATTCCCAGCAGGCCTAATATTTATTTAGATTCCTTTTCTCTCATCAGAGAGTATCAGTAGATGTGTATATCTGTAGATTGCTTTTGGCAAGATAGCCATTTTTACAATGTTGATCCTGCCAATCCATGAACATGGGAGATCTTTCCATCTTCTGAGATCTTTTTAATTTCTTTCTTCAGAGACTTAAAGTTCTTATCACACAGATCTTTCACTTCCTTAGTTAGTGTCATGCCAAGGTATTTTATATTGTTGGTGACTATTGAGAAGGGTGTTGTTTCCCTAATTTCTTTCTCAGCCTGTTTATTCTTTGTGTAGAGAAAGACCATTGACTTGTTTGAGTTAATTTTATAAATGGCTAATTCACTGAAGCAGTTTATCAGGTTTAGGAGTTCTCTGGTGGAATTTTTAGGGTCACTTATATATACTAACATATCATCTGCAAAAAGTGATATTTTGACTTCTTCTTTTCCAATTTGTCCATTTCGTCCAGGTTTTCCAGTTTTGTTGAGTATAGCCTTTTGTAGAAGGATCTGACAGTGTTTTGGATTTCTTCAGGACCTGTTGTTATGTCTCCTTTTTCATTTCTGATTTTGTTAATTAGGATGCTGTCCCTGTGCCCTCTCGTGAGTTTGGCTAAGGGTTTATCTATCTTCTTGATTTTCTCAAAGAACCAGCCCCTCGTTTGGTTGATTCTTTGAATAGATTTTCTTGTTTCCACTTGGTTGATTTCACCCCTGAGTTTGATTATTTCCTGCAGTCTACTCCTCTTGGGTGAATTTGCTTCCTTTTGTTCTAGAGCTTTTAGGTGTGTTGTCAAGCTGCTACTGTGTGCTCTCTCAAGTTTCTTTTTGGAGGCACTCAGAGCTATGAGTTTCCCTCTTAGAAATGCTTTCATTGTGTCCCATAAGTTTGGGTATGTTTTGGCTTCATTTACATTAAACTCTAAAAAGTCTTTAATTTCTTTCTTTATTCCTTCCTTGACCAAGGTATCATTGAGAAGAGTGTTGTTCATTTTCCACGTGAATGTTTGCTTTCCATTGTTTATGTTGTTATTGAAGATCAGCCTTAGTCCATGGTGGTCTGATAGGATGCATGGGACACTTGCAATATTTTTGTATCTGTTGAGGCCTGTTTTGTGACCAATTACATGGTCAGTTTTGAAGAAGGTACGGTGAGGTTCTGAGAAGAAGGTATATCCTTTTGTTTTAGGATAAAATTTTCTGTAGTTATCTGTTAAGTCCATTTGCTTCATAACTTCTGTTAGTTTCACTGTGTTCCTGTTTAGTTTCTGTTTCCACGATCTGTCCATTGATGAAAGTGGTGTGTTGAAGTCTCCTGCTATTATTTTGTGAGGTGCAATGTGTGCTTTGAGCTTTACTAAAGTTTCTTTAAGGAATGTGGCTGCCCTTCCATTTGGAGCATAGATATTCAGAATTGAGAGTTCCTCTTGGAGGACTTTACCTTTGATGTGTATGAAGTGTCCCTCCTTGTCTTTTTTGATAACTTTAGTTTGGAAGTCGATTTTATCCGATATTAAAATGGCTACTCCAGCTTGTTTCTTCAGACCATTTGCTTGGGAGATTGATTTCCAGCCTTTCACTCTGAGGTAGTGTCTGTCTTTTTCCCTGAGATGGGTTTCCTGTAAGCAGCAGAATGTTGGGTCCTGTTTGTGTAGCCAGTCTGTTAGTCTATGTCTTTTGATTGGGGAATTGAGTCCATTGATATTAAGACATATTAAGGAAAAGAAATCGTTGCTTCTTTTTATTTTTGTTGTTAGAGTTGGCATTCTGTTCTTGTGACTGTCTTCTTTTTGGTTTGTTGAGGGATTACTTTCTTGCTTTTTCTAGGGTGTGCTTTTTGTCCTTGTATTGGTTTTTTTCTGTTATTATCCTTTGAAGTGCTGAATTCGTGGAAAGATAATGTGTGAATTTGGTTTTGTCATGGAATACTTTGGTTTCTCCATCTATGGTAATTGAGAGTTTGGCGGGGTATAGTAGCCTGGGCTGGCATTTGTGTTCTCGTGGTGTCTGTATAACATCTGTCCAGTATCTTCTGGATTTCATAGTCTCTGGTGAAAAGTCTGGTATAATTCTGATAGGCCTGCCTTTATATATTACTTTAACTTTTTCCCTTACTGCTTTTAATATTCTATATTTAGTGTCTTTGTTGTTCTGATTATTATGTGTTGGGAGGAATTTCTTTTCTGGTCCAGTCTATTTGGAGTTCTGTAGGCTTCATGTATGTTCATGTTCTTTAGGTTTGGGAAGTTTTCTTCTATAATTTTCTTGAAATATTTGCTGGCCCTTTAAGTTGAAAATCTTCATTCTCATCTACCTCTATTATCCTTAGCTTGGGTCTACTCGTTGTGTCCTGGATTTCCTGGATGTTTTGAATTAGGATCTTTTTGCATTTTGTATTTTCTTTGATTGTTGTGCCGATGTTCTCTATGGAATCTTCTGCACCTGAGATTCTCTCTTCCATCTCTTGCATTCTGTTTCTGATGCTCGCATCAATGGTTCCAGATTTATTTCCTAGGTTTTCTATCTCCAGCGTTGCCTCACTTTGGGTTTTCTTTATTGTGTCTACTTCCTTTTTTAGGTCTTGGATGGTTTTATTCAATTCCATCACCTGTTTAGTCGTTTTTTCCTGCAATTCTTTAAGGGATGTTTGTGCTTCCTCTTTAAGGTCTTCTACCTGTTTAGCAGTGTTCTCCTGTATTTCTTTAAGTGAGTTATTAAAGTCCTTCTTGATGTACTCCACCTTCATCATGAGATATGCTTTTAAACAGGGACTATCTTTTTCGGTGTGTTGGGGTGCCCAGGACTGGGTAGGGTGGGAGTGCTGCGTTCTGATGATGGTGAGTGGTCTTGGTTTCTGTTAGTAAGATTCTTATGTTTGCTTTTTGCCATCTGGTAATCTCTAGAGTTAGCTGTTGTAGTTGTCTCTGTTTAGAGCTTGTTCCTCAGGTGATTGTGTTAGCCTCTATCAGCAGACCTGGGAGACTAGATCTCTCCTGAGTTTCAGTGTTCAGAGTACTCTCTGCAGGCAAGCTGTCCTTTTGCAGGGAAGGTGCCCAGATATCTGGTGTTCGAACCTGCCTCCTGGCAGAAGTTGTGATCCACTCAACAGAGGTCTTAAGATCCTGTGGAGGGTCCTGTGGGTTCCTTGCGGGTGTCTGCAGACTCTGGGCCCAAGATACCCCGGTGCTGTTGTGAACTAGAAGGTACTTGTGACCCTGATCAGGCCTGGTTTTCTGCTTCCCTAATTAATGCATTCTCAGGTCCGCCATGATTGGATTGGAGCAGAAGCTGTGTTCCACTCACCAGAGGTCTTAATATCCTGTGGAGGGTCCTGTGGGGACCCTGCGGGTGTCCTCAGACTCCTCACCCAAAGTACACCGGTGCTTGCGTGGACCGTAAGGGAAAGAGTTATTCTTAACTTCCCTTATAATCTACTATTTCAGCTGAAGGTGTTTTCTAAAATTTAATATAAGTAAACAGATAACTTTAGGGAATATTTTTTTTTATGTCTAGTCATCTTTCCTATTTTTTGATGTCTCTCTCATGGTTTCCTGAAAACTAATGCACAGAGACAACTGGAACTTACAATGATAAAGAATTGCATGTCTCTACAAGCAAGTTCTGTGGAAGAATACTGATTGTTGTGGTAAAACTATTACACAGAATGGTGTAGTCCAGTGATAATACAGTCTTCACAAATAAAGATCTTAGTAACAAAGCACCTAGCTTTTCCTAGGTATCTTTACTCACAAAATGTGCATTGGAGCTTGACAATAATTAAGAATTTTAAAAATATAAATCAAATTCGTTGACATTTTTATCTTCATACTATTTTAAAACTTTTAGTTGATTTTTTTTAGAAATGCAAATATATTAAGTAGGCAAACAAGCCATTTTGCAGAAAGATTTTAACATGCTAACACTTCTTGAAATACAACTTTAATGTTATTACTGTCAAGCATATTGATACCACAATTTGAGCATGAACCTCTGAAAATATATAGGAATAAAAATTGCAATCTGAGTGGAATGAAAGAAAACATTTTCCTGTGTGGTAATAGTGTAATATAACCTTGATTCGCCTTGCAGAAAGGAATAGTATTGTCCTTCCAGAGAAATAAGACTCCGTGTGTTTTTAATAGGACATATAAAAAATAACATTACTCTGTTCTAAATCGAACCATTTAAAGATATCTATTGCAGAATCACACATTATTCTTTTTTCTTTCTCTTTCTCTCTCTCTCTCTCTCTCTCTCTCTCTCTCTCTCTCTCTCTCTCTCTCAATTTTTCATGTATATCCCAGGATACTGTTATTGGAAACAATAAAACATACCATTGTAAGATCAA
Source organism: Mus musculus (assembly GCF_000001635.26). NCBI lineage: Eukaryota > Metazoa > Chordata > Mammalia > Rodentia > Muridae > Mus > Mus musculus. The sequence continues at coordinate 27,510,904 of NC_000067.6, forward strand.
CCAGGGTTGAGATGATTATATTCACACAAGCTCAAAAAGACAATCAGTATGATAATTAGAGCATGTTAATTATTCTCCACCAGCAAACCCCAAGTGCTAATGATATACAGCAGGAAATTAACAGCGGTTACTGCTCAATATTGCATGACTTTTCCATTAAGAATAATATGAGAAGTTGTTAAATTATAGAAAATGAGAATAATGAGGCTGGAATCTTAAAGCGATTTTGGTTTCCGGTCTGGCTGCAGAGGAATCATTAGAAAGGGTTCCTAGTGAGTGCCTCAGTCTGTGTGGGTTCAGCAAGCCGGAGTACAATGGGGAAGTCTTTCTGTGTACTTTTGTTTTTACATGATAGAACAAGACTGGGTATTCTGGCTCCTCTAGAAGTAGTACAGTAACCTTTCCTGAATAATACATTTGCCAAAATCTGCTAACACAGTTTTACCCTTCTCTTTAAATCTGTTGGACTGCTATAACAGGGACTATAATGTACCAGAGTCCCAGAACAATCTGAAGAGCCGAAGAAGGCTTTGTAGTTAGAAATCATTTCTAAAGAAAGAAAACCCATTATGTGAATAAGACAGCTGAGAAATAAACACGGAAAGGAACTAACAGGCTTTAATTTTCTCCTATGAACCCGTTGTGAGAACTCTCTTTTGGAAAGTTGTAGTAAAAAATAAAATGTATTACAATAAACCACATAATTGACAACCACCCCCTTGGTATTCTGTCTGTCAAATATAATGTAAATATAATAGGATTGGCTGCTGGAAAGCTTGATAATATATATATTTGAGAATGCATAGTCATAAAACATGCTTAAAACATTTTAGAATATGATCTCATCTCAGAGTAAACTACTAATTTATTTAATCAACAAATCAACTTGTGCTACTCTAACAAGCTATATGAAAATTAATATTATTGTTACAAAGATATCAGAAAAGGAATGGGGATAAAATATCACTGTGCAACACTTGGCATGATCAATTATTCAGATATTTTAACAGGTAATTGGATAAATTAATGTATAAATATCTTCTATTTCATTCATATGCAGGATTTTTGAGCTTTGTTGAGCTCGGTACCAATTTTTTAATAGGTTTACGTGATTTTCTGGAGTCCAGTTTCTTGAGTTCTTTGTATATATTAAATATTATGTAATTAGGTGTGTTTTTTGGTTTTTTTTAGTAATCATTTAATTTTTTATACCCCATATTTTGTTCCCCCTCCTGTCCACCCAACCCTCCAACTGTTCAACATCCCATACCTCCTGCTCACACCCTTATCTCCACATGGATGTCTCCACCTGACCCTACCTCACCTGAACGCTAAACTCCCTGAGGCCTCCAGTCTCTTGAGGGTTAGGTACATCATCTCTGAATGAACAGATCCAGCAATCCTCTAATGTATGCGTGTTGGGACCCTCATATCAGCTGGTGTGTGCTGCCTATTTCGTGGTCCAGTGTCTAAGAGATCTCAGGTGTAGAGATACATTGAAATTTCTAGTACTCCTATAGGGTCTCCTTTCTCTTTAGCTTCTTTCAGCTTTCCCTAATTCAACAACAGGGATCCGCTGTTTCTGTCCCTTGGCTGGGTGGAAATATTTACATCTGACTCTTTCAGCTGCTGGCTGGGTCTTCCGGTGGGTGGTCATGATAAGTCCAGTTTTTTGACTGCTCCATAGACTCAGTAATAGGGTCAGGCCTTTGGACCTTACCTTGAGCTGGATCCCACTTTGACCCTGTCCCTGAACCATCTTCTTCCTCAGGCTCCTCTCCATTTCCATCCCTGTAATTCTTTCAGAAAGGAACAATTATGGGTCAGAAATGTGACTGTGGGATGTGAACTCCATCTCTCACTTGATGTCCTATCTTCCTGGTAGAGGAGGACTCTATAAGTTCCCTCTCCCTACTGTTGGGCAGTTCATCTAAAGTCCTTAGAGTAGAGGGAGTCTCTGAACTCTCAGGTCACTGATACATTCTGGAGGTTTTCCCAGCCTTCTGTTTCCTGAGGTTTCCTGCTTACATTCTTTCTGCTGGCAGTCAGGACTTCAGTCCATTTTCCTCACACAATACTGGTTATGGTTTGCCTCTCCCCCCTCCCTCCCTTACCCTGTTCACTCTCCCTCCCAAGTTCTTCCCTCCCTCCCAACTTGTGAATGCTATCTTCTCTCTCTCAAGTGGAACTAAGGCACCATCATTTGGGCATTTCAGCTTGTTGAACTTTTTGAGATCTGTGGACTCTACCTTGGGTATTCTGTACTTTTTTTTGGCTAATATCCACTTACTTAGTGAGTACACACTATGTATGTCCTTTTGGGCCTGAGTTACCTCAATCAGGATAATATTTTCTAGTTCCATCCATTTCATAAATTCATTGTTTTTAATAGCTGAGTAGTACTCCATTGTGTAAATTTACTGCATTTTCCGTATCCATTCCTCCGTTGAGGGACATCTTCATTCTTTCCAGCTTCTGGCTATTATGAATAAGGCTGCTATGAATATAGTGGAGCATGTATCCTTATTACAAGTTGGAACTTCTTCTGGGTATATGCCTAGGAGAGGTATTGCTGGATCTTCCAGTAGTACTACATCCAATTTTCAGAGAAACAATCAGACTGATTTCCAGAGTGGTTATACCAGCTTGCAATTCCACCAGCAATAGAGGAATGTTTCTCTTTTTCCACATCCTTGCCAGCATTTGCTGTCACCTGAATTTTTTATCTTAGCCATTCTGACTGGTGTGAGGTAGAATCTCAGGGTTGATTTGATTTGCATTTCCCCGATGATCAAGGATGTTGAACATTTTTTGTTGTTGTTGTTGTTGTTGTTTTTTAGCTGCTTACTCAACCATTTGGTATTCCTCAGTGGAGAAATCTTTGTTGAGCTCTGTACCAATTTTTTAATAGATTTATGTGATTTTCTGGAGTCCAGCTTCTTGAATTCTTTGTATATATTAGATATTAGTCCCATATCAGATTTAGGATTGGTAAAGATCCTTTCCCAACCTATTGGTGGCCTTTTTGTCTTATTGGCTGTGTCTTTTGCCTTACATAAACTTTGCAATTTTATGAGGTCCCATTTGTAGATTCTCGATCTTACAGCACAAGCCATTGCTGTTCTGCTTGGGAATTTTTCCCCTGTGCCCATATCTTCTAGGCTTTTCTACTCTCTCCTGTATAAGTTTCAGTGTCTCTGGTTTTATGTGGACTTCCTTGATCCACTTAGATTTGAGCTTTGTATAAGGAGATAAGAATGGATCAATTCTAATTCTTCTCCATGATAACTGCCAGTTGTGCCAGCACCATTTGTTGAAAATACTGTCTTTTTTCGACTAGATGGTTTTAGCTCCTTTGTCAAACTTCAACTGACCATAGGTGTGTGAGTTCATTTGTGGGTCTTCATTTCTTTTTTTAAATGTTTTAATATTTTTAATAGGTATTCTCCTCATTTACATTTCCAATGCTATCCTAAAAGTTCCCTATAACCTCCCCCACCCTCCCCTATCCACCCACTAGCACTTTTTGACCATGAGGTTCCCCTCTACTGGGGCGTGTACAGTTTGCATGACCAATGTGTCTCTCTTTCCAGTGATGGCCAACTAGGCCATCTTTTGATACATATGCAACTAGAGACAAGAGCTCTGGGGAACTGGTTAGTTCATATTGTTGTTCCACCTATAGGCTTACCCATCCGTTTAGCTCCTCGGCTACTTTCTCTAGCTCCTCCATTGGGGACCCTGTGATCCATCCAATAGCTGACTGTGAGTATCCACTTATGTGTTAGCTAGGCCCCGGCATAGTCTCACAAGAGACAGCTATATCAGGATCCTTTCAGCAAAATCTTGCTAGTGTATGCAATGGTGTCAGCGTTTGAAAGCTGATTATGGGATGGATCCCTGGATATGGCAGTCTCTAGATGGTCCATCTTTTCGTCTCAGCTCCAAACTTTGTCTCTGTAACTCCTTCCATGGGTGTTTTGTTCCCAATTCTAAGAAGGGGCACAGTATCCACACTTTGGTCTTCATTCTTCTTGAGTTTCATGTGTTTTGCAAATTGTATCTTATATCTGGGGTATTCTAAGTTTCTGGGCTAATATACACTTATCAGTGAGAACATATCGTTTGAGTTCTTTTGTGATTGGGTTACCTTACTCAGCATGATGCCCTCCAGGTCCAACCATTTGCATAGGAATTTCATATGTTCATTCTTTTTAATAGGTATGTAGTACTCCATTGTGTAAATGTACCATATATATGTTTTTTTTTTTTTTTTTTTTTTTTTTTTATCCATACCTCTGTTGAGGGTCATCTGGGTTCTTTCCAGCTTCTGGCTATTATAAATAAGGCTGCTATGAACATAGTGGAGCATGTGTCTTTCTTACCAGTTTGAACATCTTCTGGATATATGCCCAGGAGAGGTATTGTGGGATCCTCCAGTAGTACCATGTCCAAATTTCTGAGGAACCTCCAGACTGATTTCCAGAGTGGTTGTACAAGCTTGCAATCCCACCAACAATGGAGGAGTGGTCCTCTTTCTCCACATCCTTGCCAGCATCTGCTGTCACCTGAATTTTTGATCTTAGCCATTCTGACTGGTGTGAGGTGGAATCTCAAGGTTGTGTTGATTTGCATTTCTCTGATGATTAAGGATGCTGAATATTTTTTCAGGTGCTTCTCAGCCATTCAGTATTCCTCAGGTGAGAAGTTTTCGTTTAGCTCTGAGCCCCATTTTTTAATGGGGTTGTTTGATTTTCTGGAGTCCAGCTTCTTGAGTTCTTTATATATAGTGGATATTAGTATCCTATCTGATTTAGCATAGGTAAAGATACTTTCCCAATCTGTTGGTTGTCTTTTTGTCTTATTGATGGTGTCTTTTGCCTTACAGAAGCTTTGCAGTTTTATGAGGTCCCATTTGTCTACTCTTGATCTTACAGCATAAGCCATTGCTGTTCTATTCAGGAATTTTTCCCCTGTGCCAATATCTTCGAGGTTTTTCCCCACTTTCTCCTCTATAAGTTTCAGTTGTCTCTGGTTTTATGTAGAGTTCCTTGATCCACAGAGATTTGACCTTATTCAAGGAGATAGGAATGGATCAATTCGTATTCTTCTACATGATAACCACCAGTTGTGCCAGCACCATTTGTTGAAAATGCTGTCTTTTTTCCACTGGATGGTTTTAGATCCCTTGTCTAAGATCAAGTGACCATAGGTGTATGGGTTCATTTCTGGGTCTTCAATTCTATTTCATTGTTCTACTTGTTTGTTGCTATATCAGTACCATGCAGTTTTTATCACAATTGCTCTGTAGTACAGCATTAGGTCAGGCATGGTGATTCTATCAGAGGTTCTTGTATCATTGAGAAGAGTTTTTGCTATCCTAGGGTTTTTTTTTTTTTTTTCCAGATGAATTTGCAGATTGCTCTTTCTAATTCGTTGAAGAATTGAGTTGGAATTTTGATGGGGATTGCATTGAATCTGTAGATTGCTTTTGCAAGATTGCCATTTTTACAATGTTGATCCTGCCAATCAGTGAGCATGGGAGATCTTTCCATCTTCTGAGATCTTCTTTAATTTCTTTCTTCAGAGACTTGAAGTTCGTATCATACAGATCTTTCACTTCTTTAGTTAGAGTCATGCCAAGATATTTTATATTATTTGTGACTACTGAGAAGGCTATTGTCAACAAAACTGGAAAACCTGGACGAAATGGACAAATTTCTAGACAGATATCAGGTACCAAAGTTAAATCATGATCAAGTTAATGATCTAAACAGTCCTATGTCCCCTAAAGAAATAGAAACAGTCATTAATAGTCTCCCAGCCAAAAAAAGCCCAGGACCAGATGGGTTTAGTGCAGAGTTCTACCAGACCTTCAACGAAGATCTAATTCCAGCTCTGCACCAACTATTCCACAAAATAGAAGTAGAGGGAACTCTACCCAACTCATTCTATGAAGCCACAATTACTCTGATGCCTAAACCACAGAAAGAATCCAAGAATACATTAAAGCAATCATCCATCCTGACCAAGTAGGTTTTACTCCAGGGATGCAGGGATGGTTTAATATATGGAAATCCATCAACTTAATCCATTATATAAACAAACTCAAAGAAAAAACCACATGATCATCTCCTTAGATGCAGAGAAAGCATTTGACAAAATCCAACACCCATTCATGATAAAAGTCTTGGAAAGATCAGGAATTCAAGGCCCATACCTAAACATGATAAAAGAAATCTACAGCAAACCAGTAGCCAACATCAAAGTAAATGGCAAGAAGCTGGAAGCAATCCCACTAAAATCAGGGACTAGACAAAGCAGCCCACTTTCTCCCTACCTATTCACCATTGTACTTGAAGTCCTAGCCAGAGCAATTCGACAACAAAAGGAGATCAAGGGGATACAAATTGGAAAAGAAGAAGTCAAAATATCACTTTTTGCAGATGATATGATTGTAAATATAAATGACCCTAAAAATTCCACCAGAGAACTTCTAAATCTGATAAACAGCTTCAGTGAAGTAGCTGGATATAAAATTAACTCAAAGAAGTCAATGGCCTTTCTCTACACAAAGAATAAACAGGCTGAGAAAGAAATTAGGGTCTTCATTTCTATTCCATTGATCTACCTGTCTTTCTCTGTACCAACACCTTGCAGTTTTTATCACTATTGCTCTGTAGTAAAGCATGAGATCAAGGATGGTGATTCCTCCAACTGTTTTTCTATTTTAAGAATTGTTTTTGCTATCCTGTTTTTTTGTTTGGTTTGTTTTGGTTTTGGTTTTTTGCTGTCCTTTTGTTTTGCTTCTTTTTTTTTTGTTTTGTTTTTTTTTTTTGTTTTTTTTTTGTTTTTTGGTTTGTTTGTTTGTTTGTTTTTCTTTTCCTGATGAATTTGAGAATTGTTCTATCTGAGTTCTTGAAGAATAGTATTTGTATTTTGTTGGAGATTGCATTGAATCTATATATTGCCTTTAGTAGTGTATTTAATTTTACTATGTTAATTATACCAATCCATGAGCATGTGAGATCTCTCTATTTTCTGTGATCATCTTTGATTTCTTTCTTGAGAATCTTGAAGTTATTGTTATACAGGTATTTCACTTGTTTGGTTAGAGTTAACCCAAGTTATTGTATATTATTTGAGGTTATTCTGAAGGGAGTTATCACCCTAATTTCTTCCGCAGCCTGTTTATCCTTTGTATACAACAAGTTTACTCTGATTTATCTGAGTTAATTTTGTATCCAGTCACTTTGCTGAAGCTTTTTATCAGCTGGAGATGTTCCCTGGTAAAATTTTTAGTGTCGCTTATATATACAATCATATCAGCTGCAAATAGTGATATCTTTATTTCTTCTTTTCCAATATGTGTCCTCTTGATCTCTCTCTCTCTCTCTCTCTCTCTCTCTCTCTCTCTCTCTCTCTCTCTCTCTCTCTCTTATCGTTCTAGCTAACACTTCAAGTATTATACTGAATAGATATGTGGAGAGTGTGCATCCTTGTTTTGTCCCTGATATCACTGTGATTGTTTCAATAATGTCTCCATTTAATTTGATATTGGTTCTTGGTTTGCAGTAAATTGTTTTCTGCATGTTTAGGTTTGGGCCTGGAATTCCTGATCTCTCCAATACAAGGGGGTGTTGCATTTTGTCATTTTTTTTTTTTGCATATAAGTGGGTGCTCATGTGATTTCTTTTTTGAGTTTGTTTATATACTAGATTTTTGTATATTAAACCAACCTTGCATCCCTGAAATGAAGACTACTTGATCATGTTGAATGATGGTTTTGATGTGGTCTTTGATTAGGTTTACAAGAACTTTATTTTTTTGCACAAATATTCATAAGTGAGATTGGTCTGAAGTTCACTTTTCTGGTTAGGTCCTTGTGTGGTGTAGGTATCAGAGTAATTGTGGTTTCATAAAATGAGTTAAGTAGTGTTTTTCCTCGTTCTATTTTATGTATTAGTTTGAGAAAAATTGGTATCAGGTCTTCTCTGAATGTCTGGTAGAACTTTGCACTAAACATATCTGACCTTGGGCTTGTTTGGATTGGGAGGTTTTTAATGACTTCTTCTATTTCCTTGTGCAATATGGGACTGTTCAGGTAGTTTACCTACTCTATTTTTTTTTTTTTACATATTTTCTTCAATTACATTTCCAATGCTATCCCAAAAGTCCCCCATACCTTCCCTTCACTTCCCTACCCACCCATTCCCATTTTTTTTGGCCCTGGTGTTCCCCTGTACTGGGGCATATAAAGTTTGTGTGTCCGATGGGCCTCTCTTTCCAGAGATGGCCGACTAGGCCATCTTTTGATACATATGCAGCTAGAGTCAAGAGCTCTGGGGTACTGGTTAGTTCATAATGTTGTTCCACCTATAGGGTTGCAGGTCCCTTTAGCTCCTGGGTACTTTCTCTAGCTCCTCCATTAGGAGCCCTGTGATCCATCCACTAGCTGACTGTGAGCATCCACTTCTGTGTTTGCTAGGCCCCAGCATAGTCTCACAAGAGACAGCTACATCTTCGTCCTTTCAGCAAAATCTTGCTAGTGTATGCAATGGTGTCAGCGTTTGGAAGCTGATTATGGGGTGGATCCCTGGAAAAGGCAGTCTCTACATGGTCCATCCTTTCGTCTCAGCTCCAAACTTTGTCTCTGTAACTCCTTCCATGGGTGTTTTGTTCCCAATTCTAAGGAGGGGCATAGTGTCCATACTTCAGTCTTCATTCTTCTTGAGTTTCATGTGTTTAGCAAATTGTATCTTATATCTTGGGTATCCTAAGTTTTGGGCTAATATCCACTTATCAGTGAGTACATGTTGTGTGAGTTCCTTTGTGATTGTGTTACCTCACTCAGGATGATGCCCTCCAGGTCCATCCATTTGGCTAGGAATTTCATAAATTCATTCTTTTTAATAGTGTGTAATTGTGTAAATGTACCACATTTTCTGTATCCTTTCCTCTGTTGAGGGGCATCTGGGTTATTTCCAGCTTCTGGCTATTATAAATAAGGCTGCTATGAACATAGGGGAGCATGAGTCCTTCTTGCCGGTTGGGACATCTTCTGGATATATGTCCAGAAGAGGTATTGCTGCATACTCAGGTAGTACTATGTCCAATTTTCTAAGGAACCACCAGACTGATTTCTAGAGTGGTTGTACAAGCTTGCAATCCCACAAACAATGGAGGAGTGTTCCTCTTTCTCCACATCCTTGCTAGCATCTGCAGTCACCTGAATTTTTAATCTTAGCCATTCTGACTGGTGTGAGGTAGAATCTCAGGGTTGTTTTGATTTGCATTTCCCTGATGATTAAGGATGTTGAACATTTTTTCAGTTGCTTCTCTGCCATTCGGTATTCTTCAGTTGAGAAGTCTTTGTTCAGTTCTGAGCCCCATTTTTTAATGGGGCTATTTGATTTTCTGGAGTCCACCTTCTTGAATTCTTTTTATATATTGGATATTAGTCCCCTATCTGATTTAGGATAGGTAAAGATCCTTTCCCAATTTGTTGGTGGTCTTTTTGTCTTATTGACAGTGTCTTTTGCCTTGCAGAAACTATGGAGTTTCATGAGGTCCCATTTGTCGATTCTCGATGTTACAGTGCAAGCCATTGCTGTTCTATTCAGGAATTTTTCCCCTGTGCCCATATCTTCGAGGTTTTTCCCCACTTTCTCCTCTATAAGTTTCAGTGTCTCTGGTTTTATGTAGAGTTCCTTGATCCACTTAGGTTTTACCTTAGTACAAGGAGATAGAAATGGATCAATTCTCATTCTTCTTCATGATAACCACCATTTGTGCCAGCACCATTTGTTGAAAATGCTGTCTTTCTTCCACTGGATGGTTTTAGCTCCCTTGTCAAAGATCAAGTGACCATAGGTGTGTGGGTTCATTTCTGGGTCTTCAATTCTATTCCATTGGTCTACTTGTCTTTCACTATATCATTACCATGCAGTTTTTGTTGTTGTTGTTGTTTGTTTGTTTGTTTTTGTTTTTGTTTTTGTTTTTGTTTTGTTTTGTTTTGTTTTGTTTTTGTTTTTATCACAATTGCTCTGTAGTAAAGCTTTAGGTCAGGCATAGTGATTCCACCAGAGGATCTTTTATCCTTGAGAAGAGTTTTTGCTATCCTAGGTTTTTTGTTATTCCAGATGAATTTGCAGATTTCTCTTACTAATTCGTTGAAGAATTGAGTTGGAATTTTGAAGGGGATTTCATTGAATCTGTAGATTGCTTTTGGCATGATGGCCATTTTTACAATGTTGATCCTGCCAATCAATGAGCATGGGAGATCTTTCCGTCTTCTGAGAACTTCTTTAATTTCTTTCTTCAGAGACTTGATGTTTTTATCATACAGATCTTTCACTTCCTTAGAGTCAAGCCAAGATATTTTATATTATTTGTGACTATTAAGAAAGGTGTTGTTTCCCTAATTTTTTTAAACTAAAACATACACAGTTATATTGTATCAAATTAGAGTGATTTGTGAAAACTAAAGTCTAGTTTTTTTTTTTAATATTTTTTATTATTACGTATTTTCCTCAATTACATTTAGAATACTATCCCAAAAGTCCCCCATACCCTCCCCCCCCCCCACTTCCCTACCCACCTGTTTCAATTTTTTGGCCCTGGCATTCCTCTGTACTGGGGCATATAAAGTTTGTGTGTCCAATGGGCCTCTCTTTCCAGTGATAGCCAACTAGGACATCTTTTGATGCATTTGCAGCTAGTGTCAAGAGCTTCCCTAATTTCTTTCTTAGCCTGTTTATTCTTTGTGTAGAGAAAGACCATTGACTTGTTTGAGTTAATTTTATAAATGGCTAATTCTCCGAAGCACTTTATCAGGTTTAGGAGTTCTCTGGTGGAATTTTTAGGGTCACTTATATATACTATCATATCATCTGCAAAAAGTGATATTTTGATTTCATCTTTTCCGATTTGTATCCCCTTGATCTCCATTTGTTGTCGAATTGCTCTGGCTTAGACTTCAAGAACAAGGTTGAATAGGTATGGAGAGACTGGAAAGCCTTGTCTAGTCCCTGATTGTAGTGGGATTGCTTCAAGCTTCTCACCATTTACTTTGATGTTGGCTACTGATTTGCTGTAGATTGCTTTTATCATGTTTAGGTATGGGCCTTGAATTTCTGATCTTTCCAAGACTTTTATCATGAATGGGTGTTAGATCTTGTCAAATGCTTTTTCCGCATCTAACGAGATGATCATGTGGTTTTTGTCTTTGAGTTTGTTTATATAATGGATTACATTGATGAATTTCCGTATATTAAACCATCCCTGCATCCCTGGAATAAAACCTACTTGGTCAGGACGGATGATTGCTTTAATGTGTTCTTGGATTCATTTAGTGAGAATTTTATTGAGGATTTTTGCATCTATATCGGTAAGGGAAATGGGTCTGAAGTTCTCTATCTTTGTTGGATCTTTCTGTGGTTTAGGTATCAGAGTAATTGTGGCTTCATAGAATGAGTTGGGTAGAGTTCCTTCTACTTCTATTTTGTGGAATAGTTTGTGAAGAACTGGAATTAGATCTTCGTTGAAGCTCTGGTAGAACTTTGCACTATACCCATCTGGTCCAGGGCTTTTTTTGGCTGGGAGACTATTAATAACTGATTCTATTTCTTTAGGGGACATGGGACTGTTTAGATCATTAACTTGATTCTGATTTAACTTTGGTACATGGTATCTGTCTAGAAATTTGTCCATTTCTTCCAGGTTTTCCAGTTTTGTTGAGTATAGCCTTTTGTAGAAGGATCTGATTGTGTTCTGGATTTCTTCAGGATCTGTTGTTATGTCTCCCTTTTCATTTCTGATATTGTTAATTAGGATGTTGTCCCTGCGCCCTCTAGTGAGTCTAGCTAAGGGTTTATCTATCTTGTTGATTTTCTCAAAGAACCAACTCCGCATTTGGTTATTTCTTTGAATAGTTCTTCTTGTTTCCACTTGGTTGATTTCACCCCTGATTTTGATTATTTCCTGCCGTCTACTCCACTTGGGTGAATTTTCTTCCTTTTTTTTCTAGAGCTTTTAGGTGTGTTGTCAAGCTGCTAGTGTGTGCTCTCTCCAGTTTCTTTTTGGAGGCACTCAGAGCTATGAGTTTCCCTCCTAGAAATGCTTTCATTGTGTCTTATAGGTTTGAGAATGGTGTGGCTTCATAAACTCTAAAACGTCTTTAATTTCTTTCTTTATTCCTTCATTGACCAAGGTATCATTGAGAAGAGTGTTGTTCAGTTTCCACGTGAATGTTTGCTTTCCATTATTTATGTTGTTATTGAAGATCAGCCTTAGTCCATGGTGGTCTGATAGGATGCATTGGACAATTTCATTATTTTTGTATCTGTTGAGGCCTGTTTTTTGACCAATTATATGGTCAATTTTGGAGAAGGAACTGTGAGGTGCTGAGAAGAAGTTATATCCTTTTGTTTTAAGATAAAATGTTCTTTAGATCTCTGTTAAGTCCATTTGTTTCTTAACTTCTGTTAGTTTCACACTGTCCCTGTTTAGTTTCTGTTTCCACGATCTGTCCATTGATGAAAGTGGTGTGTTGAAGTCCCCCACTATTATTTTGTGAGGCGCAATGTGTGATTTGAGCTTTACTAAAGTGTCTTTAATGAATGTGGCTGCCTTTGCATTTGGAACATAGATATTCAGAATTGAGAGTTCCTCTTAGAGGATTTTACCTTTGATGATAATGAAGTGTCCCTCCATGTATTTTTTGATAACTTTGGGTTGGAAGTCAATTTTATTCGAAATTAGAATGGCTAGTCCAACTTGTTTCTTCAGACAATTTGCTTGGAAAATTGTTTTCCAGCCTTTCACTCTGAGGTAGTGTCTGTCTTTTTCCCTGAGATGGGTTTCCTGTAAGCAGCAGAATGTTGGGTCTTGTTTATGTAGCCAGTCTGTTAGTCTATGATTTTTTTATTGGGGAATTGAGTCCATTGATATTAAGAGATATCAAGGAAAAGAAATTGTTGCTTCCTTTTATTTTTGTTGTTAGAGTTGGCATTCTGTTCTTGTGGCTGTCTTCTTTTTGGTTTGTTGAGGGATTACTTTCTTGCTTTTAATAGGGTGTGATTTCTGTCCTTGTATTTTTTTTCTGTTATTATCCTTTGAAGGGCTGGATTTGTAGGAAAGATAATGTGTGAATTTGGTTTTGTTGTGGAATACTATGATTTCTCCATCTATGGTAATTGAGAGTTTGGTCAGGTATAGTAGGCTGGGCTGGTATTTGTGTTCTCTTGGTGTCTGTATAACATCTGTCCAAGCTCTTCTGTCTTTCATAGTCTCTGGTGAAAAGTCTTGTGTAATTCTGATAGGCCTGCCTTTATATGTCACTTGACCTTTCTCCCTTACTGCTTTTAATATTCTATCTTTATTTCGTGCATTTGTTGTTCTGATTATTATGTGTTGGGAGGAATTTTTTTTCTGGTCCAGTCTATTTGGAGTTCTGTAGGCTTCTTGTATGTTCATGGGCATCTCTTTCTTTAGGTTTGGGAAGTTTTCTTCTATATGTTTGTTGAAGATATTTGCTGGTTCTTTAAGTTGAAAATCTTCATTCTCATCAGCTCCTATTATCCGTAGGCTTGGTCTTTTCATTGTGTCCTGTATTTCCTGGATGTTTTGAGTTAGGATCCTTTTGCGTTTTGTATTTTCTTTGATTGTTGTGCAGATGTTCTCTATGGAATCTTCTGCACCTGAGATTCTCTCTTCCATCTTTTGTCTTTTGTTGCTGATGCTCACATCTATGGTTCCAGATTTCTTTTCTAGGGTTTCTATCTCCAGCATTGCCTCACTTTGTGTTTTCTTTATTGTGTCTACTTCCCTTTTTAGTTCTAATATGGTTTTGTTCATTTCCATCACCTGTTTGGATGTGTTTTCCTGTTTTTCCTTAAGGACTTTTAACTCTTTAGCAGAGTTCTCCTGTATTTCTTTAAGTGAGTTATTTAAGCCCTTCTTGATGTCCTCTACCATTATCATGAGATATGCTTTTAAATAGGGGTCTAGCTTTCCGGTTGTGTTGGGGTGCCCAGGACTAGGTGGGGTGGAAGTGCTGCGTTCTGATGATGGTGAGTGGTCTTGATTTCTGTTATTTGGATTCTTACATTTGCCTTTAGCCATCTGGTAATCTCTGGAGCTAGTTGTTATAGTTGTCTCTGGTTAGAGCTTTTTCCTCAGGTGATTCTGTTAGCCTATATCAGAAGACCTGGGAGACTAGCTCACTCCTCTGGGTTTCAGTGGTCAGAGCACTCTCTGCAGGCAAGCTCTCCTCTTAGAGGAAAGGTGCACAGATATCTGGCCTTAGGACCTCCCTCCTGGCCGAAGATGAAGGCCCAAAACAGGACCTGTCCCAAAGCTGAGTTGCTTTGGCCTGTCCCAGAAGCTGTTAGCTTCTGTATTCTACACTCTCAACTTTGCAGAATGCTCTCAGAGGAGTCCTGGAACCCAGATGTCTGCAGCCCATTCTCAGGCCAAGTGCTCCCGGCCCAGGTGGACCCCTATCCTCTGGCCGGAAAAGTGGCCAGCTGTCTGGGGCCCGAAAAGGGGGCTGCCTTAGAAGCTCTGTGTCTCCTGCCTGTCCCAGAAGCTTTTAGCTTCTGTATTCCATACTCTCACCTGTGCAGAATACACTCAGAGGGGTCCCGGAACCAAGATGTCTGCTGCAGATGCTCAGGCAAAGCCAGTTTACCTACTCTTGATTTAACTTTGGTATGTGGTATGATTTTGTTGAAGACATTTTCGGGTCCTTTGAGCTGGGAGTCTTCATTCTCCTCTATTCTGATTATCCTTAGATTTGGTCTTTTCTTTGTGTCCTGAATTTCATGGATTTTTATGTTTTGAATTTTCTTTGGCAGTTGTGTCAATCTCTTCTACTGTATCTTCTACACTTGAGATTCTCTCTTCTGTCTCTTTTATTCTGTTGGTGATGCTTACATCTGCAATTCCTGACCTCTTTCCTAGGTTTCCATTTCCAGGTTTGCCTCCATTTGTGTTTTCCTTATTGTTTCTACTTCCACCTTTAGATCTTGGATCACTTTATTCAATTTCTTCACCCTTTGTTTTTCTGTATTGTTTTCAGTGAGTTATTGATGTCCTCCTTAAAGGACTATAATCTTCATGAGATAGGATTTTAGGATAGATTCTTGATTTTTATGTATGTTGGTGTATTCAGGGCTTGTTGTGGTGGGAGAACTGGGTTCTGATGATGACAATGAATTTTGGCTTCTGTTACTTATGATCTTGCTCTTGCCTTTCGCCATTTGGATATACCTGGTGTTTGTTGGTATGGGTGACTGGAGTCTGCCTCTTTTGTCCCTAGGTTGCTTCACATCTCCCAGTAGGGCTGAGGCCCTGGCTGTATAAGATTACCTGTGGAGCCTTTAAACTGGGGTCTCTTCACAGGGACAGAGAAGCTGCTTATCTGTTGCCCTGACAGCGGTAGTTCTCCTGGGAGGCCTTCAGACTGTTGGATCTTCAATGAAGCTGTCAAGCTGTTGTTCAATTGTTCTGAGAGCAGCTTACCCTCAACTGCTCTGAGTATAGTCAGTTATCTCCTGTTCTGAGTGCAGCGGGCCCTCAACTGCTTTGAGTGCAGTGGGTCCTCTAGGATGGATAAGGATATGATGTCTTCATGAGAGAAGACCAACTAGGAGTCTTCCCCAGAAACAAGGACCGGGCAGAAGGGATCATAATTAGGTATGTATTAAATATTTTATTTCATTTTATTGCAGTTTATGACTGGCAAATAATGTTCTTTTAAGAATTCCAATGCACAGCTAAGTGTGATCTAATATATACAGTACACACTTAAAAGAACCAAGATCAATCAGTCTACTCTTATACATCCGTTCCATTTTTAGATATTAAACATATTTTCAGATCTATCTCTGCAAACAATTCAGGAGTTACAGATCCTATAGAAAAACATTTCTTTTGTACTTAAACCCATCCACTTTCTCTAGCACAATATTGAGTTATTATTACCACCTCCCTCTTGCTTCATTTTCTCTTAATATCTATTTATGCCAGTCTGGCCTCATAATTCCATTTACAGAAAGACATTTTCAAAGCATGCTGGTAAGTACTCTATCGTGTAAATTACACCAAAAACAAAATTATTGGAATAAATATATGCCTTATAGACAAATACAAGCTGCTAACTACACATAAGCCAGCTGAGTTGTCTCTTGCATAATATCATTGTACCCCAGGTAGGCAATTTATTCTTTTGTAAATATATCTAAAAGCATCCTCAAAATGACTGTTTCACAGTAAATATATGATTCCCTGCTTAGTGCTTTCTTGTTATTGTTGTTGGAATTTTATTCTCATCATAGTAGTTTTTAAAATATTTTCTGTCTGGAATTATGGTTATATATAATTTTCAAGCAGTACAATGCATTCTAGCTCCTCCCATCAAAATGTAAGCAAATAAAATCATGAGGCAGACAGATGATATCATAAGCATTTAACCTATTCACTCCCCTTCACAATATTGTCTATTTTCCTCCTGTTCACAGGAAGCAGAAGGCTGCTTTCAGGTCAGAAGAAAGGCACAGAGAGACATAGGAGCCCACCTTTCAGTATCTGCTTATTCCCCAGCCTGTGCATATTCAGATGGAACATAAAAATGGAGGAGTGCACAGAGACCATGGGAAGCATTTGCTTGCTGTGCTAAACACTGAATACCAAATGTTGATGGGCATGTGGGTTCTGATGTACACTGAAGATGAATTCCAGAAAATTATTGAAATTAATCCAGCAATAACAACCAAGCCAGTATGTTTTGCAAGGACTGAAACTCAATTTCACATAAAATTTTACCCTGGGTATTTAAAATATTCCCTCCCAACAAGTAGACGATTTATGAAATTCTTGAAGTTCAGAATGAGTTTATTTACTAAAATACATCCCAATGCTGTAATTCTGCATATGACAATAAATTTAGCAATGAATCAATGATAATGTTTAATTTGTACATTGAACACTTTGCAATTCTTTTAGCTTAATCATAAAAAGCAATTCTCCAAATCAAACTCCAAAATGTCATTAGTATCTATAACTACATATGACAAACAAGATTGATTGAATTTTTGAGAGGAGTCATGTGTAAGACCCTATAACTACAAATTATTGCAACCTAGGTTTGTATAATCTATCTTCTATATCACAGAAATTATTTATTTATTTATTTATTTATGTACCATTATTTTTTATTAGATATTTTCTTTATTTACATTTAAAATGTTATTACCCTTCCTCATGCCCCTTCCAAAATTCACCCTATCCCTTCCCTCTTCCCCCTGCTCACTAACCCACCCACTCCTTCTTCCCTGTACTAGGATTCCTCTACACCAAGGCATTGAGCCTTCATAAGACCAAGGGTCTCTCCTCTCATTGATGTACTACAAGGCCATCCTCTGCAACATATGGGGCTGGAGCCATGAGTCACTCCATGTGTACTCTTTTGTTGGTGGATTAGTCCCCAGGAGCTCTGGGGGTATTGGTTGGTTCATATTTTGTTCCCGCTATTCTACTACAAACCCTTTCATATCCTTGAGTCCTTTCTCTAGCACCTCCATTAGGGACCCTGTGCTCAGTCCAATGGGTGGCTGTGAGCTTCCACTTCTGTATTCGTCAGATGCTGGCAGAACCTCTCAGGAGACAGCTATATCAGGCTCCTGTCAGCAAGCACTTGTTAGTAACCACAATATTGTCTGGGTTTGGTAACTGTATATGGGATGGATTCCCAGGTGGGGCAGTCATTTCCTTCAGTTTCTGCTCCAAACTTTGTCTCTGTACTTATTGCCATGGGTTCTTTGACCCCCCCCCCCTTTTTAAGAAGGACTGAAGTATCCACACTGTGGTCTTCCTTCTTCTTGAGCTTCATGTGGTCTGTGAATTTTATCCTGGGTATTCCAAAATTCTGGCCCAATATCCTCTTATCAGTGAGTGCATACCATGTATATCACAGAATTTATGAGTAGGAAATAAGTGGCATTTCACTTTTTCAGAATGGAAATATTTACAACTTAGCAAATAAGAGACACTTTGCTAATCCCATGGGACATGCAGAGTTAAAAACAAAAGGAGCATATTTTATGAAACTTATTTTAATGAAGTGACTAACAAAACCAAAAACATAAATGAATGAATAAATTATGAGACATGTAAAACATAATAACATTGTAGAATTGTAATTTGTGGGTATTTACTTATATAGACATATTTGCATTTGAATGACATTGTTAATTTCATTATTAAAGATAAGAATAGAGAACTAATGGTCTAGCCATTAATACTTTGCTATATTAACAATTTATAGTGTATTGCTATTGGGTAAGATATTAGAACATAATGTGCTATTAATAATTGCTATATATAATAACACTACTCTCCATTCATACTATGGCACATAATGTATATGAATAGACATACATAAAATAAGTTAATGTGTCGAAAATGTATTATAATACTTCCTGAAATCCAACAGAAATACAGCATTGTCATTAGGAAGTAATAAATATATCTGTTGTACTTTGACTCAAAATTGAAATGGTAAAAATTTAGTAATATGAAAACACTTCAGATTTTGATCATGTTGAACTCTGTGTACAATTTGTTCCCTGTCTTGCAGAGAGAGAGACAGATACAAAGAGTTTTACAGAGATAGTGACAGATACTGAATAAGAGATTTGTACAGGGCAAGTGGTATTCTAACATTGAGTGGCACACCCTTAATCTTTGTTAATCATTGCATTTTTTGGAGAACATGAATATTTTGACACGAAATGGAAATTATTCTCACATCGTTGTCATTTCTGTTATGTAAAGGCTAACAATGATTTGGTTGGTGCTTTGTTTTGCATTATACTGTGTGAATCACATCAACCAGCATGTTCCTATAACTCTAACGTATAGTAGTAGCACCAAAAGCTATTTAATTGTACTTAAGCACCATTCAGTAGGAAGGAATCTGCATGATTCTGGTAACATAACAAACTTCCCAGGGCTAGTGAAACCATGGAACTCATAAAGCATTAACAACCCTCAGTTTATTTTAATGCATAATGCTAATCAAAATCTTAATGTTTGCCCAAATGCCCAAAGAAACTGGAAATACTCATTCATCATCAAGGAACCTTAAATTCAGGACAGTTGAGAGATGAATACAGACAAATCATGGCCAATCAAAATGCACAATTTAAGAACCAGTCCCAATGGCTGAATATGTAAAATGATGTCTATACCATCTAAACATGGACAATAAAACTTATGCAAAAGAGGTTGAGGGAAAGAACAAGATGCTACATGCTGCACGAAGGTCCACAGGTGACTACACAATGCTGTGAACAAGAGAAATTGTTCTTATTAGGGAAGAATACACCATTTTGAGATCCTATAGCAAATGCTCAGTTCTGAAAACACCCTTACAAGTAACATAATGTAGACCAAGCAGGCTAAAATGAGGAGTGTTTTTACATAGACCCAAATACTCATAGACACATACCAATGAATTAAAAATGAGGCCATTAATCTAAAAGAAGGCAAGGATCATTTGGGGAGGGTTGGAGGGTCGAAAGAGGAGGGTGAAATGATGTAATTATAATCTTGAATAGAATTATAAATGATAAAGAAGCCTAATATGTTATTTAGAAAATATAAATACAAGCAATTGCAGAAAAGTACTACAGTTAATATATAAACACATATATCCCTCTCATGTCACGAGAAATCTGTTCCATAAACTGGGGTCTCTATAGCTTTGTGTACATGAAGAACTTGGTGGTAAAAAAAAAGTCTCATATAACTAGAGAACTGGTTATGAACATACTCATGTAAATAAAGTTAGAAAGAAATCCTAAAAATTGTACCCTCACAGATACTACTTCTGTTCCATGTTTCCACTTCATCATATAATCAACAACTAAGTGTTTGTTTCCAAAATAAGGGATTATTCTGTCAGAAAATATGGATGATTATCTAAAATATTCTTTTTTGTCTATTTATTTATGTTATTATTATCAATTTTATGAACTGTTGCCGCACTTTAGTTCTTCTTTTACTTATATAAAAATAATAAATGTTAAAAGTTTAGCTTGTAATAGCTACTATTATAACTTGATCTTCCTACTAATGACTCTGTCCTATCATCTCCAAGTTTTGTTAAGCAATTTGTTTCTTTATATCTGTGCATTTTATAAGATATATATATGCTTTTGTATATTGTGAATAAACAAGTATGTGTATTTTGCATATATATGAAAATATAATATACCTGGTTATTCATGATTATACCTATTTCTTTTATCAATTTCTTAATTATTTCATATTCTCTTTAATTAATTGACTTATTAGCTATTTAAATCACCTTATTCTCTGTTTAATATTTAATTAGTACAATTAGTCAGATTTTCCAAAGTTAAACATTAAATCTAATCCCTTTCTTATATGTGATTTTAGAACACTATAAAAGCATGTTTTATTCTTTTATTTTGTAAATATAACTACACTGCTTCTCTTTATCTTTCCTTCTGTCAAACCCTCCATATAACAATCTTTGAACTCTTTAAAATGCACAGCCTCTACTATATATATATATATATATATATATATATATATATATATATATATATATATACACATATATAAATACATATACACACACACACAAACACACTTTATGCAAAGAAGTATACTGAGATCTAGTTATAGGAGTAGTTTTGGAGATGTAACTACTGGAAATGTGCTCTTCAACTTTGCTGTAGTTTTTTAAAAAAAATATTCTCAATCTTTTGGAAAATATCCTTATGTATCATAAATATAACCTGGTCAGTCTGTGTAGTGTTCCCTGTATGTTTTTTAGAAATATCCATTTGGGATTAGATAACTGACTGGTGTGTGTTTCCCTGGGGGGGGGGTATTTCTCCTGTTCTCAGCATGTCTATAGCTCTTTGTGTGGAACGGAGGCCTTTGGGTCTTTCTTCCACTCACATTGGCAGGCACAGCAGTATTATTTTTAATGAGTATCAAAGTTATTCTTGAATTTCTATTGAGTACTATTTAACTACTTTTGAGACTCACAAGAACATAGTCCTCAGAAGATCATCATTTTATATTTATATCTACTTAAAACAGTGTCTTCAGATTCCTCTATGTCAAGCACAATGGACTAACTGCTGAGATTGTTTTAACTACAACTCTACAATTTGCCATAATTGCAACTCAGCTTCCTTCCTCAAAACTGTTATAGAAGTCTATATAATTTTTTATAATTTTGTAATTTCCTGTTATTTTCCTCCCTCCATGCACTACCTTTTACTCTTCCTTGAAATCTGTGACCTCAGTTTTTAAGTGTTAATTAACTGTTGTTACATGCACATATGTATGAACATATGTATTCCTAAATATATATACTGTGCTGCCTGTATGCCATTGCTTTTATGTATATTTTCAAGGGTTAATATTAGGTGTTGGGTAATCAACTCATGTTCTCTCCATTGGGTAAAACTATTAATCCCAACCTCAGCATTTCTTATTTTCCTATAGCTCTTTTTGTAGGGTTGAGGCCTCCTAAGATTTTCTGTGTGTACTTTGACAAGTCTATTGTTGTCATGTTCTGTCATATTGTGGGAATTTTGGTTAGATATTGCAGGTATAGCTATGGCATTATTAGGAGAAACAGTCTCACAGAAAATGACCTGATATTAAGTCTTTTATGACTTTTTTACACACTTTATGCAAAGAATGCTGAGCTTTAGGGGCAGGACTAGTTTTGCAGATGCATCCACTGGGACTAGGCTCTACAACATTACTTTGACTCTATCAATATTTAAATTTTTTCCATCTTTTGAAAATAGAAATTTCCTTGACAACAGGTGAGAAATACTGTTTGTGAAAGCAAAAATATCTAGTATGTACTTAAGGATTATGCAGATTTTAGAAACTGATGTAAGTAGGCTTTACTCCAAGATCCACTATGTCACAACACATTGGGTAGTTGTCTAGGTTCCAAGTACCATCAATTATTTCAAATTGTTTGTTTAGTTCAGCATCTCTGAGAACTTTGTGGGACTTAATATGTTTAAAAATGCTATGAAAAATATTTATACATGTGTGTATATGTGTGTGTGACTGTGTGTGTGTATGTGTGTGTGTGTCATATAGTCAGTTCCTCAATGCTTCAGGTGAGCTATAAAATATACTTGACAATGTTAGAAAATATATTTGGAATTCGATCAATATACATGAAACTATATACAAATTGTACGGAGCAATAAGGGCTGCTCTAAGCACTATACATAAGCTCACTAAAAATACAGCATAATGCATTAAGGTAATAAATGTCCTTATTTCAATTTTACATAAAATAACAAGAGAACATGAGCTAAATTGTTAGAGATTCAGTTAATATCATGTTTTTCACTTATTATAAACTATATTGTAATGTATTTCATAAAAAGAAACATACTTAATGCATAATCATAGAACACTTGATCATAGATATCATTAGTAGAAGACAAAAATCTGTCAATTTGTAGCATAGTAAGTAACACATCCTGTTTATATTTTAGGTAATTGAAGATGAATAACATTAATTCTTAGCAATATAAACAAAAACCACCCTTTATATGATCCTAAATATAGAGTAGATATTACCTACCACCACTAATCTTAAAAGAATATATTTTTAAATAATTCAAATAAATATTTTGTATAATTAGTATTGACATCGTTTTTTTTTATTTTTACTTTTTAAATTTTTATTTTACTTATTTTTATTCCAGTCTTTGTTCCCACCTCCTGGTCCCCCCTCCTTCAGTTTCTCATCCCATTTCTCCTTTCTCTTGCATCAGAGAGTGTGACCCCAGACATAACCCTTCCCAGGGGCTTCAATTCTATGGAGGATTAAGCATATCTTCTCCCACTGAGGGCAGATCAGGCATATCTCTGATACACATACACACACACACACACACACACACACACACACACCAGGGTTCTATATTCTTGGTTGGTGTCTCAATCTTGGGGGGTCCATTAGGGTTTGAGTAAGTTGAGACTAGTGGCCTTCCTGTGGGGCCACTCTCTACTACAGCTGCTTCAATCCTCCACTTAATTTAACCAGAAGAGTCCTCAATTTCAGTCCAGTAATTGGGTGTAAGTATCTGCAATTGTCTCAGTCAGTTACTGGCAGGACCTTTCAGAGGACAGCCATGCCAGGTTCTGTCTGTAAGCACATCATAACATTAGTAATAGTTTCATGCCTTGGTGGCCCCCTACTCCCCTTGAGATGGATCTCAAGTTGGGCCACTCATTGGACTGCCTTTCCTTCAGGCTCTTCTCTATTTTCACCCCTGCAGTTTTGTTTGTTTGTTTTTGGTTGGTTGGTTGGTTGGTTGGTGTGCTTTTGTTTTGTTTTGTTTTGTTTTGTTTTGTTTTGTTTTGACAGAAATTCTGGCTGTTGGGTGATAATCTAGTCCATCTACTTGCAACCCTGTAAATCTACTAGAGTTGGACTCTTCAAATTCCCTCTCCACAATGTTGGACATTTTGCTCATGGTCATCCCCATTAAGTCCTGAAATTCTCACACCTCCCTAGGCCCTAAAAAATTCTAGATCCTCCCACACCCACACCCACCTCCCGAGACTTTATTCACATTCATTCTCCTGGCCTTCTGGGCTTCTCTCCTGTTTCCCATCCCAAACCTTATCTTGTTCTCTTTTCCCCCCTCCCTTTCTTCACTTCCACCCAGGTTCCTCCATCTGTCTGCCTCCTATGATTATTTTCTTCCCATTTCTAAGTAAGATTTAAGCCTTCCTACTTTCTCTTTTTGCTTGTTATACTTCTTATGGTCTGTGTCTTGTATCCTAGGTATTCTGAACTTTTTGGCTGATATCCACTTATCAGTAAATACATACCATGCATGTCCTTTTGGGTCTGAGTTACCTTTTTTAATTTTTGTATTCACAAATGCATAGAAAATTCTCAAGACAAAAACTAGTCATAAATCTCACTTACTACATCATCATTTTAAACCTTCTTCTGGTTTTATTCCATATTTAACCTGTATAGGTGTGATACTGAATCTCAAGTAAATGAAATGATACAAAGACCATGGTAGTTAGAACTTTGCCTAAAAAGAATGATTCAAAAATATATGCAGCACAATAGTTAATAGGTAGATATTAATTGTTTATGGGTAAAGGTAAAGTTAACTGGTGATTAAAATTATTTTTAAAAGTTTCCCAAGTGAAGGTAACTTATACATAGTGTCTAATATAACTGCCACTAACATATACTATGCGTTATTCAGAGATAAATGTAAAAATGCTCAGTTGTTGAAATCACAAAGGTTCTATGATTCACTCTGATTCAATTTTTATTTATGAGAAATTTTAAAGATATTTTACAAAATAAATTCCAGTTTGCACAATTTCTTAAATGATGACTAATATATAGAGATCAGTATAGACAGGTTGCCTTAGATAGATACGGGCCAGTTACCTTCATGTATAATACAAATATTTATGTGGCACATATAATATATGTATCACACCTACATGTTGTATAAAACAATCATCACATGAAAGTCTTTAAATTTAGTATTCAGGAACTACTACAGGATGGCAACATATCTTCAATTTGTAAATATAATTGTCCTCACTCAGTATTTGCACAAGCTGTCTTGATGTGCCCCTTTGCGCAAATGCTACTTTGGACATTGATATGAAAGTCTGGAAGCAGAGTGATAGCATAGGTGATCTTAAAAGAAAACATTTTGGGAACTCAAACAAAGTGATAAAATGACTGTAATTCATCTCTGATTTGTTTTGGGAAAAGAACAAGGGCTTCATTACATTCAGGAAAGAAGTAATCAGGCAAACCCTCGCGAGAAACATCATAGCTAACATACTATGAAACCCTCCTTTTTGTCCCTGACTCTCTAAGGCAAGGGCTATTGAACAGTTTCTTATTTGAAAGGAAAACTATTAGGTTTTATTACAGAATTCAAAAGGATATACACCAGTTTTATTTGATCTTTTTGGCTGAGAAAATATAACTGTTTCTGTAAAATGTTCAATCATGTTCCTTGTTCACAGCACCAGACAAGAGTCAGAAGAGACTATCACAGGATCTGTCCCAGCAAGTAAAGGAACAGCCAAGTTAGTATATACTTCTCTCTTGGAAATCCCAACATTCATAATAAAAGAGAAAGAAAAAACCAATATAGGTAGCTTACCAGAACTATCTGAATTCCATCTAGCATTTAACTGAGCATACAAAAAGTATTCATGTGTCTACTAACTGATATCTATTAGACCGGGAAAAGACCTTTGAAGTATTACAAATGATAAAATGAGATGATTATGTAAAGGTACTAAATATGAATAGCAAAAAAAAAAAAAAATAAGGATGCTTCCTTGTTGACAGCAGGAGTAACAGGCTTTCTGAGGGATAAATCCCCTACTGGGCTGTCCAATATCAAGTGATCAGCCCTGACATCATTACTGCCCTATAAATGACCCCACAAGTAGCTAAAAGAATCAGATGCAGATATTTGCACCCAACCAATGGACAGAAGCAGCTGATCCCTGTTGTTGAATTAGGGAAAGGCTGAAAGAAGCTGAGGAGGAGGGCGGCCCTTTAGGAGGACAAGCAGTCTCAATCAATCTGGACCCCCGAGGTCTCTCAAACATTGGATCACCAAAAAGGCAGCATACACCAGCTGAAATAAGCCCCCCAACATATATACAGTAGAGGACTCCCTGGTCTGTGTTCATTCAGAGATGATGCACCTAGCCCTCAAGAGACTGGTGGCCCCAGGGAGTTTAGAGGTAAGGTGGAGTGGGGATTGGGGACATCCACTTGGAGACAGAAGGGTAGGGAGGAGGTATGGGATGTGGAACAGTCAGAGAGTGGATTGGGGTGGGATAAAATATGGGGTGTAAAAATAAATTAATTTAAAATATTAAAAAATAAAATATATGCATCAGAAAAAAGTTGCTTCCTAAGTTGAAAATACATACGAATAATAGTTTATTGTAAGCTTATGTAATTTGAAAAGTATTGGCGCTATCAAATAATAAAATTACCGTTTACTGAGCAGTTGCTGAGAAAGGAAAAATAATTCTTTATTGAATGTATGCCACTGGTAGATTTTCCATTTCTCAGTAGATGCCCCATAACAAATAACATATGGGCAGGGATAAATCGACTTATTGAACTATAAAAATTACATGGTATTCAGAACAAGAATTGTGGAGGAGATATAAAAGCAGATGAATGCGGGCATAGGAGTATAATGTTTATGTATGAATATGTATGTACATGTATGAAATTCTCTGAGTAAGAAACTTAAAAATAAAATTTCTATGAATTTTAAGAATTTCTTCTTGATGTAGTCAGTCTTTAGTAGATGGATAGCAATATTTGCATAAGGTAGTCTACTGTCAATATATGAACACTAAGAACACAAACAATCCTGATCCACAATTCCTGCTGCAGTTCTCTACTCTACCAGAGGACTTGTTGTCACCCATAACCCAAGGTTGAAGCTACCTACCCCACCACAGATCATACTGACTTCGAGAACCACAGCTGAGGCACCCAGTTAGACCTGAGGACACTTTGACAATTCAGGTCAAAAGAACAAAGAGGATACAGAAGTAAAAAGAAAAATACAACCACTAATGCAACAAAGACTCAGAAATACTCATCTAGACCTATAATAAAGACAAACCCTGATGACGAGACTCTAGCAAAAGAACATAATTAGAAACAGTCAGGACAATATGTTAGCATCTGAGCCTAGCTATTCCACAACAGCAAACTCTGACTCTGACAACACAACTGAAATACAAGGAAATTACATTAAAACCAACTTTATAAAGATGAGAGTTCCTTAAAGAGAAAATTAATAAATCCCTTAAAGAAATCATGGAAAACAAAACAAAAGTAAAGGAAATGAACAAATTGCTTAAATACAGACAAGGAAATGAACAATTAAAGGAAATAAGTAAGACTATCTGAGACATGAAGATGAAAATAGAAGCAATAAAGAAAATACAAACTCATACACATACAGATATACACAGTTAAACAGAGGATGGAGTTCGGGGACTCTTATAAAAAAATAGGGTGAAGGGCTGGGCAGTGGTGGTGCACACCTTTAATCCCAGCACTTGGGAGGCAGAAGCAGGCAGATTTCTGAGTTCGAGGCTAGCCTGGTTTACAAAGTGAGTTCTAGGACAGCCAGGGATATACAGAGAAACACTGTCTCGAAAAACAAAACAAAACAAACAATCAAAAACAAAACAAAACAAACAAAAAAAAATAGGGGGAAGGATTGCAGGCCCTGAAGGGGATTAGAACTCCACAGAAAGACCAAGAGAGTCAACTACTTTGGACTATTCATTCTTGGGCTGAAACAGCAAAAAGCACACATGGGCTCAACCTAAGCTTCCCTGCAAATATGGAGTAATGTGTAGCTTAGTCTTCATGTGGGTCCAGAAAAACAAGAGCAGGCACTACCCCAAAAGGTATTGCCTGTCTGTGGGATATGTACTTCTAGCTCTCCTGCCTTGTCTGTCCTCAGTTGGAGAAGATGCACCTAGCCTGACAGAGGCTTGATGTGTCAGGTTAGGGGGAATAACTAAAAAGCCCCCAGCTGCTCAGAAGAGAAGGGGAGGGGGAATGGAGTGAAGGAGTGTGGGAGAGTGTGAACAAAAGGAAGGCAGATAGTGGGATATAGGTGTATAAATGAAAAATATAGATTAATTAAAATAAATTTAAAAGAGAAAAGAAAACACAAACTGAAAGAATCTTCAGATGAATATCTAGGGAAGTAAACAGGAGTTACAGAAGTGAGCATCACCATCAGAATATGAGAGGTAAAAGAGGGAATCTCATACATAGAAGATATGATAGAAGAATTACATTCATGGATCAAGAAAAATGTCAAATGAAAAAATTCCTGACACAAAATATCCAAGGAATGTAGGGCTGTATGATAAAACTAAACTTAAAAATAGAAGACGTGGGCTGGAGAGATGGCTCAGCCATTAAAAGGCTAGGCTCACAACCAAAAATAAGAAATAGAAGACGTAGCTGAAGGAGAAACCCCCAAGTTCAAATGCCTAGAAAATACTTTTAAAAAAAATCATAATAGAAAATGTTCACAAATGGTAATTTCTTGTTCCATCCATTTGCCTGCAAAACTCAGGATATCCTTGTTCTTAATAGCTGAGTAGTGTTCCATTGTGTAAATGAACCACATTTTCTGTGTCCATTCTTTTGTCCTGGGACATTTAGGTTGGTTCTAGTTTCTGGCTATCACAAAGAAGTCTGCTATGAACATAGTGGAATACGTGCCCCCGTGGCATGGTGGGGAATCTTTTAGGTATATTTCCAAAAGTGGTATAGCTGTATCTTCAGGTAGATATAGTTCTAATTTTATAAGTAACCTTAAGATTGATTTCCATAGTGGTTGTACCAGTTTGTAATCCTACCAGCAAAGGAGGAGTGTTCTTCTTTTTCCACATCCTCTCCAACATGTGTTGTCACTTGAGGTTTTGATCTTAGTCATTAAGATTGGTGTAAGGTAGAATTTCAGGGTCATTTTGATTAGCATTTCTCTGATCCCTAAGGACTTGGAACACTTCTTTAGGTGTTTATCAGGCATTCAAGATGCCTCAGGTGTGAATCCCTGCTTTAGTTTTATACCCCATTTTTTGATTGGCTTATTTGGGTTTTTGGTGATTAACTTCTTGAGTTCTTTATATATTTTGGATATTAACCTTCTACTGGATGTGGAGTTAGTGAAAAATTTTCCCAATCTGTGGGTTGCTGATATGTCTTATTGACTATGTCCCTTGTCTTACAAAAGCTTTCCAGTTTCATGAGGTCCCATTTATCTGTTCTTCATCTTACAGCACAAGTCATTGGAGTTCCGTTTAGAAAATTTCCCCCTGTGCCAATGAGTTCAAGGCTCTTTCCTACCTTCTCTTCCATTAGATTCAGTGTATCTGGTTTTATATGTAGGTTCTTTATCCACTTGGACTTCAGCTTTTTACATGGCTCATTTTCATTCTTCTACATACAGACAGCCAGTTAGACAAGCACCATTTACTGAAGATGTTATCTTTGTTCCATTGTATATTTTTGGTGTCTTTGTCAAAGATCAAGAGACCAGAAATGTGAGGTTTTATTTCTGGTCTCCAAATCTATTCCATTGATCAACATATCTGTCTCTGTGTCAATACTATGCAGTTTTTATCACTATTGCTCTGTAGTAAAGCTTGAAGTCAGGAATTGTGATTTCCCCAGCTGTTCTGTTTGTTTGTTTGTTTGTTTGTTTGTTTGTTTGTTTGTTTCCTGGCTGTCCTGGAACTCACTTTGTAGACCAGTCTGGCCTCAAACTCAGAAAACTGACTGCCTCTGCCTCCGAGTGCTGGGATTAAAGGCGTGTGCCACCACGCCCAGCATTATTTTTTTTCCAGCTGTTCTTTTAATGTTAAGAATTGTTTCCAATATTCTGGGATATCTTTTTTTTCCTTTCCACGTGAATTTGAGAATTGCCCTTTCCATGTGTTTGAAGAATTGTGTTTGGATTTTGATGGCGATTGCACTGAATTTATAGATTGCCTTTGGTAGGATATCCATTTTTACTATGTTAATTCTGCCAATCAATGAGCATGGGAGATCGCTCCATTTTCTTCTTTGATATCTGTCTTGAGAGACTTGAAGCTATTTTCATTCAGGTCTTTCACTTGTTTGGTTAGAGCTACCCCAAGATAATTTATACTATTTGTGGACATTGTGATGGGAATTGTTTCCCTAACTTCTTTCTCAGTCTGTTTATCCTTTGTATAAAGGAATCCTGAGTGAGGTATCTCAGACCCCAAAAGGACCTGCATGGTATATACTCACTAATAAATGGCTATTAGCAACAAAACAAAAACAAAAACAAAAACAAAATGTAGAGAATACCCAAGATACAGTTCAGAGAACTCAATAAGCTCAAAAAGCTGTAGTGCCCAAGTGAGGACGACTCAATCCCACTTGGGAAAGAGAAGAAAACAATCATAAGTGGGGAGCGGGGGGAGGAATTGGGAGGGAAAGTGGACAGGGTGGGAGAAGGAGTAGGGGGTAGAAGAGGGAAACCTCATCTGGTATTGAGTGAGCAAAATGGACTAAAGCCCTGAGGGCCAGAAGAAAGAATGTAAACAGGAAACCTCAGGAAATAGGACTCTGGGGGTACCTCCCAAGATGCACCAGAGACCTGGGAGGTTAGAGACTCCTGGAACTCAAAGGAAGTTGCCTTAGATGAACTGCCCATCAGTAGGGAGAGGGAACTTATAGTGCCCACCTCCAGCAGGAAGACAGGACATCAAGTGAGGGATGGTGGTTGACATCCCACAGTCACATCTCTGACCCATAATTGTTCCTGTCTGAAAGAAATTACAGGTATAGAAATGGAGAAGAGCCTGTGGAAAAGAAGGTCCAGTGACAGGCCCAAAGTGGGATACATCTCAAGGGGAGGTCCCAAGGCCTGACACTATTACTGATGGTATGGAGAGCTCACAAAAAAGGGATCTATCATGACTGCCCTCCAAAAGACCCAACAAGCAGGTGAAAGAGCCAAATGCAGAAATTTCCACCCAGCCAAGGGACAGAAGCAGCTGGTCCCTGTTGCTGAATTAGGGAAGGCTGAAAGAAGCTGAGGAGAAGATCGATCTTGCAGGACGACAAGCAATCTCAGTTAATCTAGACCCCTGAGATATCTCAAACAGTGAACCACCAAACAGATAGCATACATCAGCTGATTTGAGATCCGCAACACATGAAAAGTAGAGAACTTCTGGGTCTGTGTTCATTCAGAGATGATGCACCTAACCCTCAAGAGACTAGAGGCTCCAGGGAGTTTAGAGGTCAGGAATGGTGGGAGTGGGGGCATCCATGTGGAGACTGGGTTGGGTAGGGAGGAGGTGTAAGAAATGGAACAGACAGAGGTTAGATGGGTGGATGATTAATGGACTATGGGGTGTATTATAAAATTTAAGAAAAGGAAAAGAATATTCACAAATGAAAGAAAAAGAAACATAACTTTAGAAGGAAAAGAAACTTACAGAACACCAAATAGATTGCTCCAGAAAATAAAGATTTTGCCCCATAAGAAAAATGCTAAACATGAAGAACAAGTGAAGAATATTAATGCTGCATGATAAAAAAAGCCAAGTAACTTACAAAATCAGAGCTATTAGAATTATAGCATTTTTCAAAATGGGGACTCTAAAGGTCAAAAAGGCTTAGCCAGATATCTGGCAGACTCTTAAGAGATCACAGATGTGAGTCTAGACTACTGAACCCACCAAAACTTTCAATCACTATGAATGTAGAAAACAAGATATTCTGTGATATATTCAAATTTAAATAAATCTATCCACAAAACCCAGTATTACACAAGGTATTAGAAGGAAACTCAAACCAAAAGAGGTTTTTCTACCCCCACAGGAACATAGGAAATAAACTCACAGCAGAAAAAAAAAAAAAAACAAAGAAGAAAAACACATACAGACACAGACACAAACACAGACACACAGACACACACACACACACACATAGACACACACACACACACCATGATTATCTCATTACATGCTGAAAAAGTCTTTGAGAAATTCCAATATGCCCTCATGATAAAAGTTTTGGACAGATTAAGGATACAAGGGACATACCTAAATATAATAAATAAAAATTCCAGCAAGACAATAGTCAGCTTTAAATTAAATGCAGAGAAATTTATAGCAATTTGTCTGAAATCAGAAAGAGGACAGGTATCTACTCAATATAGTAATTGAGTTTCATGCAGAAGCAGCAAGACAACTAAAGAGGAATAAGATGGTACACATTGTAACGGAAGAATTCAAACTACCATTATTTGCAGAAAATATAATAATATAATGTTCATGACCCCAAAAATTCTACCAAGGAATTTCTACAGCTGACACTTAAAGAGATGTACAACATTCTTAGCCACTGGAGAAATGTAAACATCAAAACAACTTTGAGAATCCACACTATACCTGTCAGAATGGCTGAGACCAATAACACAAGTAACAACTCATACTGAAGAGGATGTGAAGGAAGAGCACTCCTCCATCATGGTGGAAGTTAAAATTTGTATAGACACAATGTAAATCAAAATGGCAGTTTCTCTGAAAAATGGAAATCAATCTACTTCAGTATCCAGCTATATCACTTTTGGATGTTTACTCCCAAGGAAACCCCATCCTACCACAAAGACACTTGCTCAGCCATGTTCACTGTGGCTTTATTCATAATAGCCAAAAATTGGAAACAGCCTAGCAGTCACTCAACCAAGGAATGAATAAAAAATGTGGTATTCAGCTCTTAAAACAATGGCATCATGAATTTACAGGCAAATAGATGGAACTAAAAAAAAATATTCTGAGTGAGGTAACCAAGACCAGAGTTGTATTCACCTATAAGTGGATATTAGCTATAAAATAAAAGATAACCATGCTATAATCCACAAACTCAGAGAGGGTAAGTAGTAAGTAGGGCTCAAGGCTTTATGGGTAGGCTATGAATTGATCTCCCTGGGAAGACAATAGAATAGATTTTGCAGGTTGACTAGGGATAAATGAGGATGGGAAGAGGAAGGGACTTGAGGGATATTGATGACAAGAGTACTGGGAAAGATGACTGCAATTGGTGGACACTTTTGGATGACATGGGGGATTTAGAAACCTAATGCAGTGGAATCGACAAGAATGACCTTGGCTAAGACTCCTATTAATGGTATATACTGAGTATCTATTGAACATCTTTTATAGCCATGCAAGGCTCCTAAAAATGATACTAGGGCATCAACCCAGCCAGAAAACCTTTCACCTACAACCTTTCCTACTACTACTTGTGCAGTGGTAATGACGGCACAGAACTTGTGGGAGTAGCCAACCAATGACTACTTGGTGCTCATGACTGACACTCCTGGATAGACCAAAATAAGAGGCAGGGCAGCCCATAGACCCAGAATAGAAGCAAAGATGACTGCCACATGCATGAATGTATTCTCTCTCTCTCTCTCTCTCTCTCTCTCTCTCTCTCTCTCTCTCTCTCTCTCAAGCAAATGATTCTATCTTGTTGAACTGTGTCTAGCCCAATTGTCATCAGAGAATTGTCATCCAGTAACTGATGGGATCAGATGTAGAGAACCATAGCTAAACATTAGCCGGAGCCAGAATAATCTCAGCGAACAGGGGAAGAAAGTATAGGAGGGGACAGAGTGGTGAAGGACATCATGACAACATGACCCACAAAAACAACTTAGCAGAGCTCAGATGGGTTCACAGAAACATGACAAAATTGGACCCTGTATGGGCCTAAGTTTGATCTTCTGCATGTATGTTATGGTTTGTATCTTGACAGTCTTGTGGGATTATCAAGCTACAGTTGTGGTTTTGACCCTTTTATCTTCTCTTGTACCCCTTTTCCTCCTAGTGAATTTCCCTGTCCAGCTTTGTTATGATAGGTTGTGTCTTATTGTGTCTTGCTGGGTCATATTTAGTGGATACCCTAAAAAAGAGTCTCTGTGTGTATGTTTCTTTCTCTCTCTGTCTCTCTGTCTCTGTCTCTGTCTCTGTCTCTGTCTCTCTCCTTTTAAGGAAAATGAAAGAGGAGTGGATCTGGTGGAAAGTAGATGTTGAGGAGGAACTGGAAAAAATGGAGGAAAGGAATAAACATATTGAGATGTCAAAGAAAAGAAAAAAGAAAAGAAAAGAAAAGAAAAGGAAAGGAAAGGAAAGAAAAATAAGAAAAACTAAGAAAATGAAGAGAAACACAACCTTATTGTGCTATTGCTCACTATAACATAACTTGAAGGATTGCCCAGAAATCTCAAAATATAATTATAATGAGGTTGACAGGTTTTTTCTAAAAACAAAATAGGGATATTTAGAGACTATAAAATGGCTGTGGGTATATGTGGTTATGTGTATGTGTGTGGTGAGAAATGTGGTTATGTGTATGTGTGTGGTGATAAATCAAAATAAATATAATCTATGAATTTAAATATAATTTTATGAAAAAGTGCTTCAACATAAAAGATTTCCCAGAATATAAGGCCACTAGAAATTATGAATAACAGAAAAAGATCAACTGTAATCCTGCCGATTACAGATAGTAAATCCCATCTCTACAGAGCATTCAATATTGATAGGAATTTTCTCATTTAAGTTATCAGCACACCTAAAATGTACTTTTGAATATTATGATAATATGTATCGTGAAAGCTGAACTTGAACTCTAGGGCACACTTAGACAAATCAAGAATGCAAAGAGACACTAAAGAAAAGAGATACTGAAGAGTCCTTATCTGGCTAAGATAGTCATATATGATTATGTTTTAAAATGAAAACTGAAGTCTAAATGATTATTGCACATAGGTCAAGTGTGCCTACATAAATATGTGCAAGTGTGTACCCTAACAATTTCTCAGGCAGCAAAGCAATTTCTGTGACACCTCAAGTAAAATGCTATGTGGAGATTTTATTTATCTAAAAGCAACTAGAAAACAGAAATATTCTAATAATAGACAACAGAGGGTTAGAAATACAACTATGTAAACATGGTCATCATAAACTTCTGAGATTGCTTACCAAACTGGTTTATTCTTTTTTTTTTTCATTTAAAACAGTTGATTTTGGCTAGACTAACATATTTACTGAAATTCAAGATCTTACTCTTACTCAAATCATATACCTTACAAAGGGTCCAAGTCAATACCATAAACCAGTATCACTCATTTATTTGTCTATTTCAGTGCTAAAAGTGATAATAAACATAGAGCAAATACTTAAATAGAGATTTGAAAAAATGGAGACAGGTAATATATAGGAAGAAACTAAAATAAGAACAGTAAATATGTGTAACCACACCCCACAGCTGCTGGCTGCCATGAAATTATATCTATTAAAAAAAAAAAGCAAAACGTTCACAGGAATGAGGAGTGCATATGAATTTACAAAACTTTACAGAACATTTAATATTGCTAGAAGTCTGCAATTAGCAATGGGATTAAGTATGGTTATAATCATAGGTAGTCTTTCTATGTCTCAGCATTAGTGGTCTATTATAGATTGGGGGTCATAATTCAAGATTATGCTTCACTATGCACTTGTATATGCATACATCTGTATATCCGAATAGTAAGTTGTATAAGTCATTATAATATTCATTGAATACAGCCTATATCAGTCTTCAGATTCTAAGTTTTGCTAATAATTTCAAAAATATTTTTTAATTTTTTAAAATTAAAATAAGATAGTATGCATTTTCCCTCTTTCTACCCTGTCTAACCCTTCCAATGTATCTGTCCTATCTCTCAAATTCATTGCTTGCATTTTTTGTTACATTCTGTTAAAGCAAATTGTTAGATAAGTATTGTGACTAATGAAAGCTCTCAACCCCAATTAAAACTTAACTGCCTTCCCCTTGGAACTTGGAGAACTCTGTCGAAGAAGGGAGGACGACTTGTGGGATTCAGGTGTTCACAGATCTCATATGGGTTCACAAAGACTGAAGTCCCAGTTCCTGCATAAGTCTGTGATAGGTCCTCTGCATATGTATTGTGGTTGTGTAGCATGGTATTGTCTGTGTGACTCCTAACAGTGGAGTAGGGATGTCTCTGACATTGTCTCCTGCCCTAGGGACCCATCTCCTCCTACTGGGTTGACTCACCCACCCTTGATATGAGGGTTTGAGCCTACCTTTATCTTGTCATGCTGTGTTTGGCTTACAACACTGGCAGGCCTGCTCTTTTCTGAAGGGAAGGGAAGAGGAGCAGATCTTGAAGAGAGCGAACATAGAGGAGACTGGGAGAAAAGGAGGAAGGAGAAACTGTGGTTGCTATGTAACAGATGAAAGAGGTATAAATAAGTAAAAAAAGAAAGAACTAAAGAACAAAAGAGGGAGATACAGAAAGAAAATGGTACAAATCTAAAAGTTGAGCACTGAGTCACCAGTGGAGGAGCTAGAGAAAGGACACAAGGAGCTGAAATGGTTTGCAGCCTCATAGGAGGAACAACAATATGAACTAACCAGTACCACCACAGCTCCCAGGGACTAAACCACCAACCAAAGGGTACACATGGAGGGACCCATTTTACTCTCACAAAAACAGATATGTAGACCAAGGGAAAATAGAAGCCATAGCAACACATATACATCCCCAGAATCATGTCATTAATAACAAAATGTGGGAAATAGACTCTTTAAAAACTAAACTGTGAATCTTGAAAAAGAAGATAAAAATGTGCCAAATTGTAATTGCTGAAAGTTGTAATGTAATTCAAGATTGTAGACCTTGAATTTGCTGAGAAGGATTCAGTAGAGATGGCTCAGCACTTAATGTTTACTCTTTGTTCAGAGGACAAAGTTTGTGTTAGATGACTCACAGTTTTTATTTTTCCAAATCCAGTATCCAATATGTTCAGGCACCTGAAGTTATGTACACACACACACACACACACACACACACACACACTCACAAGTATGATAATAATACATCTTTGAAAAAGGCACTACTATAAGAAAAGAGGTAAAAATCCTTTAAGCTATGGGAAGCAACTCTGTCTTCTGAAAAGGATTACAATAGCTCAGGAAGTAACAGCAAAATCAGAAGAATGCAAGTGTTAGAAATTAAACAGACTCTTCATAGAAAACAGAACAATCACTCAGGGATGAAATGCCCTTCAGAGTAAAAGATGACTTACAAGCTATTCATACAACAAAAGATTAATATGAAGAATATATGTAAATCTCAAAACTTCAACATGAAAACCAAATAATCCAACTGATAAATGAATGAAGGAACTTAAGTATAGTTCTTAGAAGAGTTATAACTTGCTAATGTATACACATTATTTTCAACGTCTTCTAGCCATTAGGGAAATAAAAATATGAGCCACACAAGAATTCCATCTCAGCCCGAATAGAATGCTCTCATTAAAATGACAAGCAAGAATAAATTTTGCTGAGAATATGGGGCAAAAATGCTTACAAAAAGCTTGTGGACCATGTGATCTAGTGTTTCCTCCCTGGGAAGCAGAGTATAGGTTTCTAGGACTCACAAAATAAAGGAAACAACTATATGATGTAAAATTGTTCAAAAGTATGTTAGTGTGCATTACTGATGATTGCATATCCATGTGCAACATATCATTATTCACAACTGCTTAGTTATGAAATTAAGCTTTGTGACCATCTATGGATGAGTGAAAATATGTCATATGTAAAGAGAACATTATTTGTGATTAAAAATTTAAATCATACATATCCAAATTTTGAAGCATATCATTACACAATATGCATTTGAATTTTTCCCAGCCTTATTAATTTCTCAAGGATGATATCAAGTCAAATGCTAATACCTAAATATATACTTGGGATATTAATTGATAATAAAAA
This sequence comes from Mus musculus, assembly GCF_000001635.26. Classification (NCBI taxonomy): domain Eukaryota; kingdom Metazoa; phylum Chordata; class Mammalia; order Rodentia; family Muridae; genus Mus; species Mus musculus. Next base: position 27,548,402 of record NC_000067.6, read on the forward strand.
AGTTGTGAATCCATACACACACCACCATGTTTATGTTCCTTAAAGTAGTCATGTCTAGGACAAACAATTCTGATGAACTATATTGAATTTTGTGAATCAGAATTTTTTACATGTCCATAATAAATAAATTCATGCAGGTATAGTGAGATTGCTACTTTCCATGAAGATTTTACAATGAGTAATTATTGGTAAACTACACAGACTTTATTGTTTCTTGTGGGGCCTGAGATATAATGAAAATATTGAGAAAATAGATCACAGTAGTAATTTTACACTGTGCTACTGCACAATGAATTACATAATTTACATGGAACAATTAAAAGAGATGTACAAATGACTAAAGGATGTTTAAAAAGGCCACTAATATGACTAAATCTCTAGGTAAATGCAATTAAAACCACTGTGGGGTTCCTGCTCTTACTTTCCTAAATAGCTATTAGAATGGCAAAGTATAAAATGTTCTAAATACATTGTAGAGAAAAACAAAGCTTGTGCATGCTTAATGAAAAACAACACAATCTTGCCATATGATTCAGCAATATAGCTTATAACAAATCAACATCATATAGAACTCTTGACTACATTAATATTTTTATAACTGAAAACACATTAAACCCATGTTTCCATCATCAGATGAGTGGATAAAAGAAATGTGTAATATTTATTTATATGTTTATATTTATATATTTATTTAATATAATATTAATGAATTATGAAAGTGAAGAAAAAATTTGCCAATATTGACTGTAGTGGTTTGAATATGCTTGGCCCAGGGAGTGGCACTATGAGGAGGTGTGGCCTTATTGGAGTAGGTATAGTCTTGTTGGAGAAAGTGTTACTGTGGGCTTTGGATCTAAAGCCTACATCCTAGATGGCCAGAAGCTAATCTTCTCCTGGCAGAATTCTGATGAAACTGTCGAACTCTCAGATTCTCTTGCACCATGTTTGCCTGGAAGCAGCCACATTTCCTGCCTTGATGATAATGGAATAGACCTCTGAAACTGTAAGCCAGCCCCAAGTAAATGTTGTCCTTTATAAAATTTGCCTTCATCATGGTGTCTGTTCACAGAAGTAAAACCCTAACTAAGACAGTGATATAATAGAAGAGTATGAAATAATTCATATGAAATTAACCAGGTACTGGAAATCACATATGATCTCAATTTTATGTTCTACATACATAATTTAGCCCTATAACATAAGAATTGTCTGTTTCTGGGCAGTGGTGGCACACACCTTTAATCCCAGCACATGGGAGGCAGAGGCAGGTGTATTTTTGAGTTTGAGACCAGTCTGGTCTACAGAGCACATTCCAGGACAGCCAGAGGTACACAGAGAAACTCTATCTCAAACCTCCACCCTCCCCCAAGAAAAGGAAAGAATTGGCTGTTTGTAGTGGCTTAATTGTGCTTAAAATATTATATTTAAAATTGTGAGTCTGCAAATATGGAACATTAAATAAAAGGGGTCTATAGCTGGATTAAGATTTAGTCAGATAACTAGGTCAAAATGATAAGGATCGGACTATGAAGAAACAATTTGTAAGATCAAACTGTTTTTTGCATAGTAAAAATTCAAACTTGTTGTTTACCAATGAAGGTAAAATGATTTTCTGGTAAATGATGAATGATACACCAGTGTATTGGTATAGCAATGTGCAGTCAGGTGTCAATTATTGCAATGCTCATTTAGTAAGTTAATAGTATTAGTTTTTCACCTAGACCTCATCTCTGATATTGTCTCATGTTCTAGTTCACTTTAGTAATGTCAGACATGGGTTTTATCTCATGCAATGACCTGGAATCCAATCAGCAGGTCATTGTTATAGACTATAGGGATTTCAGCAGGATGATATTGCTACTTATTATTACCCATTTAGTAGTGTTATCCCTCAAGCAGCATGCATATTAATGACTAATATTGGAGCATCTACCATTAGAGTTCGTAAATAAATGAATAGCCTTGACTAGCCAATGATATTAATGGGTCGTCTCTGGAAACATTTTTGTAAACAAATAAGCAAGATGGAACCTATTCCTAACTTCAGAGCTTTTACTTGGCATGTGATGCCTATTGAAATTGCCTCTCAATTATTCAACTGTATAGTTACTCCATTAACATATACATTATTTTATAATATATAATATAATATATCTTCTGTATTTATGTAAGTGTTTACATTAGTTGGTTTCCACTAGGCTGGTCTAAAACCCTTTTATATTAGTAAGCCCTCCCTTCATTCCCTCCACTAACTTCTCTTCTATTCACCTTCCCATTAATATTCCTACCTTGGTTTCCTCTTTATTTCTTTATAACACTGTATTCTATTTTCCCTTATTTGGAAGACCTTCCCTCCCCTGTCCTATTAGCAGTTATCTACGCTCTGTGAATGTTAATTGGTATACCTGTATCAAAAGATTAAAGACAGCATTTGTTTGTTTGAGTTTTTTGTTTTGTATCTAGGTTAACCCATATGGGATAATTGGTTCTAGGTACATTCTTAACCATTACATTACATAATTTCACTTTTATTACCAGTTGAATAAGATTCTGTTGTGTAATATGCTAGCGTTTTCTTACCCATTCATTAGATTATTGATGTCTTGTCCGTTTCTAATATCTAGCTGGTATAGGTAGAGCAGCAATGACTATGAATAAGGAAGTAAGTCTGTAGTACAGTATAATGTCATTTGAGTATATGTCTGAGAGGAGTATGGCTGGGTCTGATATTTGTTTTGCATTAGATGCTAGCAATAGAGAGTGCAACAACTAGACTATGTAAAGCAAAGGTGAGACTTTGAGACATGCAGCCCTAAGTAGGATGTACTTATCAGACATCTCAAATGAAGGCTCAACAATCTATGTAGAAGAGGAGACAGAGATATTCCAAGAGAAAATGGTAGTGTATAACTCAAAATTTTTTTTTAAAAAAATTGTAGACAAGAGGACAAACATATGAAATCATAGAGACTCTGACAACATGGAAAATACCTGGAAATTTCAAATAAGACAGTATACCAACTTGGCAATGTGTCAAAACACACAAAATCCCACACTTAACCAAGCAGTAATTTATAAGTGACTCCTTCTTAAGTGTGACTGCATATCAACTACACTAAAGAGCATGCCTTCTGCCTAGAAAGAGTTTGGCCAACACAAAATGGACTTTATAGTTTTGTGACCTATTTATTTACTTTGGTTATTTTATGTTCTTATTGTTTTAATTTTTCATTTTCATTATTTGTTGTGATTTTTTTCTAAGAGAAGGGAGGATGGAGAGAAGTAAGAGCATGAAGGTCAGTGGTTAGGAAGGAGAAGAGTTCTGGACAGTTTGGAAGGGAAAAGAATATAGTCAAATTATATTGCATAAAAATGATTTTATATAAATACATAATGAGTTAAAATTTGCCTCATTCTTTTTGAACCCTGGTATGAATTATTCTTTCTCTAGAGCATAATAAAAGGAAATTGAAAAGATGAACCTTTCAATTCAGTAGACTATGAAGTGCACTTCTTAGGCTTATGTGCTTCAAAATTTGTTTCCAGATGGTGATATTTGGCAACTTTTCTAAGACTGAGGAATATACCCCAGATATTAGTAACTGGATGTTAAGAGTAGACTTTAGAATTTGTTGCTATGTCTGGTTTTGGCACAGCAGCTCAGCTTCATGTCTATGTAGATGTGAGGAACTTTAACTAGAAGCTCATGGTAACATTAACAAAGCCATATCTCCTTTCCTTCCACATCATGAGGATCATATCTTTAAAATGAGAAACTATAAGAAGTCTTTCTTCCTTTAAATAGTAAACTCTGTCAGGTAAGTTGCCATAACCAAAGAAAAAAGTAGAGTACTGTTTATCAGAAGTGTGTTGAGAGAATAATGTGTAGTCATTGTTCAAAGGGCAAAAGCTTCAATTATATAATGAACAGACTTTTTAAAATGTTAACATGATGCATAGTTGCTAATGTCTATAGATGAATTTGATCTTGTTAATTAATAAATAGTGTGAATGTATAGCAAATCATCATATTGAACATCTTGATAGATGAAAATTTAGAAAATAATTTTTTTTCTAAAACAAAAAATTATTTTAACATTGAAAGATCTTAGAGAAGTGTATATATTGGTTTTAGAGGAAGAGCTATAATTGTGAATTGTATGAGATGAATACCCAACAGTGGGGAAATAGAACCTGAAGAGACCACCTCCAGTAGATAGACATGTCCTCCATCTCAAAATCTTTAGCCCAGGATTGTACCTGCCTCAAAGAACTCAGGGATGAAAAATGGAGCAGAGAGAGAAGGATAGTCCATCCAGGGACTATCTCACCTTGGGATCTATTCCATCTTCAGACACTAAACCCCAACACTATTGCTCATGCCAGAATGTGTTTGCAGACAGGAGTCAAGAATAGCTGTCCTCTGAAAGGCTCTGCCAGCACCTGACTAAGTCAGATGCAGATGCTCACAGCCAACCACTGCATTGAGCCCAGGGAACCCAATGGAAGAGTTAGGGGAAGGCCTGAAGGAGCTGAAGGGGACTGCAACTCCAAAGGAAGAACAACAATATCAACTGACTGGACCCATCAAATCTCCTAGGGACTAAACTGCCAACCAAAATGAATGTATGAGTCAGTCCATGGTATTGCTTCTTATGTAGCAGAGGACTGACTTATCTGGCATCAGTTGGAGAGGAGGTGCTTGGTCCTGTGGAGGCTTGTTGCTCAAGCAAAGGGGGATGCTAAAGGGTGAGGCAGGGATGGGTGGGTGGGTGGGGCATCCTCATAGAGGTAAAGAGGAGTGGGTATGAGGGTTTTAGGAGGGTCAACATCTGAAATGTAAACAAATAATTAATTTAAAAAAAAGAAAGCCAGGGATCCATCCCATAATTAGCCTCCAAACGATGATACCATTGCATACACTAGCAAGCGTTTGCTGAAAGGACCCTGATATAGCTGTCTCTTGTGAGACTAGGCCGGGGCCTAGCAAAGACATAAGTGGATGCTCACCGTCAGCTATTGGATGGATCACAGGGCCCACAATGGAGGAGCTAGAGAAAGTATCCAAGAAGCTAAAGGGATCTGCAACCCTGTAGGTGCAACAACATTATGAACTAACCAGTACCCTGGAGTTCTTGACTCTAGCTGTATTTGTATCAATAGATTGCCTAGTCGGCCATCACTGGAGAGGCCCATTGGACTTGCAAACTTTATATGCCCCAGTACAGGGGAATGCCAGGGCCAAAAATTGGGAGTGGGTGGGGAGGGTATGGGGGACTTTTGGGATAGCATTGGAAATGTAATTGAGGAAAATAGGTAATAAAAAAATATTTAAAAAAAATAAATAAAACTGAGTCAGCTGTCTTAAAAAAAAAAGAAAGCTCCACATTATTCACTTAGATAATACTATCCAGTAAATCCCAGCCCCATTATAGAGAAGTGATCTCTGATTTGTTCCTTAATACATAGTCATATTTTAATACAAAGTGGATAAAATTATTAAGAAGAAAAAATATTCCTGGGTTAAAAGTTAAAGTGACACTAATAGCATGTGTGGTGCATGCTTAATTTTTCTCCAAGTTTGTTGCTTGTAAAATAACAAAATATATACTTAATAATTTTGATTTTAAAAACTTTAAAACATAGTCACATTGAAAAAAGTTATGAAATTCATTATTCTGTTATCATGGGAATTATATGTTGCAAACTTAGAGAAGGGCTTCTGAAATTTGAAACAATAGATTATCCAATATATATTTCTTTACATTTGTCTAAAACTAACAGCAATAAAATTTGTAGTTGTGTTACTCATCTTTATTGAATTTGATTTCTTCTGTTTGAAGATACTATGAAATCTTATTTCATTTATATAAAATAATCTTTTTATATTTATAACTATGCTACTGGGAAAATGTCATACAAAAGTTATAAGAAAAGAGTAGAGAGGAATGTAAATACCTTGCCTAAAGTGAGTCCCATGGGAACTCTGGGCTGATTGCATCTAGTTACAAGTATTCTGCACTTGACTGGCAGTCAATTGTTCTAGTTGTAATTAAAAACAAGTTGGGTGACTGCAATACCATGCCCCATGAATTCAGAGAAAGAAAAAAAAATGGATTTTTAATCAAAGGAGACAGACTTGAGGTTTGTTTTTTTTTTTGTTTGTTTGTTTTTTGTTTTTTGGGTTTTTTTTTGTTGTTGTTGTTTTGCTTTTCTTTCCTTTTCTGTGTTTCCATGTTCTAGTTTTAGAATAACTTTTAATCAATCTCTGGAGAAACATATTATTTCATTCAGAGAAGAATCATTTTAAATATCTTACAGAGTCATTGAAAGAATTTACTTTTTTATGCATTTAATGTATAATCTAACCTTTCTCAAACATCTAACTAATAATCATGAGTAGTAGGGAAGTTTACCAGTTATTTACTTTGGCAATGCTGTGCATACACAACTCTGGATAGTATCTTTTCTCACTTCCTTTGTTCTTTAATTTCAACATGTAACATTTATATATGTATATCATATTTATGTACTATAATTATGTATTTTATATAATATATATTGTAATAACTATTACATATATGTGTATGTGTGTGTGTGTGTAAATGAATATGGTTCCATTTGATATTTAAACTCATACAAATAGCATTCATTGATCAAATTAAACATTCCATTACTCCCTCTATCCATCCATCTTCTTAGGCAATTGCCCCAATCTCTAGACAGGACTGTTTTACATTTATAGTAATGTTCCAATTTTTATTATCACAAGTGATGGAGAGTGCAAGGTGCATGCCTTCTCCTTCTGTCTTATTATTATACTTTTCTTAAGTGTTTGAGGAACCATCTATTGTTGTTTCCCATTACATGATCATTCTTTGTAAGACAAACTATATTTTCCAGGTAAATATTATTCTGTCAACTAATTTATTCATAGATAATGAGTTGATTCTTACTTAAAGTACAATAAAAGTAGCCATAAAATGTAGAGTCATAAAACTATCTGCATGCTGATATAACTTCCTTTGATTATGGACCTATATCTTGATGGGCAGATCATGTGGTAATTTCTGGAGGAGCAGGTCTACTCTTCTTCATAATCACTTCCCTACTTCCAATCCCAACAAAGCTTGATGAGGACTCCTTTCTTTGAATATCTTGTCCAACACTGAAATTTAAGTGGAGTGAGATAAAATTTTTAAATAGAATTTTATTTCTGTATTAGTCAGGATTCTCTAGAGTCACAGACCTTATGGAATGTCTCTATATATTAAGAAAATTTACTGTAATAACTTACAGTCTGTAGTCCAACTAACCCAACAATGGGTAGTTAAGAAGAGGAAGTACAAGAACCTAGTAGTTGTTCAGTCCCAGGAGACTAGTTGTTTCAGCTGGTCCTCTGTATAAGTTGGAATCCTGAAGACGTATGTTCCAGCAGATATACTGTCCAGTAAGTGCAAGCAGGCAAAGAAGAGTATTCCTTCTTCCACTGTCCTTATGTGGGCTTCTAGCAGAAGATGTGGCCCAGATTGATGTATACCACCATGCCTGGATATGGAACTTGCTTTTTCCCAGTTTGGCATTGAACTCAGAAATCTGCTTGCTTCAGTCTCCTTGGACTAAAAGCATATACTACCTAGCATAGGCCTAAGCTTTTCCATGGTATCTATGTTTCAAGATCCGGGTCAGTAGCCTATATCTTCTAGCCTCAAGATCTGAATTACAGGAGTGCCCTCCATTTCTACATTATTTTTTTATCCCAGATGTAGTCAAGTTGACAACCAGCAATAGCCATCAAATTTACTTTCAAAATTATTTTTATTTTTACATGTATGAGCTTCTTGCCTACATCAATATGTGTAAACTGCATTAGATCCCCTGGAATTTGGAATTGCAAAAGTTTGTGGGCTACCTTGGACATACTAAGAATCAAAACAGAGTCCACTCCAAGAGAAGCAAGTGTTCTTAAGTGCTGTGCCTTCTCCTTTTTCCACTCCCTGTTTTGACTTGCACAACTCTGACAGGTAATGAGTGATAAGAGGCATTTGCCTTTTTTATTTTTTCCATTTCTATTCCCTACTCTTAAGAAGTGTGTGTGCAGGCTCTAGAGATGGCTCCGTGGTTAAGAGCAGCCATTGCTCTTCCAGAGATTCTGAGTTTAATTCCCAGCAAACACATGATGCCTCACAATCATCTGTAATAGGATAGGATGACCTCTTCTGGTGTGTGTCTGAAGAAAGCTACAGTGTACTCGTCATATATATTAAATAACTAACTAACTAACTAAATAAATAAATAAATAAATAAAATCTTTAAGAATTATATATTCAAATAATTTGCCCATTTGTTAAACAGGTAAAATTTTGCCTTAAGTTCTGTTCTACATTTCTTTTTCTAACAGCACAACTTCAACTTGTGAATGTGTCAGGCATTATTCTGTGACCCATCACTGTAATACATCGAATAAGCAACAGTGGTAAATTTGTTTTCTATGGGACTTTAGAAGGGAAAAGTAGGGAGTCCCGTGTTAGGATGTTATTTGGTAGAAGGTGTGGCTGAACTTGTCACTTAGAGTAGGATCTAGCTGAATAAACTAATGATCAGAACATCTTGCACTAGCTCAACTGGCCAGGAAGAATGACGCTGCAACAGGATCCTTCTGCACACGTTTATTGTGAGAGCATTGATTGCATAGGCAAAAGAAGAAGAACCCCGAACAAGGAAAATGATGCTGCTTACATACCCCTCCATGTGACATGTCAGCTCCTGATAAGCTGCTCACTCATCACCCCACTACTACGCCCCGGAATGGGCAGTGACTTGGCACGAATTTACTCTTGCACCTGCGCACATTACTTGTTTACCAGTTAGGCACAGCAGAGGCTCGTGATGGCAATTGCTCACGGCTCTCCACAAGAACATTTCCTAGCTGAGAGCCCTCCCTTTAATTACAGACATGGAATTTTCCACAGCGCCTAATTTAAGGAATAGAGGAGCAGATCCATGATCCTATTTACAATGATAAACCTCCTTATTAGCACTTAGGATATTTACCACACTCGTAAGTGATTCCAACATTGTGGTCAGGATGTGACTCAAGAATTTAAAGACACCAATAAATTTATTTATGTTGAAGTATTATTATTATTATTATTAGTATTAGTATTAGTATTAGTAGTAGTAGTAGTAGTAGTAGTAGTATATTGAATTTCTCCAACCAGAAAACCAGTTTCTTTTGAAAGGATTAGACAACTATCCTTTTCAAGGTTTAATTTTTTTTTTTTTTTTTTTTTGGTTTTTACTCCCCTAAATTTCTAAATTAGCATAAGGGTAGAATGCTTAAGTTTTTGAAATACTCAAAGCTTACAGTCATTCAGCTAAGAAGGCCTGTCTTGTATCACAGGAGTGATTCTGAGATTTAAGAGCCTATAGCCATATCACCCCTCCACTATCCAGAATCTGTGAATGACAACATAATAGGAGCCACTCTGAAGGCTCAACTTATGACTTAAATTACTCTCCAAACCTGAGGTGGTACCCATCAACATGCACTATGCTCAGGAAGGAAGAAACTGTATGGTGTATCATGGTGGTGACTTTTTTTTTTTTTTTTTTTTTTTTTTTTTTGTAATGAGTGCATTAATCTAGGAATGAAAGTTTTCAGTGTTCCTCAATAAAATTGAATTGTTGAAGGTGTGTTTCTTGCTACCAAATAAAGATCTATTCATGGTATTTATCAACTTTGTATTTAACTCAGACTTTGTGGATTAGTGGTTATAAATACCAAATTTCTTTTAAAACAAATATCTTCCCAAGTGAATTATATGTGTAGGTAAATGTACATGTATATATATTCATTAATTTTTAATATTTTTTATTATTATGTATTTTCCTCAATTACATTTCCAATGCTATCCCAAAAGTCCCCCACACTCTTCCCCCACTTCCCTACCCACCCATTCCCATTTTTTGGCCCTGGCATTCCCCTGTACTGGGGCATATAAAGTTTGTGTGTCCAGTGGGCCTCTCTTTCCAGTGATGGCCGACTAGGCCATCTTTTGATACATATGCAGCTAGAGTCAAGAGCTCCGGGGTACTGGTTAGTTCATAATGTTGTTGCACCTACAGGGTTGTAGATATCTTTAGCTCCTTGGATACTTTCTCTGGCTCCTCCATTGGGGGGCCTGTGTTCCATCCAATAGCTGACTATGAGCTCCAGCCTAGTCTCACAAGAGACAGCTATATCAGGTTCCTTTCAGCAAAAATCTTCCTAGTGTATTCATTATTTTATAACACCCCACTACTTTGAAATCCTTAAACTGAAGTGCCTTAAGTAAATAATATCATATCTTCTGCATCATGGCTTTGTGATGCAGAAGATATGCTTAAGAACTGGGGAGATACAGATGTTATATAGATTAAAAAATATCGTACTTCATAATAGTCTTTTGATTTGGCACTCTATTGTTCTAGCTTCTGAACAATACAATATTTTAGGTGTTCTACAATCGTAAATTAAGTCACTAAAATGAATAGGATTTTGTACCTAGCACATTCTCAGCATTGCATGAAATAACCAATGTGTGGTCTGTGACTCAAGGAGTTTGCATGCGATTTTCCGACTTTACTATAATAAAACGTAATATCAAAAGTTCTAAACAACAGTGATAATGATTATTTCATATACATGTTAGTTTCAAGGCAAGAAAAAGTATTAAAAATTAGGAATAACTTCTTGAGGACTGGCAAGGGGAAAGTATGCTACTGTAAAAACAAAATTCTCCTGAAATTTACTAAATGCAACTCAATAACATTGTAAACTATATTTCACTTTTCTTCCAGAGTATTTCTGTGGCCAAAGTGTAGTTTCCTCTTCAGTTCATCATTAGTTTCTCAGCCCCTAATGGACACCAGACACAAAGGCTTACTTACTTCTTCCACTTGGCTCCAAATGATTACTACAGCCCAGGGTCTCGCAGTTTTCCAAAGATTATCCCTTTCATATTGCACTGACTTTTCAAAATAAATCATTCATAAGAACCACTTTATTTCTCTTCAGATAATAAAGTAAGAATTTGGCCACAGAAGGAAAAAAAACATTTTTATGATTTCTTAAATTCAAATGATAGGCTCTGTGGGTGCTGCTGCCACAGAATGGTTGGTTTAAAATGATTTTTTCCTTGATGTGGTGCAAATCCCAGGGATAAAGTCTCCTTACACAGTTGCCATGGTAACATGCATGCATCACCTGTCTTCCTTACACTTAACATTTTTTTTGTGATGTCTTCTATAAGGATTTTTTAAAATCTTTTAAAAACTGTGCTTTATTTTACCAAAATTAATCAACCTCAGATTGCAAGATTAAATAATTTTGAAATGCACATTTGAAATTTATTATCTACAGATTTTTTTTGAGAACTATGTAAAAAAAATCAGCAGGTTCTAGCTCTCATGATGTCTACGTTAAATAAATATTTCACTTAAAACTACATGTGCTGGCTCCCTTAATTTCATTCCCTTTATATAAACATATTTGATGTGAGGGGGGATGTGTTGCTTTGGGTAGGAATAACTTCCAGAATTATCATTTTCGGCCATTTACATTTCCTAGTGCAGAAACTTCACTTTTTTTTTTTGCATAATATCTTTTGTGAGGGAAACACTTAGCATGACTTTTGTAAAAGTTGACGGTAGATGTATTGGACTTTCACCAGTCATCTAGAACTGCTTCGGGATAAAAGATAGACTCATCTCCCAAGTTCTGTTCTCACCTAGCAATCAAGCAAGATCTTAAGAATGTAACAATTTGGAGGCCAATGCCCCTTGCTCAGTTTTTGAAAGTTTAAAAGAACATTCATCTTACCAGCATGCTGTGCAGTTGGCTGAGGCACAATGAACAACCAAACTACTCATCAACTCCTAAGGGTTCCTGATTCTATCTTTCTCTTCCACGAGTGTGTATGCTTATGGAGAGCTTTCCAACAAACTTCTGCATGCAATGCTTTAACCTCACAATATGCCTTTTATAAACAGTGATGGCTGTAATATAGAAAAATAATTTTCATTTTCTCCTGACAATGTGAAGTAGCAACTGGTATTCAGAATTCAGGTCTGTAGAGGTAGCTTTAGTAATTTTATCCTAAATTCCATATTTTACTGCAACACTAGTAATTTTTAAATTCCAGATAGATTAGATATCAACCTGATCCTTTATGATTCCTAAAATGGAGGTACCATTTATTGTATTAAAACTTCATCTGTCTTCCAACAACCCGCCAATTACCCATGACATTGAGTATGACTAAGTTTTAAAGTTTTATCCTAAAGCTGTAAAACAACAATTTATTAAGCCCCAATTCAGCAATTCATGCTGCACTGCTCTACAAGATAAAACATGTTTCTCATATTCTTGTTTATATAACCAATAAAGCTCATTACTATTGTTTTTAAAGTGGAGACGGACTTCACAAGAAGACCAACAGAGTGAACTACTTTGGACCATTGGGAGCTCTCAAAGATTGAGCCACCAACCAAAGAGCATACATGGGCTGGACTGAGACACTCAACACAAATTTAACAGATATGAAGCTTAATTTTCATGTGGGTTCTCCAGTAACTGGAACGGGGCTGGTCCCCAAAGCTGTAGCCTGACTGGAATCCAATTCCCCAACAGGACTGCATTGTGGGAGAGGATGCACCTTTCACTGCAGAGATTTAAAGTGCTAAGGTAGAAGGATACCCAAGATTGGGACTCTACCATCTCAAGGGAGAAGAGGATGGGGGATAGAAGAGGGTCTACATGAGGCTGTAAATGGTGTTGATAGCATTTTGGATGTAAACAAATGAACAAAAACCAAATGAATGTTATAGGATCTAGAATAATATTTTCTTTACACTCAGACTTTGTAAATTTAGCATATCAATATATACTATTAAACAGTTTCTTGAGCTGTCCAAATTACTAGTTTGGCTTAAACACTTAAACAAAACCTTGTTTTGTGCCAACTGATAATCTAGAGAAGATGGATGGAATATTAAACTATAAGAATTTTGCAGACAGAATCCAATATGCTTGACAAACCCAAGACAGACTTGTGACAGCCATCAATTTTTCTGAGTAGCTTTGTTTTAATTTTATGAAACCATGATTAAATTTTATTTTGCATAAGCCTTCTTTCCACTCCAAATGAAGATAAATGCCTTGCAGGAAATTGGCTTTGGGTACAATAATTCCAGATTTACAATTAACTTCCTCATTCAGGCAAGATAAACAACACTATTTGTAGATTGCATTGTTTTCTCATTCCCATATCACCCAGCCTTCCTTAAATAAAAGTAAGTATACTTGATTTCTCCAGGAAGGAAGACAGTTTCTACTACGCTAAGTTCTTAATTTTTCTGTACCATCCAGTGGAATATCTGTAATAATTATAGTTTTGGAATTGAATGAATGATCTAAGTCTATTGTTAGACAAAGTTAAAGAATAATTAAGAATTAGCAAATAGGTAGGCAGACAGAAAAATGGTAGTTTGTAAAATAATATCAAATTTGAGTTCCATAATATTCAGCATAGAAATCACTCTGGAAGCCCCAGTAAAAAAATCAGCCAGAGGCCCTAGAAAAAGGGGTCCCAGGCAAAGCAGTGCCCCCATCCAAGTCCCTGTGAGGCCTCCAAGTAAAAATTCAAATAGAGATGTATTATCAAATTAAGCATTCATCATACTTATCACATGAGGTGGGGTATGCTAAAAATCTCAGGCAGTCAACTATAGTTCCCTTTTGAACAGTCTATGGCTAGATACTCATGGCTGAAACCCCTGCTTCTCTTTCCCACCATATGCATTTTTTATACCCTGGAATAAATAGTAATCACCTCTGTTGATGAGTCTACTTCATAGCTACTTGTTATGCATGTGTTCTTTGCTTTTCTTTCCCATCTGGTATCAGTGTTGGCTGGGAGTTAGCCAACTAAGAAAGAAGACAAGGGGGGAAACTGGGAAAGTAAAAGGTATCTTCATTTATTTTTAGGTAAAGTATCAGAGATTCTCCTAAAAAAGCTCCTATGGGCAATAAACACTTTCATATTAAGCTGAGTAGCAGAGTAATGTGTTAACACATACAGCCAATAGGCCTTAAGAGGCCTATTGCAACCAAAAAGTATACTAAAAATATATTATGGAAACAATTAATATACAACAGTATCAGAAAAAAAAACGTTTAAATAAACATGACAAATAAAGCAAAAAACTTCTACAATAAAAAGTTTAAGTTACATTAAAAAATAATGGAAATGCAGAAATTCAAAATGTTTCACATCTCTTGGATTAGTAAGTAAGATATTCTGAAAATAGTATCTTACCAAAATCAGTCTACACATTCATAGTTGTCTGCATTAAATTCAAATGCATTGTTTCAGAAGATAATTACAAGAAAACAATAATTTCAAATTTTATATTTTGAACAAACAGAAAATACTATAGGCATTATGTTTTAGATTTTAAGTTATACTTGACAAACTGGACTGGAATGAGATTTGATCCTTACCTCTCAACTCTATAAAATTCAGCTCTAAATGGTTCAAAGATCCTCGATGTAAGACTCTTTCTCCACACCTATGGTGGTTCTCATTATCTCTTTCTTGTTTCTGATGGCCAACATGGCAGAGATAGGGTGCTATCTCATTGCTCTTTACATTTTTGTTTGACTGGTTTATTATCAATGTGAGCATTTTTCCATTCGCTGTCTGCTCTTATAGGATAAGTGCCTGCATCATCTTTCTGATTTTCATGTGGTAGTCCTTAGTTTCTCTTTTATCAATAAGTAATGAGTTCCTCATACTTTAATTATTCTCTTATGACATGTGTGGATTTTTTTCTTCCTTCTACAAGTGGAGTTTTGATTTTGCTCAGTTTATGCCACTGTTTAAAGTGGAGATATCTGCTCTTGCTAGGCCTCTGGATCTGGAGTTCAGCTGATGACCTCAATGGAGCTTAGGCAGTTTCTTCAGTCTGCTTATAGGAGCTTGATTTGATAATTCTATCTCATTTAACTCTAAAACTGATCCACATACTTCTGCTAGCTGTTTTGAGCATATAATGCTTTGAAAGATTCTGTGTGCTGCTTATCCTATCTCTTACTATTTCTTCATTTGATTGCTATAAACATACTAAATAATGTTACTCAATACTGAATGCATAGCATCACAGATCTTTCCTAAAGCCACCAGAAACAGCTGTGAAGAAACTATCATTTTTGAATTAACAATGATTACAAATTTGTTTGAGTTAAGGAAAGTGTCATAGAGGTTCCATACAAGGATAAAGGTGTAATATTTAAATCGTGAAAAACATATTCAGTTTCTTACAGATTTAATATATTGGTTGTTTAAAAATCCTTCTTGTCCTGTCACTAATGCATAGCTTATATGATTTCTATATAGTTGCAATATCACCATGTTAGACAATGGTCCCTTAATTTTATTTTGTTCTCTGTTTTGTGGTCATTTCTGAAAGTATCAGTAAGTACAATTAAATGTTCAATGTGTTTTGATCTGCAAATTTTCAGTGTATGAGGGTCTATTTTGAATTCTTGCATAGGGATATTGCACTTTTTCAACACCATCTAGTAAGTGATCTGTTTATTAGTTTTATCATTGTTCATAATGCCAGAGAGACAGAGAGACAGAGAGAGGGAGAGAAAGAAAGAGAGAGACAGAGAAAGAGACAGACAGAGACAGAGAGACAGAGACAGAGAGAGACAGAGAGACAAAGAGACAGAGACACAGAAAGATGGAGAGATGGGAAGGAGAGTGACATTCTCATTATGTATCTTTGACTATAGTAAAAGTTTGTGTATAGATTTCAAAGCTGGCTTTGATAACACAGAGAACAACTGGTCCTTGATTTCTACGACTGAAACTAGACTAGGTAATACACTGCCTGGTGAGTTCAATATATTTTATTTCATTCTCTTATGTTCTTTTATTAAAATAGTTTATCAGGCAGAGTATTCTGATTTTGGTTTCTTCATTGGAGAGAACTGATTTTTCATTTACTAGTGATTATCATACAAAGATAGGTTCTGGGTTAGAGATGGGACCATTTCCTCTTGCAGTAAATGGGAGCAAATACAGAGATCACCAGAAGGACAATGTGTAGAAAGAGACAGACTGTAACACTCCAACTAAATGTCCCCATCTGAGAGATACTGCAACCGTGGAGAAGAGGAGGAATAACGATTGTTAAGAGCCAAAGGGGTTCAAGAACGCTGAGGAAACATGGCCCTCTAATGGAGGAGCAGAGAGGATACATATAAACTCACTGAAATCGGCAGTGTATACAGGGGCTCAAATGTCTGCCCTAGAATGGGTCCTTTAATACATTAAAAGATGAATGTATTGTTTTTATTTTGTTTTGCTTTATTTTTTTTAGATACAGCAAATGCACACCAAATGTTCAATTATCCTTGGACAATTTGTCAGTAAAACATACCTTTTTGTTTCAAAACCAGAAATTTCATTTACACAAACTTTTGGAACATAATCATGTGATGTTCTCTTGTATTCTAAGTAGTCAAGTTTTTGTTAATTTACATTTGAACTATACAATTGGTGGCATAAACTTGTTTTACTATGTAATTTACATACTTCTTGAGATTTAATCTTCCATATTTTCCAGTTTAGATATATAAAAGTGACAATTTTTATTTTTAAAATAAATTTTATTTTATTTAATCTTTTTTCTGTATCATGTAAATCTGTGCAACTCCTGAGTTCCACTCACCTCTGGGTGATTCTACAATGAAGACCCTCAGGGCATGAGCACAGACCATCCTCAGGTTTCTGAGTTCCTATAATCTTATCATTCTGAATTCTATCATAGCAATTTCAGTTTGAAAAGAGAACATTAGTAATTGTTAACAATTTTCCCATTTCTATTAATTCACAAATTTCTGTGAGGAGGCTTTTTTGAAATTATAATCTCCTTTCAAACAAGTTTATTATTATTGCTTATCTTTAAAAACTTTCAGAAATAGCTCTACAACTTTCCTAATCTGTTCACTTTCTCAATGTCAGAGAAACACTAGATCACAATGCTATATAATGTGATTAACTTGTCAAATAAACACAAAAACTTTCAAAAATAATAAAGCATTGTACAAATATAATATTTTTAATTTTGAATTATTAGTTATGTATTTATGGTGATATCTGATAAAGAACAAAGTCTGAATTCAAGTATCCAGCCTGAACTCATCTCTTTTAGATGCTAACTATTGGTAATAGAAAAGCTGTTCATGACAGTGAATTGATTTTTTAAAAATAACTGTGCATGAGAGAGAGAGAGAGAGAGACAGAGAGAGAGAGAGAGAGAGAGAGAGAGAGAGAGAGAGAGAGAGAGAGAGAGAAGATAGACATAAAGATATATAGAGATGGAAGAAGAAAGGATGGAAGACGATGTCAAATAAACTGTTATCAGTGTATCACACATATACATGTAATACACACACACACACACACATATATATATGTGTGTGTGTGTGTGATATTTTCCAAATCTGTATGTAAAGCCAGTTCAGTATTTGAATAAAATATACATCTTCACTTACTGTAAAATCAAGTTGCCTAAACATATTATTGGCAAATATGAGTAGGAAACACAGAAGACCTTTGTTATTGCCAGACATTTGACTAAGGAAATCAGTGAATGTATATCAATAGATAATCATAAGCTTACAAAAACCATTAGGAGATGTCTGGGACTTTTTGTTTCCTTGCTTTCTTTTTTCCATTTTTTTTTACCTTGATTGCACAGTTTTGAGAGCTTGATTACATGAAATTGGTAGATGATTATGTCATGTCAAAATGTTTTGGGTTTTATATAGTTTTGTTTATAAAACAGTGAAATAAACATAAATGAAGTAACACATAAACACATTCAAATACATTCCCACATTTTGGCATTCAAACATGTAGCTCACATCTGAACTTTAAATCTCAAAATTTAAATGTTATTTTACAGGATCACTTCCAGTGCATTTAAACACATACTGTATCATTTGTTACTTGACATATTTTTTGGTGCTAGTGAACCATGACACCAGACAGAAGAATTGGTAAGGTTGAGCAGGCTAAGACCCCAGGGAATCTCAGAAAAGAGAATGGCAGGATTGGAGCCAGCTCCTGTCAAGCTCTACTTGTTCTGGAACATGTAACCATGACATCCCACTAAGAGGACCATGGCAGTCAGTCACCCCAACCTAGAAACCTGGAGTTCTCCATGAAAATTAGGTATCTAGATAGTCATGGAGTGATCAACCATTTCCCTTTCTGGGCATTTCTTCCCACAAAAGGTATTTAATTCCTGGTTCTGAGCAAGGCTTATTCATTCACACCTGCCATGAAATAAAGCAGTTTGGACAAGGGAAGACCATATCTTCATCAATGATTTTCATGGGGGATTTGGGACGGTGGCAGGGAGTGATTGTTGTAAAGAGACTTGTCTGTATCTCTAGAAGGGCTTTTCTGACCCAGCCCCTCCTTACTCTGTGCATTCACTCTGAACTAATCCAGGCTCTGCCCTGAGTTTAGCCTTCCCCTTCTTGCTTGGTGCATAGATGCTGTGATGGGGAAGCATTGATGAGGAATTCAGTTTCTAACTCCCAGCAGTATGCTTTAGGTATCTGAGTACAAAGGAGACCAGGAACCGCAGCAAGCATCCCAGATGCTGATATTTCCCACCTGAGCCCCTATTAAAAGGCTTGTATTCTACCTCCCCTGAGTCTCCAACCTTTGCTCATGGGACCTCAGTGAGGAGACAGACAAGCACCCCAACTGCATTTGATTTGTTTTCATTTTTGTTACATTATGCAGCATAGGCAAAACTTGATATCACAATCCTCTCATTGTCCTGAGTACTGAAGTTCTAGATGAGTGCAATTGTGCCTTTCACTATCATTAAAGGAATAGATGAACTATGAAAAATATATCACTTGGAATATTTCTACAGGTTTTCTAAAATTTAGAATTTTCATATGTTTATCATATTTAAAATTTTAATATTTGGTACAGAAATTAATCTAACTTTAAACTGTTTCTCTTGGTATTCAAGAGGCAACAATTACAAGCTAGCATGCTAGTCAGATTCATTTAATTATGCTTGTTATCATAAGTACTAACATATCAATGACTTACTAACTTACCAGTGTGTAGTTATTATTCATTTTTATAAATCATTGTGTTCAAATCTACCTGTGGATGTTATTTTATTTCACTACTTTATTTTAATTTTATTTTTTTATACTGTCATTGTGTAATCCAGGGTAATCCAAGCTGGCCTTAACTTCATAATCCTCCTGCCTCATCTTCTGGAATAACTGTATTTCAGGATTTTACTAAAACATCTGTCACTCAGAAAATTACAATCAGATAAATTATTGTAAATGTCAAAACCATCTATGGCATGAGTTATCTGAATATATTTTTTTGTTAATACATTTATGTCTATTTTTCTGTTTTATACAGAAAACCATAACAAAAATAAAATTGAGTAAATGTGAGGAAGGAACCATACTCAATAAAAATCAGCAGGAATAGGAAACTGTCATTATACTTAAACACAAAAACTTCTTTGCATTTATATTTAAAGGAATCTCTCTCTCTCTCTCTCTCTCTCTCTCTCTCTCTCTCTCTCTCTCTCTCTCTCTGTCTCTGTCTCTCTCTGTCTCTCTCTCTCATGTTTTTGTGTGTGTGTGTGTGTGTGTGTGTGTAAACATCTTTTAAGTTCATGAAAATTTAAAACCAACCTAGAACCCGATGGGGCACAGAATCAGGAGGATACAAATGGTCTCTGTGACAGAACAGTTACCTGGAAGCAAAGAGGAGCCTGTAAGAAGAGTGTGGGTGAAACTAAACATTCCAGGTGCCTAAGCATGAAGGTTGGAGAAATGGCATCAACAGAAATCAAATGTCATCTCTCCAAGAAGTGGCTACCAAATACCTAAGAATAAGTCACTTGTTAGTTTTGTCCAAAAATTAACGTGCCAACAGAAAATGACTCCTGTCCATGTGGGTTTAACATTTTAAATGAAGCTTTATATATAGTTATACATATATGGTTATTTCTATTACGTTCTTTCTAAATATACATGTATGACATATTTAAAGTTTATAAATTATTCATATTGCTATATATGTATATATAAATAATAATAATTAATTATACTTATTTGGATATATATATTTACAGAGACACTGAGATATACTGAGGACTTGAGTTTAATCTTCAGACCAAAATAAATGTGGATATAGAGAACCTACACCATAAACTTTTCCTCTGACTTCCATGACCACACTGTGACACACAAACCAAGCACAAAGATGCCCAATACATTTTGGACAATGAAAGATTTAGGGTGGAATGAGAAAAAAGACAGTGAGAATATAATGAAATTTAAAAAGCAAATGATAAAATCTCATTTATCTTTGAGAATGCATATTATATTTCTACTATAAATTTTGACCAGAGATATGGTCAATTTGGGAATTTCTGATGTATATTTTGAATTCTATTAATAGTAAAAATGAATCCCATGATTCTCTTCCCATTCCTGTGTATTCTTCAAGGACAATTTTATTAAAAAGACATTGAGAATGCATCTTACATCATTTTCTATTTTATGAGTTGTCCAGGAAGAGATCTTTCATGATGAAAGCCTATCTGTGGGGAACTTATGAGGCATGGTATTTTCAGAAAAGAATTAATTAAATTAGAAATCCCCTTATTAAAATATCTCAAAGCTTCATTAACTCAATAGTATGATGTGTTAATCGGATTAATTGAGAGTTATCTTTGTCTATGGATCCAGTACCATCCTACTAATTACAAATGCTTCAGTCTGTGTATCTCATGAAATCACAAAGGAAATGGTATATCACAATCTTCTTTCTTTTCAAAGAAGAGTTCATTTTGAGGCTGGTATTATTTACTACTGCATATCTGATATCAATCCTACTGTCAGTTTTAATGATAGCTTTACTTTTAAACTTTATTATTAATAAGTTTTTTTTTTTACAGTGTGGTTGCATTACCTTTGTGTTTTAATACATAATAATTTAAAACTGATGATTGAAATGGTAAGAATGGTTATTTTAGAGGGTAAAATACTGGGTAATACGTGTCTGAAGAACTATTAATTCTCAGACTTAAATTGAGCAAATAAAAATAGAAACAAATGTGCATAGCTTATGAATGCTTCAGGAGGAATCTTAAAAAATTTGAAATGAACATTTATAAAAAGAAGCTTTGATTTTTTTTCCTTTGATGAGTATGAAGTGTCCTTCATCTTTTTTGATAATTTTTGGTTGAAATTCAATTTTATTTGATATTAGAATGGCTAATCAAGATTGCTTCTTGGGACCATTTCCTTCTAATTTTTTCCATCCTTTTACTCTGAGATGGTGTCTGTTTTTGTCACTGAAGTGTGTTTTCTGTATGCAGCAAAATGCTGGGGCATGCTTACATATCCAGCCTGTTAGTCTATGTCCTTTTTACTGGGGAATTGAGTCCATTGATTTTTAAGATATTGAGAACCAGTGAATGTTGCTTCCTGCTATTTTTGCTGTTAGAGTTGGTATTTTGCTTGTGTGGCTATCTTCTTTTGGATTTGTTCTGAGAAGATTACTTTCTTGCATTTTCTAGGGTGTATTTTCCATCCTTGTGTTGGATTTTTCTATTATCCTTTGTAGGGCTGGATTTGTGGAAAGATATTGTGTAAATTTGGTTTTGTCATGGAATATCTTGGTTCATCCATCTATGGTAATTGATTGTTTTGTTGGGTATAGTAGCCTGGGCTGACATTTGTGTTCTCTTAGGGTCTGTATGACTTCAGCCCAGGATCTTCTGGCTTTCATAGTTCCTGGTGAGAAGTCTGATATAATTCTGATAACTCTGTCTTTATGTTACTTGACTTTTCCCCCTTACTGCTTTTAATATTGTTTCTTTGCTTTGTGCATTTGCTGTTTTGATAATTGTGATGGTTTGTATATCCTTGGACCATGGAGTGGCACCATCTGAAGGTGTGGCCTTGTTGGAATAGGTGTGACGTGGTTGGAATGGGTGTGTGGCTGTGGGTGACACCCTAGTTGCCTAGAAGTCAGTCTTCCACTAGCAGCCTTTGGATGAAGACATAGAACTCTCAGTTCCTCCTGCACCATGCCTGCCTGGATACTGCCATGCTCCCACCTTGATGATAATGGACTGAACCTCTGAACCTGTAAGCCAGCCCCAATTAAATGTTGTTTTTTAGAAGACTTGCCTTGGTCATGGTGTCTGTTCACAGCAGTAAAAAGCTGACTAATACAATAATTATGTGACAGAAGGGGTTTCTTTTCTGGTCTGATCTATTTGTGGTTCTATAGGCTTCTTGTATGTGCATGGGCATCTCTTTATTTAGGTTAGGGAAGTTTTCTTCTATAATTTTTGAAGATATTTACTGTCCCTTTAAGTTGGGAATCTTTACTCTCTTCTATACCTATTATCCTTAGGTTTGGTCTTTTCATTGTGTCCTGGATTTCCTGGATATATTTTGGATTCGGAGCTGCACCTGCAGCAATATTCAGTGAGGTTGGTACAAATGTTTAGGCCAGGCTATTTCTAATTAAAACAACCATAATTAGTACTTCCTGATCCTTGGCATTATGTAGCTCCCATCTACTTAGTTCTATCTTTCCATAATACTCTCACAGCAATAACTCATAGAAGCAGGCAGAGGGAGAATAGGATAGGGGTGTATGGAGGGGGAACCAGGAAAGGCAATAGCATTTGAAATGTAAATTAATGTAATATTCCATAAAAGAATATAATAAAAATGAAGCTTAAATGTAGTAACCTGAAAAGGTATCTGGATGATATACAAGTTTTAAAAATAACTGTTTTAAAGGGAGGTTATAAGGGCAAGAACAGGCATATTGAGTAACTGGTTTTGAATGAGAAGGGCAGATGAAGAAGCAGTGTTGTTATAATCTCAAAAATATGAAAAATAAATTTAAAACCTTTTGAACATTTTTGTGCTTTTTTATTAGATATTTTCTTTATTTACATTTCAAAGGCTATCCCGAAAGTTCCCTATACCCTCCCCCTGCCCTGCTCCCTTACCCACTCACTCCCAGTTCTTGGCCCTGCCATTCCCCTGTACTGGGGCATATAAAGTTTGCAAGACCAAGGGGCCTCTCTTCCCAATGATGGCCAACTAAGCCATCTTCTGCTACATATGCAGCTCAAATACTTATGAAACCTAAAAAATGCATAGGCAGTACAAATGTATGCATGCATTTTGAACACTCTGTAGAGGCTTTTTCTGAAAGATTAGTTGATGCATAAACAATGCCACTGAACTGCTCTCAGGGACCTAGCTGCTTCTGTCATGATCAACTGAGCACCACTACCACATGTCCCAAGTGTGTGCAGTGGAGAGAGGGGGCACTTCCCTAATCACTCTCTCTCTGCTCTTGTGCTTCTGTGTGTCCTCTGTTCCCTCTCTCTGTTGCCTATTCATTTCCTCCTCTCTGTATATCCCCTCTCTCTACCTTCATGGATCTCTCTCTCTCTCTCTTTTCTGTCTGTCTGTCCACATGTCCATCTGTCTGTGTCTACCCCTTCCCCAGGTTCTCATTCCCCTCCCCTCCCCCCAAATGACTCTTTTCACCAGATCTGTTGCATGGCATAACTTATCAGGGGCAAGAATTTTGGCATGGGCCTGTTGTGGATACCCTCCTGCTGCATTATATTTCATAATATTTGTGCAATGAGCTCAGGGATGGGGGTTCTACTGCTGTCTATTCACACTGGGAGCCCACCATCCTGCTACACATGACAACAGATATATTTTCTGGTTCACATATCACTTCATACTCCATTCAACCCTATGATTGGTGAGTTCTCACTCTAGCTTATCTTAAATGTTTCTCTATTTCCAGGAGGGGGTTTTGATCTTCTAGGATGCTTTTCTTGCCCCCTTGGCTTCCTTGAAAATTTCTGATATCAGGTGAGACATGTCTGCTCATGCTTTGAGCACTGACCCCTGTCAACTGAATGACAATTTACATGGACAGCCTGTGACTTCTCAGTTCAGGCTCTCCTGGGATACTAGGATGTCTCAGTACCTGGGTTGGGACTACTCCATATATCTTCCATTAGAACTGTTTTCTGGTACATCTAGCTTCTAAATTTGTTAAACCTTGCCTCAATATACCACCAAGCATTTGGGGTTCATGAAAATAAATTTATTTTCCTTATTCCTTTTTTCTTCACTCCAAATCATGTTTGTTTCTATCTGTTCTCCCTACACCTCCTTTACTGCAACAAAGACACTTGTTCCCGCCCAAGGCTGCTCAGTGTCATGCCACCAATCTAACCATTCCTACGGTGTGTACAGCTCATTTGCCTGTGATTTTTATTCCAAATTCTAGTGTCTGCTGTGTCCTATACATGACTTTGGCTCCAACAACCTGTCCATGTGGAACAGGTATCTTCCCCAAAGCTGGAATTTGGCATCCAGTGATCGCTAAGCTAAATATACACACTCACTTCCTTCATGGACTCAGATTATTACGACTTGGCCTCATTCAATGTCCAGAAATTGACATAACTGATTTCCAAATTCTCATTGCAACGGACAAATGATTACCAAGTATCTATATCTAAACTTGCTATGTACTCTGGTCTAAGCTTAATGTCCTACTTCCCCATTTAAAGAAAAATTAAAAATTAAAAAGAAATGTATTGTCTCTTTACTTATGTGTATTATGCTCCCAAAAAAGAATATCTAAATGTTAAGTTGTAAACTCTTATTTAAGGATTTGTAAATTAATCATTGGATATGGTTTAAAATCTAAACAATCTGCAATAATATTTGACTTTAAGCTTATATAATAAAAAACATAATTACAAATCTATACAAAAGTATGTATACATATATGCATCATACATACTGTATATGTCATATATGTCTCATATCACAGCTATAATTCATATCATATAACATAAATGTACTAAATGCCCCACATGTCATATATGTGATTAAAATATTTTTTAGGACAAACGTATGTGTTTTTGTGTGTGTATGTAAATCAAACTCAACTCCAGATATGTGCATGTAACTTGGATGTAATTCTGTGTTGATATGTGCATGTAACCTGGGATATATATATATATATATATATATATATATATATATATATATATAAAACAGAATTTTAAAAAAAAATAACAACCCTGTGCCTCTCTTTCATCTCAACTGTGACCTCACCAGGATGTAAATGTCCCCTGACCTGCAACCAGACATGTCATTTCATCATCTTAAGATTGCCTCATGGTATAAAGCTACAATCATAATATTCCATAGTCCTCATGAATTCCCTGTTTATCACTCTATCTTCTTTTAGACCATAAAGGCAACAAGAAGTATCAAATATTTTAGATTGTCATGGAGTTTTATGTAATATAATATCAAATTTATATTTGCTACAGTTTACTTTATATATGGTTAAAATCAAACTTGAAATATTTTGTAAATGATAAAATTTTAAGATAATAGAGGTCTATTCAGATTAACGAAAGATAATTTAAGATATATATCTAAATATTTATGTCTCTTCTAACTGCTCAAAACCATTCTGATAAAAAACATAGATAAGTAACAATACGTTTTTGATAAATTATGAAAACTGTTAATGATAACTATGAAATGCAAGTTTTTAGTGCATCACCTAATAAATTAGCAAATGTTTTAGTATGTTCAAAATCTATTTTAGATACAGTATTTACTACATTAAGCTTTATCTACCCTCCTGTTCATGTTTTCAAAGTTAAGCAGAAAATAAGTCACAGAAATGAAGAAAGTTTGTCTATTAACATTTACTTTATATAGAAAGATGATCGTCAAACACTTCAAAGATCTGCAGAATATGGCATTAAAGATATTTGATAAATAAGCTTTTCATGATAGACACAGCAGCTCCTCACAGCACCCATAATCTGCTTGAACAAAGATGGGCACAGAAGATTGTCCATCTCAAGCTTGCTTTAAATACCATAGAGCTGGATGCTTGCATATAAATGCCCTTTATCTCGACTGCTGACATCACACTATCCAAACTGTAGACAGTCAGTGCACTGGAAAGTTGTCTGCCTCACTTTACCTAGACAAAGTAGAACAGCCCTTCAAAATTTCTGATTTACAGAAAAGCCTATCAAATTTCCTGGGTCTAACAGCCAAAGATAGACACCCTACAAACCAGAGAGAAACCTTTAATTTTGGATGAATGACCAAGTAATTGGTAAGCCTCTGTCATTTTAAATAGAACTCAGAACCTTGGTCTGCATTTTCTCCTTACACAGGTGAAATGTATCCTTCTCAGGTAAAATAGTGCAAGATTTGTCAGTTTAACTGCAGAGAGCAAGGTTTCAACTGCCTTCTCGGTACTCTTAATGTGCTAAGTTCATGCCATAGGCTTCACTTTCCTAGAGCCCATGCTGCTGGGTCTAGACACAGTCTACCTTGCTACCAGATTCAGAAAACAACCTTCTCAGTAACATTTTACTACTCTTTTATTCAAAGGCACTTGCTTTGTGGTGTTGTATCACCTGAGTCTCATGGTGAATCCTTGGGTACAAAAACAAGTGTAAAGTTTATGTACAGTCTAAAGATAGAGAAGCTTAAGTTTTGAGGATAAAAGAAACTGCTTATGGAGGATTTAGTAGAGTAAAAGTGACTATCCTGTCAAAGCAATCTACAGATTCAATGCAATCCCCACCAAAATTTCAAATCAATTCTTCACTGAGTTAGGAAGAGCAATTTGAAAATTCATCTGTAACAACAAAAAAAACCTAGGATAGCAAAAACTATTCTCAACAATAAAAGAACCTCTGGTAGAATCACCATATCTGACCTCAAGCTGTAATACAGAGCAACTGTGATAAAATATGCATGGTACTGGTACAGTGACAGACAGGTAGATCAATGAAATAGAATTGAAGACACAGAAATGAACCCACACACTTATGGTCGCTTGATTTTTGACAAGGGACCGAAAACCATCCAGTGGAAAAAAGACAGGATTTTCAACAAATGGTGCTGGCACAACTGGCAGTTATCATAGAGAAGAATTTGAATTGATCCATTCTCATCACCTTGTACAAAGCTCAAGTCTAATGAATCAAAGACCTCCATATAAAACGAGAGACACTGAAATTTATAGAGGGGAAAGTGGGGAAAAGTCTCAAAGATTTGGGCATAGGGGGAAAATTCCTGAACAGACCAGCAATGGCTTGTGCTGTAAAATCAAGAATCGACAAATGGGACCTCATAAAATTGCAAAGCTTCTGTAAGCAAAAGATACTGTCAATAAGATAAAATGACCACCAAGAGATTGGGTGAGGATTTTTACCAATCCTAAATCTGATAGGGGACTAATATCAATATATACAAAGAGATGAAGAAGCTGGACTCCAGAAGTTCAAATAATACCATTAAAAAGTGGAGTACAGCTATATCAGGGTCCTTTCAGCAAAATCCCTCTAGTGTATGCAATGGTGTCAGCATTTGGAGGCTGATTACGGGATGGATCCCCAGATATGGTAGTCTCTAGATGGTCCACCCCTTCATCTCAGCTCCAAACTTCATCTCTGCAACTCCCTCCAGGGGCGTTCTGCTCCCAATTCTAAGAAGGGGCAAAGCATCCACACCCTGGTCTTCGTTCCTCCTGAGTCTCATGTGCTTCAAAAATTGTATCCTATATCTTGGGTATTCTAAGTTTCTGGGCTAATATCCACTTATCAGTGAGTACATATCGTGAGTTCTTTTGTAATTGGGTTACCTTACTCTCCCGGGCCTGGCAAACACAGAAGTAGATGCTCACAGTCAACTATTGGATGGATCACAGAGCCCCAAACGGAGGATCTAGAGAAAGTACCCAAGGAGCTAAGGGGATCAGCAACCCTATGGGTCGAACAACAATATGAACTAACTAGTGTCCCCCAGGGGGATTGTTTCTCTAGCTTCATATGTATCAGAGGATGGCCTGGTCGGCCATCAGTGGAAATAGAGGCCCATTGGTTGTGCAGACTTTATATGCCTCAGTGAAGGGGAACGCCAGGGCCAGGAAATGGAAGTGGGTGGGTGGGGGAGTGGGTGGGGAGGGTGTGGGGGACTTTTGGGATAGTACTAGAGATGTGAATGAAGAAAGTACCTAATAAATTTAAAAAAAGTGGGATACAGAGGTAAACAAAGAATTATTAACTGAGGAATAGCAAAGGGCTGAGAAAATGTTCAACACTTGAAAAAATGTTCAACATCCTTAATCATCAGGGAAATGCAAATCAAAACAACCCTGAGATTACACCTCACACCAGTCAGAATGGCTAAGATCAAAAATTCAGGTGACAGCAGATGCTGGCGGGGATGTGGAGACAGAGGAACACTCCTCCATTGCTGGTGGGATTGTAAGCTTGTACAACCACTGTGGAAAGCAGTCTGGTGGTTCCTCAGAAAAATGGACATAGTAATACCAGAAGATCCAGCAATACCTCTCCGGGGCATAGGCCCAGAAGATGTTCCAACTGGTAATAAGAACACATACTGCACTATGTTCATAGCAGCCTTATTCATAATAGCCAGAAGCTAGAAAGAATGAAGATGTCCCTCAACAGAGGAATGGATACAGAAACTGTGATACATTTACACAATGGCTTACTACCCAGCTATTAAAAACAATGAATTTATGAAATTCTTGGGCAAATGGATGTATCTGGAGGATATCATCCTTAGTAGGTAACCCAATCACAAAAGAAGCCAATTGATATGCACTCACTGATAAGTGGATATTAGCCTAGAAACTTAGAATACCCAAGATACAATTTGTAAGACACAAGAAAATCACGAAGAAGGAAAACCAATGTGTGGATTCTTCATTCCTCCTTAAAGTAGGGAAGAAAATACCTATGGAAGGAGTTACAGAGACAAAGTTTGGAGCTAAAATGAAAGGAGGGACCATCAAGAGACTACCCCACTGGGGGATTCATCCCATCGTCAGCCACCAAACCCAGACACTATTGCATGTGCCAGTACAATTTTACTGAAAAGATCCTGATATAGCTGTCTTGTGTGAGGCAATGCCAGTGCCTGGCAAATACAGAAGTGGATGTTCACAGTCATCTATTGGATGGAACACAGGGCCCCCAATGGAGGATCTAGAGACAGTACCCAAGGAGCTAAAGGGGTCTGCAACCCCAAAAGGTGGAACAACATTATGAACTAACTAGTACCCCTAGAGCTTATGTGTCTAGCTTCATAGGTAGCACAAGATGACCTAGTCAGCCATCTTTGGGAAGAGAGGCCCCTTGGTCCTGCAAACTTTATATACCCCAGTACTGGGGAATGCCAGGGCCAAGGAGTGGGAGTGGTGGGGTAGGGGAGCAGGACGAGGAGGGGGGGTATAGGGGACTTTCAGGATAGCGTTTGAAATATAAATGAAGAAAATATCTAATAAAAATTGATGAAATAAAAAAGAAAGTGCTTATGGTTCTTAGAGGGTGCTTGAGGTGAACCATTGCAAAATATGAAGGTTGCAGGGTGTGAAAGCTTATGTAGTAAGAAGAATGTGACTTAATGTATAAGAAAGATATTTTAAACATGCTTCTAACTTGTCCCTGCTAGGGTTCTGTTGTTGTAAGACTTCAAAGCTCAGAGTTTTAATATTAATCAATGAAGTTCTGACAAATATTCTAATTCTTGTAAACCTTCTACAATATGACCCACTAATATCATAGTCACAATCTCAAGATTTTCAGTCCTTTGGTTGTCTTCAAGTATTTAATTAAAAAGGGACTTCTCATTGTGCTAAATCTATATACATCCTATCTTCTGAGTAAAAGTAAAAAGCACCTCTTTTAGGATTTGCAATCATACTGAAAATCAGGGCTAAGTGATCTTTTACCCTTTCTGCTTCATGGAAATATTCTATCTTCCATAAACTTTCCTGAAGGAATGTTCCTGCTTTTATCCCAAAACAGTTGACAAGGTTTCTACCATAACAAAAAGGTATGAGTATGTGGGATGCAGTATAAATTGTAAACAATGGTGAAGCTAAATGTCTGAATGTTATCTAATTTTGTAAACTTAAAAACATTCTTCTAAGCTTTAGGAAATCAAACTGGATCCACCCCTCACGAATCAAATGGCCTCCAGATAAGAACTGTCAACCAGCAGTCTGTTTCCCCACCAGCGTATTCTTCAGGGGAGGATCCCTACCAAGTTCCCTGATTTTGGGAATCCCTTTCCCACCTATCAGGACCTTGGGCTTAATTATTTCAAATTTATACCCAAGGGTTGTACACCCTAAATGCCTTAACTTTACATTCTGTTTCATAATCATGCCAAGAACAGATGTTTGCTCAAATTCTGCATCCAGGAAAGCATCAAAGCAGCTGGCCCCAGGTGGTGCAGCCTCAGAGATTGATTCTACTGGGCCTGCACTCTTCTAACCCCAGATGGTAGCACAAAGCCTGGACAAGGAGCCAGCTCTCCCAGGACTTGGCAGCATTTCAGTTATCTTAGGGTGCCCAGAGATGTCTATAACCCCAGACAGCAGGAAGCATTCTAAGGAACACAAAGCCCCATGACCCCTTTCTAGTTCCTTATTTTTAATTAAACAAAACAGGAGAAATATTAGTGTACTGGCAATAACACTAAGCTGCATTCAGGGCCCTAGCAGCTGCTGAGTTGGGACCTACCACCACCACCACAAGTCATGATGCCATTGTTAAACATCTCAGTATGTAATAGCAAATATTCCAGTATCATTATCTTTGCTTGGAATTGCTTTGGACAACCTGTCTTTTCTTCGTTTGTATGAACTTCAGGACATTTTCCTGTGAAGAATTGTCAGTATTTTCATGGGATTAAATTAAATATGTAAATAACATTTGTTAGGTTGATCATTCTCAAAAGCTTAATTCTATAGATTGATGTATACAAGGTATCTTTGTGTAATGTTTCTCTAAATTTCTTTAGGGATTTGAAGGTTTTAATATAGAGGTCTTTCACCTCCAAGGTTAAGTGTATTTCAAGTTATTTTCTTCTCTTTAATGCTGCTGTAAATGTGAGTGCATCTGTGATCTCTTTCTCAGTATATTTATTGTTGGATTTAGAAAAAGACTACAGATCTTTCCAATTTGATTTAAACACTGACACTTTGCTAAAGTTGTTAATATTTTCTAGATAATTTCAGGAGCTATCTTTGGATTTGTTATATTATACCATATGCATAAAAGGATAATTTCATTTCGTTTTTTTCCCTGTTTGTATTCTTTTAATTCCAATCTCTACCTGTATTTCTCAGTCAAGTATTTCCAGCCTTTTCTCATTACTGTGAATAATGGAATTGCTTTCAGTTATTTTCCATTTAAGATAATGGTAGCTAATGTTTTATAATATATTACGTGAAATATATAATTAATAAAGTATGTTTATTGTGTTGGAGTATGTTCCCTTCAGTACAATTCTTTCTATCTCTCTAGATTTTTTTTACATAAAATTATAATGGAGTTTTTCTAAGGCATTTTATGCATCTATTTATATGTATCTATATGGTTTATTATATTTATTGAATAGTCTATGCTAATTAAACCCTGTGTTTCTGAGATAAAGCCAACATTACCAGTTAAAATGTAAAGGTTTCTGATGTATAATTGGCTTTAAAACATGAAAAATTAAATATCTTACACAGTATACTAGTACTTTATAGATGCTATATTATTGCTTCCATAATTGGGAAAATTATTTTTAATGATCTTTTATTAGCCTAAAATTTTGGAAGATTCTATAGAATAAAAGAAAATCTATGAATAGAGCTGAAAAGAAAAAAATCTGAGAGTGAAGATATAATACAAATGGCAGTGTAAGTATCATCCTGAATTGTTTCCTTGAGTGTAGTGAATAATAAATGAATGAAAGAATATGCTAGAGAAATCAATAACACAGAGAAGTTTAAGTAAGCCAGCAATGTCACCTGAAGTTCACTCTAAAATGAATGAAAACAAGATGTTTAACAAGCCTTAGTTATCATAATTCTTATTTAATCAAGTGATTTAAATGTGATCATATGAGATGATATGTACTGAAAATTGCTTTGCCTAACTCCAGGTTATCAGCTTCTTGCTACATTTTTTTTTTTTTTTGAAGGAGAGGAGAATCAGTTTTGAAGTTTCACTATTTGTAGCACACATGGCCAAACCCTGAAAGCTCTGTTAATAGGATGACTGTTCTCTTATAAAAGAGTTCCATAATTTACTTTTTTGATATTATTAATATATCCATTTCACTTTATTATATTAAGTTTATAAACCTTTTATGTTCGGTTCTGTAAAATAATTTATACTTGTATACCTGAGAAAATAAGAAATATTCTTCATCACCCAAATATTTTTGTCTTTATAATTATGGTTTTGGAACTAGGGAGATCCTTTAGTTGTTAAGAACACATGCTGTGCTTCCAGAGTACCTGGGTTCTATTCTAAAAGAACACATGATAGCTTACAACTCTCTGTAACTCCAGTTCCAAGGTATATGGTGCCATTTCTGGACTCTACAGAGACCATGCTTGCAATAGGAACCTAGAAATATATGTAGACAAAGCATGTGTACACAAACTATTTGCTAAATTATAGAAATAGATTAAATGAGTCTCCCTTTCCACAAAAATCTATAAAGAGCTCCAAATGCACATATTCACTGTCTCATGGTAGTCATATAGTTACTAAAAATTCCTTTGACAGAAAACAACCCACGTTTATTTAATAAACAGAAGACATACCATATGGTGAATATTTATACTGGTAAACAGATCCAAATTAAACTCTAGAACATAACCATTATATATTAAGAAAAACCTTAAAGGGTTTCATTTTGTACTGTGTGATCAAGGTTGACTCTTAAGAAATCTTCTGATAAGAAATTTTCTTAAAAATTATATTTTTCCAAAATATTTTGTAGTATGATATGAAGATTTCATACTGATTTAAGTCTTTAAAGGTATGGTTACCATATGGATATTTAGGGGTAACAGCTAAAAAGGATGACTTATTAATGCTTTATGCTCTATCAATTTACTTGCAGTAAGTGAAAATAATCCTCCATGGATATCTGTTTATAGTTTCCACACATCTACCTCATCCCACACACCTACACTGGGTGCAGAAGTACTTTAATATTTCTGGTGTTACATAATGTATTTTGAAAATGAGTGAAAAAATCCTATAAATCTCTTTACCCAGGATATCAGATAGCCTAAAATATATAATGGTAATTTTTTATTAGATATTTATTTACAATTCAAATGTCCCTTTCCTAAGTCACATTATGGGAATACCAAGGTATGTCAGCATTTCTAACACCTACTCTTTCAGCTCATCTTTATAATTACCTTCAGATATGTTAATATTGATTATATTTCCATACCTTCCTCTTCCTAATTCCTTCATTCTCAACTTTATATTGATTACATATAGTTTTTGCTATATTATCAATAATTCAAAGTACATTTTTAAACAGGAAAATAATAATAAATATAAGAATGTTTTATACATATATGTTCATATGTCACAAAAAAGCTAATACAACTGATATATAAATTTATATAAAGATTAAATTTATAGTTAGAAATTTAGAAAACAAACTCTATAGGCTCTGATGTGTAACAAAATTTCTCCACTTTCTATCTATATTTCAGTCATTGTGGCTAGACTGATTAATGATGTGTTAATTTCCATTCTTTATTAAGTTTTATAGTAAGAAATGAACATTGAAATTTTATATCTTGAAGCATTTAACAATTAATGAGCCGTATTTCACAAT
This sequence comes from Mus musculus, assembly GCF_000001635.26. NCBI lineage: Eukaryota > Metazoa > Chordata > Mammalia > Rodentia > Muridae > Mus > Mus musculus. The sequence goes on from NC_000067.6 coordinate 27,582,312, forward strand.
CTAAAATCCACTATCTAGAACAATTATGTGGCATGCCATGTTGGAACAGCAGAAACAATGGATTACCAGATCTCTGATCACCTTCTCAAAGCACTACATTGAAAATAATGAGGCAGATATATTTCTGATAGTTCAAAAGAATCTATAAACCCTCAGTGATAACTTTATGGACTATACATGGAAGTTTTCATTCCTATAGAACAAATCTATTGTAATAGCATAAGAATTACTTGTCTAAAATTTGTCTTAATATTAATTGTCAAATTCTAAATTCTGTAGAATAAAGTCACAGCAATTTTACTACATTATTGATTACTTCACCAACAGGTTAAGTAACTATCTGTGGCCTGTTTTTTTACAAATATGAAAGAAAAGAAAATTACATATGAATCAATTTATCTCAACATGCACACACATATACATATATATATCTTACAACTTTATTCTCGAATTAAATCAAATATCAATTATTTTCCACAGAAATCATGATTATTCTAACTTAAATTCCTTGCATGAGTTTTAAAATATTATTTTTATTATAATTAATTATTTTATTTAGTTACATTCCAAGTGCTGCCTCTCCATTTCCATTCTCAGAGTTCCTTCCCCCATCCCTCTGCCCTTTACCTCTGAGAGGGTCCTCCATCCCACCATCTTACCCCACCCTGGGGCATCAAGTATCCACAGGATTGGGCACATCATAACTACATACTGAGGTCAGACAAAGCAGCTACCTGTTATTAATGTCCTAGGGATCTTTTGTTGGTGGCCCAGTCTCTGGGAGCTCTCAGGGACCCAGGTTAGTTGACACTGTTGGTCTTCCTATGGGTTTCCATCCCCTTCAGTTCCTACAGTCCTTACCCTAGCGTTTCCATAGGGTTCTCTGATCTCTGCACAATGTTTGGATGTGAGTGTCAGTATCTGTCTCAGTCAGCTGCTGGTAGAACCTTCCAGAGGACAGTCGTATTAGGATCCTGTATGGAATCACAACATACCATCATTAATAGTCAGGTACTGGTGACTACCTTTGGAATGGGTCCCAAATTGTCACAGACACTGTTAAGCCATTCCTTCACTCTCAGCTCCATTTTTGTCCCTGCATTTCTTTTATACAGGAGCAATTTGGTATCAAAAGTTCTGTAGGTGGATTGATGTCTCCAACTATCCAATAGGGGTCCTATTTGACTTCTGAAGCAATCTCTTCAGGTTCTGTATCCTCAGTATTGGGCATTTCAGTTAATACCACTGACATTGAGTCCTGGGAGCTTCCCCAATCCCAGGATTAATTTTCATTTTTCTTGTGCAAGTTCATAATATTAGGTAAAGTATGCTAAATTATAAACTTACTTGGGAACCTGGGCTCATTATATGCATAACTTTAGGCTAAAAAGTATTGTTTGAGTCTAGTTGGAAAAGGAACAGCTTGTCTCTAAAAAGAAAGTAAAATTCATGTCCAGTATATGTATGAGAAATTTCTCAATATAGTATGAACATCTCTATGTTTTTGCTTTGTACTATATTTCTAACTTTCCTTATAACGAGAAGGAATACCAGTGCTTTAAATTTTCCGTATGTTTCTTAATATCCTAGGGAATTCCTACATACAAATTGATCTTTCTAATTAGACTGTTGTTGTGTATTACTTTACATAAATTTCTTGTCATTTTTCACTTTTAATAAATTTCAGTTTAGTTTACTTGTGTGGAAACTATGAAAATTCCATCATACTTAGTATGCACGTGAAGAATTAAAAAAAAAAAAAAATGACTGCCCTGAGAACATGGGCCCCGGCCAGATGGCCTAATTCCCCGGAACTTTTGGGAAAAACAACCACAGAATGTTTCAATGTCCCAGGTGCCTCTGGAACCTTAAAGTTTTTACATTTCTATAAAATTCACTTGCTAAGTGCTATAGTGTATAATGTGAGTTAAAAATGTTGATCTCTCTTACTTCATAAATAAACAGGTATTAAATCTACTTAAATAATGAAACCCACTGAGAAGAATTTGAAACATTTCTAAATTATATTTCATCAATTTATATAATTTGGGGGAGAAACTGTAGTATGTTTATTTGAAAGTGGAGGCATCCCCAGTAGTTTGTCAAAGAACACAGCTTTCCATGAATATGAGAAATATAAATGAGTGGTAATTTTGTGATATAATCCAAGTTTAATACCTACACCCTGCAATGATGATAACTAATAATGTATACATATATACATTATATATATGTACACATACATACATACACACCCACATATATATACACATACACACACATATATACACATACACATACACATAAACACATATACACACACACACACACACACACACATATATATATATACATATGTACATATATACATATTTACACATATACACATGTACACCTGTACATATATACAGGTGTATATGTACCTATACCTATATACATATATACATTCTTTTAAGTTAATCTTTATTTTTACATTCCAGATTTTATTCCCCTTCCAGTCCACCCTCCGATTGTTCCACCTCCCATACCTCTTCCCTGTCCCCTCTCTCTGTGATGATGACCCCACCTCTACCTTCCAACCCACCAGACGTCTAAACTCCCTGGGACCTCCAGTCTCTTGAGTGTTAGGTGTGTCTTCTCTGACTGAACCCAGATCTGGCAGTTCTCTGCTGTATATGTGTTAGGGGCCTGATATCAGCTGATGTATGCTGCCTGGTTCGTTGTCAAGTGTCTAAAAGGTCTCAGGGGTATAGGTTAACTCTGTCTACTGCTCCTCCTACAGGGATGCCCTCTTCCTCAGCTTCTGTTAGTTTTCCCATAATTCAACCACAGGTATCACTATCTTCTGTCCATTGGTTGGGTGCAAATATCTGCATCTGACTCTTTCAGCTGCTTATTGGTCTTTGAGAGTGTGGTCAGGATAGGTCCCTTTTTGTGAGCACTCCATAGCCTCAGAAATAGTGTCAGGCCTTGGAGCCTCCTCCTGAGCTGGATCCCACTTTGGGCCTGTCACTGGAACTTTTTTTCCCTCATCCTCCTCTCCATTTCCATCCCTGTATTTTTTTTTCAGACAAAAAATGGTGGGTCAGAGTTTTAATTGTGGGATGGAAACCTCATCATCCCTCACTTGATGCCCTGTCTTTCTGCTGGAGGTGGGCTTTACAAGTTCCCCCTCTGCACTGTAGAGCATTTCATCTAGGGTCCTTCCCTTTGGGTACTAAGAGTCTCTCACATCCCAGGTCTCTGGTACCTTCTCGAGGGTCTCTCCACCTCCTACCCCCAGAGGCTGCCTGTTCCACCCTTATGATTTTTTAATTCATTCCTTCATTATCATTAGTTTTCCGCATAGCTATTATGTCATTGGTTTCTAAGATATTTTTAAAATGGATTTTTGTTTTGTAGTCCTACCTTCTTTCTTAGCTTGTATGAGAAGCTATAACAATGTTTGTAGATTTGCAAAGCAGCCAAGGATAAAGCGTTGCACTGGGAAACCTTGGTGATGGCAATAAGTGATCGTCACCTCATTTCCTCTATGCTATACACCTTCTAACTTCCTATTCATTGACTCAGTAGGAACTTTTGACTCTCCTCTTTTCACATGAATGTCTTTCTCCATACAGAGACAGAAAACTGTGTTTGTAGTGCTTACTAAACATTTTATAAATTCTTTCCTTCACGAGCTATTACAGAATCCCTACCCCTTCCTAGCCACCATAGTATGAGATTTTAATGAAGCTTCTATTCATGTGTTCATATACAGCTTTCCTACAGGCTTTCTAAGCATGTGTATTATTCAAAACTCTGTTCTTTGTGCCTGATTCTTTTCCATCAAGTGAAAATCTGATGATGTAAGATGTTTGGTGAACAATCTCAAAACTCTATAACTGGTGTGATAGTAAACATTATGACTAGATAGGTAGATAGATAGATAGATAGATAGATAGATAGATAGATAGATAGATAGAAATAGATGGATGGATGATAGATCAATAGATAGATACATACATACCCACATATACACACATAAATATACAAACTAATATATATATATATATATATATTATACAGATGGTAGGTAGGTAGATAGATAGATAGATAGATAGATAGATAGATAGATAGATAGATAGTAGATAAATACACCCCTCTCTCTCCGTGTGTTTGTGTTGACAAAATTGGGACATAGGAGTTCTCAGTAGTTGAAAACACTGGATGCTCTTCCCGAGTACTAGAATATCATTTCTAGTAACAACATGGTTATTCACAGCTATTAGCAATTACAATTTCAAGGGATCTGATTTGTTCTACTGTACTCCATTGGCATATGGCAAACAAGTGGTACACAGTCATGCATGTAGCAAAAACATACAAACAATATAAAATTAATAAAATAAAATATTTAATGACAAAATTTATATATTTGTTGTGATTTTTACCATTATGCCAAAAATGGTATGAGTTTTTTAACCAAAATAACCTTGTTGTCATAATATTTACTTAATATGTACATTATTACAAAGTGTACATTATTTGACTGAAGAATTCAAATATGCATTAAGGGTTGAAGTAATAGTGCAGTGCTTATGAGAACTTGCTCTACTAAGGAAGACTCAAATTTGGTGGCCAGCACCCATGCTGGATACCTCACAAACTTCTATAACTCCAGTTCCAAGGGAATGAATTGTACCCACATACAAATGTTATCCTCTCACTTAGACTTATACACATACATCAAGAATACAACAATAAATCCTATTTCAAAGGGATGTTTTATTAAAAATTAAGCTACTTTTCTACATTTTAAATTCTAGTAAACACTCCTGAGCAGAGTAATCTTCTCCCAGATATCTGGTGTTCAAACGAGCATGACTGAGGTTTACAGAAGCTGTTTCAGTGTTAATAAAAAACTAGTTTCAATAAGAATTTATTATGTATATTATTGGGTTGTTTGCTTTCATGACTGTGCAGAGCACAGACTGGTTAGACTTAGAAAATTTCATGAAGATTGCTCCAATGCATGAAAAAATGTCCCTAATGCCATGCAAGAAAGCAATAAAGGTGACTAAGAAAAGAATAAGCAAGAATAATATACCACAGGTATAAAATAATAGCTATAAACTTTAAGGTCGGAGAATCAGCACTATATTTATTCATAACACTAAATCCTTAGTCTGTAGGATTTATAGATTGGTGCAAATTTATAAATTTATTTTGTACATTTTACAAATAGATTGAGTCACCCACTGATTGGTAAAGTAATTGCAGTATATGTCTGTGTCTTCAAACAGTACTGTAACTTCTGGTAGTTTAGAAAAACGTTTATTGAATTTTCAAAATGAACCTTATTCCAAAAACAAGGTATATATGATGGATTTATAAATTACAGTCTATATTATGGAATACTAAAAATACTATGAGTTGTTCATTTTCCTACTAAGTCTCCTTTATACTCTTTAGAGCTTTATTTTACTTATTTTCTAAACATTGTTTTGCATTTTTCTCTGCAAATCACTGTAATATGTACTAGCAAAGCAAGTACAATACCAAGTACAGGTGTTTTCCATGTAATGGTAAACATAAACACAGTCAATCTCTATTCACTATGTAAAAACTTGTAGCAGAAGAAAATAGTGTTTTGCCAAAGAATTATGAAGATCTACCCTCTAAACTAGACTTTGTAAATTAAGTAATTATTTGAGTGTGAAAAAATTAATACAAAGTTAAAATAATATTTTATTTTTACAGGTGCTCAATAAGATACTTTTTCCTAATAACAATAACATGATAACTAGAGATTTATGCTATGACAAACTCACACACTATTACATTCAGTGCTGTAGCATTTCCGAGGTAAGCAGCTCTGTATTCACTCCAGAATATGAAGACAGAGGTTCAGAGGACTTCTTCAGAAATCTCATCATAAGCACTTTGAAGTTCAGTCTCAATGTTTTTGCTTCTCCTATGTCACATTTTATTCTGCCAAATGTACCTAAAATATCTGTGTAATATCAATGGCTTATTTAATTGATTTGAATCTTTCAACTTGATGCCTTTGATTAACATTTCACCCACACTCTTATAAATCAGTGTATATTTGAGAATCTCTTGCATAGTTACACTGCCAGTTTCCAATTAATACTATGATATTCAACAACAAATTAGTATATCAAAAGCTTATACAACAAAAGTAAAATTAAGGCAAACCATAATATTAATCCATCTTCGCTAAGTTAATATAGCTTCACTAAAATTATGTTTAGTAAGCATATATTTATATTTTAATATCAAGATATTGATAGAATGATGATACTACTTTATATCCTTCTTACATATTTAACTTTACCAAATTCAAATTTGTCACAATTATTTATTAATTTATTACAACATTTTAGATTTATAACATACTTATATATTTCATTATAGTATATATGTATACATACATATATATATATATGCATATATACTCATATAACGTAACTTATTACATTATGGTATATACATATATCTATTCATAATATTGAATAAAATAATATTTACCATATATTTCATGAAGAGAACATCATGAACAGAAGTGAAGAAGTTGGAGGAGTAGATCTTGGGTGGTTGGAGTTGGGTGAGGTGGGAGGTGCAGAAGGAGGGGTAACTGTAGTCAGAATGTTTATATGACAGAATAATATATTTTCAATAAAAAAGTTTTTAAAATACAAGACAATTTTATATTGGATAATTGTGTATCAGGTACAGTACTTTCAGCAACATTTTCCATGATTTTCACACTCATTTTATTATTCTTTCTGTGAAGTACCTGAAAGAATAGAATATTTCCTTACACGAGCAACTTTCTTTTTTTATGACTGGCTCCAACTCTTTGTAGAGGTATATATAATTTTCTGTAGCATTTTTGATGTTTATTTCTATATTGTAATAATTAGTTGATATAGGAAATGTTTCCCATTTACTATTTCAATGTTTTTTAAGTCTTCATTTGCATGGCCATTCCTTTGCTCTCACTGGGCTTTCTTTGGTGGATACTACAAAAAGTAGGGAATATCAAAAGCTACTTGGCAAACTGCCTTTAAAAGTGGCTTAATTTTTGGCATTCTTGGAAGGAGTGTGCAGAACAGATGAGGAAGCTTCATGCTCCACTTCCATGAATAAGAAGTCAGTCAGTCAATTACTGCTACTTTTAAAATATTATCAAAAAGAAACACTTGCTGCATGGAACTGAAATGAAATTGTCTGTACCTTGGTTTACTTTTGAATTAAGAATCTCAGGCTAAAAATAAATATACTGAAAATTATATTTGTGTTCTTAACTTATTTTTAAAATTTTGTAGGGTGTGTGTGTATATATATATATATATATATATATGGATATATATACAGAGGTCTTCAGAGGCCAGCAGACAGAATCAGATCTCATGGAACTGGAGTCCAAGGCAGTGCAAGCTGCCCTATATAGATGTTTGAACCAAATCTTATCCTTTGCAAAAACAGACAGGGTTTTATCCAGTCCATGCCTATACAAGTCTTCAGTGACTTCTGTTTAAAGTTACAGAGTAACATTTGCCAAACATTCTTAGATATTTCAAAATACTTTCTTAAATTTCAGTATTCTATAATAGTTTTTATCATGGTTCTTGGATACCAATATTTACTGTCCTGAGTCAGAGTTCTCTAGAGTCACAGAACTTATGGAACATCTCTGCGTATGAAGGGTATTTATTGTAATGATTTTCAGTCTGTAGTCCAACTAACCCAAAAATGGACAGCTGTGAATGTGAAGTCCAAGAAGCTAGTAATTGCTCAATCCCATGAGGGTAGTTTTTTGATCTGGTCTTCTGTAGAAGTAACCTCCAACTTGCCAGATGTTCTGGCAAGTAAGAACAAATCCTCATTTTTTTCAATGTTCTTATGTAGGCCAACAACAAAAGGTGTGGCTCAGATTAAATGCAAGTACACGCCAAACCTAGATTTACAACTTGCTTTGTCCTGGGCTGACTTTGAATTCAGAATGCTGTGTGTCTCAGTCTCCTGGAATTAAAGATGATTACTACCCTGCCTTGGTCTAAGGTTTTCATGGCTACTATGGATCCAGAGCTCCATGTCTAGATCCAGGCCAGAAACCTGTCTTCCAGCCTCAAGATCTGGATCACAGGTGTGGCCTCCATTTCTGGATTATAGTTAATTGCAGATGTAATCAAGCTAATAACCAGGGATAACCATCACAATTATTGTAAAATTAATATCAAATTAAGAGGTGTAATACTTGTGTATGGGTAATCAATATTATTTTTTGATAAAACAAAATATCTGATGAGAAATATATAAAATCTATAATTTAATAATCCACCTGGACTGGAAATAGTGATATATAATTTCATTTTCCAAATTTTCAGAATGTTTCCTACAAGTAAGAAACATAATCTATTTCTTTTAAAAAAAAACTTTCAGTCATTTAGTTACTAAAACATTATCATATGTGCTATCTAATACAGTTCTCTTAATGTTAAAGGTGCCTTTGGAAGAGGAAGATAAAGTATTTTAATTTTATAATTTAGCATCTTTAAATGGTGACTCATAAATAGACAGTAGTGTGAGCTGAGGAAAATACTTAGTGATTCTTAATAACATGAACATTATTTGACCCTAGCTGAAAATTTAAAACGTTAGTGGTAGAATATATAAACCATTTTACTTAGCCTTAGGGAAAATTCATGCCCTTCAAGGACTTATTTCAAATACATTTCTCTTAGTTCTTCCAATAATACAAAATCAATTTCATCTGAAGATATCACACAGGCATGGAGAAAAGTAGGGGTTGACTCTGAGGTTTGAGCTAATGCTTTCAAGATACTCAATATTCTTCTCCTCTTGCTCTTTTTGGCTCATTTGACCTATATATAACGTTAAACAGCTCCCTGGCTGACAGACAAGCTATCTCATCATATGGCAAATGGTAATACACTCCATTACACAGAAACTTTAAAATCTCAGCCCCACTGAGAAGCTACTCAAAGAATTTAACTGCTCTCCTGGCAGATATCAGCCAATATCCAGATATATTAGCGAGGGAGCCACAGCTGACCACAGAAGGATGTGGGTGGGAATCAGGATCATATTTCAATTCCATGTAAAAGCTGCTTGAAGTTCATGTTCTTAATCTCTTTTTTATTGAGTGTCTTCAGAAAGAAAAATGATGCAAACCTTCCATATTGAAACAGAAATCTAACCCTGTTTCTTTCTTACTCATTAATGTGATTCTGATGAATCATGTAGTACATAAAAAATAATAGTACAACACCATGAAAATAGTAAAATAACATAACTGGATTTCAAAATTTTTCTATGCATTATCAGATGTAATATTTAATTCAGAGAGAAATACAATCCTGAAGTTGAGTATCAATATTGTTTTAAAATATATAAATTCTATTTTGAATTTAAAGAAATAGCTGGGGAAATATTACTTCATGATTAGTAATTATTTTGCTTTAGTTGTCACATTTGAATATGTAATTGATTAAAAGTATAAAATAAAAAATATCTCTCTTTGGTATTACCATTATGTGATGGTAAACTGAGAGTTGTCAGCACCAGAAGATGAGAAAAACAAATTACAGTCAGTTGACATAAATAATACTCTTAGCTATCAGGGAAATGAATTTTAAGATTTCATCTCACCTTAGGTATAATGGCTAAGACTAAAAACAAAGAACCAGCCTATCAATGAAACAAATAAGTGTGTTGAATATAGGTGTGTCAAAAGGGGATCACTTATTCAGGGCTAGTGTGAGTAGAAAGTTGTATAGCCACTATAGAAATAATTGTGACAGTTCCAAAACAAAAAACAAACAAACAAACAAACAAACAAACAAAAACTAGAAATAGATCTGAAACATGGTCCCTTTATAACATACTCTTAGGCATATACCCAAAGGGCCTATAACTTTCTATTAAAATATTACTCATATTACTTGTCTATACTTGTTGGTAGTCTTTTGACAATAGCAGGAAGTGGATACAGCCTAATTATCTATGAACTCAGAAATGATTGATAAAAGTTATTGACCCATCCAGCAGGTCCAGTTATTTGAGGGTCTTGAGGGGACCTTCTCCTAAGAACCACAGGGGGGAAGGGAGAGACGAGAACCAAGTGCAATGGAGGACACATGGAAGCAGTTTAGCATCAAGGCCTCACTGTATACAGCAAGGCTCAAGGCTTAAATGAACAAGCAAAAGGGGAAGTACTTCTCAGGAGGAGGAATGGGGCAGTGGAAATTTTTCTTTTGGCAACTACACGGGGAAGCAGGAAATTGGTTTTATCAGGGTACATCTTGTGGTCAGGACATGCGGAGCTGACTTAGGGCTGGAACAATCTGTGGTTGTTCTCTGAGCGGTGCGTTGGTTGCCCGCTTTTGACCCCCTTTACTTCTCGGGGGGAGAGGCCCAATTCAGAGATCAGGACAATAGTGTTGTCTTAATAGCTCCCAACAAGTTATTATATTTGTAAAACAGAATATTATTCTACTGTTTAGAAAAACAAAATTATGGAATTCACAGGTACAGGATTTTTAAACAATTATTACAAATGATTTAACCCAGACTCAGATAGATAAATGTTACATCATTCTTGAATCCTGACTTTGAATTTTAAATACATATATTTCATTTGGAATATCTATTGAATTCTGGAACTAGGAAGAGATTTGTGGGCAGGGACTTCAAAGGGGAGAAAGATAAAAAGTAATGATATAAGGTTTAAGGTAGTTGTATGGAAAAGAAATGGTGAAATTTTGGTAGAGGATGAGAGGACAATGTAGAGAAGGAAATATGACAAGAAATAATGAACCCTAATATACTTCCAAAATGTACTATGCAAATTACTTAATACTGAAGGAAAGTTATATGAATGCTACAAGAACAGGAAAAAAGAAAGCATGGATCTTGTATCCCGGTTCCCTCATAGACCAGTTTGCGTAGGAGAGCATGCAGGCTGCAAAAGCAACTTAGCTTCTGCAACAGGGCCCCTTTCAGGCCTTCATCTTCAGCCAGGAGACAGAACTGAGCTCCAGAATTCTCTGTGAACTTTTCCCACAAGGGGAGAGTTGGCCTCCAGGGAGGGCTCTGACAGCAGGAGCAGTTGAGAGTGCCATCTTGTTCCTCAAAAACCAGTCTGCTCAGGAGAGCCCTCAGGCTGCAGAAGCAACATAGCTTCTGGGAAAGGGCCTTCATCTTCAGCCAGGAGGCAGAGCTGAGCATCAGACCTCTGTGCACATCCCCTGCAAGAGAGAGTTTGCCTACAGAGAGTATTCTGACTACTGAGACTCAGGAAAGAGTTGGAATCCTAGGAGTGCTGACAGAGGCTAACAGAGTCACAGGAGGAACAAGCTCCAGCCAGAGACAGCTAAAACAACTAGTATCAGGAATTGCCAGATGGCAAAAGGCAAACTTATGAAACGTACTAACAGAAAGCAAGAGCACTCAGCATCATCAGAACCCAGCACTCCCACCACAGGGAATCCTGGATACCCCAACACACACACACAAAAAAAGATTCAGATATAAAAGCATATCTCATGATACTGGTTGAGGGTTTTAAGAAGGAAATCAATAACTCACTTAAGGAAATACAGGAGCGCACTGCAAAACAGGCAGAAGACCTTAAAGAGGAAGCACAAAAATCCCTTAAAGAATTACAGGAAAACACAACCAAACAGGTGATGGAATTGAACAAAATCATCCAGGATCTAGAAATGGAAGTAGAAACGATAAAGAAAACCCAAAGGGAGACAACTCTGGAGATAGAAACCCTAGGAAAGAAATCAGGAACCAAAGATGAGAGCATTAAGCAACAGAATACAAGAGATAGAAGAGAGAATCTCAGGTGCAGAAGATTTCATAGAGAACATGGACACAGAAATGAAAGAAAATGCAAAATGCAAAAAGATCCTAACTCAAAACATCCAGGAAATCCAGGACACAATGAGAATACCAAACCTAAGAATAATAGGAGTAGATGAGAATGAAGATTTTCAAATTAAAGGGCCAGAAAATACCCTTAAAAATTATAGAAGAAAACTTCCCTAACCTAAAGAAAGGGATGCCCATGAACATAAAAGATGTCTACAGAACTCCAAGTAGACTGGACCAGAAAAGAAATCCCTACCTAAATATAATAATCAGAAGAACAAATGCAGTAAATAAAGATAAAATATTAAAAGTAGCAAGGGAAAAATGTCAAGTAACACATAAAGGCAGATCTATTAGATTTACAAAAGACTTCTCAGCAGAGACTATGAAATTGAGAAGATCCTGGATCAATGTTATACAGACCCTAAGAGAATACAAATGTCAGCCCAGGCTACTATACCCAGCAAAACTCTCAATGACCACAGATGGAGAAACCAAAGTATTCCATGTCAAAACCAAACTTACACAATATTTTTCCACAAATCCAGCCCTTCAAAGGATAATAAAGGAAAAAAAAAAAAAAAACACAAGGACAGAAACTATGCCCTAGAAGAAGCAAAAAAAGTAATCCTTCAACAAACCTAAAAGAACACAGCCTCAAGAAAAGAATCCCAACTCTAACAACAAAAATAACATTAAGCAACAATTAATTTTCTTTAATATCTCTTAATATCAATGGACTCAATTCCCCAATAAAAAGACATAGACTAACAGAGTGACTACACAAAAAGGACCCAACATTTTGCTGCTTACAGGAAATGAACCTCAGGTAAAAAGATAGACATTACCTCAGAGTGAAAAGCTGGAAAACAATTTTCCAAGCAAATGGTCCAAAGAAACAAGCTGGAGTAGCCATTATAATATTGAGTACAATTGACTTCCAAACCAAAGGTATCAAATAAAGACAAGGATAGGCATTTCATACACATCAAAGGTAAAATCTTCCAAGATGATTTCTCACTTCTGAATATCTATGCTCCATATGTAAGGGCAGCCACATTCATTTAAAAAAAAACTTTAGTAAATTTCAAAGCACACATTGCACCACACACAATAATAGTGGGAGACTTCAACACCCCACTCTCACCAATGGACAAATCCTGGCAACAGAAACAAACAGAGACACATGGACACTAACATAAGTTATGAAACAAATGGATTTAATAGATATCTACAGAACATTTTATCCTAAAAAAAGGATATACCTTCTTCTTAGCACCTCATGGTACCTCCTCCAAAATTGACCATATAATTGGTCACAAAACAAGTCTCAACAAATACAAAAATATTGAAATTGAGCCATGTCTCCAATCAGATCACCATTGACTAAATCTGTTCTTGAAAAACATATATAATAGAAAGACAACATTCACGTGGAAGCTGAACAACACTCTATACAATGATACCTTGGTCAAAGAAGAAATAAAGAGAGATATTAAAGACTTTTTATTTAGAGTTTGATGAAAATGAAGCCACAACCTAATGAAACTTATGGGACACAATGAAAGCAGTCCCATGAGGAAAACTCATAGTTCTGAGTTCCTCCAAAAAGAAACTAGAGGGAGAATACACTAACAGCCTCACAGCACACCTAAAAGTTCTAGAACCAAGGGTAGTAAATTGATGCAAGAGAAGTAGACAGCAGGAAATAATCAAACTTAGGGCTAAAATCAACCATGTGGAAACAAAAAGAACTATGCAAAGGTTGAAACAAACCAGGAATTGTTGGGTTTTTTTTCTTTGTTTTCTTTTTTGAGAAAATCAGCAAGATAGATAAACCCTTAGCCAGACTAACTAGAGGGCACAGGGACAGTATCCTAATTAACAAAATCAGGAATGAAAAAGGAGACATAACAACAGAACCTGAGGAAATCCAAAATATCATCAGATCCTTCTACAAAAGGGTATACTCAAAAAAACTGGAAAACTTGAAGTCACCATGCCTGAACTCAAGCTGTCATACAGAGCAATTGTGATAAAAACTGTACGGTACTGGTACAGCGACAGACAGGTAGATCAATGGAATAGAATTGAAGACCCAGAAATGAACCCACACAACTATCATCACTTGATCTTTGACAAGGGACCTAAAACCATCCAGTGGAAAAAAGACAGCATTTTCAACAAATGGTGCTGGCACAACTTGTGGCTATCCTGTAGAAGAATGTGAATTGATCTGTTCTTATCTCCTTTGTACTATCCTCAAGGTGTAAGTGCATCAAGGAACTCCACATAATACCAGAGACACTGAAACTTATAGAGGAGAAAGTGGGGAAAAGCCTCGAAGATATGGGCACAGGGGAAAAAAAAAAATCCTGAACAGAACAGCAATGGCTTGTGCTGTAAGATTGAGAATCGACAAATGGGACCTCATAAAACTGCAAAGCTTCTGTAAGGCAAAAGATACTGTCAATAGACAAAAAGGCCACCAACAGATTAGGAAAGGATTTTTACCAATCCTAAATCTGAAAGGGGACTAATATCCAATATATACAAAGAGCCCAAGAAGCTGGACTCCAGAAATTCAAATAATCACATTAAAAAGTGGGGTACAGAGCTAAACAAAGAATTCTCAACTGAAGAATGAAGAAGAAGAAGAAGAAGAAGAAGAAGAAGAAGAAGAAGAAGAAGAAGAAGAAGAAGAAGAAGAAGAAGAAGAAGAAGAAGAAGAAAAAGAAAAGCCCCTTGTCACTTGCTGCATCCATTAAACACAACTGCAAAGATTTTTCTGGGAAATAAAAGCTATTGCCTTACTTGCCATAGAACTTGAAAAGCTGCTGACCCCTTTAAAAGCAGTTTTTCTGCTCCTGGCAGGGCTTGTCCTGCTGTGCTTGACTCCTAGCTAGGGGTGCACGGCAAATTATCATTTTCTGCCTGGCAAATTGAGACCGCCTTCTAATCAAGTTAAACTAAATCAAGGGATGAATAGAGAGCAAATAAAATTTTAACGATATTTTTCTTTTGAACATGAAACATAGAACAACAATCATTCAAAAATCAAAAAAGAAAAAAAAGACATTGACACATGAAGACAGATTGGTGCACCAAAGACAGACAATAGACAGAGAGGGAAGGAACTTGATATAACCAGAACTAAGGATATCTCCAGTACAAGCCAGAGAGGAAGCAGAGCATCTCCTGATTTCTTCCTGTTTCTAGGAGAGCTATGACCATTTTCCTTTATTTGTCTCAATATTCAGTTGTTTATTAGAAAAACAAAGATTCATTCACAGTTTCTCAATAATCTCTAACATTCATTTCTTTATGAAACAGAGGAAAAAATCCTGAAATGTATTATTTCTCCATTGTTTGGTTTTAGAGACTTCCTGACATTGACTGCTTGTAGATACAGATCTGTTACTTATTAGTTACTTCATATTTACTCTTCCCCATTGCTGTGCACTTTAATGCCACTGTTATGGTATCTTGATTATTATGGCATTATGTAGTCCTTGAGTCTAGTATCTTGATGCCTCCAAATTTATCCTATTCATTTAAATAAAATATTAAAAGCAAAAAAAAAAAAAACACCAAAAAAAAAGATTATTTAATAATACTCACAAAGGAACAAATAGTAATAATGAAAGGCCACTATGTTCATGACTTGGAAGAGATATTATATAGTGGCCATCCTGAATAATGTAATTTTCATATTCAATGCAATTGTCATCTAATATAGATGACATTTTTCTGAATCCAATTCTATCTCTCTCTCTCTCTTTCTCTCTCTCTCCCTCTCCCTCTCCTCCATTTCCCTCTCCCTTTCTCCCTATCACTATTCCTCTCCTCCCTCTCCTCCATCTCCCTCTCTCTCTCCCTATTCCTCTTCTCCATCTCCTCCATCTCCCTTTCCCTCTCTCCCTCTCCCTCTCTCTCCCTCTCTCCCTCTCCTTCTTCTCCCTCTCCCTCTCTCCCTCTCTCCCTCCCCCTCCCCCCCTCCTCCCCCCTCCCTACCCCTCCTCCCCCCTTCCTCCCTGCTTCCCCCTCTCTCTTTCTCATATCGTTTGTATATTTACCATTCCTACATTTGAGAACAATGCACTGCATCAATGTACTTGAGCTAAGAATTTTTCTAACGTCTGCTTTTTGTTGTTGCTGTACATACACACACACACACACACACTTTTGTGTGTGTGTGTGTGTGTCTGTGTGCGCATACGTATATTTGCTTATGTTATATCAGGGCTGGTCCTTTGATATTGAATAGCCATTCAGGTGGCTCATCACTGTGAAGACTAATTCACCCCTTCTACATAGTGGGTAGTTCCCTGTAGTCCTTTGTCTAGCACTGACTCCTTGAGATTATCTTTCACACTAGCATGCATACCCATGTTCTCACTGTTCAGATTTTGGTTTGGAGCCATATTGTTGAGGTATTCCTGGGTGTAGTGTACCTGTTGTTTTTGGGATACACATTCTAACAGCAGACTACTTTCTATCCTTTTCCACTATGTTCACTGAACCATAACTTCAATAGTGGTATTGCAAATCTATACCCATAGTCCATCGTTTCCTGCACTTATACCAGTTGTGGCTTTCTGTGATATTCTCTATCTAGTCCAAAGTCAATACTGTTTGATGAAGGGTGAGAAATACATTTATCTGTGGCTATGAGGATGAAGTTGGCAAGAAATTAGTAACACTAATATAGTAAAATGGCTTTAGAGAGTTCTTGTAAATATTATGTCTATTTCCTCAGATGAAGTGGTAAGAGGAGAACTCTATCCAAGCTGTTAGTTAATGAATCCCTTGGGCTGAGCACAGAGTGTTTCCTTTTCTGAAATACCACTAGGCCTAGTCCAGGAAATTTCTAACCTCTGTACAATCTAAACTTCCAAGCTGACTGCTTCAATCTGGCTTCTCTCTATTTCTGACTAAATTTCTCTGCTTGGACTCATACTAACTTTGGCAATATGCTCTTGCTGTTTCACATATTCTGTATCTTAGTTATGGTTCTACTGCTGTGTACAATCATATGACCAAAGCAACTCTTACACAAGACAGCACTTAACTGAGGTTGGCTTATAGGTTCAGAGGTTCAGTCCATTATTGTCAAGGTGGGAGCATGGCAACATCCAGGCAGGCATGGTATAGGAGGAGAAGAGAATGCTACACCTTCTTACCAGGAAAACAGAAGACTGGTTTCCAGAAAGCTAGAGTGAAGGTCTTAAAGCCCACACCCACAGTGACACACCTACTCCAATGTGCCCACACCTATTCAAACAAAGTCATAGTGCCACTCCCTGTTTCAAGCATATACAAATCATCATACTCTGGATAGTTCTTTCTTTACATGTCTCTCTCTCTTTCTGTGCATAATCTGTCTTTGTCAAACAGTCTGAGTATAACTGTCATCCACACAGCATAATACTGCTTCTTTCTTCCTCGGCTGTTTTCCTGTGAGGTGGGCATATTGTACCTCTGACTTATTGTATCAAATCTTTCTCTGATTTATCAATTTGACTGACCATCAATTAGATGCCACTTGCAAACATGGCTGGTTCCTTCTCTAAGCTAATCTTACTTTCTTTGTTAAAGATTAAAGGTGTGTACTAAAAGCATGTCACTGTTTGTTTGTTTGTTTTGTTTTTTGAGACAGGATTTTTCTGTGTATCCCTGGCTGTCCTGGAACTCACTCTATAGACCAGGCTGTCCTTGAACTCAGAAATATGCCTGCTTCTGCCTCCCAAGTGCTGGGATTAAAGGCATGCACCACCGCCACCCAGCTCCAGTATTTCTATTTTAGGTATTTTAGTATCATGGTCTTTATAAGGGTGGAATGTCTTCCTCCCTTCCCCTCTTCATGATGGGAGTTGTTATGGTTTGAGCTTGCACAAGGTTTTTGCATGTTTTTTAATCATTGTGAGTTTATATGTGCAGTTGTCTTACTATGCTGTGAGGAAAGTTTTTCTTTGTAGGTGTCCATCACTGACTCTAATCACCCCATATATTTTTCTGAAAATACCCTGAACCTTATGGCAAGTAACGAGATATAGATGCCCTATTTCTGGCTAACATTACAATTTTTTTTCTACACTTTACCAGCTGTAAAAAATCTGTATTAATTAACATCTACTACAAAAAGAAGCAACTCTGAGAAGGGTTCAAAAACACTATGACCTCTGGCAAAGCTATGCATCATCAGAAGTCAGTTTGATACAATATCCATGTAATAGAATAATTGAAGTAGTACTAAATTCTCCCTTTTGGATAATAGCCTGTCTCATCAAAATTTTATTGTTTTCATTTATTTTTTATTTTGCTTTGCTTTTGGGTTTTGTTTAGTTTTAGGGTTTTTTCTCCTAATAACAGGGCTAGATATGAGTTTTATCTTTTTTATTTTTTACTTTTTTATTGGATATTTTTAAATTTACATTCAAATGTTTTCCCCTTTTTAGGTCTCCCCTTCAGAAACCCCCATCCCATCCTCCCTCCTGCCTTCTACCTCTATGAGGATGTTCCAGCACCCACCAATCCACCCACGCACCCACCCACCCACCCACTTCTGTCTTTCTGCCCTGGCATTTGCCTTCACTGGCGCCCAAAGACCTTTTGTCTCACTGATGTACAAGGCCGTCCTATGCCACATATGCAGCCAGAGCCACGTGTCACTCCATGTGTAGTCTTTGGTTGGTGATCCAGTCCCCAGGAGTTTCATCTTTTGAAGCAGTATTTAAATTCAGTCAGAAAGTGATTGGTTACTACAATTATGCTCATGTATATTGTACCAATTGACATGTCTCATTAAGTTAGTTATTGCTTTAGTTCTCAGGGTTCCCAGCTAGGGAAGATTCATGCTTTTTATTTTTTAACAATTTTTATTAGATATTTTTTTCTTTTGCATTTCAAATGCTACCCTGAAAGTCCCCTATAGCCTCGCCAAGCCACACTCCCCAACCCACGCTCTCTTGCTTCCAGGCCTTGGTGATCCCCTGTACTGGGGCATATCAAGTTTGCAAGACCAAGGGGCCTCTCTTCCAGAGCTCTGGGGGTACTGGTTAGTTCATATTATTGTTCCTCTTATAGGATTGCAGACCCCTTCAGCTCCTTGGGTACTTTCTCTAGCTCCTCCATTGGGGGCCCTGTGTTCCATTCAATAGATGATTGTGAGCATCCACTTCTGTATTTGCCAGGCACTGGCATAGCCTCACAAGAGAGAGCTATATTAGGGTCCTGTCAGCAAAATCTTGCTGGCATATGCAATAATGTCTGTGTTTGGTGGCTGATTATGGGATGGATCCCTGAGTGGGGCAGTCTCTGGATGGTCCATCCTTCCATCCATGTAAAAGGTGAGTTCTGATTGACATATTATAAGAAATATATGATTTGATTATCCCTAAGTATAGCAGTGATTAAATATGTCATGTTGAAAGAGAAATAATCAGAATAACTCAGTACTCATGGAGACTATAGCATTACTTTTCTATGCAAAGTAGTGTTGTGATAGCCTATTTGATTTTCAATAGATTTGTTATTGTTATTGTTTTTTGTTTTGTTTTGTTTTTTTTTTTTTTGGTTAACTTCAAAATTATCACATATAAACAGATCATGGGCTTCCAAAAAACATTTTTTTTTCTGGAAAAATAAAAACCAGAAGTACACATCTAACCATAATTTAATTTATAACTTTTCAAAGCATCTAGGAACTACATTACAACCAGTTTATTGAAAATCAAAGACAGCACGAGAATGAATTCTCTTGACTCCTTAGAGGCAAATAAAAATATATCATGTATCAATTACTTGCCTATATACTCAAAATTTATATTTATACTAGTCAAGACTTAATTGAACTGAATATATATATCCATCTTCATCAATGCTGAAACTAGCCAATTATGACTGAACTATTCCACATCTCAAAATTGTTCATTTGAATTATTTACAAATAATGATAGCTGTGCCAATAAAAGGAGATACTCAAAATATTAAATTTACATAAAAGATTTAAAGTATATAACTGACACTGTAATTTAAACTAATCATATTATAGATCTGGTAGGGTTATTTTGAAAATAATACTGATCAGTTACAGTTTAACATACTTAAGATAATATAAGCAAATAATTATTTCTGTTTCATTCCATTTTAAGTTTACTTGAGTAGTTGGGGGTTCACTTTTTGTTTAGTGAAAGCTTTGTTCTTCTCCAACCTCAACCCAAAGTTCTTCTCTGCTCCCTTTCTGTTCTCTTAGGTTTTTTTGTTTGTTGGTTGGTTTCGTTTTGTTTTCCTACTTTTCTTCTGTGTCACCAAAGAACAGAAAACAAAACAAACAAACAGACTAAAAACCCCAAACATCTTTCATTTCTTGACTTACTTCAGAGTATTCTCTTTCTTTGTCTTCTTTTTAATATTCTACACACAAACACACACACACAAGAGGGAGAGAGTGAGAGAGAGAGACAGAGACAGAGACAGAGAGAGTGAGAGAGAGCAAGAGTGAGAGAGAGAGAGAGAGAGAGAGAGAGAGAGAGAGAGAGAGAGAGAGAGAGAGAGAGAGAGAAGTACACATAGCTTCTTGGAATGTTTGTATTTTTAGCATGTTGATTAGGATATATTGTATGGAGACCACATACAATGTCTGTTGAAGGTCATTTACTTCTCATGTTTGGGTTTGTTGATTTTCATCAAAAATATACCTGTAAATATTATCACAGGTCCTACTAGATGGATTCTTCTATCCACTGGCATCTCAGGATGTTCTCTTGTAGATACTCTAAACCTATTACCACATTGGTTACAATGATTACTTTTGTTAGATGAGTTTGTATGTATTATTGTCTTAACATTGTCTTCCATCCTTGATAATCGTTCCTCAGCATAGTTTCTTCTACTGATTCTGTTATATTTTCTGTGGCAATTGTTCCCATCATCATCGTCATCAATTATGAGTAACTTTCTGAAATCTTTTGTGGCATTTAAGATGCTTTGATATTTCTATTTTCTGCTTTGAGAAGTGAGCTTAATGGAAATGTGATAATCACTTGTTTCTTTATCAACCTTAGCCTTTGTCCTTGTTTTGTTTTGTATTTCAGTTTGGACAGATAGGTCATTTTCAAAATTTGAATCTCCCTTCCAGCCATATGCTGATATCACTATTTAAAATAATGAAGGCTACAACACAAGAAGTACATGTAAAAACACTAAAGTATTTTCCACATTTGATAAAAAAATCAAAATAAATCATTATACGATTTTCATACTACTATTTTTTTGTGGATTTTACTCCTCTAATTATCTTTTGTCTCCCTGGTGTCTTCATGTTGATCCTGTTTCAATAACCAGTAAATCCCTTATTCAGTTCATGTCACCTATTTTAAATTTTTTAAGATGTATTCTACTTAATTTTTACTTTTTTAATTGGGTCACAAAGAAGGAGATTTTTTTTACACCCTCTCTCCTGGGAATCAAAAATATTCTTAATTATGTAAGTTAGATTTGTTGTATTTTGATGAATTTTTCACTAAATATTTTATAACTTAAATTTCTCACTCCTATTTTATAATCAGTTTAAATAATTTATTAAATTGAAGTAAAATTTTACATAGAGGTATAGAGTATATATATATATATATATATATATATATATATCTTGATGGATAGACATATTTTCTATGTGTTTTAAGATTATAGTTTTAGAAAACAATGTATCTCTGGCTGTTAGTAATTAAGAAATTCAGAACATAATTTGCTAAGTATAATTATTCTGTAGCATGAATGGTTTTTGTATTGAGTAGTTTGGAAAAATATATTTAGATGTCTTTCTTTTCTCTTTTCAGGATATATCATATTTTGCTTGACAATGATTTCTATTAAGTGTCTTTCTATACTTATCGCAATGACTTCCATCAAGTGTCTGTGTATGATTATCAAAGGCCTGGCTAATTTAAATGTGAGGATATTTTCAGTTATGATCTATTAGTGTTGAAAAAATATTTATTGCATCAAAATTGAATATTAATAAAAACAAATATTATATATTGAGTGATTTCTGTGTGTATATAGTACATCAAATATTAAAACAATACTCTCTATATAATCTCATGTCTAGTTTTAATTAACATCTGATAGAGTAATGCTTTTAAAAATCAATATCTACAAATATTTATTTCTAGGAATATATCAATTAATTTAGTAATTTTGTTTTTATCATATTCCAAAGATTTTATTTACTTTATCTCTCCAAGTACAAGTGCTTGATTTTTTTTCTAAATATAAATGATTCAGAGTTCATTTATAAAAAAGTTCACACTGAATAGGATGTTACAGTTCTAATAAATGAAGTATAAAATAATTTATTTTGATTTTTATCAAATGTTGAGTATACCTAAGTGTTTTTACATGTACTTATTCTGCTGTGACCTTCATCATCCTAAGTAATGGTATAAGCATATGGCTGGGAGGGAGATTTAAATTTTGGAAAGAAATTATATTCATAATTTTTAATTTCATAAAGGCTTTATTTAAAATATTTGAACATTTATGTAAATCTAGAATATGTTTGGTTGTTGTAATATGTGGTGCATATATTTTATTTGTAAATATACATATAGATCAATGTGAAATTAACCAAATAATCAAATATGTTTTACTAAGTTATGTTTTAAAGTACTTGCTCAATTTTTAAAATTGCAACTTGACTATGAAATGGATATATATATATATATATATATATATACTATATATCACTACTTAAAAGAGTACATGGTAAAATATTTACAAGTTGGGCTGGGATAGAAAGTTAATAATAGTCGAAGGTATAGAGGATTGTGGCTGAAATTTATAAACATATTTTAATTATAATTGAAATGTTATTTTTAAATAATTTTTTCATATTACCTGATTAGTGTAATCCAGAAATCTGCAATCTGCAAAATATTTCAGCAATGGTAAACTGAAGAGAATCCACTGAGTAAAATCCATCAGGAACCAGATCATTAAGCAGAATGTCTATGAGTTGCTGGCATTGGGAAATGTTTAATGGCTGAACATGGGGGAGTTAAATGGGCCCAAACAGGAAGAGAAACATTTTCAGGAAATTATTCTGCACACAAATTGGGAAGAAATGCCTTTTCTCAGCCAAGGGCATTCGAACTGCTGAGAGGAGCAAGATAATACAACCTACAATGAAGAAACATATAGATGAATATGAAAAGATTATTTTTATAATTCTATTATAATTGGCCTCCATAACTCCAAGGAAAAAACTAAAGGGATTTCAAGCCATCCCTAGGAACCACATCATACAGAATCAGTATGCAAAGTCCCTGTTAAATTATTTTTACCAATTCTAAATACTCAAGAATTTCCACCTTTAGTGCAGCACCCTAAAACAAAAATCTTTGAATCTCAGTGTGATTGCAAAGTTCATATGGAAATGAATGACAGGTGATGAAATGCCTTTGATAATAGCAACTCATGTACCAGAGTTTCTCAGCATTTTCTGTATATAAATATCACCTGAGAAAATATCAACTAGTATCAATATTACAATTATGGCAATGCAGTTTGAGTTGCAATTCCCTGAAGATTTGAGTATACCACAGTGTCAGTTTTAGTTAACACTTAGATAATTAAAATTGATATCAATCTTAAACACAATGAGGATATATGAATTAACATGCTACAATAATTAGAGTAAAAAATGTCTGTTAATTCATAATCAAGCAGAGTACAAGGAATGTGTTGATAATCTAAAAACAAACAAACCAACTAACTAATCAAAAACAACAAACAACAAAACCAAATCTGAGCAATATTAATACCCATGTATTGTGTGAGATCATTGGAAACTTTCTATGTGAGTGAGTTAGCAAGAATATGGCTATGGGTGTGTGACTGGGAGCAGAATATAAGGAATGAGTCTGTTCTGGATGTAATGCTGTCAAGAAGCAAGAATGATTAAGTGAAAATGCAAGGTAGTAACAAGGTAGAATCTTGTAAAGAGCCATAGTTTAAACCATAAGAAAAATTATACCTGTTTACATTTTAAAATAACCCATTGATTCCTATATAGAAAACGGATCAAAAAGATACAATTTTATATGATTCTAAATTTTTTGTTAACCTTTGAAATATTTATTAAGTTCTTCATTCTACCTTTGAGCTCTGTAATACCAAATATTTTATACTTGTATGTTCATATACTACATTAGACATGTCTTTGCTAATTCTCATACATTGAAAGCCTCTAAGGGATTATATAATGAAAACACCTGTCTGTAATTGTAGCTTGGCTCAGCCCAAGCTTACACCTTTATCTAATAGAATTCTGATTATTGTAAACAAGATTGAAGAAAGTCAAACATAGGTCAAGAGGCAGAGCAAACAACCATTTGACAGAGAGTGAACATAAGAAAAATACAGACGTTGAGGAACTCAAGGGGATATACAGCGAGATGCACAGGAGGTAGAATGGAGAGACATTAAGATTGGGAGGATTTATAAGACAGTGGATTAGAAGAACTGTTTTGTTTTGTTTTGTTGTTGTTGTTGTTTTCTTTCTGGTATGTCAGTTGAGGAGGAAGGGTCAGTTGGGTGTTTTCTCTGCCTCTCAGCCAGCAGGATTCTCCCCCCCCCCACACACACACACCACACTCACACATACATACAATACAATACAATACAATACAATACAATACAATACAATGCAACTTAGGATCAAGTAGAATGTAGTAAATGGATTAATATCCCTCAGCATATTTTTATTACAAATATGATTCTAGTGGTGTCTTTAACTGTGGCCTAGTAGATAGATATTCTCTGCTATAATATATATTGAGATAGATATATGGGCAGATATAGATGTGTTGGGAGGTGAGCTCATGTGTCTGTTTGTCTGTCTGTCTGTCTGTCTGTCTCTCTCTCTCTCTGTCTGTGTGTGTGTGTGTGTGAGAGAGAGAGAGAGAGAGAGAGAGAGAGAGAGGATTCTCAGAAATCTTGTGTGCTTACATATGAACCATATAAGTAAACTACTTTTCAGATAGCACATGCATAATCTGGAGCAAATAACATTTATAAAATGGTACAAACAGAAAAATGATTTTCAAGATAGGGAAGTAGAATGATTAATCTCTTTTGATTGGGTGTTTCTTTTATTTTTAGGGGAGAGAAAAATCACATTACTTTCTGATTTCATATTTTTAATAAAACAAAAACAATCCATTTCACTTCCAGGTGTGTGTGTGTGTGTGTGTGTTTAGAAATAATTGGTTATATCAGAGGATATGTTAGAGTCTTCAACATTAATGTCCTCTGTGCCAAAGAGATTTACCTATTTAAGATTCACTTGAAAAATGAAGGTATTTAAAAAGAAATGCAAGGTGGACTTTACTAAAAGAAAAAGAGAAATTATGGAGAATAACAAATGCATGATTAGAAAAAGATTGATCTATGTAATGAATATGAAGACAGTAATAATATATATTATTTTGAATAGTATTTTGGAATTCTTTTTTGTAATATTAAATATGGTGAGGGAAACACCCAACCCAAACAGCAGAATAAATAAATAAAAATAAATTAATATGAGGATATATCGTAAACATTGCAAAAATATTTGACTATTTATAAATATATTTATAAATCTAAAAATTAATTCAATAATTAGCTATAGAAATAAAGAATAAACAGTAAAAGGTCAGTAAATAATATGAGAAAAGTCCTCCCTTGTGGCACAGGGAAAGTGACATGTGTCAGCTCATGTCGATAATGTAAAATACAGAGGCTAGGCAAGGAGAAAATAATTCAGTGTTTTATAAACACTGTATGCTATCTTAGGAATAGCACTGTGGAGTTAAATACTGAAATACCGGCAATAACTGCTTCTTTTCAGTTCTGGAATAAAAAGAAACCAGCCTTTAGAAAATCAAAACAGGGAATTTTCAGACTAAAGTCAAGGAATGTCAAAGTTAGATTCTCCTCTACATTGTAACCCTGGTAAGTGCTTTAGTGTGAATTTCAAAGCTGAGATGGGAGGTTAACTTTTGATGAAGAAGCCACCAGAATAGCCCAGATAAAAAATGGCTGAGGGGTTTAATGTTCAGGGGCAGCAACTGGGACTGTGGAGGACTGGGTGAAAGGGATAGAAGCTAATGAAGTGAAAGAAAAAATGTGTGCTGTGCCATTAGAGATGACGAGAACAAAATGACTCTTGATAGTGACTTGCATGTCAGGGGAGGACAAGGTCATTAAGATTGGAAATGCAGGAGTGAGACAGAAATGAGGGAGGAAGATGATAAATGAAATAAATTGCATAAGTGCTCTTTCTGGAGAAAACCTGGTGTAAGGTATGTCAATACAAAATGAATGTGGTATTCTCAACAGAAGTGCTGAAAACCTGTGCACAGAAGGTAAGAGGACTAGACTCAAGGTGCTAGTCACCAAAATAGCAGGTCAGCTGAACGAAGAGGAGCTGCACAAGTGACAGAGCAGCGAAGGCACAGAGATGAGCAAACACTTGGTGCTGTCTGTGTCTCAGCTGCGAATTATGATCCTCACAGTGATACGGAGCAGGTGGAATTACAAGGAACCTTCCTGGCAGCTTTTGCTTGTAGACATTGGAAAACCATTTTAAGTGATTCCCGGGATATTTTAGTGGGATTCAGAAGTGAAACCAGATTGCAGTGGGTGGAAATAGCAAATATGGTGTGACGGACACAAGACAGGAAATATGGTCTCACATTAAAAGAATCATCTCACACGCGAAGATTTATTCTAAGGAAATAAAAACTAGGGTGAACAGAGTGAGGGAACTTTTGTTGGACCGTGTCTTTTAGATTTTAAGATGAAGAGTGCAGCTTTTCTTTTCTTTTCTTTTCTTTTTTTCTTTTACTCTTTTTTTCTTCTCCTTTTTTTTTTTTTTCAAGGATTAGCTCTGCCGGTGACCATCACTGAGAATGTAATCGGTATAATTTGGGGAACTTTGCTGCATATTTTGCCCTGCATGTACAATCTATATTATTACTCTATCGTTTATCTTATTGCCAGCATATTTTTTTGTGAGTTGCCAACATGAGAATGTCACCAAAATGCCCTAGTATGTCCCTGTTGAAAAAATTCAGTTAATACCAGCTTGAAGAAAGAAAGTGCACTTTCACTTCCTGTGCTGGGATGTATTTGTAAGTTGACCAATGTGAGGTCAGTCATGGGTGAGATGTCAGTTGAATTCGCTTTACTTAACTTGGTGGTTCCATCATATATAACATTCATGTAGGGTATCAATAGTCTCAGATTCAACATGAACACAAAATCTGTCCAGCTCTGGAGAGGCACAAACCATCTTCATGATTTTACATGTCACTTACTTTTAGTTCCATTATCACTGACAGTCAATAATATCGCAAGTCTAAATCCTTCAAACTCATATGAGGAATCCTTGTGCCCCAGGAACCTAGAATACCCAAGATACAACTTCCAAAACACAAGAAAATCAAGAAGAAAGACCAACGCGTGGATACTTCATTCCTTCCTTGAACAGGGAATAAAATATCCATGGAAGGAGTTGCAGAGACAAAGTTTGGAGCTATGATGAAGGGATGGACCATCCAGAGACTGCCCCACCCTGGGGTCCATCCCATAAACAGACACCATGCGCAGACACTGTTGTATATGCCAGCAAGATTTTGCTGAAAGGGCCCTGATATAGCTGTCTCCTGTGAGGCTTTGCCAGTACCTGGCAAATACAGAAGTGGATGCTCACAGGCATCTATAGGATGGAACACAGGGCCCCAATATAGGAACAAGAGAAAGTACCCAAGAGCTGAAGGGATCTGCAACCCTATAGGTGGAACAACAATATGAACTAATCAGTACCCCCAGAGCTCGTGTCTCTAGCTGCATATGTAGCAGAAGATGGCTTAGTCGGCCATCATTGGGAAGAAAGACCCCTTGGTCTAGAAAACTTTATATGCCCCAGTAAAGGGGAATACCAGGGTCAAGAAGTAGGAGTGAGTGGGTAGGGGAGCAGGGTGGGTGGAGGGTATTGGGGACTTTTGCGATAGCATTTGAAACATAAATGAAGAAAATATCTAATAAAAATTAAAAAAAGAAATCCTTGGGCATTATAATACCATATATTTATGTGACATCATAAGACCCAATATTTATTCAAATTATTGGGTCTGCTTTTATAAGTAATGGATGATTTGAGCAGAAAATTAGATAATTACTGTTTTTCTTTTGCCTGGAACATGATATTGTATGCATGTGATCATAACAATCTCCTTTAAACTCGTTCATGAAATTGAAATAATCTTTATTCTGACTTCTGTTTTTGAAAACTTTATTTTTATATGCTATCACTAAAACTAGTTGTTATAGTCATCTGTTGTTTATTTGATATAAGAATGATTAAAAATCAATTTAAAAAATATTGTGACAATGTGCATGCACAATAGTATGGCAATACTGTAGGGGGAAACCAAGCATATAGGGGCCATCTTTCTTCAACCTTTCAATGGGAACTGAAGACAAATATCTCTCCAAGAATCACCAGCCATTTACCATCAGATTGGAACCCAGAGACATCAAGTCCTGTGGGCCACATACCCTGTCTCTTCAATCTGAAAATAGCCATTGTAGAATTACTCATCCCATATAGTGGACAATACACTCTGATGAAAGCCCCTAATAGGCCTTCATCTTCAACCAGGAAGCAGAACTGAACTCCACACATTGGCACACTTTCCCTGCCAGAGGAGAGGTAGCCTCCAGGGAGAGCTCTGACAATTGGATCAGGTGAGATCTCTATCTTGCATACCAGGTCCCTCAGAGACCCATCTGCTCAGGAGAGCACGCAGGCTTCAGAAGCAACATAGCAACATTTCAGGCCTTCATCTTCAGCCAGGAGGCAGAACTGAGCTCCATACCTCTGTGCATCTTCCCTGCAAGAGGAGAGCTTGCCTGCAGGGAGTGCTCTGACCACTGATACTCAGAAGAGAGTTGTATTCCCAGGAGTGCTGACAGAGGCTAACAGAATTACAGTAGGAACAAGCTTAGCTAGAGATAGCTATAACAACTAACACCAGAGATTACCAGATGGTGAAAGGCAAATGTAAGTATCTTACTAACAGAAACCAAGACCACTCACCATCATCAGAATCCAACACTCCCACCACAGAGAGTACTGGATACCCCAACACAACAGAAAAGCAAGATTAAGATTTAAAATCGTATCTCATGAAACTGGTAGAGGATTTTTAAGAAGGAAATTAATTACTCACTTAAAGAAATACAGGAGAACACTGCTAAACAGATAGAAGACCTTAAAAAGAAGCACCAAAATCCCTTAAAGAATTACAGGAAAACACAACCAAACAGGTGATGGAATTGAGCAAAACCATTCAAAAAGGGAAGTAGAAACAATAAAGAAACCCCAAAGGAAGACAACTCTGGAGATAGATACCCTAGGAAAGAAATCAGGAACAGAATACAAGAGATAGAAGAAAGAATCTCAGATGCAGAAGATTCCATAGAGAACATGAACACAACAATGAAAGAAAATGCAAAATGCAAAAAGAACCTAACTCAAAACATCCAGGAAATCCAGGACACAATGAGAAGACCAAACCTACGAATAATAGGAGTTGTTGAGAATGCAGATTTTCAACTTAAAGGGCCAGCAAATATCTTCAACAAAATTACAGAAGTTTCCCGCTTCTGATTTTCACAAACAAGGCTGCAGCCAATTGGATAGAACTAGAAAAAAAATCATCCAGACTCAGGTAACTCAGACCCACAAAGACAAATGTGGTATGTACTTGTTTGTATCTAAATGTTAGCTATTAATAAAATGATAGCCACATTACAATCCATAGACTCAGAGAATATAGCTATAAAGGAAGGGACAGGGTTGAAGGGGCACAAGAAGATACTGTAGGTATGTACAAGAAGAGGGGGGTCCAGTAGGGAAATGAGGTTGGGGAGGGATTGAGCTGAGAGACAAATTGAATTGAAGAACATTTGAATGGCAGAATGGAAACCTAGTAAAGAAGTAACATCCTATAATAAGTGAAAGAAATAATAATAAAATCCCCAAAATTAAGAGGGAAAGAACCCCAACTGGGTAACTTATCACCAAGTAAAGTTGCAATTCTAGGATTAAAACCATCCAATTGAGATTACATTAAAAATATTTTATTAGAACTACAAGTTTTAATATATTCATTGAATTGGAATTATTGATATTAATGTTATTATTTAAAACAAATTTGGTGTGTTTGATCACTTTTCAAATTTCCATTAGACCTTACCATGTAACCTTACTCTTGTAAGTACATGTTAATTACACAAAGTGGTGTATTTCATTTTGATATTTTAATGCAAGTAGATCATGTGCGTCGATGATATTCACCCAACTCTATGATTTCTGCTCCATTTCTGGTCCTTTTCTCACTAGTTCCACTTCTACTTTAATGTTAGACAGACACACAGACACACAAACAGATGCGCATAATTCTCTCTAGTACACACATTTGCATTTACATACATTTATATAATTTTATTTGCAATCTAGTCTCCACATATAAAGAAGTACATATCATCTGAATCTGACTTATTTGAGTTAATTTAATGACCTCTGATCTTATCCATAGTCTTTAAACTAACATCCTTTTCTAATTCTTCAAGGGTAGATGGAGCTCTTTTGTTTATATTTAGCACTGTGTTTTTATCCAATGAAACTCATATTGGTCATAAGGACTTATTCTGAAGGTTGACACTGGATACTTCCATTACTGAGTTTCAATTGGTTCATCTCTTCATGTGGTACTTAGAAGATCCATTTCTACTACTTTGAAGACCCTAAATAACTAAATAGATAGTTGACAGATAAATAGATTGATATATAGATGGTTGGATAGATAGATAGATAGATAGATAGATAGATAGATAGATAGATAGATAGATAGATTGATAGATTGATAGATTGATAATAGGTAGAAAAAGAAGACAGAAAGAGTCAAACATATCTATAGTTAATCTATATCTCTAATTACAGCAACACCTCCATCTATACCTATATGTTTATACCTATATATGTCTATCACCTTTATCTATATTTATATATCTTTACTGTGGTGTGATAGTTCTCAATGCCTCTGTATTTCTTTGGTAGCATTGGGTCTTGATATTTTTTTCCTATGCACTATTCGTGATACATTATTTGAGTTATGTCTGTTCATTTCATTTGCTCACTTATTAATTGTATGTCTTTGCAACTGAATTTTGTTAGTTAACAGATTCCAGATTCATGCTTATTGAAAGACAGCTAGAAATGTTGTCTTTCATTCTGTAGGTGGGATCTTCATTGCAAGTATATTTCCTTCTTTTTTCAAAAACTTTCTGATTCCACGCAATCCCAGTTGTCAATAGCAGGATTATTTCCTATGGCTTTGAAATCCTTTTAAGAAAGTCCTTGTCTACAACCTAAAGCTTTTCCTACTTTGTGATACTAGGGAAATAATTATGGGTCTAATGTTAAGGCCCTTTATCTACTTTTGAATAGATTTTTTATTAGGGTAGAAGAGAGTTCCTGTTTCATTCTCCTGCATCCTGATATCAAGTTTTATTAAACTTTATTTGGGAGCCTAGCTTTTTTTTTTTTTTTGTAATTTTTTTTTTAAATTAGTTCTCTATTTTCTTTTTTTTCCATTTTTTATTAGGTATTTAGCTCATTTACATTTCCAATGCTATACCAAAAGTCCCCCATACCCACCCACCCCCACTCCCCTACCCACCCACTCCCCCTTTTTGGCCCTGGCGTTCCCCTGTACTGGGGCATATAAAGTTTGCGTGTCCAATGGGCCTCTCTTTCCAGTGATGGCCGACTAGGCCATCTTTTGATACATATGCAGCTAGAGTCAAGAGCTCCGGGGTACTGGTTAGTTCATAATGTTGTTCTGCCTATAGGGTTGCCACCATTGCATACACTAGCAAGATTTTATCGAAAGGACCCAGATGTAGCTGTCTCTTATGAGACTATGCCGGGGCCTAGCAAACACAGAAGTGGATGCTCACAGTTAGCTAATGGATGGATCACAGGGATCCCAATGGAGGAGCTAGAGAAAGTAGCCAAGGAGCTAAAGGGATCTGCAACCCTATAGGGAGCCTAGCTTTTAATGTCTGATCAATCTCTCCAGCCTGATATCAAGTTTTCTAGGTATCCCTTGTTGCAAGGAAGTTTTACTTTCTAATGATTCTTTACACAAAACTGTCACAATTTAGGTGACAAGATTACTGTGAGCTTGTTACAACTATTTCTTATATTTTTCTACATTTATTTAGGTATCTTAAAAATACTCAGTTTCATATGCCAAATTTGTCTTCATTTACTTCATTACACATCCATGCCTCCATTCTTCTAAATGATCTATGTTTCTCTCTCCTAACCACAACCTCTCTGGCATCTACAATGGTTGTCAGTTACATGCAATTTGGCAAAGTACCAAAATCAATATTTTATGGAAGAGTTTTATCCCATTGTGCACTTAGGAACTAAAATTTTGAAGATGCTAGAGTACTTCTAGAGACAGCTTATTAAAGAACTTTTTCAATAGGAAAATGTGTGTGTGTGTGTGTGTGTGTGTGTGTGTGTGTGTGTATGTTTATCTGATGATGGACACCAAAGCTATTTTCATATCTTAGCCACTGGGATTACCTCTGCCGTAACCATAGTTGTACATGTGTATGTAGTATGCACTGATTTTTTTCTCCTTTTATTTATTTCAAATAGTTATATTTTTTTAATATTTGATAGTAAACTTTTTAGACTCGAGGCAACTCAACACTTATTTCTTAAGTGTCTGTAGTAACTTACATTTCTACCAATAGTACACACTAATATTTCTCAATATCCTAACCATTGTTTGTTAGTTGTTGTTAACTATGAAAATTTCATTTTAATGATATCAAAATAAAACATACTAAAATAAAGCAAAATATTTTGCAACAATGTTAGCCCAATACTCTTTCCAAATATCCCAATTTCTGGGATTAAAGGAATACATCATTACTGCCTGTCAGAACCTTTGATCTTTTTCTGTTTCATTTTTTAGTATTTGATGACTTTTCAGATAATTACTTAGCAAAAATTTCAACTCATTCTGTTTGCTGTATCTCTGGACTGATGATTCCTTTGCTATGAAAAGCTTCTTAAGTTGATAGATTCCCATTTGCAATGAGTGTTATTGCATCATTATGTATTTAAGTCCTGTTGGGAAAGTGCTTTCCAAGGCTACATCTTAACACATTTTCCCTTTATTAACTACAAGATTCAAAGTTTCAGACCTTAAATTCTTTGATCTAATTAAAACAAATGTTTTCTGACCACAAGGTAACACAGATAGATCCTATTTTCCTTCTACTCTGAGATGGCTATTCTCTGTTGTCAACTCAAAGAAAAATCTCTAAGGAATAGCATAACTAATGCATAGAAACACAACAGAAATACAGCGACAGTATTAAAACATTGAAGAAGCTAAAAATGAAGAGGATGCTAGAAGACAAACATTGTTTGGAAGCTAAAAATATCTCCACAAACTTCAAGGGTTCTTATTTTAAAAAACCCTATCAATATATATGGGAGACTCTTCAGCAGTTAAAGGGTGTTTGCTGCTGTTGAGGTGGGCATAGATTTGATAAGAATCACCCAAATAAGGTAGATCATAATTGTCCATAATTCCAGCGACAGGCGATATAGTCCCTTCCTCTGCCTATCATAAGCACATACACATATGTTTACAAAAACATACTCTGCTGCACACAAACACAAATACAGACGAATAATTAGTAAAAACTGTTATGTTAAAGAGTTTTTTATGTATTTGTTGATATAAATATTTCTGCTTTCCAAATTTCAAATAAATCTACTTAATTTAAACCTGTAATGAAAGATGAGTTGTTGAGTTTTGAAAGGAATTAGAGACTCTGGAAATGCTATGAATCAACAGTCACTTATGTAGAAACAACAAGAGCAAACAACCCCAGCATTTGGGATTCTTTTGAGGAGCAATGAATCTTATGGTATTTTGCTTTATTTTAATCATAGATTTTGGACACAGCAGATATTTCATCTACATGAAATGGCAAATGTCTCCTGATTTCAATGGATTTTACAATTAAGAATCCACTCTCTTTTACACAGTTTACAGCCAACTTAATGAGGTGTTAATGAGCTGTCAATTTCTAATGTATGCTAAAGAGCCAGAGAAGTCTGTGAGGAATTCCAGAAAAGCAATATGTTAGTCTTCAAGCATGTTCAAATGAATCATTCCAGGATTTATAATCACATCTAAGTAATATGCTTTTGATCAGATATAATTAATGAAGGATCCATTCCTTGAAAAATACTGGTTCTTAAAAGTTACAATCACTTGGTGATAATTTAGAGGTAAAAAAATATTAAAAATAAGATTCATACCAATGGTATTAATATTCCACATTTGACATTTTACCTTCTGATCAAGAAATCTGCCTAGTTGTAAACTGAATAGTACCATTTCTCACAAAAAGCTGCTTCAGTCATACATTTTAAATTAAATATATAGGAATCAACCAAAATCTTACTATCAAGTATTTAAAAATTATAAACATTTAAAAGGGAATGTAATAAATGCCATCAAAATGATGCTAATCGCCATGTTCTGTCCTGTCTTCACATATAGTTATGTTGTCAATAATAAATAAAAGTATGTTATTAAAGATAAAGTACTAGCAAGACATGTCTTTTTCAGGTAGTGGGTCATGAGTGAAGAACAATACTCAGCCACTTCATTATCTACAAATATACAAACATTATCATTCTCTGAGATGCACTTTTACTCTGAAACAATCCATGTAGATCAAGGGCACAGAGAAATGGTAGAATGTTCAATTGAATGGATTAGACGGTGGTTAATCCATCAAATATTTCTCTTCTGGAAACTAACAAATATATTTTTGTACATAATTTAGTCTGTTTTCTATCATGAAGTGATCATCCTACTATTGCCCTCAGGTGGTTACTTTGAAAAATAGTATTTCTTATAAAAATTTTGCAGGGTAGAAATTGGAGGGAGATGTAATAGAGTCACATTTGATACAGAAATTAGGATGGAATTTTGACTTCTTTGAGGAATAAAGCCTACAAAGCCTTTACAAATGGATGCTTTTGAATAAATATTTTTGAGTTTTATCAAAGATAGACAACTAATGGACCATTTGAGAAAATGCCTGAAATATAAAAGAAAGAGGGTCACCAATTTGAAATAGGCAAGTTCATGATTAAAACTCTTCTTATTCAAATACTCCTGCTACATATCTGGAGGAAAATGGCTAAACTAGAAGAAGAAGAAAAAAGACAAATGTGATAGAGTTGAGTTTTCATTTTAATAGTATCTCAAGTCAAGTGGGTAACAAGCTTCCAAACAGAGCCACAAGGGACTATTTATTCTCTTGGCATGCTCATGAGACATTATATTTTTTAAGTTCGATGAGCTGAAATATGTTCAAGTAGGCAAGCGAGTTTTACCATTACGTACCTTTCATATCTGCATTGAGGATACACGGAGCAGTTACTTGAGCAGGGACTTTGTTTTCCTACCATTTGTTTGGGGGCTGTAGATAAAACGTTACCTCTTGCCTTGACTTCCATCCCATGATAGACTACATCATTAAACTTCAAGGCAAAGTAATTCCTTTTTCCCTTAAGTTGCTTTTGTTGGTTATGTAATTATATCAACTGAAATAGGAACGAAGACAGGAAATGTATGCAGACAGTACCTTTTTCACACATATACCAAGACTGATGAGATAGAACTGGAGCTTGCAATCAAAATGCAAATTTATTTTTCAAAATCACAATGACCCTGAGATTTCACCTTACACCAATCCAAATGGCTACAGCTCAGGCAATGGCTCATGTTGGCCAGGATGTGGAGAAAGAGGAATACTCCTCCATTGCTGGTGGTATTGCAAACTGGTACAACCACTATGGAAATCAGTCTTGAGGTTCCTCAGAAAATTGGAAATAGGTATACCTGAAGACCCAGCAATACCACTTTTGGGAATATACCCAAAAGATGCCACACCATGCCACAGGGGCACATGTTTCACTATGTTGCTAGTGGCCTTATTTGTGATAGCCAGAAGCTAGAAACAACCCAGATGTCCCACAACAGAAGAATGGATACAAAATGTGGTTCATTTACACAATTGAATACTACTCAGCTATTAAGAAGAAGGACATTCTGTGTTTTGCAGGCAGATGGATGGAACTAGAAAATATAATCCTGAGTGAGGTAACTCAGACCCAAAAGGACATGCATGGTATATACTCACTAATAAGATATCCACTATCTGGCAAAACAAACAAACAAACAAACAAACAAAAACAGAATACCCAATATATAGTCCAGAGAACTCACAAATATCAACAGGATGAAGGGCCCAAGTGAGGATGCCTCAGTCCCACTTGGGAGGGAGAAGAAAGCAATCACAAGTGATGCAGGACAGAGTGACCTAGGAAGGAAATGGACAAAAGTTGGATGGGGGAGAGGGGAATCTGTTCTGGTACTGGGTAAGTGAAAATGCCTGAGGCCTGGAGGGCTAGAAGAAAGAATGGAAACATGCAACCTCAGAATGTAGGAAGTTGGGGAACCCTCCTGAATGTACCAGAGACATGGGAGGTGAGAGACTCTCAGGTCTCAAAGAGAGGGAACTTAGATGAAATGCCCTACACTGGGGAGAGGGAACTTGTAGAGCCCACATCCAGCAGAAAGATAGGGCATCAAGTTGCTATCCCAAAGTCAAAACTCTGGCCCATAGTTGTTCCTGTTTGTAAGAACTGCAGAGATGGAAATGGAGAGGAGCCTGAGAAAAGAAGGTCCAGTGACAGGCCCAAAGTGGAATCAGACTCAAGGGGAGGCCCCTAGTCCTGACACTATTACTGAGCCTATGGAGCACTCACAAAATGAGACCTATCAGGACTGCCCTCTGAAATACCCAACAGGCAGCTGAAAGAATCAGATGCAGATAATTGAATCCAATCAATGGACAAAAGCTACTGACCCCTGTGGTTGGATTAGGGGATGAAACTGAGGAGGAGGGTGACCCTGTAGAATGAAAAGCAGTCTCAATTACCTGGACACCTGAAATGTCTCAGATACTGGGACACCAACCAGTCAGCACACACCAGCTGATATGAGGCCCCCAACACATACACAGCAGAGGACTGCTGGGTCTGGGTTTAGTCAAAGATGCACAAAACCCTCAAGAGACTATAGGCCCCAGAGAGGTTAAAGGTCTGGTGGGGTGACATCCTCTTGAAGACAGGCAGGTTGGGAGGAGGTATTGGATGTGAAACAATTGTAGGGTGGAACTGGAGGGGAATAAAATATGGAGATTAAAAACAAAAAACAAAAACAAAAAGCCAAACACGAAAAAAAAAAACCTACACAGTAAATTTATTCAGCATCAATAACCTACTTTTAAATTAAAAAAAAAAAGAATTTCTTATATAGTAGATTCAAAACACCAAAAATTAGCTGAGAACTGACTAAAACAAAGGTTAAAATATCTAAGATGTAAATTTTTAGACATTGTTTATTAAATGACAACAAACAAAAACACCTCAAAAGTATAGATTCACTGGGAAACCCACCAAAATTAAGATGCTTTTCTTCAACGAAATAGAAAAGAATCCTTAAAGTAATATGAAAGGAAAAATATTCTAAATAGACATGGTTGCCAAAAGCAGAAAAAGCTATGTAGGAAGTACTGTAATATCTATCTTCAAATAATTCTACAGACTCTTGGCTAACTTATTAGAAGTCCTGAATATAAGATAGGTACATTATGGTTCATAAAAGTAGCAAAATTATAGTTTTGCAGTAACCATGACATAATTTTATGATTGGTTTTCACCACAAAAGGGGGAACTGTTTTAATTGGTTTAGAACTGCTACAGAGCCTTAGTAACAAAACAAAACAAATAAAAACAAAACAAGCCGGGCATTGTGGCACATGTCTCCAATCCGAGCATTTGAGTGGTAGAGGCAGGCAGATTTCTGAGTTCGAAGCCAGCCTGGTCCACACAGTGAGTTCCAGGACAGCCAGACAGCCAGGGCTACTTAGAAAAACCCTGTCTCAAAAAAAAAAAAAAAAAAAAAAAAAAAAAAGAAAAGAAAAAAGCATAATCATGTACAAAATTAGATATGTAGAACTAAAAATTGTCCAGTACATTCTTAACTGTGGTTGGTTGGTTCAACTCAGCTATTCTGGGCCAATTTTTTCCAGGTTGATTGATTCAAACTGGCTTCTGTCAGAATTCTATCAAAATTCTTCTATCAGATTCTGACAGAATTGTTCTGCTTAGAGGCTTAGAGAAACTACCTGTGAAATATAGGACAGGACTGAACTGATTTTATTGACTGGCAGAATGGAAGGAAACTGAATGGAAATTGACTGAACCACATTAACTGAACTCAACTTCACTCAATTCAACTTCCTTGCACCTCCTCTAAATCTCTCTCTATATATACTGATCTCTCTCTATATATACTGATCTTAAGTAGACTCTCTTTTCTTGTCTGTTCTTGTGAGAGTTGAGCATATCTAATCTCTGACTCATTCTGAGAAATCTTTCTCTAATTTATTACATTGTCAGTCTCTCAAACAGGCATCATATTTTGGGATTAAAGGTTTTTACTAAGGGTATGTCTGTATTCCAGCTAGAGGAATTAGATGGGAATGGTGTGTCTATATTCCATACAAGTCAATTACACAGACCAAATGTCTTTGGATGTGATTCCTTGCCTGAGCAACCATGTTGGTGGATTAAAATTCCTGGACAGGAGGGACTCCTACACTTTAGGAAATAAATGAAAGAGATAAGCTACAGCATGTGATAAAGACTATTCTATTAACATTGGACAAATAGTCAACATTTATACTACTTGAAGAACTCAAAAAATATCATATACAAATATCCCACATTCAGCTATCCATTGAATAGACTTTATTGCATAGAGATTATAAAAAAATATTCAGCAACATTAGTCCTTAGGAATCACCAATTAAAAGAACCTTGAATTTACATCTAACTCTAGTCAGAATAATTTTTACAGAATAAAAATGCCAATGAATATTGGTGATGGTATAGAGATAAAACATTTTTATTCACTGCTGGTGGTAGTCTAAACTAGTGGAGCTGTTACTGAAATCTGTATGACTATATATATATATATATATATATATATATATATATATATATATATCTCACAGAACTACCATATGTCCACCAGGATATTACAGCAGATTTAGATACAAGATTGGATTTAATGCACCTATAAAGAAAGACATTTTTAAAAATCACAAGAATATATACGGCACTGGAGGTCATTATGTTAATAAAATAAGGCAGACACAGAAAAATATTTACATGTCCTAATCTCTGCAGAATGTATTTTTTAAGGATAAAATATACAGAAGAAACTTTTAAAAAATGACAAAATGGAGCAGTTCCAAAAGCAAGTGGATAGTAGATGAGAAGATGATATGAAGAATATTGGCAGTTATCACATATCATTATATGAGAGTCTATATATATAAACCTGAGAAGTAGCTGTAAATTTTCAAAAGCAGAAAAAAATAGTATTCATATATAAAATGTCAAATAAATAGTATTTTAAGGTTTACAGTTATTGTTTTAAATATGTATGGTTTCTATAGAGAGAGATAGCTAGATAGATGTTAGATAGATAGATAGATAGATAGATAGATAGATAGATATAGATACATGCAAACATACATACATACACACATACATATATACATACATTTGTGGCTTTCAGTGGGATCAGAGGAGAGGGGAATGACAAAATACTGTTATTAATAGGAAAATAAAATTACATATGTATGTGAAAAATCATTATATTTGTAAACTTACCAGAAACTTTACATAATAATTATAAAAAGTAATCTGTGTTAAAGTTAGTGTTTGTCAATCTAATTGGCCCAAGCAAGGGTCATATAAAAGGAGAAACCTCTGTTGATAGAGTGTCTGTAAATTCTGAAATGTAGGCAGGCCTGCCAGGAACTCTCTTTTTTATTCAAAACATAAGTTTTATAGTTTTATCTTTTAGATTATAATTACAAAAGTTCTCTTTCTCCTTTCCTACCCCCAAACCTTCCAATATATGCCTCTGTATTATCCGTAAATTTACAGGGTTTTAAATTTCACTTACATATGTTTCTATATTTGCAATGCAAAACAAATTGTGATTTTCTTTTGGCAAGACCACCCCTCCCAAGCTAAGGTTTCCTTGTTTGCCTACAATTGTTTTTATTTTTCATTTTTTCTTTATGTTATTTTTTGTGTTATTGTTTGTTTTGTTTTGGAGTTGAGACCTCCAAGCCTTTTCCTTGTTCATCTGGCTATGTCTTTTTCTGCTGTTCTTCAGTTCAGGCTGGGAAATCATGTTGGTGAGACTTCATGGGTGTAGCTTCTGATATTACTAGGAAATATGACCTCACAGCAAACTCCTGGTCCTCTGGCTCATGCAGTCTATGTACCCTCTCTTACACAATGTTCCCTTAGCCACTAATTCATGAGTATTTTATCCACTGTTACTGGCCTCCAAAATTTTGTGATTTTATCTGTTGAGGTTTTCTGTTGTAATCTCTATCTGTTGCAAAGGATAGGTTTCTTGTTGAGGGCTGAAGGCTACACTTATCTTTGGAAATAAGGACAATAAATTGTTGTTAGGGACTAGCTTATTAAGTTTATGATTATACATTCTCTTCCAATAATTATGACTTCACCAGCATTTTCTTGATTAATCATTTGATGAGGATAGATTAAACATGGTATGTGTGATCTACCCCTGGGCTGGTGAACCTTGGATGTCTAAGAAATCAAACTGAGCAAGACTAAAGGTACAAATAACTTCTTTCATTGGCTCTCTTATTCCTGTCTCCAGGATCCTTCCTTTATGGAGACTGCTAGATTAGGAGACAGAGGGTTCAAGGATACCAGAGGTATATGTTCCATAGAATCAACAAAACAGGATACTTAGGGGCTCACAAAGACTAAAAAGATAGTCACAGAATTTGTATGAGTCTGCACAGGGTCTACACATATATGTTATGGTTGTTGAGCTTGATGCTCTTATTGGATTCTTAACAGTGGGAGTGGCGGCTAGAGTCTTATTCTCTTGCCTGCTCTTGGGACCCGTTTTCTTCTGCTGATTTGCCTCATGCAGCCTTGTTCTTAGAATTTGTATCTAGTCTTTCTGTACCTTATTGTGTCATGTTTGGTTGATATCCATAGGAGGCCTGCTCTATTTTGAAATCATACAGAGGAACAGTGGATCAGGGAGGTGAGCAGAGACTGGTAAGAGTAGTGTGAGTTGAAACTTGGGTTGGGATGTATTTTATGAGAAAATAGAAGAGATTCAGATGAAAACAAAACAAAACACTATGCCCCCTATGTTGATTTTGGTCATAGTGGTTATCACAGCAGCAAAAACCCTGACATACAGTTTTTATTCCCAAAACAAGGGATTGGCATCAATATTCTATTGTTTTCACCTCTAGATAGAGAAGAAAGTTGAATCATTCCCCAATTTCCTCTGCTCCTACCTGTTTATTCATATCCAGGAATTTTATTTTGGAAAGATAATAAGCTTGTGAAAGAAACAGAATATAGAGTGCATGACATTTGTTTGTATTAGTTCAGTGGCAGAAAAGAAAGGAAGGAAGGAAGGAAGGAAGGAAGGAAGGAAGGAAGGAAGGAAGGAAGGAAAAGAAGGAAGGGGAAAGAGAGAGAAAGCATCTATATTTAAGATGTGAGGGCTCCAAGACTATCAGTACTTGCCAGTACTTATTTTATGTTGACTTGTAGCTATTCTGATGCATAGGGAATGGTACCTCATTAGAGACTTGAATTACCTTTTCTTATGGCTCAAAGATATTAACCATTATTTTTTGTATGCTTATTAGTAGCTAGTGCGTCTTAGTTGGAGAAATGTCTAAGACTTTTACTACATTTTTAATCAGATATTTGTTCTTATATTGAATTTTAAGAATGCTGAATTTTTCTGAATTCCTTTCAAATATGATGTGCCTTTTTTCTTTTTTTTATGTTGAGTCTTTTATCTTTAACAGAAACATTGTATGCATTTTTCAAATCACAAAATCTAATCTGAATATCTTATTTTGTTATCTGGTTCTATGTTATATTTCTACAAAATCAAAGTGAACATTGTCAGATAAACTT
The DNA here is from genome assembly GCF_000001635.26 of Mus musculus. NCBI lineage: Eukaryota > Metazoa > Chordata > Mammalia > Rodentia > Muridae > Mus > Mus musculus. The sequence continues at coordinate 27,624,535 of NC_000067.6, forward strand.
TTTACTGATTTCTTCTAAGATATTTATTGTTTGAGGTCATGCATGTAGATCTTTGATCTACTTTGAACCATAATTTTCATACAGTATTAAAACAAGTTCTACATTCAGCATGGTTCTTCACACTTCCCAGTAAAGCATGTTATAACTATTTGACTTTTACCTGAACACCTTTGAATAATCTTGGTATTCCGGTAGAAATTATTTGTTATTTACGTAATGGTATAGTTTAGACACTGGCATCTGCTCCATTGATCAATTTGTCGTTGACTTCTGCTGCTTTCTTTCGAGTACTGAAGACATTAGTGTTCTTTACCCTCTATTTAGCTCTTTCAGTAGAGTTTGTTCAATTTAAGGTCTGTTGAAATACTATTTCTGCAGAAAAAGATAAGTTCAGGTTGAGAACTTTGATAGTGATAGCATTTATTCTATTGAACAGTATGTGATATATGTCCCTGATTTTCTGTTATGACAATATAAAAAAGAACCTTTGCATTACAATAATTAGGAATAAATAATTGAGCACAACTGGAAGTAAAATTTGTAAAACAAGACAGTCAAATTGTTTGTTTATTAAATGACAAACCAAATAGTACCATGCATATTTAAGAAAAATCAATAATTGTATGTTTTCTTTCTTCTTCTTTTTTTTTTTTTTGCTTGAATTAGACTCAAAGAAGCTATAAAATAAATTAATGATGGAACCAACATTTTGTAGTATACCTCTAACTGCCACAAGTCTTACAATAATGTGATAAAAGTTGTTTTAGTTGTAAAGAAGGAGGAAAAGCAAAATAGACTTGAGTCAGCAAACAGGCCACATGGCTGAGACGTCCTGATGTACTTCTTTCCATTAGTTCCCCATTGAATAAACTGAAGTTTAAATTACCATCTTCAAACTTTAATTTATTTTCTTAGTCAAGCAGTTAACCACATTTATAGAGGCCAGACTCTCCTAGGAAGGGAAACTGCTGACAACAGCAGCCCTCTGCAGAGACAGGGACGAAAGGAAATGGAAAGCTCTATTTCAAATGCGAAGGCAATGTGATTCAAATTAAGTCTGATTAGTATTGAGTAAAATTTTACATTTTGACTGCAGGTGTATCAATTTAATTTTAACTATAATTTCTCATTTATTTTAGTGATTTACTTAATAACCTAGATTTACATCTCAATAACTTTATGTAACCTTTACACTCAGAAAAAGGAGAGGGAGGTCCTGCCTAAAGATTTCATTATTATTTTAACACAATCATAGGAAAATTCTATGAATTTACTCTATATTCATTACATGTACTCATATATACATATTCATATATATGTAGTCATATATATATAAATATATATATTGTAGATTTTCAATTAAAAAGAAAATTACAAAATTTTAGGATTAGTCAGATGTCATACATCTCAAGTCTTCATCTAATATAACAATCCTCCTTTGTAAATATTCTTCAGAATTAGCTAAATTTATATTTAATTGCTTGTACTAAAAGGAAACACTATTCCTTGACATATGCCTCTAATGACTTTAAAGACTCTTCTCTTAGATTGGTCTGCTTAGGGTTTGCTTTAGGAGATTTATTCAGAGTAAAGTGTCCTTGGAAGAAACTTGTTCAAAGGAGTGAAAGACATATCATAAAGAAGAAATAATTAACCTGGAAAGTAATTGTGCAAAAGCTTCCCTCTACATAGTGGAGAGCTCAGAAGTTCCTATAAATGTTCATGTCACCCTGCATCAAGAAGAGGAGCTCATTCCTTGTATACTCAAACCACCAGTCTTATAAATCAGGAGACCTATGCAGCCTGTACAGAGTCACTATTTCCTGGACAACAACTTGACTTGCAGTGAAGATTTGAGTCTCTCCAACAGCAAGGAGAATTAAAATTTCAGTATTAGATTCTACTTTTCTCAACTCTCAGAACACTAAAGTCATGGTCTTTTGGGAAAACAATTCAAATTAAACTCTTGATTCCAGGCAATCTCCTATCCTAAGAAGTCTTTCAAAAAGGTTAGAGAGAAGAAAAATGTATTCTATCTTTCTATTTCAGTGGTGCCACAGAGGAAACTATATCAACCAGAATCTAGAGATGTCTTTTTTCATTTGAGATTTTTCTTAACCCCATGATCTCTACAAATACCCAGACTTTAATTTCTAACAGCCTATATAAATTGATGATATGGTTTTCAGGTCACAGAATAAAGTCAGCTTACTGAACATTTTTCAAGGAGGGTCAGAAGTTTTCTTAATAGGCTGTTCTTTCCTTTTAAATTTTGGCCAATTAATACCCTTTCTTGTCTCATGTCTTCTTAGCAAGCAAGCAAACAAACAAACAGAACTGAAAAAAGAAAAATCCATAACTTAATTATATTTTGGAGATTGTTTTACTGTTTGTTTCATTGCTATTTAAGAATAAGTTTTGTGCCTACATTTTTTTTCTACCTACAGAAGCCATATCTTTATTGCTCTTTCAAATCATTGATTTCTGGGTGACTCAGTATTTGATGATTCACGTTTTCTATTTGTATTGCTATAAAAAGATACTTGTGGGATGGAGATATAGCCCTGTGGGTGTTTGCCAATCAGGTATAAGCCTGAGATTGCAATCCTTAGGACCCATGTGGTAAGAGGAGAAAACTGACTCCTACATCTTTTATACTTTGTTATATTTCTTGCTATGATGAGATGTTAGAAGAGGTCTCCTATCAAGAAAGTAATTACTTAAAAATATGTTAAGAACAGTGCTGCATAGTACTTAGAGAGTAGCAAGAACAAACATAGACAGGGGACATGCCAGTATTTCAGTTATTGTTGCAGAATTTTAGGAGTAAAATCGGCTACTTGATCTACTTCATGGAAGTGTCTTATGGTTAAAATGTTGCTCCTTTTCCCTCATAATTTGAACATTCAGTCAACACACACTCCCCTTGTTTATTTCCTTGTCCCTGGTATAGTTACCATTTTATATCCAAGTCTCAAGCAAGTTTTTATACATCTTTGTGTATACCTAGTCTTTAATAGCTATCTCTCTGTAAAATTAACAAATAGAAAGGATGCTTATCCAAATATATGTTTGCTTTAAGCATTTCTCTCCTCAAGGCCATTCATGGACAAGAACAGTAGAGCCTGAGGGTTTCAAGATGGATTTGCTCTCTCTGATTCATGCCAGTTCTTTACAGAACTTGAAAGTTTCCCATAGTTAGTTGTGAAGCCTTTCACCCACTTTCTAGTAATTCATGAAAGCCAGGGCCAAAAAAAATAGGAATGAGTGGGTAGGGAAGTGGGGGGGGAGGGTATGGGGGACTTTTGGGATAGCATTGGAAATGTAATTGAGGAAAATATGTAATTAAATAAATAAATAAATAAATAAATAAATAAATAAATAAAAAAGAAAGAAAGAAAGCTGTGAGATACAGACATTTCAGGGTGAAAGGCAGGCTCCTGTTATCTGAAGTTTGTCTATAAATTTAGTATGGCTTTATTTTCATTCCTTAACATAATCTGGGTAACATAAAATAGAAATTAGACAACAAACCTTAGTAATTTGTCTAAAGTGAGTTTCTGTTGCTGTGGTAAAATTTTTTGGCATTGCAGTATCTATTTTTAGACAATTTAAAAATCTACCTTCTTTGGGGTCCTCTTCTAGTATGAAACCCATTGTACACAGTCCTTTTTTGGCATTTATTAAGGGTGTTCCACCCGTGATATGCTTCTCTGTGACACTGACATCACTTTCTAAGCTACTAAAAGCGATAGCCAGAGTTAGATAACAGATTGATCTAATCCTCATCTGACTTTTAAACCCTACATCCATGAAATAATTAGCCTTAATTGGGAGAGATTTTTTCCCCAGCTCTTTTTACCATTTTATTTTTTAAAAATATTTTTCTTTCTTTTTTTATTGGATATTTTCTTTATTTACATTTCAAATGTTATAAACTTTCCCAGTTCCCCCGGGAACCCCCTATCCCATGCCCCCTCCCCCTGCTTCTATGAGGGTGTTCCTCCATCCTACTGCCCACTCTTGTTCTAATCTACCATTACGCTGAGCACTCTCAACTAGAATCATTAAAAATAATTATCAAAACTTTCTGTAGTTCAGGAGAAAGGTAGACAAGTGATAGATAGACATTGTGAAACATATTCATACTCTCATTCTGAAAATTTAAGGCCTTTTTCACACTATAAATCATTTAATAACCCATGTTCTGTCTGTCTCCTCCAACTAACAGAATGTCAGAGCAACTGGATTCCCACCATGATTCACCCAATTCTAGACCCAATTTTGCCACACGAGGTCCCTGCCTTTCTTATACCCTAATACATAGTCCGGCACAATCATGAGTGCCAGTCATATGTACATATGTTAAGTACACATGAATGCTTCAGGAGTTTGACCTAATTTGCTAAATTTTAAAGTGGCATTTCTAAACACTTCCCTACATCATGACTTCTTACTTCATCCCAAAATTCACCAAAAAATATGACAAATATCCAATCAAATCCAGAGCTTTTTCACAAACAAAAATATTAACAAGGGAAATTTGAGGAAGTTAGTGAAGAAAATATTTCCTTAGATTCATTAGGAATTAGGAGCCTTGGAGTATGCATGCCTTTAAAGGGTTATACCATTTTTTCCTTTCATATAAAAGACATTTGCATGAACAGAAGATATTGTTTTTAACAATTCTTAAGCTTCTGCTGTTTTTATACTAACTGAAAGCTGTATCATCTTTTAATGTCAATGTGGTTGGTTGCCATAGAAATGATAATGATGTCACTCACTATTTAAGTCTGGAAATAAGCAGCAAGAACAGATGGGCATTTGAGAATGAATGGTAGATTTTTAGCACAAATTTTATTGAAAACAAAAACCAAGTTGAAAATCACATATAAGAAAATGAAATTACCTTGAACAGCATTGAAAATTAGACAATGTTCCCACAGATAACCATTCACTTTATTGATCCACAATACTGAACATAAGAGAAGAAATAGTGGGAATTTTGTAAAGCCAAAACAGAAACAGAATTCTACTAGGACTAGAATTAGGAAGCATATAATTGAAGCAGATTAAAGAGAAACATAAAATTAAGCATGAAGAAATGGGGAAGGAGTAATATCATTGAAAAACAAAATGTCATTTTAGAAGAGAGCTTTTAGGTAAATAAGTTCATGAGCTATGCTCCATTCATGACATAAGCTATATCTAAGTATAAGATGATAGCATTACAAACATTTCTTCCTAGAAATAATGGTACAAAATTTCAAATACATACATACACACACACACACACACACACACACACACACATATATATATATATATATATATATATATATATATATATATATAGAGAGAGAGAGAGAGAGAGAGAGACAGACAGACAGACAGACAGACAGAGACAGACAGAGAGATAGACAGAGACAGAGAGACAGACAGAGAGAGAGAGACAGAGAAAGAGACAGAGAGACACAGACAGAGAAAGAAAGACAGAGAGAGACAAGAGAGACAGAGACAGAGATACAAAGACACAGGCAGAGACAGACAGACAGACAGATAGACAAGATCTATAATACCCATTCTTCTATGCTGGAAATAATTTTGGTGAGTTACTCCTCACAACTATTTCAAATGTATCATTTGAAGAGGCTTGATTACATCAACTGTGGGATTATGCTAAGGTCTTAAAAGTAAAATAAAAAACAATCTAATATGCATAACACCTAAATGAGTTTTATGTTCCATAATCACTTAACATAATGAATATACCAAAATTCCCAACAATGGTATTCCTCTTGCTACTAAAGAGAATTTAGATAGTTTTATATTGACTATTCAATTTCAAAATATTAAGAAAATCCAACTTGTCTTTATTTTGTTAGAATAAAAAGTTAACGATTTATATCACTTCAATATAATTTAAACTAAGCATCAACTCACAGTTTGAAACTCTAGATACAGGGAATATATCCTATGGGAAATAAAAGTCAGGATATGATGTTAGAGATTTGTTCCTTCATTCAGTAAAAATGATATGAGGAAAATAGTAATCTTCACTTAAGAAAAATCTGTTGTAGCTGAAGAGATGCTACATCAATTAAAAGCACTTCCAGCTCTTCCTAAACATCCTGGTTCCCTTCTTAGTACCTACCTATATGTTAGTTCAGAAACTCCTTTAACTCTACTATCAGGGGAAAAATGCTTTCTTCTGGCCCCAACTAAGAGTATACAGCAAACCCTTGTACATATGAAATAAATATTTAAAATGTAAACTATCAAAAAAGAATCTACTTACGTAGGGAATATTTTAGACAACTTGGGCACGTGATTTGGCAAATCATGAAATTCAGTGGAAATAAACATTTATTGATGGTGATATTAAGTATATTTTTTTGAGATTTTGAGTATAAAGACCTGCTTATCGACTTGCAGCATTCCTCTGAAATGAAAAATATCATTTGTTTTAAAGGGTTGAATGACTTCTTTCCTTATACTTTTCAAAGATTGAAAAAGCTTGATGTTTGACCTCTTACTGTGTATATATATCTATGTCTATCTATCTATCTATCTATCTATCTATCTATCTATATATATATATATATATAATGAGAACTCATATATATATATATATATATATATATATATATATATATATATATATAATGAGAACTCAATCTGCATGTACAACAGCATGACAGAAGAGGCCATCAGATCCTAGCATAGATGGGTGTGAGCCACACTATTGGTACAGACTCCATTGGTGAAGTAAATTGACTACAATGCCCGTGGAAGAGCAGCCATTGCTCTTAACTACTGACCATCTCTTCAGGTTTGATGTTTGACCCCTTGATAATTTATAATACCTTCGTCAAAGCTCAAGTGACCAGGTGTGTGGGTTCATTTCTAGGTTTTCAATTCTATTCCATTGATCTTCCTGCCTGTCTCTGTACCAATACCATGAAGTTTTTATCACTATTGCTCTGAAATACTGCTTGAAGTAAGGGATGGTGATTTCCCTCAGAAGTTCATTTATTATGAGAATAGTTTTCACTATCTTGAGTTTTTTGTTATTCCAAATTAATTTGCAATTTGCTCTTTCTAACTCTGTAAAGAATTGAGTTGGAATTTTGATGTGGAATGTACTGCATGCATAGATTGCTTTCGGCAAGATGGCCATTTTTACTCTACTAATCCTGTGATTACTATTCCTGGGCATATACCCAAATGATGCTTCAACACATAAAAAGGACACATGCTCCACTATGTTCATAGAAGCCTTAAAATAGCCAGAAGTTGGAAAGAGCCCAGATGCCCTTTATCAGAGAAATGGATACAGAAAATATGGTACATTTAAACAATGGAGTACTACTTAGCTATTCTCATTCAAATGCTTCACACTTATGTGTAAATACTTTATTTATTTTATATTATAGTATTGGACTATAGTTACATCATTTTTCCATTTCTATCTCCAAATCCTACATATACCTACCCTTGCTCTCTTTCAAATTTATGGCTTCTTTTTTCATTATTATTAAATATATATGAGTATAACGTAGCAGTACTTGTATGTATATCAACAATACCAACATCTTAATGTGTACAGGGGAAACCCCTCTAGGCCCTAACTTCACACTGACTACAGGTGAACGGAGAACCATGAGAAGCATAGGAATAGTCTTGCATGGGAAAAAACACACTCATTTGTTAATATTGAATGCCATATTGAATGGTCAGGATCAGGTACTTATAATTGCATCTCTCCCATTTGGAATTTAGTAGCAACTTCACATGTTTGAGGGCTATTTCTCAGGATAGTTCCATCTTTGTTTCTGTAAACCCTGTGCCCATATTATGCACAATTGCAGAGATATTGTTGATTGTTACCTACAAGTTTGGGAAGCAACCAAAGACAAATCAGCACCCTTTACTGTTTTGTGAGTCTCTTGTAAATCTTTAACCAACAAAATGAACAGTTTTTTTTTATGTTTGGTTGTATAAATTTTGGTATACGATTTATGTGTCTTCAGTAAAACACTATCCCTCCTAGTGACATAAATTCCTTTAATTTTTATAAATTTAAGTAAACATGTATTAATAATTTCTTATGAATCATTTTTTTGTGTTCTTCACTCCTCCTTCTCAATATTCACATTCCTCTTCTTCCCCAGTTAAAGACTTCCGATTTTTGCAAATTCTCTGTCTCTGTTTCTCCTCTCTGTCTCTCTGTCTCTCTGTCTCTCTGTCTCTCTGTCTCTCTGTCGCTGTCTCTGTTTCTCTCTCTCCCTCCCATTGCTTTCATATTCTTCTAGTATGTTTCTTTACTCTAGATGAAAAGCTGACACCTGAAGAGTAAGGGTTAGCATCAACAAACTAATCTAAACAATTGTTTTTCTTTCTGATTCTGAGTGATCTCAGTCAGTATAATATGTCCAACTTATACCGATTTACTAGAAATTTTCATGATCTCATTTTTTTCTGCACAGATGAATAGAACTTCATTGTTTATTTACTTATGTTTTATTATTAATTTATCAATTAAAGAACGTTTAACTCATTTCAAATTCCTATTTATTGACAGTAGAGTGGCAATGAACATGGCTGAGCAAGGATGCACAGTTAAGTAATTTGGTAAGGGTCCAGGTATTGTATGGCTGAGTCATATAATAAAAGGTTTTTAAGTTTCTGAAAATTCTTCATCCTCATTTTTATAATGCCTGCAGCAATTTGAAAAATCAAACACATTGAATAAAATTTTTCTGTTTCCAAACACTTGCAAACATTTGTTGTTATTAGTTTTCTACATTTTAGCTATTCTCATGCACTGGGCAATTGCCACAGGCCATGACCCATTGTTTTCTGTGTTTTGAGAGAAGGTCTCACTCTGGAGTTCTGGGTCTGAAACCTGCTTTGTATACCAGCTGACCCTGACCTCAACAGAGATCCTCTTGCCTCTGTGCCACCATGCTCATACCAATACCTTTTTTATTTTCAGGTTTTAGGGAAAGCACATGCATGAAAGTGTATGTGCATATATCTATTTTCTAGTGACCAAACACACACAAAGGCAGGTGCACCATACTGTGCCAGCTCCCACTAGGAATGAATGTCAACTTTGTACTTAAACTCATGCATCTAGTAAAGCATCAGAACAAGTATTTGTTTTTACTAAGAAGGCAGAAAGCAAGAAGAATAGAAGAGCCAACCCTGGGGCACTTCTAAGCAGGGCTGTTTTAATCAATTCCCACTGATGGGCCAAAGCAGTGCATTAGGCCACACACTTCAGTGGCCCTCCCTTCAGCACAAGCACACATGGGAAGCATGGCTACTACTGTGCCACCCCACAGCTAACAGCTCAACTTCACAACGACCAAGATTCTCAGTTGGATAAAATAAAATCTCAAATTAGTTATATTTTGCATTTTCATAAACACTTTTTTAAAAAATTTTTTGAGACAGGATTTTTCTGTATAGCCCTGTCTGTCCTGGAACTCACTTTGCAGACCAGGCTGGCCTTGAACTCAGAAATCTGCCTGTCTCTGCCTCCTGAGTGCTGGGAGTAAAGGCATGTGCCACCCATGCACGGCTTGAACACTTTTTGAGATAGTTCTCACCAATTTTTATTTTATTTACCTTAGAGTACACTACACACTAGATTTCAGAACATAGCTTCCTTAGTTTCCATTATTTCTCACAGTTCACATGGGCTGTTCCAAAGTTAGATTCAGCGTATATTTTTTACACCTCTCTTTTAAAGAACAAGTTCTTCCTCGGAAAACAGATAAGCTTCAGTTATATAGCTTATCAACAACTGGAAAGTCCATGGAGTGCTGATAGTGTCTTCTTATAGTTACTCTTATGAGGAACAATGATAAGAACTACAATGTATTAAATGTTTCATCCTGTGATTTCACTATATTCAAATTGTGGATCCCATTAATCAAAACACATCGTTCCTACAAGGCAATGAAAATTAGCTACCATTAGATGCTCTTAAAATACTCTCCAACTACCTTTAAGTTGTTCCTTGCTTGCATCTCCTTGGATTTGGCATGGGGGACATGAGTCTCATAAATTTAATATATTTTCTGAGTTTTAAAATCTCTCCATCACTCCCTCTGGGACATTTTGATTAATTGTGGGGGATATTTCATATAACTTTGAGAAACTAGACAAAGATGGTTCAAACAATATGGATTTAAATGTAATTTTATAGTACAATAGTTAGGTCTTTATTTTAAATACAGGATAAAACATCCTATTATCAATTATTTCTTAGAGTAAAAGCAGAGTGTGAGCCTTGGCTGAAAAAGGTTTGGATCCCACCTGAATATAGAAATAGAAAATCAACAATTTAAATGATACAAGGGTTCTATAGTGATTTTGTGTGTGTGTGTGTGTGTGTGTGTGTGTGTGTGTGTGCATTTATAAATGTCTCCTTACATATAAGCAGAATTTCTCAGAATTGGGTATATGTCAGAAAGCTGGAGGCAAAGGAGGAAGCAAGGCTAAGGGGTTGTACTGCTGTCAATTTTAGAGCTAGGGTTTGCAATAAATCATGCTGAAGTACCTTCAGTCATGCAAATAAATAAAACCCAGAATAATAAAGTAATTTCTGGAGGCAAGACTTTACCCAAGTTGAAACTTCTTCAGAGATATAATAATAAACCTGCATAATTTTGGTACAACAACAGGCACACTGATCAATGGATTTAGATAGACAATGCAATCTTAAATCTACACTTATCACAGTTGATATTTGATAAGGAAGCCAGAAATATACACTGAAAGAAATGAGAGAATCAACAATTGCTGCTGGCCACATTGAATGGCTGCATGTAGAAGATTCTAAATAGATGCATAATTATCACCCTGCCAACAACTCAACTCCAAGTGGATCACATAACTCAACATAAAACCAGAAACACTGTACCTGATTGAACAAAAAGTGTGTAGTAGCCTTGGACTTATTGACACAGCCAAAGACTTTGTGAAGATAAAACAATTAGGACAGGAACTAATATCAATAATAATTAATAACTGAGACCTCTTCAAATTGAAGAGCCTTTCCACAGCAAATGACCAAATCATTCTGACAAAGCAGGCAGCAGACTTCCAAATGGAAAAGATTTTTACCACTACACATCAATAGGGGGCTAAATTACAAACTATATAAAATACTCAAAAAATATGTATTAAGGAAACAAATAAGCCAATTAAACATGGATTGATGTCCAAACAACAGTAGGTTCTCAATAGAGGAAAATCAAATGGCTGAGAAACAAAGATGGTCAAAATCCTTAGTCATCAGGTAAATAGAAATTGAAACAATTTGAGATTCACCTATAAGAATTATCAATTAAAGAAAGAAAAAAATCCTCTGGCAAGGATAGAGACAAAAAGGTACACTAATTCCTTATTGATGGGAGTGCAAACTTGTACTGCCACTCTGGAAATCATTGTGGTAGTTCCCCAGGAATATGGTAGTTGATCTACTTCAAGACCCAGATATGGCATGCTTGGGCATATACTCCAAATTTGCTTAATTACTAGAGACATTTATTTATACATGTTCATTGTTGTTCTATTCAAAATATGCAGAACCTGGAAGTAACCTAAAATGTCCATCAACAGAAGAATGGATAAGAAATATGTGTAAATTTACAAAATTGTATATTACTCAGCAATTTAAAGAATAATTTCATGAATTTTTCAGTCAAGTGGATGGAACTAGAAAAGATTATCCTGAGGGAGATAACCTATGCCCAGTAAAAAAATATATGGTATGTACTCACTTATATGAAGCTATTAGCTGTAAGGTAAACAAGCAAGCTAAAACCCATGAACCACAGAGGGTAGGTATAGGATAAGGAATAGGAAGAACAGATAGATCATATTAGAACAAGTAAATTGTATATATATGGAAATGAAGGAGTGGAAATAGAATCAAGTGGGTATTTGGAGGCGATACAAGGTTGTTAGAATTAAAATTGGGCAAGAAGCTAAAATTAAAGGTCTTTATTAACCTAATACATTGGAAATAAATATAAATATATTTGAGAGTGATCTAACATGAGAGACCCTATTGGCTGTCTTCAATCACCAAATAAACCTTTTAATACCAGAAATGGAGAAGAGTATGATCAAAATATACTTAATTTTAAAAATTGTTTTAAATTACACACACACACACACACACACACACACACACTTTTAAAATGTTTCTTCTAAATTGGAGGATATTATAATTAATCAGGTAATAGTTGTCTAAGAAAACAACATATTTTTGTTTTTCCTGGTAAATGATATCAACATCATGTGCTGGGCCCATATGGCTTATAGATTTGAATAATTTCTTCATTATTTGTAGTAACTGTAGTAGTATGACAATTTTTATCATTCTATTATGAAATGCTTGTCCTTATGTAACTTTCATCCCATTCTTTCACAAATATTCTACAACCACTTTCTTTTAGTGCATGTCATTTTTTCATTCTTATCTTTTCTGATGCTTGAAAACCTGTGAAGCAAGCACTTTATCAGTCATCTATCTACCAAGCCCTGGACCTATTATCTTAAACCCAAGACTCAGCTGAGTCAAACATGTCAATTTGGGGAAGGGAGATAGAAGGGCAGCAGGAGAGGAAGAAACTTTTTTAATGAAGATCACTAAATATGATGACTGTTAAATGTTCTACTTTTCCACCATGTGCGTTTTATCTCTTTCAACTCTAGTTGTCAACCTTTGGGTCATGGCCCCTTTGGAATTTGTATGTAAGATATCCCGCATATCATATATGTACATTTAAGTTGCTAACAGTAGGGAAATTACATTTATCAATTATTAAGAAATGATTTTATGGTGGGGGTAACAACATCATGAGGTGTGGTGTAATACAACTGCATTGAAGGGTAGAAGCATTAGGAAGGGTGAGAACCCCTGTTTTCTGACAAATCAACTGTGAGGGTTGACAGCAAAAGGGATTTCTGATGACAATACTTGTCCAATGATACAAATCTCTCTCTCTCTTTCTCTCTCTCTCTCTCTCACTCTCTCTCTCTCACACTCAAACACAGACACACACACACACACACACACACACACAGACACACACATACACCACACAAAATAAAATTTGAAAATTGGCAAATATCTAGCTAGCAACAGGATAGATGGAAACTTGAGTTTTCTTTCCTGTATATGTAGGAAAATTATGAATTGATGACTTGCATTGAACTGTATTTTTGGGCAACTGGATGTGGAATAGAGGAGGATGCTCACAGACAACCATCGTACTGAGTATGGGGATCCCAATGGAGGGGTTAGAGAAAGGACTGAAGTAGCTGAAGAGGTTTTTATCTACATAGGAAGAACAACAATATCAACCAACCAGAACCCCTAGAGCTCCCAGGGTCCAAATCATCAACCAAGAAGTGCACACAGAGGGACCCATGGATCCAGCCACAAAAGTAGCAGAGGATGGCCTTGTAGGGCATCAATGGGAGGAAAGGCTCTTGGTCCTGTGAAGGCTCAATGCCCCAGTGTAGGGGAATGCCAGGGTGAGGAGGTAGGAATAGGTAGGTAGGTGGGAAAGCACCCTCATAGAAGCAGGGAGAGGGGGATGGGATAGGGTATTTCTGGAGGGGAAACCAGGAAAGGGGATAATATTTGAAATGTAGATAAATATAATATCCAATTTTTTAAAAGAAGGAAGCAGAACTCCAACTGAGGGTTTTATTTCTGAAATGACTCATGCCTGCCTCTATATTCTTAACAATACTAGAGATAAAATAAGAAGAAACTATTCTCAGATTTTTTTATGAACAAAGTCATTGTGGCTCATGTTGAGCTGTTTGTCTATTGTAGCTGAAGCATTTAATCTTTCTTCAATATAAACCCTATGGTGATTCATACTGAGTTCAAGATACTCAGACTTGTACTCTACCTTTATGGCTTCATTCCTTCTTCCTCCAATCACTGTTCCTAAATCACTTGACCAGTGTCTAAGCACTAACTCTCTGACATCCATTTGTCTATATTGTCAATTTCTACATTTTATCAAAAATAAAAATAAATAAATTATAAAAACATCTCTATATTTTCTGTTTGCTCTGTTTGGCATTCTTTCCTTCAAAACTACAGTGTGCTTTGGGGATGTATTGTGTCACTTACAAACAGTATGCTAAAATATAATTTCTTACATAATTATATGAATTATGAGATGTGATTAGGTCATAAAAGGTCTACATCAAAGGATTATGGTTTCATAAAAAGTATTTATTACTGGATCTTTCCCTCTGGTATTGTGCCAAGTTAATACTACAAAAAATAAAATAAAATAAAATCCTAAGCAGATGTCAGCACTTTTCATCTTCTACTTGTCCTTTATCAACAGTGGAAAGGAGTGAGTTTCAGTACTTTATAAATGACTAATGCTGAGGGGTTGTTAACAAATCACAAACAAGTCTAAGACAGTTTAATTTCCTTAGTATTTTTAACTAAATACCTGTTTCCTCCACCATATTTCTTTAATTTTTGAGACTTTTACTTCTTCTTTTTTTTTTCTTTTTTTTTTTTTTTTTTTTTTTTTTTCAATTGAATGCTCCTCACCAACCTGGAAAACAAGTTCTGAACATCACTACTTAGAAGTTTTAATTTAAATTTGTATTTATTTTCTTCAAGTAAGAAATTTCCCCACTTATTCACATCTCTGTGTCATTGAATCACAGTGCTTAAGTGCCTCATAATTATGTGATTTCCTTTGCACTGAGAATATGGATGATATGAGGCGAGAAACTCTCAGTTTTCCTGTATATTCCACCCTGTGACATTAGAAGGCATCAGCTCTGTTTTCTAGACAAAAGGGCAATGCTGCTTCCTGGTCTTGGTTCTCTACCTCTGTATGAACCTCTAACCCTCCTCACCTACATGATTAAATTCAATTGTTCACTGCCTGCTGATAAAGGGCAATCATAAATTCACTCTGTTTGATAATGAAGAAAAATACTTCTTTCTCTACAATTTTAAAGCCGAACTATTTTAATGATATCTTTATTCCGTCTTTTCAGCACCATTCATAATAAAATTATTTTTAAAATGCCTATATTTTCAGTCTCAATTTATCCTCAATTCACAAGTATCATACAGTCTTTACACCCACCACTCAAACCAACCTAAAATGCTGAATCACCGATGAATGACATTACTCCATTTAGCCTTTGGTCAGCTTTCCTAATTGATGTAATAATCCTTTTTCCAATTTAATGACTTGACTACTATGTTATTGGCCAAGGTAAACTGTCTTACTCAAGGAAACTATTTGAAGATCGTTTTTATGTTTGAAGAACGTCACTTCCAAGTCTTGTAGAATGATAGTTACTACATGCTTCCATAAAACTTTAATATTCCTTTGTAAGCATGCATAAGTCAGGAATGTCATATTGTATTTGAGTGTAACCTTCTTAAAGACACTCATAGACAAATCTATACTAACATAGCTCCCAATTATGGATGTGCTACAGTACCTAAGTTCCCATGCTAGAATGAATAAATAAGAAGATGAAATTTTATATAACTTTTCCAGCACATGACCTTGTACAAATAGAGGTCTAGAGTTTGGATAAAATAGAAAAAATAAATTCTAGTCTGTATTTTTAATAAATAAAATTCAATTATATATATATATATATGTATATGTATGTATAGATAGATAGATAGATAGATAGATAGATAGATAGATAGACAGACAGACAGAGAGAGAGAGAGAGAGAGAGAGAGAGAGAGAGAGAGAGAGAGAGAGATTTTAGATTATTATTTCCTGAGCATCTACATCCTTATGAGTTTCAGCTTTTGTCAGTTCTGATATCTGGATCTTTCCTTTCCTCACCTTTTTCTTAATTAACCCCATGACCCTTTAGGTTTCACACAAATCACAATATATTTATAAAAGAGCAGAAGGCCCCCAGTTACATGTTTGTTGTTGTTATTGTTGTTTTTGTTTTTGCTGTTTGTGGGGATGATGCTTTGGCTCTTATTTGGTTTTCACAAAGGGATTTGCACGTGTGTCTTTGTTGTGTGTGGTACATGTGCATGAACATGTATATATGAAGGCTAAGATTGACCTCAATACAGCATATGTTTGGCTAGTTTAGGGAATAAGATTGCCAAAAATTTCTTTTATCTGCCTCAATGTCAATGCATACAAGTGCAGGCAAACACACTGAGATTAAACTCTGACCCTCATGCTTTGAATGCAAGGACATTATTAACTCATATATTTTCATAATCTCATTTCTTTATTTTCATCAGGCTATTCTCCCCAGCAGAATACAGTATTTGCATTTTCCATGTTTGTTCTTATTTATTTTTTTCCTCTTTATTTACTATGATATATATGACTTAAGCAACATCAGTCTGAAACCAGAAGGATCACCCAGTAACTCTATATTTAAAATAAGTTCCCCTGGTGTGGCTGGTCCCTGGGAGGTTCTGCCAGTACCTGACCAATGCAGATGCAGATGCTTGGTTCCAAACAATCAGACTGGCTGGCATCAGGAATCCTCGTTGGGGAGCTAGTAGAAGGACTGGAGGAGCTTAGGGTGTTTGCAACAGCATAGGAAGAACAATGCCAGCTGGCTGGATCACCCCCGCCCCCCCCCAGAGCTCCCAGAGTCTAGACCACCATCCAAGGGGAGTACAGAGAGGGATCCATAATTCAAGATACATATGTAGCAGAGGATGGCCTTGTCTGACATCAATGAGATAGGAGGCACTTGGTCCTGTATAGATTTGATGCCCCAGCTAGGGGGATGCTGGGACCATGGGGCTGGAGATGGTTGGTGGGTGGAGGAATACCTTGGTAGAGGCAAAGAGGAGGGGGGAAAGGGCAGATGTGGGATGGGTGTGTGGAGGGATATCATTTGTGTGTGGATGTGGGTATGTGGAAATGGGATACAACTTGAGTTGTAAACGAATAGAATGATTAATAAAAACAATAAAATAAGTTCCTCAGAAAGTAACCCAACTTAGTGATATATGAGTCATTTTATTATACTCTTGGAGTGAGTCTATTGAATAGAGTGAAATAAATGATACTAAATTAAATATATGACAAAGTTTATCTGTTTTTTGATGAGATTCAATGTTATTATGATTAGTTTGTTTTGTTTTCCCTAAGGGTTCTTACTCCCAGGTTTATCCAGGTTGAAGTCTGTATACCATGCAACTTCTCATTTGGATTTTTTTGTGAACCATGCCAATAACATCACTTTGTCCTAGACAGTTACAAAACAAAATTATAAAATTGGCAACAAGTTCTTGAATGAGTTTAGAAAGTGTTCATTGAACTGAGATACTTACTGAATGCTTGCTATCATACTAAATATTTAGTACTTTGGTTTTGTGAAGTACTTGCAAATCATTTTACTTTCATGTTTTCTTGTCTTGAAATGCATACTTGATCTTCTGTAAACTTTTCTTTACCATGTTCCCTGAGGTCTTACACTGTGCCACATTTTTGTACATATTTCTAAGGATCTTCATGTATGAGTTCTGATCTCCTTTACATCACAGACTTTCTTAGAGTGCAGTGTAAAGTGATTTATCATTATGTACTCTTCAAAAGCATTTCTTCTTGTGCCCAGATAAAATTTCCCTGGTATAATTGTTTAGAATGTGTTTACCATGTACTTATGTATCATCAAGTTGGTACAGGCTGTTTGGCACATTGCATTTGTGCTTGCCCTTAAAAGATATACAGTCAGTCATTTTGCTGAAATTACTAAGAAGCAGCTGTTGCAGACAGATGGCCTGTGTTGACTACAGTGCAATAAACTATATTAAATGCAATTAACACATTTCCTTACTTCTAACAGGAAGTGGTTGAGTGTCATCTATTTCTGCCCAGACTACCTTTTGGGTTAGCACATGCATTCATAAATCTTCATATGCCATCTAGTTTTTAAGTGAGCACTTCTATTGGATTTATAAAAATGTCTTTGCTTCCTGATTATAATTTCTGCCAGTCATTAAAAGCAAACACAAAAACAAAAACAAAACAGGAAGAAAAATAACATACTGACCACATTACATGGGTCAGTATAACAGTTATAATTCTTTCAAGGCATGGGACTCTGCAATTCATAATTACTTGACATTTTGTTAAATAGTATTTAGGCTTAAAAGTAAACAAATAATGTTTAATGGATAACTACAAAGGAAAGAGAAAAAACTTTTAATTCTCAGAAAAAATATATACATGAAACCAGGTAAAAATTGGCAAAACAATTTAAAATCATGACTACACACCAATCCCAATGGTAGTGAAACTACTTCCTTCATGTTGTATAGCACTGTTTCATTTTAATTGTAGTATAAGTAGTGCATAACATTGTGCTCTGTAGGACAAACTCATTTACAGTATTGAATCTAGATTATTATTTTATATCATTTTACAATTTATTTCAAACTTCACATTGAATAAAAATATTTAATAATAAATAACGTTGAGTGTTTGGTATACCATAAAAATTACTAAGTTCATTACCAGTGTAGCAAATTCCATCTTCCTTTATTACAGAGAAAATACAATTCATTTGCATAGAAAATAAATTCTGGAGTATCAATATTATAACTTTCTGTGTTCACGCCATGCTCTCACCATTTTACTCTCCCTTGTTCCCTCTGTCCTTCCCTCTATGTGAATATGTATGTTTGTGTTCATAATGTAGACATTCTTGTTAAAGGTCCAATTCCACTTATTTATTTATTTATTTATTTATTTATTTATTTATTTAGGTCATTTTGAGACAGGGTTTCTGTGTGTAGCCCTGGCTGTCCTGGAATTCACTCTGTAGACCAGGCTGGCCTTGAACTCAGAAATCCACCTGCCTCTGACTCCCAAGTGCTGGGATTAAAGGCATGTGCTACCACTGCCCTGCTTCTCTTTATTTTTTAACCATTATAATTTATGTTATGCATTCAAGTACATGCTTTTAATAACAAAGCTTATAGTCTAAGAATACTTGTAAGTATCAAGCAATGGCTCAAATAAGGTTTATAATATGTTTCACATCCAAAACAAAACAAAACAAAAAATAAAAACAAACAAAAACAAAAACAACAACAACAACAAACCCAAAAAAACAAACTCCATAACTGAAAAAAATCATTCTCCACTTCCTTCCCTCCACCATGTTATCCTTTCACTACATTCCCTAGCCTTAGGAAACCACGTAAATAAATATATGTTTATTTTGCTTATTCTACCCATGTATTTTCACTCTAGATAACTAATTATTCATCCCAATAGGAATCTTTAGAGAAAGAGAATCAAGCATATGTATTTATAATTCTGAAAGGAAGTTATATTATCCCAAACCTTTGAAGCTGGAGAGTCCCACAGTAGCCATCTGAGGCTGGAGAGCAGGTAAGTATCTACTGCTTGGTCCAAGATAGCTGAAGATTCAAAACAGAAGGAACCAGGAGCTCCATCCCAGGATGAAGATCTGGAAGCTCCTTAGAGCATAAGTTGTGTAAGTCCACAAGAAGGCATCTCCTCTGACATATAGAGGAATCAAGCTTGTGGGTCACAAGAGAAAACTCTCTGCAGCCTTTCATTCTCATCTAGTACTTTAGCATCCTTAGTGATGCCTCCAAAATTTAGAATGGAGATTCTATCTTTAGTCTATGGACCCACATGCCAATCATCTGTGGAAACTTTCTTGAATAGAATGATTTGACACACAGATCTGTGTTACTACTAATCTCCACGAGACTCAAGGTTGACAAAATTCCTCTTCAATTTCTGTGACTGCTAATGTGTTCTGCTACTGTGGGGCCCTATCTTCAGAAAATCCAACTCAGACTGATTCTTTTCTTTTATGTCTGGCTTATTTCATTGAATATCTCTAGATCTACTAATTTAAAAAGCAAATGAAAGATTTTGATTTTTATGGCCAAATAATACTCTATTACATTGGACAATATATGTTTTCTCACATATTGAAGGATGCAGGTTAATTTTATATTTTGGCAACTATGAGTAGTAAACATATTTGTATACGTATATGTATATGTATATGTATATGTATATGTATATGTATATGTATATGTATATGTATATGTATATGTATATGTATATGTATATGTATAACAATGGAGAGACCTATATAGAGACAGAATGAATCTCTCCTGGGAGCTGAGTATTTAGCTTCTACTTTTACATAATGATACAGATAAAAAGATCAAGTACAATAATTATATATATGTATATGTATATAATGTATATACATAACATATATTATACATATGCAAATATATGTATTTTGCATTTAGAATGCTGACAAATAAATTAATGAATTCTGATGTATACATAATGTTAGTCTTTATAACGTACAATGCATACTGAAAATATTAGTTGATTATATTTCATAAGAATGTCATTTCAAATTTAATCATATCTTTCTGACTTTCTATCAATAGTTAACAACTTATATTGACTATCATTTTACCTTTTGAGACATTTCAAATTCCTTGAATATGTCTTACATTTTATTCATATAGAGATTAAAAGGTAAAACATTTTAATATGTGTACTACTTTAAAAGATTATATTATAATCAATATCTCATATCTGCAATAGTTTAACAATAATATTGTAATTATCATTATTTAAATATTAGATGAAATAGCCATTTGCTTAATATTTTAAAATATATTCAAGAAAATATCAATTCAAATTTAGTCCAATTAAACAAAATAGTTGAAGAATTACCACAATTCATATTTATATACCATGGTTACAAATGTCAATGCCACAAAATGTTCATATTCCATTTATCTTAACTGTAGCATACAAGTTTAATTCCTTCAAAATACAAAATACAAAGAAATTTATAGCATGTTCCAGAATGTAAATATCTAAATATTACTTCTTAAATAGTATTAAACAAATTACTGTTTTAATGTTCTAGTTTTTTGAGAACTTCATATGATATATTAATATATTTTAATCATGATATTTTTCAACACAAATCATGATCATGAGGCATGTCCTGGAATTTTATTAAGATATGCTTTTATAGAAGCCTTTTTGTGTTTGTTTATTGAGAATATTCAATCAAGCTATTCTCTGTCCACAATCCTCCCCAACTAACTGACTTATCAGTCATTTTTTATATCACTATCTAAACACAAGAAATAACAGTAAACACACAAAAATAAAACTCAAAAGAACAGAAATAGAAGTATACAAGAAAGAGATCAAGAAGACATAAATAAATAAATAAATAAATAAATAAATAAATAAATAAATAAAAGTACCAATGGACATACACAGACAAAGGCCAGTGAAGCCTCAACCCTATTCAAAGGGCCTAAAGCAACCAAGGGATGCTGGGGAGATGGATATCCTAAGTGCAGAGTACAACAAGATTGTCCAGTAAGAGTGAGCCCAGAAATCATACAGACCACGAGCATTACACAAACTGAGCTGGCTATATTTAGGAATATATATGTATTTATTATACATAAATGCATGAAATAATAAGGAAAAAGAGGCCATGGATTTGAAGAATTGGGAAGGAAGTAAGGGATGCTTTGGAACTAAGAAAGAAAGTAATTGTAAATACATTATAATCTCAAAAATTAAAAGTAAAAAAGAACTTCATAGAACAGAAAAAATTGTCCAATAAAATCTATAGAAAAAATTCTACAGTTATATCACTGTATATCTGTATTGTATATACAGTATATATTTGTATTGTATATATACATATATACACATATATATTGTATATATATACAGTATATATCTGTATTGTATATACAGTAGATCACTGCATATACAGTTATATCACTGTATATCTGTATTGCTCTACTATTTACAGGCATTGGGCATACACTAGAATGTGGTTCATATAGCTATGCAGTGTGTCTTACCTGAAGAAAACAAGAAGGGTTTGTGTTTTTATTTTAATTAGGTATCTATTGCAAAGAGCTCTTTCTTCAGGGGTGGGAGCCTCTGTCCATTTCCATTTTTCAAAGTAAGGTCCCATCTGAAATGTCATTAATTTTTTCCTCTATTTACAAAATATACATCAAAAGTTATTTTACTGAAATGCGAATTAAGAGAGCCACAGTATTTTAAATACTTGGATGATTTTAAAAGTTCTGTTGAATCTTGTAAAAGAAAGACTCTCAACTCTGCTATGATATTTACATGGAATATCTTAAAATTATTTAAAGAAAATGATCCAAATATATTTGAGGGGAAAATGACATGAATAATTGCTTACCTTGTATTGGCAAAGCTGAGCAGTCAACCTCCTTGTCTTCTCTTTGTTTCTCTTGGGCAGCATTCTGTCTGTTATTAAAGCAGGGAAATTTTTTGTCCAGTGGCATCTTACCACATATAAAGCAAACTACATATGAAAGTTCTTAGATGTTATCATGTTCTTTGAAGTAGAATGGAGGTGTTGCCAGGACTAGACCTGCCTCATTATCAAAATGGCTTAAATTAAACATCTTTAAATATGATATCCTCTGTATCTCTATCTAACTATCTATCTATCTATCTATCTATCTATCTATCTATCTATCTATCTATCTATCTATCTAATCTATAGTAAATATGAACTGTTTGTTTCTAGCCATTTATTATCTTTTCAACCTAGGAGGTATATTTTTGCAATTAACTATTATCTGACATAATCAAAAGTTAGATTGACTATTAACTTTCATTACTTAACTATCCTAAAGTATTTGTAATAGCATCTTTTAAAAGAACTGGAACTTCACATTGCATTTTTAAGAATTGCATATGTACAATACTTTAAACAACAATTTAAACATATATACATAGTATGTTATAAAATATGTATAACCTAAAACTTGCATCCATATACAAATATCAAAATCAATGCAAGATTTTTGGATTATTGATGTTTATTAGTCTAAAAGTTAATTCAATAATCTACCTTTTACTTATCATTTCTATATCTCCTTTTTTCATTTCATTCTTTATGCCCCCTATTCTGCCAAAAACTAGGCAGGAGAGAAAGAAGGACAAATGAAAGAAAGAGAAATAGATAAAGTAATGATTGACTCTAACCTTTATTTTGCTTCCTCTCTCACTAAAACCATTAAAATTATGTAACCACTTTGTTAAACAATGCTAAATATCTAACCTCATTGATAGATCAAAAATCATCTACTCTATCTCCTAGAAATGGATATTATTCTCTAACATTGATTCCTGCCAATATGAGGTATCATTTTCCATTGTCCTCTCCCCCATGATTATATTTTTTCCATCTTAAGAAAGCTAGCTGTAGCACTTGAGGTCCAGTCTCTTTATGCTGAGAAAATTCAGGCTTAACTGAAGTCTTGTCTAGAACAGTAAGGCTGGTTGAACTGGGGTCATCTGGGGTCAGCAGCTTTAGTGGAAGCTTTCCTGGAGTCAAGATTTGGTGAAATAGCTATCAAGGGAGTTAGAGGTAGGATCAAGCAGAATGCTAGGATAAATATGGCTCCGCATATTGCAATCCTCAAGGTGAATCTTGTAAGGGTTGCTTTTTTGATTCTTTTTCTCCATGAACATAAAAACTCTCACAGATAACATACATTTCTGTGACAACATATGTGTGGAATGTACAGTGTACATAATTTAGCTAAAGATGATTTTTGCTCTCTCTTCAGGCAGGTAAGGCATCTGTTTTACCTCACGAGTTAGTGTGGGTTGTATTAGGTTTACTTGGTGGTAGTTGTGGTAGTGATGGTGGTGGGGTGCTCTTTTTGTTTGTTTGTTTTGTCTTTTCTGAGACTTCTGCTTTATCTATTCAAGATGCCCTGGCCTTGAGATCTAAGTATTTAATGTTTATATACAGAGAAGTGTTGTTTACTTGTTGTGCTGATGAGTTTTTTCACTGTTGACCAGAGATGGTTAATTTGAATTTGATATTAGAGCCTGTTAAGCCATTTCTTAGCATGGGGTTACTTTGTCTTTCCCTTGTTGATCTACATTCATTATTCCAAGGGTGACCTTTGCCATACCTTCTGCATATTGCAGAAGGCCGAACTCTTCTTTTTGGATTGTCTCTACAAAAAAAAAAAAAAAAAAAAAAATGTTTCTAGGAATGCTTACCTAAAATCCTGTTTTAAATGACCTTTTTTTCCTTTTTCTTTTTCTTTTGCCACAATTAAATGAGTATGAATTGTCCCTCCTTTCCTTTTTTGATAAATTTAGGTTGAAAGTTGATTTTATTTGATATTAGAATGGTTAGTTACACTTGTTGAGAACAAAATAAATCTAACAAAATAAGTTAGATTGACTATTAACTTTCATTACTTAACTATCCTAAAATATTTGTAATAGCATCTTTTAAAAGAACTGGAACTTCACATTGCATTTTTAAGAATTGCATATGTACAATACTTTAAACAACAATTTAAACATATATACATAGTATGTTATAAAAATTGTATAACCTAAAACTTGCATCCATATACAAATATCAAAATCAATGCAAGATTTTTGGATTATTGATGTTTATTAGTCTAAAAGTTAATTCAATAATCTACCTTTTACTTATCATTTCTATATCTCCTTTTTTTCATTTCAATCTTTCTGCCCCCTATTCTGCCAAAAATTAGGCAGGAGAGAAAGAAGGACAAATGAAAGAAAGAGAAATAGATAAAGTAATGATTGACTCTAAACTTTATTTTGCTTCCTCTCTGACTAAAACCATTAAAATTATGTAACCACTTTGTTAAACAATGCTAAATATCTAACCTCATTGATAGATCAAAAATCATCTACTCTATCTCCTAGAAATGGATATTATTCTCTAACATTGATTCCTGCCAATATGAAGCATGATTTTCCATTGTCCCTTCCCCCATGATTATATTTTTTCCATCTTAAGAAAGCTAGCTGTAGCACTTGAGGTCCAGTCTCTTTATGCTGAGAAAATTCAGGCTTAACTGAAGTCCTGTCTAGAACAGTAAGGCTGGTTGAACTGGGGTCATCTGGGGTCAGCAGCTTTAGTGGAAGCTTTCCTGGAGTCAAGATTTGGTGAAATAGCTATCAAGGGAGTTAGAGGTAGGATCAAGCAGAATGCTAGGATAAATATGGCTCCGCATATTGCAATCCTCAAGGTGAATCTTGTAAGGGTTGCTTTTTTGATTCTTTTTCTCCATGAACATAAAAACTCTCACAGATAACATACATTTCTGTGACAACATATGTGTGGAATGTACAGTCTGCATAATTTAGCTAAAGATGATTCTTTGCTCTCTCTTCAGGCAGGTAAGGCATCTGTTTTACCTCACGAGTTAGTGTGGATTGTATTAGGTTTACTTGGTAGTAGTTGTGATAGTGATGGTAGTGGGGTGCTCTTTTTGTTTTGTCTTTTCTGAGACTTCTGCTTTATCTATTCAAGATGCCCTGGCCTTGAGATCTAAGTATTTAATGTTTATATACAGAGAAGTGTTGTTTACTTGTTGTGCTGATGAGTATTTTTCACTCTTGACCAGAGATGGTTAATTTGAATTTGATATTAGAGCCTGCTAAGCCATTTCTTAGCATGGGGTTACTTTGTCTTTCCCTTGTTTATCTAAATTCATTATTCCAGGGGTGACCTTTGCCATACCTTCTGCATATTGCAGAAGGCCGAACTCTTCTTTTTGGATTGTCTCTACCAAAAAAAAAAAAAAAAAAAAAAAAAAAGTTTCTAGTAATGCTTACCTAAAATCCTGTTTTAAATGACCTTTTTTCTTTTTCTTTTTCTTTTTTTTTTTTTTTTTGCCACAATTAAATGAGTATGAATTGTCCCTCCTTTTCTTTTTTGATAAATTTAGGTTGAAAGTTGATTTTATTTGATATTAGAATGGTTAGTTACACTTGTTGGGAACAAAATAAAGCGGGGGGGGGGGCTGCAGAAAAGTGGAAGAGGAAAAATATGCCCTGCCCTGCCAAAATTCCTGTACTCTGGGCAGGCAGATGCAGGGAGATTGCCAGGCGCTTTTCCACTCAGCCCCAGGGTGAACATGCCTGACCCACACGGTGAGGGGGGGTGGAGAAAGGGGCATCCCACTACCAGGGACCCCCCTCTGGAACTAACTTGCTAAAGCTCCAGGGTTGCAGGAGAGAGGGAATAGGGGAAGAAGTTCCCAACTCCAACCAGAGTACGCAGAGGGCCTTGAAGGAGCAGAGACTCTCTATGGATTAAGAGCTTTATTATAGAAATGCAGGGGAAAGAGAGAAGGTAGGAGAGAGAGAGAGAACAGGTTAGAGAGAGTTAGAGTAAGAGGGAGAGAGGAGAGGCCAAAGAGAAAGGAGAGAGGAGAGAAGACAAAGAGAAAGGGAAGAAAATAGAGAAGTGAGAGCTAAGAGTACAAAGGAGTGAGAGTAAGAGTTAAAGGGAGTGGTGGGGGCTGAGCACCCCTTTTTATGGTCTTCATTGTTGCTAGGTAACTGGGGAGGAGTTTAGCCTGAAGGTCAGAAGGTTGGGCCATTGCTTAAGTGACTACTGACCATGCTTTTCTTATGGGTGCTGTGGGAGGTGGTACCTTAGGCAGGGGCCAGAATTCCAGGAGCATGGGAGAATGCCTACAGTGTCATTTAGGTGAATTATGACCATCGGGGTTCAGACCTCAGCTCAACTAGATACTAGCCTGCAATTCCCCACATACTCTAGCTTGTTTCTTGGGACCATTTGCTTGGAAAATTATTTTCTAACCTTTACTCTGAGGTAGTGTCTGTCTTTGACACTAAGGTGAGTTTCCTGTATGCAGCAAAATGTTGTGTCTTGTTTCCATAACCAGTCTCTTAGTCTATGTCTTCTTATTGGGGAATTGAGTCAATTGATATTAAGAGATATTAAGGAAAAGTAATTGTTGCTTCTCATTATTTTTGTTGTTAGAGTGGGAATTCTGTTCATGTGGCTTTGTTCTTTTAGTTTTGTTGAAAGATTACTTTCTTGCTTTTTCTAGGGCATACTTTCCCTCCTTGTGTTAGAGTTTTCCCTTTATCATTCTTTGAAGGGCTGTATTTGTGGAAAGTTATTGTGTAAATTTGGTTTTGTCAAGGAATACATGGGTTTCTCCATTTATGGAAATTGAGAATTTTGCTGGGTATAGTAGCCTAGACTGGCATTTGTGGTCTCTAAGATTCTGTATATCATCTTCCCAGGATCTTTTGACTTTCATAGCCTCTGCTGAGAAGTCTGATGTAATTCTAATAAGTCTGCCTTTATATGTTGCTAGACCTTTTTCCCTTACTGTTTTTAATATTCTTTCTTTGCTTTCTGCATTTTGTGTTTTGACTATTATGTGACAGGAGGAAATTCTTTTCTGGTCAAAACTATTTGGTGTTCTGTAGGCTTCTTGTATTCTCATGCATATATCTTTCTTTAGGTTGGGGAACTTTTCTTCTATAATTTTGTTGAAGATATTTAGTAGTCCTTTAAGTTGAAAATCTTCATTCTCATCTATACCTATTTTCCTTAGTTTTGATAGTCCCTCTGTGTTCTAGATTTCCTGGATGTTTTGGATTAGGACCTTTTTACATTTTACATTTTATTTGATTGTTGTGTCAATGTTTTCTATGGTCTCTTCTGCACCTGAAATTCTCTCTTCTATCTCTTGTATTCTGTTGGTGATGCTTCCATCTATTGCTCTTGACTCTTTTCTAGGTTTTATATCTCCAGAGTTGTTTCCCTTTGTGATTTCTTTATTGTTTCTACTTCCATTTTTAGATAGTTGGGTAGTTTTGTTCAATTATTTCACCTGTTTGGATGTGTTTTCCTGTAATTCTTTAAGGGCATTTTGTGTTTCCTCTTTTAGGACTTCTACCTGTTTACCTGTGTTCTCCTACAATTCTTTAAGTAATTTTTGTGTTTCCTCTTTAAGGGCTTCTAGCTGTTTACCTGTCTTCTCCTGTATTTCTTTAAAGGAGTTATTTATGTCCTTAAAATTCTCCATCATCATCATGAGAAGTGACTTTAGATCGATATCTTGCTCTTCTGGTGTGATGGTGTATCCAGGACTTGCGCTATGGTGGGAGAGTTTGGTTCTGATGATGCCAAGTAACCTTAGTTTCTGTTGCTTCTGTTCTTAAGCTTGCCTCCCACCATCTGATTATCTCAAGTGCTCCCTGCCCTCAATATATCTGATTGGAGCCTGTCCTTTCTGTAATCCCAGTTGAGTCAGAACTTCTCAAAGTCCAGCTTTCTCAGTGATTCTGTGATTCTGAGATTCTGTGATTCTGAGATCCTGGTTGTGTTCCTGGGAGTCAAGCTTCCTCTGAGACCCTGAGCTCCTAGTGTGATGAAGCTCCTTGGATCCTGGGATCCTAATATCCTAGGCATGTTAGAGCACCTGGGAGTGGTAAAAACTCTGTGGACCATGGGGCTGTTTGCTGATTTCACAACCAAGTTAGACCAGTGCTCACTGGAAGGAACCTAAGCCACTGATCAGGAGGGTTCCTCAATCCCTGGCTCCTGCTGGTCCCAGTCACTCCTGGTGGTTTTGGAAAAGATGTGTTCTATTCACTGGTGATGCTAAGATCCTGGGCATGCCTGGGAGGTGGAGAGTCCTCTAGGGACTGTCCGCTGAGTTTGTGCCCAAGGTAGCCCACTATTGGTGCCAACAGGAAGGAACCAGATCAAATTTTCTAGTTTGCCTGCAAATTTCATGATGTCTCTGCTTTTTAGTAGCTGAGTCCAATCCTGTTGTATAAATGAAACATAATTTTTTGTTATTTATCTAGTCTTCATTTGGGGATATCTCTGGTATTTCCAGTTTCTGGCTATATTAATAAAGTTTCTATCAACATAGTAAAACATGTGTCTTTCTGGGATTCTGGAACATATTTTGGGTATTTGCCTAGGAATTGTATAGATGGGTCTTGAAGTAGAACTATTGTAAATTTTCTGAGAAACCAAAAGATTGACTTCCATAGTGGTTGTACACGTTTGCACTTCCACAAGTAATAGGGGAGTGTTCCCATGTACAGGTACTTGAGGTGTTTTGTTTATTTATTTGTTTTGTTTTGTTTAATCTCAGTCAGTTATGATGGGTGAAGAGTAGAATATCAGAATCACAGTTGATTTGCATTTCCCTGAGCACTAAGGACACTCAACATATCTTTAAGTGGGGCCACACAGATGTGGCAGGAACTTCCACATGAGAGCCAAACTGAAGCCTACCTGTGAGCCCAGATATTGGTGACACAGATAATGACTGCCAATGGAGAACTGCCACTTAGAGGACAGAATTGCTAGGAACCAATGGGATGCAGGTGGAGGATGTAAAGAGCGCTCCTCAAGTATTAATATACGATCTTGCTGCCACATTCCTACCTGCTGCCAGAGTCTGAGCCATTGACTCCATGCCTTCTCATCCTCAACCAGCAATGGTGAGCATGGTCAGTTGACATTTGGTACACGGAGAGGACAGGAGATGAGGCAGACCTCATGTCTGCTTCCTTCATCCATAACTTTATTATCTGAGTATCTTTTTTATATTTAGTTACAAATGTTTCTAATTTTTTCTGTTTGTCCCAAATTTTCAATTTTCTTCTTTTCTCTTATCTCTAAAAGCATATGAGAAGCCGTTGAAAAGGCATAGAAAGCCATTATGATTGCCAAGATAAGGATTAGCAGCATATTGTAATAATCATAATTAATAACTTGCCCATCTCAAGTTTTATTCCTTTTAATTTTATTAATTTACTTTTTATTTGTCCATGGCTTATATCCAATAATCTCCTTCTTTTTAATAATAATATATAACATTAGACATTTTATACCTGGAATACTTCTGTGTGTCTGTATTTGGCTCTTTATTCCCAGGTTTTAAGTCATCATGCCCCTTACTTTTGGTTGATCGTGAGAGTAATTTCAGCCTTCCAGGAACAGCCTTACCTGAACCCATCACCTCCCATCCTCTGAGCAGTTGTCTGGTCCACAGTTGTTGACTCCTCTGGCTAGCATGAGTCAGGCTTATTCTCAAAGAGATTTCTTGCCTAGCTAGAAAACTATCTATGGAAAACTTGGTTCTTAATTCAGCAGGGGCTTCTTAAAAGAATTGTCAATAATATTAGCAATGAAATATCCTTTTCCCTTGTACAGGTAATGTTCAGATGTCAATCTAGGAGAAATGATTGAAACATAAAAGATTTTTTGCCTCTAGAAGTAACAAAAGCAGATCTGTACCGACACCATTGTTTTGTTTTGGTGCTTTTAAAATTTATTGATTAAAGCTGTTGAGAATTTGATGTTTTCTTTATTTCCTAGAAGGTAAAATGAAGGAAACAATGTGTATAGGATTTTAGAAAGGAAATAAACAACAAAACAGATCAATAACTGAAAATGCTCATTATAGAAGTTAAAATGTTAGTCTAATAAAAAGGGGGAAGGGGAACTCTCACAAACATATTCAATGCTGGTTATCCCTATCTTGACATTCCTGGGATATTGATAACTGGAAGGTAGTATTTGTCTTTGTTATTTTGTAGTATCCCCAAACAGGAAAGAAAACAGTTTGATGCTCAAGTTACAAATGTAAACCCATGCCTTTATTTTTCAAATGATCCAAAACTGGAAGAACAGCCATGTTACAGCATGCAAATGTCAGGGACCAAGTAATACAGAAATTATGAGTCAAACACATTATTATAATTTGAGTCAAACAAAATAATTTAAAAATTATTTTCTATTTTATTTTTCTCATTTTCATGTCAGTATGCAATTTAACTATGTAAAAAAGGCTATTTATAGATTCTTAAAATATTTTGACTCTTTTAGAGAATTCCCTATGTTGCAGATAATTAATATTTACAAATAACAAGCATAATTTGTGTATTTTAATTAATTAATTATTTATTTATTTGTTTGTTTATTTTGGTGTTTCATGACAGGGTTTCTCTGTGTAGCCCTGGCTGTCCTGGAACTCACTCTGTAGACCAGGCTGGCCTTGAAATCAGAAATCTGCCTGCCTCTGCCTCCCAAGTGCTGGGATTAAAGGCATGCACCACCACTGCCCGGCTAATTTGTGGATTTTTAACGTAAATAATATTATTTCTTTGAGAATTTCATTCACTGTACTTTCATCATTTTTACCTCAAGTACTCTTATGTCTCATGAGAAACACACCTACTTCTCTATTCTCTGACTTCACTTCTGACTTTTAAATTAATTGAATGCTCATCACCTCCAATTTATGCTCTCCTTATACTTTTGGGTGTGTTGTAATCTACTGGAGCTTGGTCCACCTATCATAAACTACAAACACCCTTAAAAAATATAACTCTCCCTTCCCAGAAGTCATCACCTGTCTATATCTTCTTATATATTGAGGCATACGAATCTTTTCTAACTTCATACTAAAATGTTAAATTGTTTGATTTTGCATAGGCTATCACAGCTGGTCTGAGTGTATCTCTAAGACATTATTATACTTTGGGTCTCTATCTCTTACAATAGTTTTGTCCCTTGAGTCTTGGAATGGGCTAGTATATAGATGTCTGAGCATGCTCCAGCCAATATACTTTGACTACTTGACAGTTGCACAAAGGAGATTACTTTTAGGTACTCTATAAAGGTGATTAAAATCAGCTCAGATTTAAGGGTTATTAACTCATTGGTACAAAGTACACAAGATAGATGTCTAAGGGTAGGTTTTAGTGTTTTATTAAATATGACTTACAAATTAATTAATTAGTAATTACTAATTTCTAATTATTTAGTAATTGTGATAGAAAAAGAAAACATTGCAACTAAAAATTACTTTCACACTTGCTGATTTACTAGTTTGGCTAAAAATAGTATGTGGGTTATCAAATTCTGAAAGAACTTTAACCCTGAGACTAGTGGTTGCTGCAATTTGTGAGTTTCATGGGACTAATTTATTTCTGTGAATAGCTGCAGTGCTGATAATGATGTTCGTATATTTAATACAAATCATATTATATGAACTCATTGTAATTTTGTAATTGTTTGGTATTCAGGAAACTCCGCATTCAGAGTTTCTGCTGCATTTAAGTTTAATGGTTATGAGGGTTCCTAACATTGCTAAATCAATGGATTGTTCTGAAATACATAGAAATGAATATTATATGCTGAAATTTCAAATTTTAAACTCACAATTATGTTTTCAGTTATGTAAAATAATTTATTGGGTCTATGAAGTTGACTTTACACTAAAAATTTTAAGAGATGAGTGTTCACTTTTTGTGTAAAGTGGAAAAAGTAATGTCTCTCTGATATAAAGTTTTATAGGTTGGCAATACAATTAAATTTTCCATTAGAGTGAAATGACAATATGAGTTCAAAACATCTTCATTATTAAAGCTGTATTTTAGGAAACAATGTATGTAATTTCATTGTATTTTCATATTTTAAATTAGCATGTAAATTTTGATTTAATAAAATCTTTAATTTTCATTTTTAACAAAGATGAGGAATAATTGCAAAGTATTTTTTATTTATTTTAGGTACACATTCGCAAATAAAAATAATTTAAGCATTAGCATTAACAGTATTCGTATTTGTACATGGACTAGTGAACTTACATTTTTTTAATCCATTGTTGTTTAATTAGACAAATGACATTTATGTTTCTTTATATTATGATGCTATTTTCAGTTTTATATTTCTTCTGAATGTGCTTTAAGATATACAAAGCAAACCTCTGAGATGTTCTTTTGTATTACTTCTTCCTTCATTCATCATATCTTCAGGGCCTGCAGAGAATGTAATATTTTCCCTGGCCCAGCCAACTTACATAGGCCATTTCCTGATAAGGTGTGTTTGTGCCCAAGAATTATTTTAAATTTGATGTGATTTCCTGAAAACCAATTTGTGGTATCTTAAAACAGTCCCTTCTAACTCATAGTAAGTATTCGTTTTATTTATTTATACTTGTTTTCTCGTGTAAATACAACTTTCCAAAACCTTATCCCTACATCAATTATTTTTATTTCCTTGCATGACACTGAATTATTCATATTACATCCTAAAAGTGTTACCTTGCCTCAACTCCCCATTCCTTGAAATAGACATTGATAAAAACAAGACTTACCTCCCCCCAAAAGAGAGAGATTTTACAACTGAAATTATTTAAAAAAATGAATGTCCTAGTACTAATGTAATAGAAAATTACAATTATAAAAAAAAACTATCTAAAGATGAAGGTAGGCAAAGAAACATTAATCATATTAAATCAACAATTAAAGTATGTAAATGTTATTCTAGGAATTCATGTTTAAATTTATTTAAATTATTTAAGTTTTTACATGGTGTTTGTGTAGGATACTGAGTATAAAATCCAGGGCCTCAGTCAAGTTTGGTAGTTGTTCAAGCACAGGTTATCATCTTCTGTCCCCATTTTATTTTAAAGATGTATTAATTATGCTTTAGTAAAATAAATATAGATGCTGTAGTACAAATTATATATTTAATACTAATTGATCAAATCCAAATTCCCATTATTTTCCCTTCCAGGAAGCTCATAAACACCACATGCTCTTTCAAACATAAGATAATTTGAGAGAACATAATGCCACATTTGCCTGAGGATATGATTTTTAGATCTTCCTTTTAAGCAATTTTAAAATATAAATCTTCCTACGATTCAATTATATCTCTAGTCTTGTAACAATTTCACATACTGCTTCTGTAAGTGTGGTGTTTTCACACTTGCTATGTATGTGAGACCATGAATTACATAATTTTTCACCCAGCTTATTTCACTTAACGTAATTCCACTTATTTTTAGATATGATTGGCATTGTTTTAATGTATGAAAAGACACTCTGTCTTGTATGAATAGTTATACTTAAAATCCGTATAGGTATTATGTAGTATGAATATCTGTTCCTTTCTAAAATGTGATCTAAACATAAATTGTGAAATCTGTATCATATTTGAGAGTCTCATTAACTTATGTGTTGTATTTTACAAACTAAAATTCACCTGAATAACTTAAGTTTGCTGTTAAGATTCAGCTTCTGAGTCAATATTAATGATTTAATAGGGCCTGAGTTCTTGAAGCTTTCTCAGCCTTCTTATAGGTCTAAGATAACTAAATTATGATCTGTTCTTTAAATAGAACCAATGCTACATAATAACAATTACTTTTTAAGAGTTTGATTTGTGTTGTTAATATTTCTTTGCAAAATTCATTAGTGATTATAAAGACTCCTTATCTCCCTTAATCCTCTTAGAAATGCTGTGAATATTTTAAGCCTGTTATGATAATCACTTTTACAGATTAAGGAAATGAGGCTCAGAAATATTCTATGGCTTAAAAATATTATAACCTTAAATATATACATAGTTATTTTCTGTAATTGTATATATCACATTAGGAGATAAATATGTAAAATATTAAAATGATGCCTTATATAGAGAACAGATTATTCTTGATATAATTAATCATGTTTACTCTTTATCTTCAGGCTTAACCCTACATCATTTTATTCCATGCTTATTAGCAGAAACCTTTTATCTTATTATACAACATTATTATTTATAATCTCTTTTTTAAAAATGATAAATACTATATATGAAATATTTCTTTTTAATTTTTATATATGTTTTCAACCCTTCACAATCCAACCCACCTAAATGAATACCCTTCCTGTCTCTCTAATACTGCATACAGGAATCTAAATAATAATAATATCAGTAATAATAATAATACTAATAATAAATACAATAAGGCAAAACAAAGCAGAATAAGATGGGGAGGATAACAAAGAAATTGAGGGAGGGGAAAACTAATCAGAATATATTGTAAGTAAAATAATCTACTTTAAATAAAAAATAAATAAAGCACGTAAAATCTGAAATTGTTCATATTCATTTTAGATAAGTAACTGGCTATTTCTTTTTAAAGTGTACCTTTCCTAAATCAAATGTACATCTGAGAGTCCAAATAGAAATACATAGAATGATAAACAATAGCATCTATTTGTGGTTCTCATAAGAAATGTCCTTATCTGATTCTTTCTCCGATTCACTGCTTTGTCCCTCAATTAGATGTCATTCTTGGGGGAATTAAGTGTGTGTATTAAAGCCATGTCTATATATTCCAGCCAGAATTAATGATACATACTAAGGTTATATCTATATTCCCGAAAGATGGATTAAAGGTGTGTATTCCAGCTAGATCACACAGACCTTGAAGGTCTTTAGATATCAACCTTTGCCAGAGCAACCATGTTGCTGAACTGGAGTTCTTCTACACCATAGTTAGGAGCACTTGCTCGGGCAGAGGACGTTTGTTTGGCTCTCAGGAGTACATGGAAGCTCACTTCTGTCTGTAGCAGATATAAAGAAGGTGCCAACTTTTGGACTCCTCAGGCACTGCATATATATTTTGCACAGACACACATTTGGATAAAATACCCATTTTATGTAAAAGTAGAGGGCAGAAATAATGATAAGATATGGCACTGTTAGTCACTCTGACTTTGTCAGTACATGACAGTTTTACAAAGACAGGCTGCAGGTGAAGACAGAATATGCCAGGGAATGAGATTGTGCTGAGTATTAGAACTGAATGCCAGAGTTAGTTTGAAGCCAAACAGAGTTATTTAGTCAGAATACGAGAGGAGCCAGTTTGAATAGGTCAGCTTAAATAGGAGTTTCAGCCAGAATACTGAACCAGACAGACTTTGGAAAAAGCTAGGAAGGGTGAGCAATTTAGCAGCAAGCCACGGATATAATAGTTATACCAGGCAAATAAAAGATACTTTTACAGGGGATCATGAACTTTCTTTGTGGAACTCTTCTATAATCTATTTTGTGTTCATCCTTCTACCTTAAATTAACCCATTGTCTAGTCTATAATCAGTTCATTCAAGTTGAAGTTGTGTAGAATTGTTTTCTTAATCTATTACCAGTTTCTAAGAGTAATTCATTATTTGTTCACCTGTTCCCAAGTAATTAACAAAAGATGGCATTATGTGAGAATATATAAATATATAATAACTATTTATGTCATTCCATGTATTGGTTAATTTGAGGAAAGTAACTTTAAAATAAAACCCTAACAATTTTGTATTAAAATGTCATGTTTGGTATAGAGAAACTGGTATAAATATATTCCATCTGAATACTACGTTTCAAAAAGGATCACAAAGACAGAAGATACTTAAAGTCACTTTTTAAGCCCTGAGAAAATGATACATTAACTTGAAAATAAATTCTACCTACAAATCAGATGCAAGTTCATAGAGAATGCTATTTCTATCTAGATTTGTTTTTAATTCATGATAATTCCACCAATTTTCAGTATGCCTGTAATTTTGTGATTTCTCTGTTTTAAATTTTGTTTTGTGCTAAAGACATTGAAGATGCAACTGCAGCATGGTACCTTGAGGTAGTCCTGATATTTTTCCAGCCACCTTTAGTAATATACATCTCAAATTTCTCCCTAAACATTCTAAATATGTAGTTTACCACATAGTTAATATATTTTTATTCTCAGAGTATCAAAAATACATTACTTGTGCATATTTAAACAGATTTTCTTTTCAATTGACTTTTTCTTTTAACCTTCAGTGACTCTATCAACATCTTTCTTTGACACTAGAAATTTTACTCTGTAAGTGGTTTCCTCCTTTCAAATAAGTCAATAGTCCCTTTATCCATAGATGCACTTTAAATGACCAATTAAATTAAGAACTCATTCTGGGAAATTAGGTGGAACTATTATATTGTGTGGGAGGTTAATATCATGTCCTTGTTGAGAAAATGTCAGATTTTGAACGCACTGTGTTACAACCCTCATTTTAGGCTGCTGCTCAGCATGCAAATCCAGAGTTTCCTAATGAATACCTGCAGGTAACAGGTAAAAGGACATTGGCAAAGAAATAAAACGAAAAGAATTTATTTCCACTGCCTTTACAAAGAAAATAACACCTGTCACAGAAGAGCAGTGGAGGACATGGATGTGGTTAATAAGTTAATCATTCAAGAATATTCATTTAATACTAGCAGTTAGTGATATACATAGGAGTAGAGTTTTTACATTAATAAATATTAATTATACATGTAGTCATATCATTAAGAGATAATTCAAGTATTAAGATTTACTAGATATACAAGGCTCTGAATATGTCAGGCACTGGCAGAGCCACTCAGGAGACAGCTATATTAGGCACCTGTCAGCAAGCACTTGTTGGAATCCACAATAGTGTCTGGGTTTGGTGAATGTATATGGGATGGATCCCCAGGTTGGGCAGTCACTGGATGGTCTTTCCTTCAGTCTCTGTTCCATGCTTTAGCTCTCTATATCCTCCCATGTGTATTTTATTTCCCCTTCTAAGAAGGACCAAAGTATTCATACTTTGGTCTTCCTTTTTCTTGAGCTTCATGTGGTCTGTGAATTGTATCTTGGGTTTTCTTAGCTTTTTGGCTAATATCCACTTATCAGTGAGTGTATACTATGTGTGTTATTTTGTGATTGAGTTACCCCCACTTAGGATGAAATTTTCTTGTTTCATCTATTTGCCTACGAATTTCATGAATTCATTGTTTTTACTGGCTGAGTAGTATTCCATTGTACAAATGTACCATATCTTCTGTATCCATTCTTCTGTTGAGGGAAATCTAGGTTCTTTCCAGCTTTTGGCTAGTGTAATTAGGGCTATTATGAACATAGTAGAACAATTGTCCTTATTCCAAGTTAGAGCATCTTCTGGGTATATGCACAGGAGTTGTATAATGGGGTCCTCAGGTAGTACTATTTCCTATTTTGTGAGGACTCACCAAACTCATTTCCAGAGTGATTGTACCAGCTTTCAATCCCACCAGCCAAGGAGGAGTGTTCCACTTTTCCACATCCTCCCAGAATCTGCTGTCACCTGAGAATTTTATCTTAGCCATTCTGAATGGTGTGAGGTGGAATCTCAGGGTTGGCTTGATTTGCATTTTCCAGATAACTAAGGATGTTTAACATTCCTTTACATGCTTCTCAGCCATTCCATATTCCTTGGTTGAGAATTCTTTGTTTAGATCTGTGCCCCATTTTTAATAGGGTTATTTGGTTCTCTGAAGTCTGATTTTTTGAGTTCTTTGACATATTCAGAGGTAGATGCTCTCAGACTCAACCATTAGACTGAGCACAAGGTCACCAATAGAAGAGCTAGAGATAGGATCTAAGGAGCTAAAGGAGGAACAACAATATGAACCAACCAGTAACCCCAGAGCTCCCGCAGATTAAACCACCAATCATAGAGTACACATGAAAGAACCCATGCCTCCAGCTGCATATGTAGCAATGGATGGCCTTGTTGGAGATTAATGAGAGGAGATGCCCTTGATCCTGAGAAGGCTCAATGTCTCAGTGTAGGGGAATGCCAAGACAGGGAAGCAGGAGTGGGTGGGTTGGTGAGGAGGGGGAGAAGGCACGGGAATGGGGGATTTTCAGAGGGAAAACAAGAAAAGGGAATAACATTTGAAATGTAAATAAAGAAAATACCTAAAACAGAAAGAATTGTAAGGCTCATTCTAGTTTTACACTTTCTTAAGTAGCACACAAAAATAGTTTTTACAATAGGAGTAGAAGTGATATAATTACTTTTCTCATTGAGCTCATAGCTTATTGTATTCGGTTTTCTTATGGTTATTCTCCAGGTTTTTTTTTTTCTTTATTTTGTATAAAACATATATATTTTTAAAAAATCAAATATTGTTTCCTCTTTGACATTTCTTGCTTAGACCAGAACTTTCATTGCCTGGATTTAAATATTATATTCTATGTCTTTCAGCATTGTTTCGATTTTTCTATAAATGTTTAGCTTAGAATTTATTTGTATCTACGCTATGTAATCTATTTTAATGTGAATAATCTTATGACATTACATTATAGAAAAATTTTTGTAGAGCAAATGTGTGCTCTTTAATCACATTTTACATACAAGTAAGTAAATGTAGTTACTCTGTTAAAATGTGTACATACCTGGTCTTCAAATGAACACAATTTTCATCATACAGTTATTTATTAAGTAGCATGTGAAACTATCAGTAATGTTATCTACCAGTCTCACTGCTATAGATTTTAGTAATAACAGCTGCTTGAATAAATCCCAGTTCCTAAAAAAATAACTTTTTGTGATGTAATATAATAGTAATGAGTAATGCTACTTATGTCTGTCAGGAATGATGAAGTAACACGGTGAAAACTCTGAGACCTGGGAGGGAAAATGGATGGGGGTGTGGAGAAGAGGGGAACCTGATCTGGTATTGGGTGAAGAAAAAGGACTGAAGCCCTGAGGGCCAGCAGAAAGAATGGAAACAGGCAACCTTTGGAGGTAGGAGGTTGGACCCTCTAGAATTCACCAGCGATCTTAGAGGTAAGAAACTCTCATGACTCAAAGTGAGGAACCTTAGATAAAATGCCCAACAGTAGGGAGAGGGAATTTATAGAGCCATACTCCAACAAGAAGACAGGACATCAAGTGAGAGGGGGGTTGTATTCCACAGTCAAAAAAGACTCATAATTGTTCCTGTCTGAAAGAACTGCAGGAATAGAAATGGAGAAGAGACTGAGGAAAACGAGATCCAATGATAGGCCCAAAGTTGGATCCAGCTGAAAGGGTGGTCCCAAGAGCTGACACTATCACTGAGACTATGGAGAGCTCACAAAAATGAATCTATCATGACTGCCTTCTAGAAAACTTAACAAGCAGCTGAAGGAGTCAGATGCAAATATTTGCACCCAACCAATGGGGAGAAGCTGCTGAAGCGAAAGGATGGAAGGAGCTGACGAGGAGGGCAAACTTGTAGGAAGAACAGCAGTCTCAATTAACCTGGAACCCTGAGATCTCTTAAACACTGGACCACCAACCAGGCTGCATTCACCAGCTGATATGAGTCCCCCAACACTTATACAGCAGAGGACTGCAAGGTCTGTGTTCAATCAGAGATGATGTATTTAACTCTCAAGAGACTGGAGGCTACAGGGAGTTTAGAGGTCTGGTTGTGTGGGGGTGCAGGGATGGGGACATCCTGCTAGAGACAAGGTGTGGAGAGAAGCTATGGGTTGAGGAACAGTCAGAGCATAGAACAGGGTGGGAGGGGGTTAATTTGGAGTGTAAATAAATAAATAAATAAATAAAATATTTTTTTAACTGCAACCCTATAGGTGGAACAACATTATGAACTAACCAGTACCCGGAGCTCTTGTCTCTAGCTGCATATGTATCAGAAGATGGCCTAGTCGGCCATCACTGGAAAGAGAGGCCCATTGGACACCCAAACTTTATATGTCCCAGTACAGGGGCCAAAAAGTGGGAGTAGTAAAAGTCCAAAATAATTTTGGAAAATGCTGTCTGTTCACACTAAAGCACATTGTTAAAACAGAAAACGATTTGCCTTCCTGGAGAATTGTGTTTATACCAACAATGTCTCTGTATTAAATTACTGTATCAGTACGGTGTGATCCAATCCACCTCACTTCACACTTTCAACTGAGTTAGTGATGCTGTCACATGTGGCTAGACTTGCTCTTTTTACAAAAGATTTAGCTTTGTGCATTCTTAACCAAGCGCCAAATTAATGCTGAATTTGGCTTCTACAAATTACTGAAGTAATCTAATTTGTCTTTCTCATTGGTCCATTTGACTTTGAAAAAATACTATTAATTGCTAGCAAAATTTTAATTGCCATGGAGAAGTTCAATTTGAAAATCTTGAACTATAAAAATAAATGGAACAAAGACATTAATTTAAAAGCAAAAGCACTGAAATTTGTAGAGGAAAACACTAAGTTGGCCCTTTCACACATTTGGGCAAGCACAAACTTTAGGTTAAAATATTAACAGCTGAGGACTTAACCTCAAGTATTGACACATAGTACTATATGGAAAGAAACCTTTTTTGGCAAAAAATTATATCATGAACTTTTTTCAAGATAGATTAGTACATAAAATATAGTCTATGCTGTTCTAAGTGTATAAAAGTTCACTGAGTTGTATAGACTTTAGGTCAGATTTATTTTGGTGTGATGCTTTAATTTCTTTGCAAGTTTTTTATAGTAAACTTCATGAAAAAATAATGAAAACAATTATGGCAACTATAATAATGTAGGCCCAAGATATTATTTCATACATATTCATTCTATCAGGGCTAAAGGTATTAGCAATAAAATAATCATGTGATAGGTAAGTAATGTTTATTGATTATTTTTATATTCCAAATATATTTACAGCTTTAATTGTATGACAGAATGATTTGAAAAAGGGAGATGTGCTTTATCAATGTATGTGTAAGAAAAGTAAGATAAATATATCCTAAAACACACTTGTCTAAATAGCATATAATAATGTCTTGTCTTAGTTAGATTTTTACTGCTGTGAACAGACATGCTGACCAAGGCAAGTCTTATAAAGAACAACATTTAATTGGGGCGGGCTTACAAGTTCAGTCCATTATCATCAAGGCAGGAACATAGCAGCATCCAAGCAGACATGGTACAGGAGAAGCTAAGAGTTTTACATCTTTATCTGAAAGCTGGTAGCAGGGTACTGACTTACAGGTAGTTAGGATGAGGGTCTTAAAGCACACACTCACAGTGACACACCTACTCCAAAAAGGCCACACCCACTAAATAAAATAAAACCAATAGTTGTAGCAACAGTCTCAACAATGTTAAAAGTCCAAAGTTTAAAGTCTCATCTGAGATTCATTCAATCACTTAACTGTAATCCCCAAATCAAGACAGGAAACCAGCTGGGCAAAATCCAAACTTTGCATCTCCATGTCTGATGTCAAAGGAGTCTTCAGATCTCCTTACTTTTTCATCTTGTTTGACTACAACAACTTTCTCCTGGGCTGGTTCTACTCACTGCAGCTTTTCTCATTAGATTTAGATAAACCACAGCTCTGGCATATTGAACATCTTGGAGTCTCCAAGGCAACTTCAATGTTACAGCTTTGTGGTTCAATGTCTAGGATCCACACTTGATTTTCTGGACTCCTCCAAAGGGTTCACATCACTTCTTCAGCACTGAGTTTGAGCTCATCATAGTCAGTTGTTCTCAGCATTTTGATCACTTGAGAATTCCTGTAATGACTTCTACCTACTATAAAAAGAAATACTTTTGATGAAGGGTGTGTGGATAAAAGCATAGGTATTTAAAATGTTGTTGGCAATTATATTATTTTAGAAAAATGGCAGAGTGTGTTTTTCTCTAGAGTTCATGACCACAGCAACAACAGGTATTTGGTCAGTCTTATAGTACCAGGCATGTACTCCTCACTAATGAGATGGGTCAACAGTTCAATCAAAATTCAATGCTGTTTGTTACCTCAAAGACATTGATCTGGGTCATAGGTATCATTGATGAGGACTATGAAATACTTCTCTCTCTTAGAAGCTTGCATATCACCTTGCAAATGGTACAAGAGTACTCAGGGAAGAAAATTCCAGGTCAATTCTAACCAGATTTTTCTAAGTCTGAATGGTCTGGGTTGTTTTGTTTTGTTTTTGTAGTAGGGTTTTGTATGGAATTTCTGGGAGCCTATGAAGGACAAAGCCAGTAGCCTATCCTGTTTGGGGCAAATATTTTAGCTCAGTTACCAATAACTGAAAAAGATGCTTTCAGTGAATGACACTAAGATTAATAGATGGTATTAATCAGTTAATTGCATTAAGGATAAGCATTAATACACATATGTATATAGAGACATGTAGTAGTTTATACTGCATGTTTAAGTACATAAAGATGCTTATGTTTTTTCAAACACACTTACTGTTATTATACCCTTTGAAGAATCTTACATTTTATTTTTCATCATTCTGCTAAAAGCAACAGAAATTGCATATCTGTAATTTGTGATCCATCATGATTTTATAATTCTGAAAAAAAGATTAAATGTGACTTTCTAGTATGTATTAGCTAAATCTTTTATATACAAACTAAATAAATTGTCCTTTATTTTTACCTTAGTTATGTCAGAAAGGTAAAAATCTGGTCACCATCAGGAATTAATTAAGTTGACTTCTTTTATATGTGAAGCTTAAATTCTATTAAATTATAGAATTACAAGTGGAATTTATTTTTAAAAAAGCAGAATTTAGCTTTATATATGCAATCTAGTGGTAAAGTTGGTTGTTTTCATGTAAGGAAGTTACATCGGTAAAGATGTTGCATTCTTCAGGTGGGCAAACAACAAGCAAGCAAACAAACAAACAAACAAAAACAATAAAAAATAACTAGTTTTCTGATGTAGTATAAAAAAGGGAACAGTTCAAATTGTAGCCTTGGGCTATCAGGAATGTCACTTGGGAGTTGATCAAATACTATAACACAGTGTTGAGATGTCAAAAGGTGCTCTAACTGGAGTTCATGTTGAAGAGAAAAAGAATGAAATAAATGGGAGTATACAATGCTAGAGCAATGAAACTTTAATATTAAATATGAACATATGACAAGCAATCAATGTTAGCATGAAATACTAATATGCTTACAAATACAAAATTTTATTAATACAATTTCTATCTTCCTTCAATTTAACATACTTCAGATATGAAGACAATAGTTAAAAGGTGAGCAAATGGAACTGAAGGTTATTTCACAATAGTAACTATACTATGTAAATTTGGGTCTTGCATTTTGACCACTATCAAAAACAGATAATACAGAAATTCTCTGTTATCTGTAATAAATTGTCCAAAATAGCTCTACAAATCATATTCATGATTATTAAAATTATAAACTGTAATAAATCGTAGTCTCTGGTGTCCAAATACATCCAGATTTTAAATATGTGTTTTATAAAATTCCTAAGCATTTTATCATTTTATCCCATGTGTAAACTACATGGTATATAAAGTCCCCACTCAAAAGATATGCCCTTCTTAGAGAACGTCTGAAAATTAGCTGTATTAATTGAAAGCATCTGCCTTCAGTTTCAAACCAAACCCAGCATGTACTTGAAATCATAAACTAGGTCTTTTATAAGTGCCTGCTCAGAACCAAAGCTTCTATTCTGAGATGTTGCTGCTCCTAATATGTTTGCTTTGTCTTTTCTTTTGTTCCTAACAGAAGGCTGGAATGAGGATGGTCCCTCCCACTCAGGCAATAATACTTCCTGAGAACTCATGAAAATAGGTTCTGTGAGTGAGACATTGCTGTGTGCAATAACTGAGAAGGGAAATTCCTGTCATGGGTTTGTCTCCTTTTACTGATTAGAAACTCCTGTTTTATCATTATACATACGTAAATCATCTGCAGCTTTTCCTAAGTACCCGTAAACTCTCCATCAGTTTCTAATTCTCAAATCTTCCCAAAATACACAAAAATGTCACACCCTTTATATTTATTAAAATAGTGCCTCAAATTGGGAGCTACATAGATTTTAAAAATTATTTTTCAGTAATGGTAAAAACTGCATTGGTACAGAGATAGACAAGTCAATCAATAGAATAGGATTGAAGACCCAGAAATAGGCCCCCACACTTATGGACACTTGGTGTTTGTCAAAGAAGCCAAAAACATATAATACAAAAAAAAAAAAAAAAAGCATCGTCAATAAATGGTGCTGGTCTAAGTGGCAGTCTGTATGCA
The DNA here is from genome assembly GCF_000001635.26 of Mus musculus. NCBI lineage: Eukaryota > Metazoa > Chordata > Mammalia > Rodentia > Muridae > Mus > Mus musculus. The sequence goes on from NC_000067.6 coordinate 27,669,119, forward strand.
GAAAAATGAAAATAGATCCATATTTATTATCTTGCACAAACCTCAAGTCCAAGTGGATCAAGGACCTCAACATAAAAGCAGATACAGAGACTGTCCCACCCAGGGATCCATCCCATAAACAACCACCAAACCCAGACACCATTGCATATGCCAGCAAGATTTTGCTGACAGGACCCTGATATAGCTGTCTCTTGTAAGGCTATGATTATGTATTGCCTGGCGAATACAGAAGTGAATGCTCACAGTCATCTATTGGATGGAACACAGGATCCCTAATGAAGGAGCTAGAGAAAATACCCAAGGAGCTAAAGGAGTCTCCAACCCTATAGGTGGAACAACAATATGAATTAACCAGTACCTTCACCACCCCCACCACCCCAGAGGTTGTGTCTCTAGTTGCATATGTAGCAGAGGATGGCCTAGTCAGCCATCAATGGATGAGAGGCCCTTGCTCTTGCAAAGATTATATGGCCCAGTAGAGGGGAATGCCAGGGCTAGAAAGCAGGAGTGGGTGGGTGGGCTAGCAAGGCAGGGGAGTGTATAGGGAACTTTCAGGGTAGTATTTGAAATGTAAATGGATAAAATATATAATAAAAAATAAAAGTAGATACACTGAAACAAGTAGAAGACAAAAAATTTTAAGTAAACCTAAAATGTTCATTAAAAATTATGTACTTTAAAATTTTAAGATTAAAACTTATTTAAATTTTACTTAATTAAAAATTTAGTAAAATTATAAAGATGTAGTTTATAATTCTTTATTTAAAGGCCAGTTTCTAACTGTGTGTTTTGGTATGTCCCTGTAATCTAGCACTAAGTAATCGAGGTAAGAGGATCAGGAGTTCAAGTCTAGGCTTGGCTCGATAGACAGTTAGAAACGACGTAAGGACTCTGTCTCAAAAAAATGAACAAACAGACAACAAAAGCCAACAAAGAACCCATATCTGGCACGGTTAAAGACAACCAAGACTCTGTCTAGGTAGTAAATAAATAATAGCCCTGGAACCTAATACTATTTTTCAGTTAAATAGAAATAGTATTGAAATGAATCTTTTTTTTTTCTTTTTTATTAGGTATTTTCCTCATTTACATTTCCAATGCAATCCCAAAAGTCCCCCATACCCTCACCCCCACTCCCTTGCCCACCCACTTCCACTTCTTGGTCCTGGCGTTCCCCTGTACTGGGGCATATAAAGTTTGTGTGTCCAATGGGCCTCTCTTTCCAGTGATGGCCGACTAGGCCATCTTTTGATACATATGCAGCTAGATTCAAATCTTAATATATATATATATATATATATATATATATATATATATATATATATATATGACTTCTTTTGTTTTTTGTTTTTTGTTTTTCGTGTTTTTCAAGACAGGATTTCTCTGTATAGCCATGGCTGTCCTGGAACTCACTTTTTAGACTAGGCTGGCCTCAAATTCAGAAATCCGCCTGCCTCTGCCTCCCGAGTGTTGGGATTAAAGGCTCTGACTTCCTTTCTTAAATCTTTTCAGAGAATCTTCTTCTTGGAGCAAATGACTATTGTTATAGAGATGCTCAACTGGCCAAAATGCAAATAGTATGAAATAGGATTTATATATCCCAAACATCACCCTGAGGCATAGAAATTTATTGAATAACTGGGGGTGGAGAGATTGTAAGGTCATAGAAAACTCCAAGTAAACAGTGCTTTACAGACACAATAGTGCAATTACACATATGAACTCATAGTGATTGTGACAGTACGCATAAGACTTCCAGAATTTGTATTCAGGCAAAATCACAGCAAGGGGCTGAGTGCACGGGGCAGGTCCCACCACTAGCTGAAGACCTACGGGCATTTGATAGTGATTGGTTGGGAGTGGAAGACAGGGCACCACAAATTGGACTTGAAATTAAGAAGAAGAATGAATAAGAGGGGAAAAAGTAAGAGGAGGAGAAGGTGGAAAAGGCAAAAAAAAAGGAGAATTTTCAACAAGTCCTCAAGCTTGGAGGGATATGAAGGTGAGAAAGGATCTGGGAGGAGTTGGATGTAAACAATGTCATAGCATACCAAGTGGAATTCTTAAACAATTAATAAAATGCTATTTGTTTGTGTGTTTGTTTATTTATCTATTTAATATATTTATTTATCCTGCAAGGCTCCCAGGTGTTTACTAAATAAATGTATGCTGTCTAAAGGGAAAAATGGAACAAGCTTCAGCAGCATGTTTACATTATAATTTTCTTATTGTGTTAATTTTCCTTTGCTTATATCTTGGGATAATCAACTTTTCTTCCTAGAAATTTTTCCTACAATTACAAAAATATTCAAGATATATTTATTTTTAATAAACATTTTCTTATAAACTTCTAATATCTATAGAGATTTAAATAAATATACTTATGTTCTTACTTTCTATGGTGGCTAGCTCTGTCAATTTGACACTACAAGTGACAACTTGTCATTTCACAACAACTTGTGAAAGGCATGTTAATGGGGGATTATCTTTCTAAATTGGATTTGCTTGTGGACATGCGTGTGGGTGATTTTCTTAATTATGTTAATTGAGGAAAGACCATCCCTTCTCTGCAGTATTCCCTAGTCGGGTTTTCTGAACTGTACAAAGGTAGATACATGGGTCTGAGCAGAACCAGTAAGCAGGCAAGCATGTATGAATTCATTTGCTCAGCTCTTCACTGTAGATTGATTTATAGCTGTTTGAAGTTCTTTCTTTGACTTGGATACAAGGATTGACTGCAACCTGCAACTATAGTCTAAAACATCCCATTTTTCCTTCAAGTTCCTTTTATCACAGCTACAGAAATAAAATATAGCACCCTGAAATTTCTATTTGAAAGAGATTAAATTCTCCAAAATATAATACAGTTATGTTAAATGACAGTTTTCTATTTCTAATGCTGTTTTTTTTCAGTAACTGAATGAGGTATTTATTACTACATTTTTGGGAATAGCCCTCTCAAATAATGATTTCCTCAATAATACTCATATTTTTGTTCTACAAAGTTGCAGTTATTTTCACCTAAATTTTTTAAAAAATGTATTTAGACAACTGGAATTTTGTTGTCATCATTATAGAGAAAAATATTTTATGTAACAAGAATAGGACTTAATTTAACTTTTTAGCCCACTGAAGCAATAGTGCCTGAGTTGAGTGACATTATATTTACTGTATAGTTATCCTGTACATAGCAGGCGCAAGCTAAATTTGATTTAAGAGACTCATTTTACTTTTTTGTGAGTATTTCATAAAAGAGTGATTTAATGAAATAGAAAAGAAAAAGTACTAATAAATGAAGGTTTCCCTCTAAAAACTAAACACACTGCCTTGACACGTGTTAACTTTCCTGGAGCCATTCTTTCCCTAAGGACGATCATGAGGAATGTACTCTATCTCTAGACAAAAGAGAGACCATGCTTCTCTTGAATTCTGTCTCTTTTTTAACTTATTTCTCATTCTTTTAACTTTGGAAACTGAGCCTGGTCTGATGTTGCATTTTATTTATTTTAGTTTATGCCAAAAGGGACATATATATCCCCTGGCAAAGTTTTCTAAGACCAAATAGTGTAGCAAAAATGTGTGAGGTCTCCTTTATACTTTTGAATTCTCCAGGAATTAGGCCTTTTCTTCCCCACAGCAAAGTCCACCTCACAGTTTTCTGCCTTTTCCTTTCTGAGGGGTAGGCTTTCTTCTTATTAAAGTGCAACTATGCTGACACCCCCATTTGACCTTTGACTCAAGTAATGTCCACAGACTCTATCTTGTCTTGTTTTTACCAGGTACTAGCTAAAACAAACCAGAAATATCCAAGATGTGAAATAGAATCCGAAACAGATAAGTTTACATTCTGTCTTTTCACTCAGATTTCACAATTTTATTTATATTTAGACTCTGAGGAACCCTTAGGTTTTATCAGCTCATCTATGCATATATGAGTTTGACATATTGAAGTTTTTAAGTATGAGATTAATCTAATTAATATCTAAACGCACAATACTAGAGATAGAAATGCTGATTGTTTAGATTGTTGCAATTTGTCACTATTATAGAAAAATTTTAAAGTATTATCCTCCCTTTCTAATTTGTGTTATATTAATATTTTTAATAATCTCTTTTAATAATCTCTTCTTTGTTCTTCTTAAGGAAGAACAAAGGCATTAAAAGCCTGTGCAGATTTTGATGGCTCATAAAAACAGTACTAAGACCACTGGGTGTACTAACGTGTACTTAAATTTCATATGACTTAGAGGAAAGAGACATGGAGTCATTAAACTAATTACTGTTGTCTTTAGATATTTTCTTTATATTGAGTTGTCTTAATTAGCCAAAATATTGCTAGTTTATGCTGCTTTTGTTACTCTATTCATCTATAACTTTGAAAAAATGACATCATCCATAATAATGGGCTGCTAATAATATTAAATTCGTTGTTTTGTATAGCATACACAAGCTGAATGATCAAGTTATAACTCTTTAGTGATTGTCTAGTGACATTTCTATTCCTTTGAAGAGACACAATGACCAAGGCTATTATAAAAAAGCATTTAATTGAGGGCCTTGTGCATAGTGTCAGAGGGAGAATCCATGAAAATCAAGGAAGGAAACATGGTAACATACAGCCTGGAATGGTGCTGAATCAGTGGCTATGGACTTATGTTCTGACCATGCCTGGTGTGGGCTATTTAAATCTCACAGGCAATCTCTTTCCATGAGATGCCTCTTCTGACAAGAGCACACCTCATATTCCTTGCCAAAACAGTTCCATCAACTAGGAAATAAACATTCAAATATATGAATTTATGGAGAGAGCTTTCATTTAAATCACCAAAGTGATTAATGTAAAAGTTTTTAAACTGGTAGATACTCATTTGCTATGATGCATAAGCATAAACTTACCACCAGTAAATATGTCTATCTTATGTTTTCTCAGCAAATGACACCAAATAAACAGCAGAAGAAGGCTGAAGAGGCAAGCAAGTGTCCAAATATAGGCAACTTTATTGTCAGTAACATCTTGATCTGGGCTAATTTATGCTAACAAAGAATCTTAGTGTTGTTGAAGTAATGTTCTATGCCTTTTAACATAATTATGGAAGAGATTAGTTTGAAGCGAGCATCCAAGTGATCTGCTAAAGACTGAGGGATGCTGCCTATAAAGTGAAGGATGAATTCTAAGATTTTTTTCACCTTGCCCCTCCAACCCCATCCTCCCTTTTGTACACTGGACTCTAATCCTGGGTGATTACCCCTAAGGAAGAAATAGTGATCATTGTTGTTAATATTCTGTGATGGCTAAACCTAGGAGCTAATGTAGAGAGTAGGGAGCTGAGATTAAGAATTGCACTTCTCAGGTTTGTAGGATAGTTTCTTCCACCTAAACTCCATTATGGCTGCTGATTCCTGCTTTTACTGACAACCTAATGTCTAACCTTCTTCAGTAAGGGACAGTTGCTGCCAATGGATTTCTCTGCTTGGAATTCTCTTCCTGGAATATTTCACATTTTTTCCTTTCACTATTCTCTATTAACATTTATATTAGGGGAGTTTTGTGTGATTTTTTATATGAGACTCCTGGTTTAGCAATACTCATATCTTTGGTGTTGTATGACAGCACAAAGAACAAGCTTGTCCTTTAATCTCAGCACTTGGGAGGCAGAGGCAGGTGGATTTCTGAGTTCAAGGCCAGCCTGGTCTACAAAATGAGTTCCAGGACAGTCAGTGCAATATAGAGAAACCCTGTCTCGAAAAACAAACAAACAAACAAACAAAACAAAACAAAACAAAACAAAAATACAACCTTGTCTTTATTCTTTTCTTCTGTATTTCCTTCCCAGATTCTATACATAAGATTGGAGGATACCTTTACATTATGGATGATTGATCATTACAGAGAAAGAACCAGAAAGCAGGGTGGAGGATGATAAAAAGTTCATAAAAGCAGAGCTTCCGAATTGAAATGTTTGCACACAATTATTAACAACAGAACTATGGTAAACAGTATGACTGTACTGCCTGTGAAGCTGTTAAGTAGAAATAACCGTATCAACATACAGGGATGGTCTTTGTAAAGCCTCTGTAATAGTATTTTAAACATGAACACTATAATGCATTTATTATATAAATGAATTGTAAGGCTACAGAAAGAAGCCACAATGAGGCAAAATATTAGAAGTTCTTAATGTAAATTTTAGTGGTTATCTAAAGAAAATAAAGAGCCCTACAAAAGTTTAATTAAGAAGCTAAAATGGATAATGCAAAAAAAAGTTAAAAAAAAGAAGCTAAAATGTGTTAAGCAATATTTATATTAATTCTTTGATGAAACATATTAATTCTTCTAACTCATCCTAAAGGATCCCATTCCACCATTGTATTCACTCAACTTTATGTTGGGATTTCTTCAGTTTTACTCACTTGTGAGTGATGATTTAAGAGATTTTAACAAAGAATTATCCAGGGTTGTATCTGTATGTAGAAGAGTACTAGAGATCAAAAATTGAGATGAGAAATGATGTTAAGTGTATTCATATAACAGTGTATATCATGTGACAGTTGACTATGCATGTCATATAGAAAGATGAAGGCAACAATTAGTCTGATGCCACTGCACAAATTCAAATCCTGGCACAACATACATGGAATGGGGGATTTGACAAAGTGAATAAGTACTTTGGGTTTTTGAAGACATAATAAAGCCAAAGACACTTCCAGATAAAACAAATTTTCAGCTATTTTTAATATTTAGAAATTCAAATATACATTTTTTCAAAAGGCTGATATAATCATGGAAGTATTAGAGAGAAAATAATTAAAACAAAACAAATTATAAATATAGTATATTCAACCTTGAAAATATAAAGAAGCACAATATGTAGAGTAAAAGTTTTATGAATACAGGAGAAAACAACTACTGTTTCATTTTTGTATAAATTGTAGTGATTATGTATTAAATTGATTTTTTTTTATAATCGCAATTATACACACACACACACACACACACACACACACACACACACATATAAAATGTTCCTGTATAGCAGAAAAATCATGTTTGGAATATAAAATTTTGATAATACAGGTAAAAGTTAAAAGATCAATTAATTTTAATGATTTTTCTCCATATAAGATAAAATCAAAACAAAGTTTTACATAAAGATATATTTCAAAATATCAATGTTTACACTTAATATCCCAATCTCTATGTAGTAGTGTTATAGAACACTACAATAGTCATTAAGGTATACAATACCTCTGAACACTCTATTGTTTTTATTTAAATTAAGGGTTTGACATTTTCCCAGGTTATAACTCTACAAAAGAACCCTTGCGCAGATTTTTACATTAAATGGTTATAGTAGCAGGCCATGATTTTTTAATAATTATGTTTAAAAATTTGTCAAGGTACAGAATGTATGTAGAACAATATGTTACATATATACATGTGGGAAGCCACCCTCACATTTGCCATTATAAGATGGCGCTGACAGCTGTGTTCTAAGTAGTAAACATAATCTGCACACGTGCAGGGGCAGTTTTCCCGCCACGTGTTCTGCCTTTCTCGTGATGACAACTGAGCCAATGGGCTGCAGCCAATCAGGGAGTGACACGTCCTAGGCAGAGGATAATTCTCCTTAAAAGGGACGGGGTTTTGCCATTCTCTCTCTTGCTTTCTTGTTCTTGTTCTTGCTTTCTTGCTCTCTCTTGCTCTTGCTCTCTTGCACTCTTGCACTCTTGCACTCTTGCTCTCTTGCTCTCTTGCTCTCTGGCTCCTGAAGATGTAAGCAATAAAGCTTTTGCCGCAGAAGATTCCGGTTTGTTGCGTCTTTCCTGGCCGGTCGCGAACGCGTGTAAGATATACATATATGTGTTTATACATATGTAGTTATGTGTGCACATGTGTGTTATAAATACCTGAAAATAATGTAAGAAATATAAGATCTCTACAGTGAAAACTTTCAGACACTGAACAAAGAAGCTAAGTCGTAAATGTAAATTTTACTCTCCAGGTGTAATTGTTGTATTTCAGGCTTATTGGTGAAAGCACACCCTTTTGTATTCCTTCTGAACTCAGGTTGGTTCACCTGAGGTGTTATGGCTCAAACTCCCCTCCACGCTTACTGATTCAGTTTGGCTTCTCTCAGCTTCTCTGCATGAAAAGACTGAACTGCTTTGAACTGAAAAGACCTCAACCACCCTCAACCCATCTCTCTCCTTGCACTACACATTTTCATTGGTTATTTTCTTTATTTACATTTCATATGTTAACCCCTTTCCTGGTTTCCCCTCCAGAAACCCTATATCCCATGCCCCCTCCCCCTGCTTTTATGAGTGTGCTCCCTAACCCACCCACCCACTCCCACCTCCCTGCTCTGACATTCCCCTACACTGGGGCGTTGAACCTTCATACGACCAAGGGTCTCCTATACCATTGATGCTGGAAAAGGCCATCCTCTGCTACATATGTGGCTGGAGCCATGGTTCCCTCCATGTGTACTCTTCGGTTGGTAGTTTAGTTCCCGAAGCTCTGGGGGCTCTGATTGGTTGATATTGTTCTTCCTATGGGATTGCAAACCCTTTAAGCACCTTCACTCCTTTCTCTAACTCCCCCGTTGGGGTACCAGTAGTTGGCTGCAAGAAGTAGTGACTCTTTCATGTATGTTCTCCTGAGAGTTGGGCTTATCTTATATCTGACTCATTCTGTCAAATTTTTCTCTGATCGTCCCATTGTTACTTTTAAACATGACAGCTTCTTTCTACAAACTAATTTTACCTCCCCTCTTTGACAATAAAGATGTCTACTAAGGGCATGCCTGTACTCCTTTAAGATGACAGAGACCTAGATCTTCTTTTGATGTTAGCACTTGCCAGAGCAGCTATATTGCTAGATTAAAATTCCTATATACTAAGAAAAACTCCAGAAGACTAGAAGAAAGATATATACCATATTGTTACAAGGAAAACAAATAATGTGAAAATGACTATTTTATCCAATATAACCAATGCAACTGCATTAAATATTCCAGCGGCTAGGATCACTAGCAAAATTCCAATTTTGTATTTAACCACTTCTCAGTATTGAATTAAAATGGAAAATGAGTTTTGAATTTTTTAAATGAAACTCAGTAGCTTTTAACCTTCATGTGATTTCCTAATTTCACATCTCCTATAAAGAAAGCTTATACTAAATCATGATGCACAAAACCAGAGCAATGAGAAATGATAGTTTATTATCATATTATCTAGATGTATAAATTTGAGGCTATTGAAATAAATATGGAAATACTACTTCCCCAAACTTATCATTCCACATATAAACAAATAATGCAGCAGACAATGCTTTTAATTTTCTTATATATTTTATATAACATACAGATTGATAGCATCAATATTAAACTGTTAGCAATCTAACTAATTGATTGTATTATTTAAGATGCAAGATTCTTAATTAAAATTTATATAAATATTGGCACAAATGTTTTTATTTGCATTTCATGTAAAAATAATATTAACATTATTTAATTCTGATAAATAAAGAATTTATTATTTTATTAAAAAGCACTAGTCTGAGCCTGATCTGCCTTCTTATAAATGAATGCAAATTTCAAAGAAATTAAAAATAATTTTAAAGCCATTATTCAAAGACAGGGAAAATGATAACACTATTTATATAGAGCTACTATAGTGCGGTAAAGTTTTTTTTTTTTTTTTCATGGATCCAGTATTTATAATGATGTGTATGTTAAACAATAAACAAAAACTATAAATAATGTGCCTCGATTTGTAGATATCAACAAGTCTTTAAATAAAAGCTTAGTAAACTTGACTATTGTTTGAGAGACAAGACTGAAATTACTTGTATGTTCCATACTTGGTTTCACAAATTATAGAATATTCATTCCCATTATAGATGAGTTAGAAATAATCTTATACTATGAAAAGTAGTAAACTGTCATATTATATATGAATACATAAATCTATGTAAATTAGGACCAACTAATTACCTCTAAATTGTTAGTGGCATTTAAAAGACATTATATTGGCCATACTTATAGAAAAACTTAGAGTAGTCCACCACCACATGTAATCCTCATACCAGCAAATTTAACTGCACTTGGAAGACTGTGCCTGATGTAAACTCACACTTGTAGGGTTAATGGTCTTGTGTCTGCTTCTCCATAGTGGGGAGGCAGGACTTGGGAGTTTTTTCTGGGCTTTCCCCAGAGAGTCAGTGTTGGGCTTTGGAGAAGCCCTAGGACACTGTTCCAGGTTGGGGGGAAACAGTCTGAGGCGCCTGGGATAGCTGGAGCTGGCTTGGACAGTCCCCAGGCCTTCAGGGGTTGGGGAGGAGCTGGGCTGTCAGGTTCTCAGGTTCTAGGCATCCAGGTGCTGCTGGGAGCCACCGAGGAGCTGAGAATGGAGTTGGGGCAGGCTGGATCTGGCCTGGGGTGAGAGGGGAAAGAAGGGAGCTCCAACTGGATACCCCAAGTATGAGTCCTTGACTTCTTGGTTAGGGCTTGAGCTTGGTCCTGGATGGGAGCTCAGAGAGGCCTTCTATAGGAGGTTAGGCAGCAGCTCTTTAGGTGAAAGCCTTCCCCATTGCTCCCCATGGCAGATTCTGATGAAAAGAGGCAGTCCATGGTTGTAAGGCATTTATTTATTATCATGGTTGAAAGTGGATGAGTAAAATCATACCCTGCTTCTCAGGGCAGGCCCGAGGTTAAATACCTTTTGTAGGGAGGATTGTCTGGAAAGGAGAGTTTATTGGCTAAGTCTTCCAGGCCTTTAGGTACCTCATTAAAATGGAGATCTGTTTTGAGGCTTCCTTTCACAGTCCTACACAGACTAATTGTAATTTCTTCTGCTTCCAAGTTCCAATCTACTCCCAATTCTCATCCCCAACTCTGTAGCAGGAATATTGGTTTTGTCTCCCCTGACCCCAACACCTCCAGATCCAATCATCAGATTCTCATCCTTAGCTCAGCAAAGGAAGACCTGAGGCTGCCTTCCCTGCTCCTGCTCCTGTCTCCTGTGGATTCCCTTGATCTTCTACCCCCACCCCATTGCTTCTTTTTCCCAACACTACCCTAAGCATCCTTACTCCCACCTGTTAAGGCAAGGGTGGCTGGCTCACCCTGGGCAACAGGTAGACTGAAGGCCAGCCTGCATCATTGCTCAAGCTCCTGAGATAAGATGCCCTAATTCTCATCTGCAGCTCTGTTACAGGAATATTGTTGCCTTCTCCATTTCCTCCCTGGTTCTATCCCCAATGAACCATAAAGATCTCCTCCTTGACCTTTCCTCCAGAAACTCATCCCAGTATCCCACCTTCTAAAATCTGCAAGCATTTACTGGGAGTACATGGGGTGAGCAGGACACAAAACACTGCCATATTCAGCAGACACCCCCTACTAACTGAAGTTCCTTGTTACCACAGGAGCTGAGCAGGAAGACAGTCAGCACCTAGCTGTCACAAGGTATAAAATTCCTGAAAGGAAACAATAAGCAAAACACAAAACACTTACTCAAGAAAGACAACTCAGAAACCAGAAACATTCTATTGTCAGTCCAAATCCAGAGGCCTATACCTAAGTTTAAAGTTATGAATGATAACAGCCCAGGCAATATTTCCTCACTAGAACTCACTAGTTATTCAGCCTTAGTAGACCTTGAGTAGTCCAACGTAGCTGAAGCACAAGTAAAAGATCTTAAAACCATCAGTATGAAAATCATAGAGTTTCTGAAAGAGTAAATTAATAAACACCTTTTTTAAATCCAGGAATAAGTCCATTAAAGAAAACCAGGAATACAGAAATAAAGAATTGGGAAAAAATGAATATATCCCTTAAAGAAATCCATGAAAACACAAACTGAAGGACGAGCCTTCTTCCATCTTAGGCTGAAAATCTATTTTATAGTAAAGACAAGCTAGGTTCATCCCTGTTTATAATTAAACATCTGATTAATTAAAGATTGTGTTTTGCTCCATCTGTAACCTTAAAAACAAATAGTTCTGTACTGATAGCTTTAGCGGGGGCAATCACGACTTTGTTTTAAAAGTTGATTATGACAACTTTGCAACCATACCTTTGTTTTAAAAGGTGATGCAACTACCGTGTTAAGACAACTTCTAGTCCTAGTTGTGCCTACCTTGACACTACGTATTTGTTTCAGGAGGTCATAGGGACTAATTTGTTATAGTTATGGTTGGCTTCTATAACTCAACTATTTTTCCCACCAAATCTCTTCATTGGAAAACCCATACCCCTAAAGTGTAAAACCTTTTTTTCTCCTCACTTCTAATCCTGATCTTTTGAATTCTGCCTTATTGGGAGGCAGTCCATGAACCCAAATAAAAGAAGATTGTTTTAGTTCATTGTTTTAATTAACTTAACCATGATGGCTTGATTCAATGATCTTTCACCTTCCATCTTTAGGATTAGTGAAACAAGCAGTAGACAGAAAAGAACAAACCTGTTCCAGACCTAAAAACTGAAAATAGAATTAATGAAGAAAATTCAAACTAAGGGAATTCTGGAAATTGAAAATTTAGGAATTTGAGCAGGAAATACAAAAGGAAGCTTCACAAAGAAAATACAAGTGATAGCATAAAGAATCTCAGGCACTGAAGATATGATAGAAAAATTCATTACATTGGTCAAAGAAAATGTTAAATTCAAAACCTCCTGAAACAATATACCAAGGAAAGCTATAAGAAAATCAAATCCAAGAACAATAGGAAGAGAAAAAGGAAAATAATAGAATGTGATAGGACTCTGACCACCACATTAAACTTACATATAGCCTTCTGCCTATATAATATAGCTTTAAGCTTAAAATATTTACAGTAGTCCTGAGTGTGAGAACAACTGGGTCTCTGATTCCTGTGCCTATTCTTGGGACTCTTTTCCTCCTGTTGGTTTACTGTATCCAACTTTGATATGATGGGTTTTGCTTCATCTTATATCTTATTTTTATCTTACTTAGATGTCATCTCTTAGAATCTTGTCTATTTTAACTGGAGACAAAGCGTGTGGATTGAGAGAGTAGAGGACATGTAGAGGAGTAGAAATGAACCAAAGGAGGGGAAACTACATAAGCAATATAATGTACACAAAAAGATTCAACTTTCAATGAAAGGTCAAAATGAAAACAAAAGAAGAAAGAAAGCTAAGACTAACTGATTCTAGGTCTTGAGGCTTCATCTGTGAATGCATGTGATATGATGGCTATTCAGTGTGATTGGTGATATATTGGCATTGGAGAACCAATACTCGTCCCCTTGCAGCAACCATTTTAATTTAATTCAAAACCTAAACCAAATCACAGAGCTTAGATTTTCTTTCCCAGGGAAAGATGGAGTGTTTTCCTAGTATCTCCTCAGCCCTTGCCATAAACATCCTTAAAATAAATGACACTGTAAAATCTTATCTTCTGTTTGGAAACCAAGATATTCAGTATTTCCAGGAAATGTTTCAAATAGTTTGTTTCCTACAAAACACAACAATACTTTAGAAAACGGTTTTCAGTAAAAAGAAATGTTACAGCAACAAATAGGAGTAATTTTTTTTTTCTTTTGGTTCAAATAACAGAAAATTTCCAGGTCTCCTGACATCAAGATTTTTTTAATTTAAATATTTTCTGAATAATCTACTAAATAAATGAAGATGGACTTTCCAACTAATACATAATCATAATGCCTCCTTATGTATTATGGATTTGGATGGCCTCTGTTCATAGGACTTCCAGGTTCCTCACAATCATTGATTTCTAAACATATTTTCTGTAAAAGTTTATAATTTTCTATCCACTCTTCGTTCTTTCCATGGCATTCAATGTAATTAAACATACTTGTTCAACCTAGCTACTAACTAGGAAACTCTTCTTTTGTCCAACATAGACCATAAAATCATATAACATTACGTTTCAAGATCTCCAATGGAATTTGAAAACTTTAAAGTTTATGAAAAATTATATATTTCTAACAATAAAATTGTTTTAAAACATGTGTGATGCTCTGTGTTTGATATAAATTCAATCTCTCAGCTGTTTTATAGAATTTTGTTTATGCAGACCTGTAAATTCTTATACTTCCTTAGTCTTTACAGTAACTTTTTTCTTATAATTTCCTTTTAGTTCTGTTAAACTTGACTTACATAAATCCGTGCGTTTCTATATCTGACTGTTTGCAGGCAAAATATGAAATTGAAGTTAGTGACTATAATACATTGTGCATAGCTGCTCTGTATGGACAAAGAAATTAAAAGACTCATTTGGGGTTTTATTTTCTCTGATGTAAAGTTCATTGTGTTTGTTTTAAAGATGTTCATAATAGAAACTAAGAATTCTCATTTCATGACACCAGGGAATTTTAATAAGGTAAGGAAATAACTGGCATGTTTACATTTTAATCTAAAAGTCATCTGGCAGTAATAGAGGTTTCTTGTAGTATATTAAAATGCACTGAGAAGCAGGCCTGCAGAGACCACACCATATAGAGAATGAGCTGAACCATCTCATTACATTCAATTAGGAAAAGTTAGAAAGGTAAGCATAGCAAATGAGCCTGTGGAATATGCAAACAGCTCCAGGGGAAAGACAATGAATGAAAGGATTTCTAAATGACAAGCAAGCACTGGTGCTTTGGTAAAAGACTTGAATGGCAGTTCTCCTAGTCTTTAAATCATAACTAATTATATTACTTAAAAAAAAAGTATTAAAAAGAGGGTAAAAAGGATCTAAATTTCTCAAAACAAGATGAATGGTTGTTTTCACTCTGGGTATATGAAGAATCATGCCATTTCAGTTAATAAATTTTCTATGCATTTCCCAGTAAATCAGCCACATCTAGTTTTATTAATTTTAATAAAGATGATGTAGTAGTTTAGCATAGGAGAAAATATAAATAATAGACTCTGTCTCTTAAAATAGTTCACCTGATTATGCATTGTGTTCAATCTGACTAATGGATATTGATGTCTCTGTATTAATTGTTTACCACAACTAGTTTTCTGAAGTATGGACATTCTAGCATTTTCTGGGATGTTCTGTTTGCTTATGTCCCCCAAAATTCCAAAACATCATGTCTTTGCCTCTCTCTGTTGCAGTTGGAAAATATTCTAAAATGTGGACTTAGCAGAGAAAGTTAGACTTTATTTATTTCTGCAAATTATTTGACTTTTAGAATCACAACTATTATTTTGTTGCATTATTTCAAAACCGCATAAGACACATGTAGCTTGCCATCCTTTACTTACTACCAAATACCCAGTTTTATTCCATTGTAGTTGTTTCACAATATGTCTCCTGCATTGAAAAATGGCCCTTGCTTAATACATAGTTACTCCCATAGTTCATGCATTGTTTCTAGAATTTCTAGCTTTTTGATAACTTTTAATTGAATTAGTTAGATCCTTTCTTCCTGTTTGTTTGACTTCAATTGTTTCACAGTTTTAAAAATATCTTTCCAATATAATTCTTTACTCTTTTTCTTGAGAGCCACGAAGAATAGTCTTACATATACTGTGCACAGGCATTTCTTCATCTGTTGTTAATTATCTCGTTGAATGAACCATATTTACTACCTTGTTCATTAGCTCCCATTTAAAGTGTCCACGTAGATAAGTAAGATTGTTTGTTACAATACTTTGGAGACAAGCTCAGAAGGGTAGACTTGTCAGGACAATGTCTGAATTTTCTCAATTGCTCCATTGCAGCAATGTCTTTGGTTTTCTTTTTGTTTGTTTGAGTTTTAATTCTTCCCACAATTCCATTTTGTGTTTTCCTTGTTACCACTTAAACAATGGGTCTTAAATACTTAAACTGATTTTTTTTCTTAATCTAAAATATATCTATACAAACTCAATCTACCGGTGAAATGCTGGTCTATAACCCTTATCACATTCCCTGGAATGAACATGTTTTAGTGATTTTTTTTCCTAGCATCTAGTTTACTGTTTTAAGTATTGTTATATACATCATTTACAAATGTTTCATCAGGTCTATCAATTAAAGTTTCGCAATACAACAGGGTGTGTTACTTGTATTGATGAGGTTATGCTGAGTAGCTCAGTTATAAATGAAACTGAATCACTTTTTGAATAGTTGGATCATGTGTGAAATTTCTATTTAGATTTTTGAGGAACTTCCACACTGATTTCCACAGTGGCTTTAGTAGTTTGTATTCCCAACAGAAATGGATTACTATTTCCCTTTGTCATGTCTACGCCAGACTGCATTTTTCTTAGAAATTTTGACTGTGTTAAGAAAGAAATCTCAAAGTAGCAAAGTAACTTGCACTGTTTTTATGAAGAATCATTATGAATATGTTTGAATTAAAAACATTTATCAACTATTTGTCTTTCACCTAAAATAATAACTACCATGACAAGCAAAACTCACTGATGCACTAGTAATTCGATCATCATAATAATATCTAACTATTTTCTCATTGAAGATCTTCTTTAGAAGAAAGAACCCATACCCGACATCGTTATCCAGAAGAAAAGTCTGTGGCTAGACATGTCTTAAGCACTACTACTATTATTCTGGTAATGGAGCATAGGTTTAAATTGAGTCCTAATGACATCTCTCTATAGCCATTGATAGATGCATCAGTCATCCCTCTATAGAAAAGCATCCTTCTGCAGTGGATGACCCTTAATACAACTGGTCAAGGTACAAAAGATAAGTGACAGTGGGGTGCCCAACAGTAAGTGGGGTATCTAGGTCATAATAACTCCTCCAAGCTTAGAGATTATTGCAAAAGAGGAGGCGTAAGGATTGTAAGAAACTTGCAAAGAATAGTATTATCTGCTCAAAGCATGGAAATTGCATACACGAAGACACAGTGGTTGAAAGAGCATGAGGAACATCTGCAGATACTCAGGTCAGACAAATTTCAGAATAACCTATTGAAGTGGGCATTGAGTACCATCTGGACTGAGGATAAGTGGCATTTCATAGTAGCTGAGAGACAGAGAAATAGCCCTTGAAGAAGTAACTTCTATTAGTAGAGGTTTACACTCTCAAAAATAAACAGACAGCATTGGAGGATTCTGACATATATATATATATATATATATATATATATATATATATACATATACATATACATATATATATATGTATATATATATATGTGTATATATATATGTTATATATTATGACATATTATATATATAATCTATCTATCTAGATAGATAGATAGATAGATAGATAGATAGAGAGAGAATGAAAAGTTATTGGGCTTGGAATTGGGATAGATTTTGAGTGAGATAGAATGAAAGGATTAAATAGGACCTAAATAAAATGTACTAAATTTCTAAAGAATTAATAAAGAAATTAAGAACAGTGTTTCTAATTGAATTGCTAATTTGTTCACAGTGTACTTCCAATGTGAGAAATTATACTGTTCTGTTTTGCTTCTTGAATATCTTACTCTTTTAAATAGAAGAAATAATAAAATCCACATTTTTCTTTTGGATTCTTGAGAATTTATAGTTTTACTTTTCTTCTGGCACAACCTATTCTTTTCTTAGTGGTAAGTGCTTGGTATTTACCATACAGGCCTCTATGAGTAGAGTATTCAAATGAATAAAGCTTGTCCCTGAAATTTTCTGATGCCTAAGAACTAAATTTTTCTAGAAGCAACAATGGAATGTAGACTTTATAGTTAAGTGAACGCAAGGTTTGCTTTTCTTTATTTTCTTAAACTTTTTCACATTAGAATCATGTCCACTACTGTCTAGTAAGATTTTTCCATTTTTTTTCTTTTTTGTACAATAATCCTATATATGTTACTTGATGCTTATTATAAATAACAAAACAAAAACAAAACGACAATTTTTTTTTCTATTTTGGAAAACGTGGTATGTCATTCACCATTGGTCCCAGGCTTTGAATGCTTTCTCATGTTCTCCAATGTAGAACTATAACTATAAATCTAACAAAACCCAAACCACATCTGTTACATATCTAGAGAAACTCTCTGAATTCATTGTGGAATTTATGTTCTCCCTTTAAGCATGTCTTATTCAAAAAAAATTTAATGTGATACTTATTTATGAATAAATCAAAGAACTCTGGGCATCTCTTTATTGAATGATGTCTCCACTTTAACAGTTCTCTTTTATTTTTTTAATTTAAAAATGAATCAGAGAGAACAAAAGTCTCAATTTTAAGTGCAAGATGTAAAGGATCTATTGATCAGCTACATCTATTCAATTTAGATATATTTGATAGACTTCAAATATTATCTCACTCAAAGACAACTCCTAATGTAAGGTGCATGCATGTTTAGTTATTTCCATAATTGTCTTATTTAGGCTGTCTATTCCTGCACAAACATCATGACCAAGAAACACTTGGGGAGGAAAGGGTTTATTTGTCTTACACTTCCACACTGCTGTTCATCACCAAGGAAGTCAGGACTGGAACTCAAGCAGGTCAGGAAGCAGGAGCTGATGCAGAGGCCATGGAGGGATGTTCCTTACTGGCTTGCTTCCCCTGTCTTGCTCAGCCTGCTCTCTTATAGAACCCAAGACTGCCAGCCCAGAGATGGTCCCACCCACAGGGGACCTTTCCCCCTTGATCACTAATTGAGAAAATGCCTTACAGTTAGATCTCATGGAGTCATTTCCTCACCCGAAGCTCCTTTCTCTGTGATAACTCCAGCTGTGTCAAGTTGACACAAAATTAGCCAGTACAATAATTAAATTTGAATTATCTTGATATTACTTAGTATGATTTGGTAATCTCGAGTCAGTAAGGAAGGAAAGAATCTACACTGATGTGCTTCTCAAACTATTTCAGATAATATACTTGTGTAAAACACAGTCCTTTAATTACAATCAGATATATGTGTATATGTAAATATATTTGAAATATCAGCTGCTGGTATTAAGAAACTTTGGTTGTGATGTGAAGTTGTCATCCTAAATGAAATAGATAGGTTTATAATTCTGTAACATGCATATGTAGAGAGAGAGGACAATAAAGCTGTGCTACTCCCATAAAAGTTTGGGGGACTACAGTTTTACAGCTCAGAAACCTAGCTATTTTTTTTTTCACTTTAATATGTCTGTACCTATACATGGCTTACTCCTTTCAAAAATGGCAGGGTCACTCTGCCTTTGTAAACTCCAATTACTCAGAAACAATTTGAGTCTATGACCTTGAACTCTTTGACTTTATATGTAATGATAGTTTTAAAATGCCTTGATTTGTCTTTAAGTCAATGATACAAGAATCAGGCTGAAGTGTATCTGAGTGAAGTTTTAGAAAAGGACCAACCAATTTGTGTCTGATAAAATTCATCCAGGAACTCATTTTCTCACCAAATTTTCAGAGTCAGTTCCAAATGAATAAAATTAAACCAGGAAACTTTAATTTTTATGTATTTTGCCAAATAAAAAATGTGATGAAAGATGTTGTGAGGTAAGTTGCCAACTCTCTGATTTCAGTCACAAATATACTATACTGTGCAAAAATCCACAGTTATTGAAAGCAATTGGTCAGGAGGCATACTCTCTGGTTTTCTGTATCAACTTGACAAAACTTCTAGTCCTCAGATTGGAAGAAACCTCAGTTGAGAAAATGCCTCTATGAGATCCAGCTGTAAGGTATTTTCTCAATTATTTATCAATGGGTGAGGGTCCATCCCATGGTGGGTGGTGCCATCAGTAGACTGGTGGTTCTGGTTTCTATAAGTAAGTAGGTTGAGCAAGTCATGGGAAGCAAACCAGTAAGGAGCACTGTTCCATGGCATCTGCATCAGTTGCTGTATGTAAGTTCCAGCCCTTTTAAAGTTCCTGTCCTGGCTTCCTCCAGTGAAACACTAAGATCTGGAAGTATAATCCAAATAAATCCTGTCCTCCCAAAATTGCTTTTTGGTTATT